>NW_027266264.1:27918272-29153272 GCF_022045235.1 Haliotis cracherodii | reverse complement strand
TCGCAGATTATTTCCATTAAACGAAGTACTCTTGTATTATACGCGGAAGATAAAGGTGCATATTGAGCAGACAACGCGCACAAAGTAACGTCAGTCTATACTCTTTATGCGAAGTATGACGCGATGTTCCCCTTCCGCCCAGCCATGATACGTAGCACTGTAATACTGGTCATCCTGTTCCAGTCATCCACAGGTAATTATTATTATGATGATGATGATGATGATGATGATGATGTATCCAGACTTTTGCTGGAGACAAGAAAAAGATAATTCTGTCTATACCTGCCTGGATATGGTTTTTAGGGTCCACTGACACACATGATATTTATCTGACATGATCGAAATGTTGTCCAAAACGGCGTTAAACTCAACTCACCTACTAATGTATCACCCATTCCTGTTCCTGTGCTATCCTTGAGCATGAATCATATGTGTTTGTGTGTGAGGGGGGTGGGGGGGGGGGGGGGGGGGGGTGTTTAACGCCGCTCTCATCAATCTTCCACTTATATAACGGAAGTCTTTAGATGGCCGATTTTGGACCAGACAATCCTGTGGTTGACATTATGAGCAACGATCCATGTCGTCGGGGTTACCAAATCAACCCAGTCACTGAGCCTGACCACCCGATTTATTAAGTCGTACGAGCAGCATACATGTACGTTCTTGGTGACCTACTCAAACCAGAATCCCCACGGGGAGGCAGTGTAACTAATTTACTTGTAATATACTATATTACATAAATGGTCTACGTCTCATCATAAACAATGTCTACATACTAGCAACGTAATACCATCTTAGTACAATGTCGCCACTTGAATACAAAGTTTGCACTGTCAGACACTGCATCATCTCATAGGCTTCATCTGGATCTGACGAATCAATAGACAAGGAAGTGAATACAAATAAGACCGACATACACAAAATATACATGTACACATGTACGTCCATGTTCAGTCACAAACTGCATTAACAGCATCAAGGTGACGTAGTATTGTAACTGGGGCGGTCGGGTAGCCTACTGGTTACAGCGTTCGCTCGTCATGCCGAAGACCCGGGTGCAATGTGTGAAGCCCATTTCTGGTGTCCTCCGCCGTGATATTGCTGAAATATTGCTAAAGCGGCCTAACACCATACTCACTCACTTGTATTGTAACTGTAAATAAACACGATAAAGATTGTGGCGTATAAAGAAGGTATTTGTCTGGATTTACAAATACAAACCCTTGCCTTAAGTTAATGCTTGGTTATACTGATGATGGTCAGAAGTAAATGGCCTGTTCTGGGCGTTTCACTACTTAGTCGTTGCCTATGTAAAATGTGACTCTTCTCGAATGAATATTCTTACTTTGACACCATGGAGTTGTGCTGACTAACCCGCCATAAAATTTGAAAGCATATCAAGTCTAAACCGATTAATATGATTTATAGATTATAAAAGTTTTCTTAACACGAAGTACACCTTAGAACGATGAGGTCTGCCTCAGAAGATTTAAGAATTATACACATACAAAACATTACCTCATTTGGCGCAATAGGTAAAATAGCGATGAAACCACATGAAGGACCACTGAACATCAATGATGGTACCAGGGGCCCGCGAAAAAGGTGAGCATGTCCTGCGTCAACGACAGCACCCGCCATTCCCAAACTTATAATAATGAACCAGACAATCAAGTGATGAACCAGGAATCCTGCCACAAAAACTAAATGACGAACCCCGTTTTTTATGTATTAGTGTAAATAAACCCACATTTAGGATAACATTAATCAACTGTGCCTTACATTCATATTAATAAAACATACAATTTATTTCTGTTCGGCTTCACTGATCCAATGTTAACATCAACATTTAACAACTGAGCAGTTATACAAGTATACTGTAACATACATACTTGATCATTATACTTATATGAACTGAAAGGGACTACTAATTGTAGTTCGTTTTAACCGTAGTTCGTTATAAGTACATATACAGCATGACTACAGCAAGTAGTCGGAACCAAAAAGTCAGTTCGTTATAAGCGTGTTCGTTATAACCGTAGTTTACTGTATTTTTCTTCACGCTTGTCTGAGCGGAAGGCAAAATGCGGACTCAATGTTGGCATATGAGAGATAATAGGACCTTCATCCTTCGCATGAACTGTAAATAATAGAGTGAAAGAAAGAGCAGAATGCTTTAAATGTATAAGGAAATAAATACATATTTGAGAAAAAAATAAGTTTTTACTAATTTGGAAATGATAGTTCCTGATTTTGAAATATACTGGTCGATTGGATGACTATTTGGATGTTTTGTTTTGGATATGTTGTTAATTCAGTTTTAAGCCATCACTCATACATTACACTTGGACACCACGTTCTAATCCTGAGAACGTCCTAATCCCAAACAAACACATGCAAACTTTAAGAACATGAAAGGTTTGCTTACTGAGTATAGTTAAAATCCAACAGGTCTACTTCGTGTGCAGACACCTTATGAAAGTTAATAATGAAAAATGATACCCCGTGCCCTAGGAGTCTTTCATAAGAAATAAAAATAGACATAACAACGTTTGATTGACATATATGGAATTCGTTTTTGTGGATACTATTTCATCAGCAATTATGACGAAAATTGTAATAACGCGGTAAACTGTAATAAACTGCAGTAAATTGTAGCATTTTATTAACATTAGAACACGGATTATGTGCATGATCGATAAACTATTCATGAGGCGTGTCGAATTTTCGAACGAATAAGTCGAATACTTATTTATATTTGTTTGCCCTTCATGTTTGAGATAACTGTGATGGATTGCAGTGTGGAACTTACTCTATTTACAGGAGCACCTACCAGTCCTTCATGCATCACAGGGGTCCACTGCGACTTTGACAACATCATGGTGAAACCATTTTGTGGGTTTAACCCTGGTCACACTCATGATTGGCAGCGTACCAAATCTTTGCCACTTACACATAACGACAGTCTGAGAGATGCTTCAAACACAGGTGCGTAGTTTTCCTCGAAACAGTCAGATATGTCATAGATATCTTTGTGTAAATATCAAAGCCATTCCCTATCATTTCGAGGACACGATTACACCATTGACGTGTTCAGTGAAGATTGTGTATACCTGTACCAGTCGGGTCTTACAAATACAGCCTATCAGAACAGCGCAATTGATGCAGACAACTACATATATTTAAGAAATAAACGACGAGTGGGAGTTGTTTATCGTACAACAAAACTCTGCTGAGAAAATAAACCATGAGGGGCGCAGCAGCGAGTGGTTTGTTCATCCTGCAATGTTTTATTGTACGAGAAACTAAGATCACGAGTCGCTTATTTCTTATATGAGATGTCAATATTTTGTATAGCCCTTTTGAGGATGTCAATAAATTGTACACGCTTTAAATCTATTTACACATATTTAAATAATGAGGCTCCCCGAATACAATCCGACCTCGGCAATGTCGGACAACTCCATATTACAGGGGGATTAAGTTTGGTATTCTCACAATTTTCACATCGATAATCTGCACCTATTTTCCCAATACCGATTGTCTTATCTCTCCAACTTTTGGATGAGACCGTGCGGGCATTGCGTTAATCTGCGTTGCCGAGCTACATCAATGGGGAACAACTCACGGAAAACCTCCCTCTAGAAAATAATGTCGTCCAATATACGACGTCATCACGAATCTCGAATCTCCAGACATGACGTCATGATAGAACAATATTTTACGGTGAAATAAACCAGGCTTCGTTCCTCATTGTTCTTTGCGATTTATCGTGCAGCTATATATATGTTATAGTTGTTATATATATTTACAGCAATAAACACCATATGAAGTAAAATAGATGCATCATGCTTATTACAATGTTGTATGGCTATTTAACAGGTCATTTTCTACACGTGGCTGGACATCAACAGGACCAAATGGTCACACTGACTTCTCCACAATTCTGCACAAACCAGACCGTGTGTGTGTCGATAATGTACTGGCAGAAAGGGAATAGTCAGAATTCCCTATCCATACACGTAAATAATGCCACGGTGATGAATGTACCAACAACAACCCAAAACGCTTGGACAGGAATTAACATGACATTCCATGTTAAACGCCATGAAAAGGTACGAGGCGCCATCGCGAACAACTGCTATCCAATGCCACGTTTCAAAATTATCAAGTTTAATTGCTACTTTTTAAACAATTCTCCCTTGCGATGTGCGTTTTTCAAGTTAGCTATAAGTTTTGTGTTATATATTTACGGGTTTCTCAAGTGACGGTTTTATCCCCTCTTCAGATATCATTTCACGCCAAGATTGTATCCAGCGATGTCATACTTGCGTTAGATGACATCAACATCACGAACGGAAGTTGTGAGTACATTTATATCTCTCTCTCTCTTGTGAGACCCTTTAATGTCATTCTGCAATTGACGCATCAGTGACGTGAACAACGTCAGATGCAACAGTTACTCCTTATTATGACGTGTAGTATATGTTCCCGTGTCTTTTTGCAGGTGGCAAACTTGCCTTTGCATGTATTTGTGACCGGTGCCAACGGTTGGGCAGGATACGCTCTTCTTATCGCGAAAACCTGGTTAACACATGTTTATGATATAGTCAGAATCGTGAAATCGACTATGATTATTGAAAGCATGTGGTCGCTTGTATTTGTCATTATTGTGTTTTTTAATCAAATATCAATATAATAATCAAGTATATCTTAAAATCAATACCGCGCATCACTGCGCAAGAAAAAAACCGACATGCAGTTTTAAATTTGACTCCGGCCTTACCTATACCTATACCTATGTATGGAAGAAGGAAACTTTAATGAAGATATACAGTAAACTACGGTTATAGCGTTCTCAAAGTGACCCCAAATTCTCGTTCGATATAACCGTAATTCGTTATAAGCATATATACAGCATATATACTGCAAAAGGCAGGGACCTAAAAGACAGTTCGTTATATCCACCAGTTCGTTATAAGCGTGTTCTTTATAACCGTAGTTTACTGTAACCGTAATGTTGCACTGTGCGAGGTGCACTCAGAACACCAAGCTGAACGACATGGGTTTCTCTTGTACAAGATGTTAATTGGTCGAGAATTACACTCGTCCAAAATACTCGTCAGCGTGTAGAAGTGTAGAAGTTGCGAGTTTCCTTCATGACAGCACGTATATGAAACTTTTACAAGTCTATACTGATTATTCTCTTGCATTGACAGTTTATGTCACAAACCCACATTCCCCAGAGCAAAAAGGTCATACAAAACCTGTTTTGACCAACTATTCAACACACGTTACACTTTGTTATGTCAAATATATGAATATCCCATCAGAACAAAACGTCCGGTTTTTGTTTGAGACAGAAAATGCTTTAGTCATCTCTCCAGCGAGACAGTTTGTTTTGGACCCACAACATACTAACTTTTAGAACATTCAACGTGTCCAGTGAAGAATCCTTTTACTTTGTTGAGCAAATAAATGAAACAAAAATCTTAAGTTTCCAAAGCCATATTAAATTTCTACTAAGAGCATCCTACAATTCCGACGATATCATGAGCATGTGTTTATCTATCACTATGAAATAGTAATGATAGCTGGTGTTCGCGGAAAGGTGAGTGTATCCTGCCCCTCCGGTGGCACCGGTCACAAACACATGCAAAGGCTAGTCAATTGTACAAGTACAAAATAAGGATTTGCATCGGGCATCATTATTGTCAGAGATGCGTCAAATTTGGAAATGACTTACACATGTCAACTACAAATCGTAGAGCCGCGTGACGCTCTTTGAAATCTTCGTAGAAAGAGCTTGTTCGATTGTATCAAATTGTGAAAAGTAGGCACCAAAGTTCCTTTGTCCCTCTTAGTAATTATGCATAGATTTTAATATGAAACACAAAGGGCGGTTTCATTTGTCTCTTTATTTCTAGCTCACGTTGGTAAATGAGTAGAAGAGAATTGGCTAATTGTTCTTTATGGAACGATATCTATTCGGTGTTAGTTCCACTTGTATCAAATACTTTCTGTGAATATAAAAGAAAGTTATTCCTTGATTCCATTAATCAATACGGTTAATCTTTGAGGCAATGATTTGGTGGTACCGTTACTGGAACCAGCAATATATATGTATCTCTCTTTGTGCGAATATTTATGGAGCTTTGTAGTCCAGCAAAAGAGAAGAATAGAGTCCAGCCAAACGTTAAAGATAAGTTATTTGATGCCAGCATTATCGGGGAGGGATTATTTTTGTCACATCCCTAGCTGGTGCCGCCCCCCCGTCCACACCTCCATATTAAGAAACGGTAGACTCTTAATTTTACATGTATAAGCTCGAGTTTTATGTATAACGCAATCTGTGGTAAACAGCAAATGTCTAGACATTATAACTGACCCCCACTGTGTTGCAAAAGCAAAATGTTTCTAAAACGTTTTTCTCTACCTATAAGCAGCAGAATTTCAGCACTTGTACATATAGCAGGCGTAATTATAAATTAACATTATCGTTTTTATTAGTTTCAACAAAATCTGTAAGTGCACTGGCGTGCCACTTGATTGTCTGGTTTGTTTAAAGGTCGCTGTCGCATGGCAAAAGTAGTGCGGTGCGGCGTAAGACTTTTCTGATGCAAATTGTGTGAATGGCGGGTGCTATCGGTAGGGCAGGACATGCTTACCCTTTTTGCGAACACCTGATGTCATCACTGATTTTAATGGTCCATTCATATAGGTTACACAGCTTTTGAATCTGTTTCGGTGGATAAACAAGTGGTTCTTTCTTTGACAATATATATTTAAGGGTCATTTCAACAATAATTATCCATTATCTCACAAGACAAAGTAGACATGAAGGCATTTCCCAAAATAAAGCTTATTCAAGCAGAGGCTATTAATTTACACAAATGGGTATGATCAATTTTACCCATGTCACGCTTTATTTCCGTCACCGCTCGGTAATCTCCGGCGGTCGCTCTCTGACGGAGTCAGATCATTTTGGTGTCAGGGAATTAGTGGCTCAACTCTTTTTCTCACTTGTTATCTAATGACACTCTCAAACGATGCCCTCATATAATCACTACTTTATACTTGTATTGAAAATGTTTTCGTATTTATGATTTGCAAACATTAGGGGAATTTATAAATTATCTACATTCAGATATTTCTCTTGTATTTAGGGTCATTTTTGCCTCTTCAAAATTGTACATAGCTTGTTGTGTATCTCTAATGATACCGTCGGATTGCTTATGTTCAGCGCTTTATTTTGATACTTACATCCCCAGTGTAGATATAGTAGTTAGTTTGCTATCCGTGTCTTCCATGTGTTCTACAAAAATAGTACCTTGTCGCCTCCGTCAGTTGTATTCCTCGGCGGTCCAGGATGTCTCCTCCGACGTCCGCGTGCGCTGTATATAGACTTTCTAGATCTCGTATCTTCACCCTCCAGAGGGGCGGTCGGGTAGCCTAGTGGTTAAAGCGTTCGCTCGTCACGCCGAAGACCCGGGTTCGAGTCCCGACATGGGTACAATGTGTGAAGCCCATTTCTGATGACCCCCGCCGTGATATTGCTGGAATATTGCTAAAAGCGGCGTAAAACCATACTCACTCACTCACCCTCCAGACTTCGTTAAATCGTTCACGATTGTTTCGCTACTGGAGAGGTCACGTTCGAAACTCAAGCTTTGTGAGTATGTGGGTGCGGGGCTTTATCTATCTAGATTCTGATTTAGTCTGGTTGTACTGAACTAAACGTAGTTACTAGGGTTTGTAATACTGAGGTTTGTTAGTAATCCGTGGATAACCAACTTTCCCGTGATTTCTAAACTCTTAGTGACTAATGTTTCTTATACTCAGTTTTTCTAGCAATACGTTGATAACCAACCTTCCCGTGTTTAACCAAGCGCTTAGTGACTTGAGTTTCCAATACTCTGTTTTTATCAGAAATCCGTGGATAATCAACCTTCCCGTGATTAACTATTTATGAACTTTAGTATTTCCTTGTTCGGACAAAGTGACAGAACACTTGTCAAAGTGTTGTTTCAGCAATGTAAGACTTTAAATAAACAAATATCTCTAAATGACTTAATCAGTAAGTTCCAATATATAGAAGTTGAAATGTTTCAGGCTCAACGTCGTCAACGGCAACAACGAAACACAAACCAACTACACCTAAACCAACTACGCACAAACCCACTACACCTAAACCATCTACACACAAACCAACTACACCTAAACCAACTACACACAAACCCACTACACCTAAACCAAATACGCACAAACCCACTACACCTAAACCAACTACGCAAAAACCCATTACACCTAAACCAACTACGCACAAACCCACTACACCTAAACCAAATACGCACAAACCCACTACACCTAAACCATCTACACACAAACCCACTACACCTAAACCAACTACGCACAAACCCACTACACCTAAACCAACTACGCACAAACCCACTACACCTAAACCAAATACGCACAAACCCACTACACCTAAACCATCTACACACAAACCAACTACACCTAAAACAACTACACACAAACCCACTACACCTAAACAAACTACGCACAAACCCACTACACCTAAACCAAATACGCACAAACCCACTACACCTAAACAAACTACACACAAACCCACTACACCCAAACCAAATACGCACAAACCCACTACACCTAAACCAACTACGCAAAAACCCACTACACCTAAACCAACAACACACAAACCCACTACACCTAAACCAAATACGCACAAACCCACTACACCTAAACCAACTACGCAAAAACCCACTACACCTAAACCAAATACGCACAAACCCACTACACCTAAACCATCTACACACAAACCCACTACACCTAAAACAACTACACACAAACCCACTACACCTAAACAAACTACACACAAACCCACTACACCCAAACCAAATACGCACAAACCCACTACACCTAAACCAACTACGCAAAAACCCACTACACCTAAACAAACTACACACAAACTCACTACACCTAAACCAAATACGCACAAACCCACTACACCTAAACCAACTACGCAAAAACCCACTACACCTAAACCAACTACACACAAACCCACTACACCTAAACAAACTACGCAAAAACCCATTACACCTAAACAAACTACACACAAACTCACTACACCTAAACAAACTACGCACAAACCCACTACACCTAAACAAACTAAAAACAAACTCACTACACCTAAACCATCTACACACAAACCCACTACACCTAAACCAACTACACACAAACCCACTACACCTAAACCAACTACACACAAACCCACTACACCTAAACCAAATACGCACAAACCCACTACACCTAAACAAACTACGCACAAACCCACTACACCTAAACCAACTACACACAAACCATCTACACACAAACCCATTACACCTAAACAAACTACACACAAACTCACTACACCTAAACAAACTACGCAAAAACCCACTACACCTAAACAAACTAAAAACAAACTCACTACACCTAAACCAACTACACACAAACCCACTACACCTAAACAAACTAAAAACAAACTCACTACACCTAAACCAACTACACACAAACCAACTACGCACAAACCCACTACACCTAAACCATCTACACACAAACCCACTACACCTAAAACAACTACGCACAAACCCACTACACGTAAACTAACTACACATAAACCCACTACACCTAAATCAACTACACACAAACCCACAACACCTCAACTAACTACACACAAACCCACTACACCTAAACAAACTAAAAACAAACTCACTACACCTAAACCAACGACACATAAACCAACTACACCCAAACCAACTACACACAAACCCACTACACCTAAACTAACTACGCACAAACCCACTACACACAAACCAACTACGCGCAAACCCACTACACCTAAACCAACTACGCACAAACCCACTACACCTAAACCAACTACACACAAATCCACTACACCTAAACCAACTACACACAAACCCACAACACTTAAACCAACTACACACAAACCAACTACACCTAAACCAACTACGCACAAAATAACTACACCCAAACCAACTACTCACAAAACAACTACACCTAAACCAACTACTCACAAAACGACGACACCCAAACCAACCACTCACAAAGCAACTACATCTAAACCAACTACTCACAAACTAACTACACCCAAACCAACTACTCACAAAGCAACCACATCTAAACCAACTACTCAAAAACTAACTACACCTAAATCAACTACTCACAAAACAACGACACCCAAACCAACTACTCACAAAACAACTACATCTAAACCAACTACTCACAAACCAACTACACCCAAACCAACTACTCACAAAACAGCTACACCTAAACCAACTACTCACAAAACAACTACATCTAAACCAACTACTCACAAACCAACTACACCCAAACCAACTACTCACAAAACAGCTACACCTAAACCAACTACTCACAAAACAACGACACCAAAACCAACTACTCACAAAACAACTACACCTAAACCAACTACTCACAAACTCACTACACCTAAACCAAATACGCACAAACCCACTACACCTAAACCAACTACACACAAACCCACAACACCTAAAACAACTATACACAAACCCACTACACCCAAACCAAATACACACAAACCCACTACACCTAAACCAACTATACACAAACCCACTACACCCAAACCAAATACACACAAACCCACTACACCTAAACCAAATACGCACAAACCCACTACACCTAAACCATCTACACACAAACCCACTACACCTAAACCAACTACGCACAAACTCACTACACCTAAACCAACTATACACAAACCCACTACACCTAAACCAACTACACACAAACCCACAACACCTAAACCAACTATACACAAACCCACAACACCTAAACCAACTATACACAAACCCACTACACCTAAACCAACTACACACAAACCCACAACACCTAAACCAACTACACACAAACCCACAACACCTAAACCAACTATACACAAACCCACTACACCTAAACCAACTACGCACAAACCAACTGAAATTCAAAATGCTTCTCGATCCACGATTGAAGTGAGCACAATCGATCAAGGAGGAACCAGTAACGAAATCCATGCAACACCTACCAGATCCTCAGTCAACAGGCCGCAAACATCTGAGAATGGAAGTGGCCTAACCCCAACACACACTTCAGATCGCGGGGGCGGCATTAGCAGTACCTCTGCAACCTCCACCACCACAGCCCATACCACACAGTCGTCGGGTCTAGGTAACAACGAATTCTTTTCTAAGAAAAGGAAAGTGATTATTCTTGCTACTATAATACCTGCAGCTGCTGTTGTGATCCTGATCTTGAATTTATTCTTATGGAAGAGGAGAAAGTCAACGAAGAACACACCGGCCGATCTGGAGGATAACATCCATAACGACGCGACGACCATGGGTGGTTCTGTCCCGTTTAAAGACATTTCTTTAAACAGCAGGGAGGAGGATAACACTAGATTGTAAACCAGTGCCGATGAATATTCTAATGGAATAATTATGCCATTGAGTGCAATTGTATATGCTCATAGTGAAATAATGCGAGGGAATTATTCAGATGTATTTCGTGCGTTACTGACACACAGAATGTTATGAACGAATTTGATTGTTGATAGTGACATAACATGTTTGTTTTGAACCGTTGTATTGTAGTTTTACTTACTTAAGCCTGTTGGCGCGATACCGTAGACATGGCCATCAGCATGGTTCACCGTACAAGGTCTCAGTAACTTTCAAACACTTTGTGGTAGACATGTCGAGGACATTTCCAAATTTGACGCATTAGTGATAAAAATTATGTCCGACGCAATTCCCCATTTTGACATGTACCATATATGTTCCCGTGTGTTATTCAGATAAACATTTGACCTGCTTTTGCATGTGTTTGTGACGGGTGCTATCCGTACGGCAGCATACGTTCACCTTTTGCGAACACCTGGTGTCATCACTATTTGATAGTGATTCATAAGCACATGCCCAAGATACAGTCTGAATCGTACATCTGAGATTTCTTATGTATGTGGAAAGGATTCTGCACTCATATTTCAACATATTACCTTTGTACCATTGACATTACAACGCTCTGCCGTGTTGACATAGTAGCATAGCATCTGTGACATCACATTACACAGTTCATATTCATTTCGGGGGCACGGGTGGCCCAGTCGTCTAAGGCGCCGCAATTCGCTGTGCACAGTTGCGTCCCTTGGACACGCCAGAAACCTATGATTGTGGGTTCGAATCCCAGTTCGCCCCGATCAAGTTTCTAGGTTTGTCAGCACCACACCCGTGCTCGAGGGTTTCACCGAAGTGGTAAACGTCTTAGACCTGCATCACTTCGGGCTTTCCTCCCGCATTAAGCTGACACGCCGCGATATAACTGGAATATTGTTAAAAGCGGCGTTAAACCCAACTCACTCACTCACTCATATACATTTCTATTTCAATACCAACCAACATGCAATTCAACTATATTAATATATGAATTGTATTTAACAGGCATGTAAATATACAAATCGTGCGTTTAATAGTAATTACACCCTCTTTTCGTTTATACAAAATATAATCGAAAACCACGATACAAGCTAAAAACATTGTACCGCATTTCAATACATCTAATAAAACATTCCCAAGAGTTGAAAGAAGAAATCTATATAACTAAACCTATCCGTTGCATCAATTTGCATCAATAATCATTTTATTTTCAAGGGGCATGTGAATGTTTAAAATACATTTCAGATTTCCCCCGTAAAATCTTGGAATATTCACTTGCAAGATTATCCCTTGTCGGCGTGTTAGAAAGCGGGAATGACGTTGGTGGTCACTAAACCACTGTCCTGACGTTACAAATGCCATGAAATTGACCATAATCCATTCAACTTCCCATCTGAAAGTCACTCATGTGTGTTAGTATTCCATATCAATGAGATGCCAGTGTGTCGGATTTCTGTAATACATAGTTGATCATAGTTGACTTTGTGTCAGATAGAAACAACATACTTTGTTCATGGAATCATATCACCATTTATCGCTGTACATGTACATGACCCATCGAATTATCATTATGACTAATAAAATGAATCGTGCTCTATTGTGTACGTCACACGGATTTAACGAACTTCATATATGATTGATTTTACCATGCATACCCCTGGAGTAAAGTATGTGATCATTAATATGTGTTACATTACAAAGTTACATCAGTTTATATTGTGATCTGTTGTATGTTGATTGTATGTCGCTATGCATTAAAACTTGCTCTTCCCAAAGCGTTAAAATGTTATTGAACTATATATAACATAAGCATTAAGCATAGACTTAAAACTGGATTGTTGTTTCTGGTGTCAACGAATTCCAGCATATCTGATCTATTGAGTATCCATTTAGCTTTAACTAGTGTGTTTAATGCTTTGTATATTGTGTTCTTTGAGAAACACTGGAATGGAATTTTGTACTGATGTATTGATCCACAATCAGAATCACAATCACCAAATGGATACATTGTAAGGACGATTACTTACGGCTCAGTATGTTCCCCTTTCAGGCAAGGAATTCACGAGCATTCATGAGATGTCCACAGTCAGAGGTGTGCCTGATCAAACATCGGTACTCACAACTACACATGATACAGCAACACCTCTAAACACGACATACACAACAACACTCCAACGAAAGACGTATACAACATCTTCATCTTATCCTCAATCAACAACTGGGACATTAAAATTATTAGTAGAACAAATCTTAGACTCCACGATTAAACTTACAGATCAAAACGAAGCATGCATTCACTTCAACAAACATGAAGGTGAGTCACTTCTTATGGAAAACGATATAGTTCTCAACATCAGACGTATAGTCCATATTTACCCTTCAGATCTTCAAACCAAACAATTAAATTTACACGCCATACAGACCCTCACAAACACCGACCAGGCCTTGCTGCTGAATGAACAGAACATGATGGTAGCCACAGCAAAGCAGCTGATCACGAATACCGGGGATACAAGACTCAATTTACTCCAACGCCAACTGGACTTCATTGAAGACCAGATGATTCTCCTGCAGGACCTCCAGAATCAACTGGTGAAGAACAACGCCGAGAGTTCACTTCGACTTCAAGAGAGGACCCTCCTCCACAGAGAACCGGAACTGTTCAGGGTGGACGACACCTCCTTGAGCCCGGGGGAGCAGCTCCAGCACCAGGCAGCCGTGCTACAGCTCCAGGCCACACTGCTGCACAATGATGCTATACTCACACAGATCAACCACAACATGACAACATGCCTGGACCAAGAGATGATCATTGTCTTGTCTCTCAGGGAATCCGTGTTGCGCTACAAACTTAATCTTTCATTATTTCCTTGAAATACAAGCACACGTGATAAGGAAACAGTGAATTGTTAAATAGAAATTTTATTCATAAATGAAAAATTACATTTGAAATAACAACTTTTGTTCGAGGTAGCGAATAATTACAAATTTTTAATATCATACATACAATAATATCTTTGGATATTGAACGGATGTAGATAGTGTTTGTCAATAGTGATACAAATAAATGTACCTTGTGTTTACATGAGCGCTCAGTGTTATCGATTGCACATACACATATCTGCTGGTGCGGCATTTAACTAAATGAGTCAAACAAATCTAAGTATATCATGGAAATCAGACACTGGAAACTGTCTTGACGTTCCAGTAAAACGAAGTGTTATCGTGAATAGTGAGAGAGTATGATTGACGCCGTATTTAGCAATATTCCAGCAATAGCACGTCGGGTACGTGAGAAATGGGCTTCACACATTGTACCCATAAAGACACGCATACACTTTAACCACAAGGTTTCCCCACCTCCTTTCTTGTAAAGAAGCGACACACAAATGTATGTGTAATTGTAATTCTATGAAATATGCATAGGGGGGTCTAGTTTTGTCAAAGTCCATGGGGGGAGGGGGGGGGGGGGGGGGGGGGGGGGGAGGCACGGGTGGCCCAGTCATCTAAGGCGCCACGATTCGCTGTGCAGAGTTGCGTCCCTTGGGCACGCCAGAAACCTATGATTGTGGGTTCGAATCCCGGTTCGCCCCGATTATGTTTCCAGGTTTGTCAGCACCACACCCGTGCTCGTGGGTTTCAGCGAAGTGGTAAACGTCTGAGACCTGCTTCACTTCGGGCTTTCCTCCCACATTAAGCTGACACGCCGCTATATAACAGTAATACTGTTAAAAGCGGCGTTAAACCCAACTCACTCACTCACTCACTCACACAGTCCATGGATTTAGGAGATCAATTTATGACCATCACTTCACTGAAGTTTGAGGTTACATGTTAGTATGTATAATATAATGACGGAAAGTAAAGAAGTTAATATTGCAACATTACAACTATTACAATATTTCATATTAACGTAAAATGTTATATTTGGGATAACTCTTTCTTTAAGTTATTTAAGTACAGATTCTAGTACTTTCTTGGGTTGAGTCCCATTCGGGATTCGAATCAACACTGCCAGAGTGAGGCACCTCATTGCCAGCACACAAAGTCAGCGATCTATTTCACTCATCCATCGAGGGTTCCACAAAATGAAAGTCTACTAAAGACAAAAGACAACTGGTAGTCTACACCACATACTGTGTGTACCCCTTTGACAAGTGTAAATTGGTACGGCTCCTATAACAATAACAGGTATATAAATGTACATCTATTCTAAGGCATGGGACATTTATAAGTCTTAGGAAGAGAATTTCGCACTCACGATTGAGAGACATCATATGTATACTGTTTTTGCCACTTTTATCAAATGTTTTTGGACAATACGTAAAGAAAAAGGCCCTTCGTTTTGAAAGAGACAACATATGTTTCCTTTGGCATTAACTTTGACTTAACGAGATAACTTCTTGTCACGTATATAGAACTACAATGGAGTATTCTCTTCTTTGTTATAAAGCAGATACATATACTCACGTGATGTGCTTTTGACCAAATAATGACATGGAGGAAAGCGATATTGTTGTATGATAGGTTCCGACGTCCCCATAAGGAATATTGAATATTCTACCATGAATTTGGAATTTACTCGATTCTAATTGGTCAATGAGAGGCTATTAAATCACAATAAACCCCCTCTGATTGAAACAGACGCTAAACTTAACATTTGAAACCTCACGCTGCGCGTTCGGTTCCAAATTCAATTTAGTCGGGGTTAAATCTACCGGTAACCTAGCTCTACATTGAAAACACAGTATGTTTATCTCCTAATTCAACATCATCTCATCATATAAATTGTTTTTAGTTCTTTGTATTTTACAAAATTCAGATCAGTAGCGTTCAGAAAACACATGTTAAAACGCTTTATGTGTGTTATTAGGAAACAAACACGAGTTCAATGAAATGTGTGCGAGTGGCGGGTGCTACGTGGACAGCGGGACATGCTGACCCATTTTAGCGAACACCTGGTGTCATCATTGACTTGCAGTGATTCATTCATATAAATTGCATTACCGTGTTGCCTGCCACGCCCTCTTGAATATTTTCAGACTGATGTTTTTTTGGCGATGACGTCTTGGACGTATACATTGTCCTTAATTTGGACTGTTACATTCCACACAAGGTTTGCCACAATCTGTAATCAGCCAACATAACAAGTAGATTAATGTAGCACAATGGTCTGAGGCCCTGCTCAGCTGATCGTGGGTTCGAATCCCAGCACCCACCTGATTATGATCCTTGGTTTGTCACCGTATCCGTGCTCTTGAGGAAACGTGCCCGCAATCACTCCACAACCTGTTATCTCAACGAGGGGTGGAGACTGTACGTAGCTTAGGCATGCGTAGAGTGATAATCATTGCAGTCCTTCCTGATAGCCACCGAGATAACGTGCTTCAAATCTGATACATGACAACCTAGATATTGATATACAAATGGCTGTCTACAAGCATAATGTCCTTGTGACGATGTCCATTCTTGCGTGCGGTGAGTGTACTTTGTCTTACATCACGAGTTTTGTTAGTATATTTTCATAGATGAAATTATATAAAAACCGGACTTACCTAAGGAGATATATCACCGATATAGCAAATATTTTAATAATACATGAGGTGATATGGTTGTGTTTCAGCTGACCTATTTAAACAAAACAGTAATTATATACACATAAGTTTGTTCAGCTCTTAAACAAATGCCTGTTAATTAGTAACCCGACCAGCTTTTAAGTGTATGTCAAATGTACAACCTCTGCCAAAGCGGACATTTCTGCATTCGCATTTCAAGCTCAAACTACCGGGTACCCATTGGTGGTTGGATGAACAGAGACAAATTTATTTCTTGCTTGCAGAGAAATTGCGTTATTGAGATTGAAATTATGTCTCTCGTTGGTCATTACTTGACTTTCCTGGTGTAAATCGATATCATGAATTATCACGTATCGTCTTCTTCAGTGCCAACGTTTGTTACAAGCTTTTTGATGCCATCTACCTCAGTGTCTGTCGAGAATGAAACAATGTTCCAAGAAATATCCACAAAAATTCAGACGACACGAATCACTTCACCGATCTCATCTAAGCATCCAGGGACAAACCATGCCAAAAGAGAGACGACACCGACTTCAGTACAGTACATTAACATGACTAATGTACAGACACCCTCTTCAAGTCCGTTACCACAAACATATACAGATACAGATGGGTTACACAGTACAGAGGAAACAACCAGGTCACTTGAGACCAGTGATACAGAAAATCCAAGCCTGCATACAGAGAATCCAAGCCTGCATACAGAGAATCCAAGCCTGCATACAGAAAATCCAAGCCTGCATACAGAGGATGCCCAATTGCATACAGAAGATTCACAATCGCATTCAGAAGGTCTACAGAATCAGACACAGGATCCACACCTATCTACAGGTATATGTGTGTATTCATCTTAAGCGTTTAAATTTACATGTGAAAATTAATCAGAAACGCATGAAACATCATTGGAAGCATCTTAGATAGCATGAAAAGAACCGGTAGTATGAATTAAATAATAACACAATGTGATAATGTTTCACTTAATTATGCCATTATGTCAAGATAACCTGTAAAACTAATTTCCTCATAAATACATGTGTGTTGTGCAGTGTGTCGATGAACGCTGTTCAAACGGGACTCGCTTGTTGTCTGTAACCGGATCCGCCCTTATTCATCTTCCCGAGGCAAGAGAGTTAACTGACTATGAAACTTCAGTTTCCACTGGACTATTGAAGTGTCAGTTAACTCTCTTGCCTCGGGAGGATGACCCTTTTTATGCTTCTTAAGTTGGTTAAACAACGCCATACATGTTCTGGTGGATACACCAAACAGTTAACATGCCTTCATATATCTAAAGGTACATTAACCAATGCAATAAACCCCGCTCAATCATATATTATTTAGAAAAACAATGTCCACATGTATATGATTGCCTTTCAATTCCACTTTGAACTGCATTTCTAGATATCGAAATATCAAATACAGAACAGCCGGAAGTGACATCAAGAACACATCCGGGCCTGGACAAAATGACCATCAAGTACATTGCTCTCGGTGCATCATGGGGCTTTATTGCGGTGGTGTTTGTTATTATTTCCATCGTGGTGCGCCGTCGGCGGACAACCAAGCGGAGGAGGATGGTCGTGTATCACGATGACTCAGAGACTCTTGCCGCCGACTCTGCAATGATCAACGCTGAATCATTCGTCATACCAACGGCTTATAGAAGTACAGATATAGATAGTGTCATACAAAATCGCGCGTTTTCGGAATATGAACATACTGTGAATGACTCATGATTTTACTGGTTTGAATTACAATGCTTAAGTTTTACTGTTTTATCTGATATTTTATTAATTCGAGAAAAACAATATTATTGTATTGCAAGGTTGCATATCATCATGGCATTTATTAGAAACAAAATGATATGATAAAATATCTTCAGTTGAAAAAACAAATAAGTCTCTTCTCGATTTTAAAAACTACCCTGGGTGGATGGTTCGAATATGTCATCTGTACCAATGTTTGTCTTAGGATCGGACTGAGATTAAGTGATCATGGTATGTGAAAACTCCATCCATTTGATTTTCGCAATAAAATATGTTTAAATCAAATGGTATGTGACTTGTGTGTCATCGTGTCCCGATGGCGTCGATCATTGTTCATGGTAAATCTATTTCTAACACGTTTTTCTTCACTTATTATCAGCACTTGTGCACACCAGGCGTAATTCAAACTTAACCTTTCGGGTTTTTTTTCAGTTTCAAGAAAATCAGTATCGTGCCACTGGATTTTCTGGGTCATCGATCACTTGATTGTCTGGTTTGTTAAAAGGCAGCTGTCGCATGGCAGAAGTACTGTTGTGCGGCATCAGGCAATGAGTGCTTAGTTTTTTTATGAAATTGTGTGAATGACGGGTGCTACCGGTAGGGCCGGGCAGGCTTACCCTTTTCGCGAACACCTATCGTCATCAATGGTGTCATCACTGATCACTGGTCTATTCCTATACTTTTCACATGCAGGAATATGGTGTGTTTTTCGGATTATCTAAGCTGGTTATTCTCTTGCATTGACAATTTATATTCAGTCACTGATTTGTCTCCATCATATTCAAGCAGACGTGTTTTAGCTGACTATCATTAACTGCATCGATCATGGACATGTTGGTCATAATTTAAATCGAAAGTTTTTGTTTCTTTATGTTGCAAATGAGTTATTACATTGCCTATATGTTGTTTGTTTTTTGCTGTACGCCGCACTCGGCAATTTCTAATCAATATGACGGCGGTCTGTAAACAATCGTGTCAGGGCGAGACATTCAATTCTTGGTATCATGAGCATCGATCTACGTAATTAGGATACAATGACATTCATCAACCAAATCTAACATTCCGATCTCGTTAGTTGCCTCTTACAAACACAGGTTGCTGTATATTTAGTGTCAACTATGTATCTCACGACACGGTCAGATAACGCACAGTGAAACTTCGCATGATCAAAGGAAGACAACTCTGGCTGGTTTATGGCCAATGCGCGAGGAGAATGTTTTTTCATGAACACATTATTTTAGCCTCAATTGGACATAGTTGCCCTTAATGTCAACAGTAACTGCTAATATTACTACTATACACTATAATGGCATTGGAACAACATCATTCAACCATATAAATGATTTCATTGTATACGGGCCTATTCCAAATAATTTTGTATTTATCATTTTACATGACGCCCTCAACATATTCCGGGTCGTACCATGGGTAGACCTCTGTGTCAAAACCACAGACTTAGTGCATAGAGCGTTTGCCCGTAAAGCGGAAGGTCGGTGGTTCAATCCCCGGCCGCGTCTTTCTAAAAGACGTTAAAAGATGGCGCTTAGCATTGGCATTATAGGGATAAAACAATGAAAAGTGGGTTCGAATTCAGTACACTGTGTCTATCTGAGTGGTGTTGAATGTTAAACTGTGGCATTGTATATCAGCATTACAAGCAGCCACACACACACACACACACACACACACACACACACACACACACACGCGCAACGTTAAATCCCGTTTCACCTCACCTCATCTCACCTCACCTCACCTCACCTCACCCCATTTCACCACATTTCACCACAATCACCATAAGTTGAGAATCACGTCGTTCCACGTTTTACAGGATGTACCTTACAGATCACCGCGTTAGTTGTCTCCCTTTATACAATCAGCGACTACATGCACGTACCGATGTAGATTGCCGTTGATCGTAAAGCATTGCATGGTTTGTATGGCTGAAGGCGGAATGTACAGACACATGCGTAGCAAAACTTTAATTCTAACAACATTCCACAGCTTTGTTTCGGAAACAGCATCATTTTCGGCACGCGATAAGGTTTCATATGCAGAGAGACATGATGTATTAAACCTGAGATCAGAAACAGACCCCTCCATTCGCCAACAGTGTCTCAACGTATGGCCGTGAGCTCAGAGCAATGTGTAATACACAACCGATGACCTACGTGGAGTACAGGCCCCGTAAGGACAGTGAATGTTTCGTTATGCCGCAATCATCGTATTCAAGTTTTAACACGATGATCAATCAGTATTTTATAGCATGAGTCAAAGATCCAGGACACACGTGAAGCTAGATGACCATCCAAACCTCATTTATGTCGACTCGAACTCAGACATGGGTGCTTGATCATGAGATATGACCTACAGTACACGAGGAGTGCTACTGTAAAGATCCTATCGGGTGTCACGTCAGATTGTTTTGTTGTGAGCGTTCCATGTTACATCTCAGTATGAATGGTTTTGGTTTTTTGCAGTCGGCAAAGTTATGCTGTGCCATATGTAACTATGATCTACAAATAATGCAGTCTGGACCACACAAACATGTGGTTGATAGCAAGAACACCATTCCATGCCGTCAAGGTAAAATGGCACACAGTCAGACAGGTTGGACATTGTGACCACGTAATACCCTTTAGGGTACATTGAATCCCGAGGGTTTCTTTCTTCCTCACAATACCCAAATAAATCCTTACAAGAAGTATGTGCATTTTCCCGAACACCTGGTGTCATCACTATTGGATATTGCTTCATACACATGTGCTCACGATGTAATCGGAAGCGCTCAGTTGACTCTGCTTTTGCAGATATTTCTTGTAATGAAGAGGGCTTTGTTGATTCCATCTATGGATTTGTTATTATCGATACCTTATACTATTGCTCCCAAAATTCCGACATGAGCATGTGTTTATGAATTACAGTCAAAATGATGACGTCATGTATTGGCGAAAAGGTGTGCGTATCCTGCACCACCGGTTGCATCCGTCACAAACACATGCAAAGGCAAGTCATTTGTTCAAATAAATGTTGTGAAGATCAAACGACCTGTAAGCAAGAGATGTATGACGCTCTTTGAAATTTTGGTAGACAGAGCATGATCGATTGTACATCCAAAGTTGTGAAATGTATACACTGAGGGCTGGAGCTGCAGGAATATTGCTGGACATAAAGGGAAAACTGACTGTTGAAAAATTGACAGTTGTCGTTGGATAATGTCCAAAGGGATAACGACGTTCCACTAAAACCCGATGCTTTGACATTCAAGGATCAAAAGTGACACCCAGTGAATATTTTACTGTGTTTAACTTCTCAGTAATCTCGCAAATGTCTCCGAACTAAATGCTTCAACAGTATGACCCTATCCTATCGCTAAAGCTAACAAAACGTTGACCAGCTGAACAAAGCAACTTGTTATCGTTGACACTGTGATTTATTTCAGAACAATACCTCGCGGAGAAACCAGGGTGGGGAAACGTACGTGTACGTCTAACAGGCATTCACGGGGGTTTATGTGTATATAATAGTACAGTTATATGCCTGACATCGACACCTGTTGTGGAATACAAGAGGCAATACAGGTTAGTGTAACTATATTAACTATGATACAGAATATGATCAACAATTATTAAATGAGTCCAGTTGATCTGACTGTAGTTAATTTTTTCGAATAGTTTCAAATATCATTATTGTACAATAAATGTGCTTGTATCATGTAATCCAATAATCTATTCATAAATCCCAAATGTATTTAAATTTTTACTTAAATATTTATTATGATTAAAATATTTTTAAATGTAGTTTTTACAATGGCAATAAGGTAAACTTCCAAACTATCCTTATGAAAGAAATGTGTCCTTTTTTCATATATTCGTACATGTACATTGAATTAAATATAAAACAGCATCAAAACGAAAGGATACATAATATACTCCTGTGCTAAGGTTAACTGGTATGCCAGGCCAAGTGAGATGTGATCTGACAAGTAACCCTGCATGATTATGTATTAGGTCCGGTGTACCATTGTGAAGAAAGGGGTAACTGGTGGTCCGCGACAAGTAGTACGATAGACATGTGTCCTGTCTCAGCTAACAGCGCGTTCAAGTGGCGAGTTCAATAGCACATAATAGTATCTGTTGATGTGTGTCCTAGGGGAGCGTAGTCAATTTCATCGTCATGACCTGCACGTGCATAACAGGCAGAGGACAACTGCCACTAGGACAATTGCCACCCAGACAATTCCCATCGGTCAATTACCACCCGGACAATTACCACCTGGGACAACTGCCACCCAGACAATTCCCATCGGTCAATTACCACCCGGACAATTGCCACCTTGGACAATTACCAACTGGGACAACTGCCACCCAGTGCATATACTTCTACCACTAGTAGACTATTCCCAACCCATTTTTTTATATAAAACGAAAGGTGTCTTACTATTGTTCACAGTGACACAAACAAACACGTATTCTTGAAAGTAAGATGTAAGCAGTTTTCATGGTTCTGTAAAACCCTTTTGAAGTGAGAGGAGAGGATGACTTTTGGGAGCAGAGTTACTTAAAATAACATTTGTCAGGAACTAACTATTGTTTGATGACATGATGGCATATATGTTGTGGTAGTGTTACTGAGAGGATACTGAATGTACATATATCGGAAACTGTTTGATCCTTTGATAGTAGATTGAAGCCAAACTGGAGGAGAATTGTTCAATTCGTCCCAGCGAAAGGAAGATACGTAAATATTAGGTGTGTGTGTGCATGATGAACGTATATAAACAGAGCAGCCAAAGATATGAAATCCTATCAATATACGAATACAGTAAACTACGGTTATAACAAACAAAAAGGGACCACTGCTTTTAGTTCGTTATAACCTTAGTTCTTTATATGCACATATACAGCCTATAAGCAGAAATGGACGGAACCCCAAAACAGTTCGTTTTATCCGTCAGTTCGGTATAAGCGTGTTCATTATAAACATAGTTTACTGTATATAGAAGTCTTATCAATTCAAGAACAGAACTTACATGTATATCAATACCAAAAGTAACAAAAATATTTGTACCCTACTCACACACTAGTCCCAAAGAGGGGTAGGTCAGCCGAAATTGCTAAGGCAGAAGGCGACCACTTAAACACTCTAAGCAGGAACAACATGATGGACATGCATTGTTCACATGCTTGGATAACCACGTAGAGTTTGTAAAGTCAGACAAGGGTGTAATCAAAGCCCACTTTCAGGGATATCGCTGTGTAAAACACAAATGATGTTTGAAGTTATCACTGTGAAGTTTCAGAACTTGTGTGTGTGTGTTATATGTATGTGCTTGTGACAGTTGAAGGTTTACTTGAACTTTTGACAGTGACTTTTTTGTGTACTTAACTGAACAGATGGTTGGTAATTGACCCAGGATGCAATTGTCCGGGTGGCAATTGTCCCGGGTGGCAATTGTCTGGGTGGCAATTGTCCCGGGTGGGAATTGTCTGGATGGCAATTGTCCTAGGTGGCAACTGTCTTTGGTGGCAATTGTCCCGGGTGGGAATTGTCCCTGAGTGGCAATTGTCCTAGGTGGCAATTGTCCCTGGTGGCAATTGGCCTAGGTGGCAATTGTCCCGGGTGGCAACTATCTTAGGTGGCAAATATCCGGGTGGCAAATGTCCGGGTGGTAATTCTCCGGGTGGAAATTGTCTGGGGGACAATTGTCCTGGTGGCAAGTAACCTATAACAACCCAAATATGTTTGCCAAAATTCTGTGCACCGCCTCCTTATCTCAAACGTTTTTTTGTGACTTGGTTCAACTTATACCGGGTTACCAGCAGTTCTTAATATACACGGGCACCACACAGCCTTTGTCACTACTCACCATACAGAAGCTGCCATTGAGAGTCATGATGTGATACGACTTTCTGACCAAGCATTATGCATCCCTAAACTTGACTTTCACGAATGAAACATAATGTCACTATCCCATGTTACAGAATACCTCATGGGATTGATAATACAGGGTTGGATGTCCACGGAAACTCAGCGCGATAGGACGACCATGATATAGTCTAGAGTGACAATGGGGTGTGGTGCATCAAGTAACGAGGTAATGATATTGTTGAATATACGCCCAATATATAAATAACATGTCCTCGCGGAATGGCGTCATTGTCATTATTATTATTATTATTATTATTATTATTATTATTATTTTTATTTTTTTTATTATTATTTTTTTTTATTTTTTTTTTTTTATATTATTATCAATAGCATAAGTGAAAGGAGAGAACTAAATTTAAGTCCTTCGTCATAGCAATGGCGTTAGCATACCAATTTATTGGTGAATTGGCGAATTCATTTTTTCAAACGCTTTGAAAAAACATTTGAAATCATTAGTTATCAAACATGGTCAAGATCATGGTCCATACGATAACATTCAAAAAGATATCTCATTTTGCAGAAAGTTAAAACTTAGTCTGGACACCGAACGTCTCACGCCGCGATTCGCTGTGCAGAGTTGCGTCCCTTGGGCACGCCAGAAACCTATGATTGTGGGTTCGAGTCCCGGTTGGCCCCGATTATGTTTCTAGGTTTGTCAACACCATACCCGTGCTCGTGGGTTAACCCGAAATGGTAAACATCTGAAACCTGCATCACTTCGGGCTTTCCTCCCACATTAAACTGACACGCCGTGATATAACTTGAATACTGTTAAAATCGGCGTTAAACCCAAATCACTCACTCCAAACGTCACAGATTAATACAGTTCAACACTCTTGTTCAGAAGGAGTTTTCGAACAACTCGTATACACTCTTTTCCAGGATTTCATCCTGGTGGATGGCATCCCATCTTCTCGTAGCACATGGAGCTACCAGTACTACCGGCCGGGGCGCTCCCACTTTGACAACAAGAGGGGACTCGGGGTAAGATACAAGACTATGCCAACTAAACAAACGAACCATTAAACAGCTCAATAATTGCTGGGGTAATACTGTGGTTCTTATAGCTATGTTGATGAAGTTTGTAAAACAATGTGAATTATGGAATTATGAACTTATTTCCTTTGTCCACAGTGGCATGAGGAAACTGTCACACATAATCGAAACTTTCCCAACGGAGAAATAAACCAAAATGGACTACAGGTAAAACGTGTGATTATTTATTCAACACCACTTAATCAGAAACCTTGGGGTAATGAAAAACAATATACAAAGGAGGCCGTGTTGTTAGTTTGCATAAAACGATATTGATTGTCAATTAAAGTAATGTAAAATAATATTATTACATTTTATGCAAAATCAACCTCTCTCTCTCTCTCTCTCTCTCTCTCTCTCTCTCTCTCTCTCTCTCTCTCTCTCTCTCTCTCTCTCTCTCTCTCTCTCTCTCTCTCTCTCTCTCTCTCTCTTCAATGCTCCGGTGCACTGAAAATTGATTGCACTGCTTTGTTTAACCGTCTGTGACGTTCATATTGCAAGATTCGCCTTAGACGCCACCTGTCTGCCTGTTGCCAAGGTAAAAATGTGGGGAAACTGGAAGAAGCACTTGGGTTATATCAGAAGTTTATCAAGACTCCCGATGATACGTATTATACAGCCGTTCGAAAACTCGAGTTCCTTAAACTAAGAGAAGGTTTGTACGTCTTATAATTAAGTTATGAACAAAAGCCATTTTTGCGCGTATTTTTTCGCCACAGTATTTCTATATGATATCCTGACAAGAATGGATTTTTATCTGAAGTGTCACATTCACTGCCTGGCAAAATAAAGTACATACTTTAAAATTTGATTTGGCCAAATTATTAAACACGTCATTAAGTCGTTACAAGGCTGAAAACAGTCGCTGAACCCCTGTAACATAAGGTTCACAGTACAACCATGATAACCATATCAAATACATCCCCATCGAATAACCATGACTTCATGTTTGTTTTATTTTCAGACATCATTAAACATTGGAGCGTACTTTCTTTTCCCGGTAGTTTATATTGTTTCCGTAAAAATATTATTGCAATAAATGTCGGCGAAATAAATCAATGAGGTGGTTGTATTGATCTGATTATCGATAACAGGCATCATTGCTGATGCTTTGACGTGCATATGATGAGGTAGCACTTACAGTATTCAGAATAGGATGGTGGTTGGCAGATACCATGATCGACATCATCCGCCTTAAGGTGAACTTCAGGAAATAGATACTTTTAGAATTCATTAACTTACACGTGTGTTGCAACTCATTCTGCAAAACAAATTGAGCAAAGAAAAGGATATGGGTAACTTTAAAGATTAAATGATTCACAGAAAATGCGAACCGTTAGATTGTTGAATAATAAAGTGACATGGTATTACAGACTGGGTCACATGTGTTGCAGGATTAAGAGAAGGGCTACGCAGACGCCATGCAGGCGTGTTGGACAAAGCTATTAAAGACGCTTTGAAATCTCCACATGCTGAACGTCTCCGGAGCCAAGTCAAAGTCGCCGAGAAATTACGAGATCATCTGCGAGAACTTACATTAGTGAAACATGAAGTGAGAATGGAGATTGATCTGAAAACTATTTCGGAGGTGCGGAGCTATCAGAGACCCCCGAACAGTGTTTCCAAGGTGACGGCAGCTGCTTGTATGTTGCTAGGCTACTCAGACAGATTGACCAGGGTAAGACATGCAGCAGACAATATGCCCTTGACCTTCTTCGGGGAATAATAATTATTATCTAGCGTTAATATGTTGTATTGTTGGGCCAGCGTATATACACTGTTCTGGAGCAGTCATTGCAGAATACTATCGACGTTACTAGACATTGACAAAGTCAAAACAAGCTAATTTAGCCAAGAAGCTTCAGCCATATCGATGATCTCATTCCGTTAAAAAAACAATCAAATAGCCAATCCCCGTCCACTGATTTACCCGCCTGAATTAGAAATAAAGGAGACCAGTGAGACCCCTTCATCACATTCATATTTAGATCTATGCATAAGTTCAGAGTGGCAAAACAGTTTCCACAATAGTGTCTGACAAGAGGGATGACTTCAACTTTCCATTAGTCAACTTTTCCTTCATGTCGAGCAATATTCCAGCAGCTCCAGCCCTTTGTGTCCACATTTCACAACTTTTGAGATACAATGGAGCATGCCCTCTCTACCAAGAATATAAAAGAGCGTCTTACTCTTGCTCAGAAATTGTTTGATCAAGGCATCAGTAAAGCTATCGTAAAGTTTTAGGGTAGAATGTTGGAGGACATTTCCAAATTTGACTCATCAATGACCAAAATTATTCGATGCAATTCCCTATTTTGACTTGTACAATATGTTCCCGTGTTGTTTTCAAGTGAACAATTGACTCGCCTTTGCATGTGTTTGTGACGGATGCCACCGATTGGACGGGATACGTTCACCGTTTTGCGATCACCTTGTATCATTACTATTTGATAGTGATTCATAAACACATGCTCATGATATAGTCGGAATCGTAGAATCGACTCTGCTCTATGCAGATACTTCTGTTGGATATGGAAAGGGTTTTGTCGCTTTATTTGATTTATAAATTATCATTCAACTGTACTAATGCGAAATATTTTCTTCGTTGGAAAGCGAAGGGTTATCAGGCTTTGGTTTCCTTTACCGAATACCTTTCAGATGTAAAACATATATTCAAAATCATTAGGCACATTCTATTATTCCAGAGCAATGCATTTTCAAGGTCAAGGAAGTAGGGTTCCTGGTTAGAATTGCGTCCACAGCAACGAATGCTTGAATGACGTAACGAAATGGTGACTGTGGCCGACGGCGTTGTATGTTGCTCAAAATATCACTTATTGGTTTGTCTGGTCCCGATTGGATCTAACGCTAAATAAAGGACGTTAACGTATAATCCTTTCGCTTACTTTCTGTCCGTGGTATGACAAATGAGATCGTTGCCTTAATAAATATACGATTTACAATGACGAAGCGTCCTTAATCAAATGCTTCATGTACTATTACAAAAGGCAAGGGGTATGCAAGAACACACCTGGCCTCACGTGCACAAAGCCATCTTCGTCTGACGACGATCACATCTCCCATACGTTAACATGGGCTTATGATAGTCATAGTGCTAAGATCGATTTGTGCAAGTGGGCCCTGGGCCATATGCTGATTTATTTAAAGTAGGTAATGGGAAGATCGTATCTGTGAAAGATTTGACAAATCATGATTATCTCATGTCCTCGAGAGAAACTGAGGATAATCTATTCATCAAAGTACACAGCGAGCACTGAAATGCACGTTATGTTTCCATTATTAATGGGAAACCGCCTACTATTCAACAGACATGGACTGCACCTGTTTAACTCGCAATGATTCTTTTGTCCTGTACCACGCTCTGGATGCTTAAGGCACCGTTCATAGGTTCATCCACACCTGCTCAATGGGGGAAGATAGAGACTCAATGGGGGAAGATAGAGACTCAATGGGGGAAGATAGAGGCTCAATGGGGGAAGATAGAGGCTCAATGGGGAGATAGAGGCTCAATGGGGAAGATAGAGGCTCAATGGGGGAATATAGAGGTTCAATGGGGGAATATAGAGGTTCAATGGGGAAGATAGAGGCTCAATGGGGAAGATAGAGGCTCAATGGGGGAAGATAGAGCCTCAACTGGGCGATAAAGGCTCAATGGGGAAAATAGAGACTCAATGGGGGAAGATAGAGGCTCAATGGGGAGATAGAGGCTCAATGGGGGAGATATAGGCTCAATGGGGGAGATAGAAGCTCAATGGGGGAGATATAGGCTCAATGGGGAGATAGAGGCTCAATGGGGGAGATATAGGCTCAATGGGCGAGATATAGGCTCAATGGGGAGATATAGGCTCAATGGTGGAGATAGAGGCTCAATGGGGAGATAGAGGCTCAATGGGGAAGATAGAGGCTCAATGGGGGAATATAGAGGTTCAATGGGGGAATATAGAGGTTCAATGGGGAAGATAGAGGCTCAATGGGGAAGATAGAGGCTCAATGGGGGAAGATAGAGCCTCAACTGGGCGATAAAGGCTCAATGGGGAAAATAGAGACTCAATGGGGGAAGATAGAGGCTCAATGGGGAGATAGAGGCTCAATGGGGGAGATATAGGCTCAATGGGGGAGATAGAAGCTCAATGGTGGAGATATAGGCTCAATGGGGAGATAGAGGCTCAATGGGGGAGATATAGGCTCAATGGGCGAGATATAGGCTCAATGGGGAGATATAGGCTCAATGGTGGAGATAGAGGCTCAATGGGGAGATAGAGGCTCAATGGGGGAGATAGAGGCTCAATGGGGGAGAAAGAGGCTCAATGGGGAAGATAGCGGCTCAATGGGGGAATATAGAGGTTCAATGGGGGAGATAGAGGCTCAATGGGGAAGATAGAGGCTTAATGGGGGAGATAGAGGTTCAATGGGGAAGATAGAGGCTCAATGGGTGAAGATAGAGGCTCAATGGGTGAAGATAGAGGCTCACTGGGGGGAGACAGATGCTCAATGGGAATCTATACATGCTCTGGTGGTGCACGTACGCACTGAAATTCCGACTACGGATTCGTGGTCGTGGAAGAATAAACGTCGACCAGCGGTGCATGAACAGCATAGCACAATAGGCGTCAGTAGGTTGTCAAGGTGACGAGTAAAGGATGACTTGTGGCGGCCTCCGGTCAGTAATGGTGACCCCATTCCATACCACCACTGAGTTTCCCACGAACATGCTGTGCTTGCGGACACTGACGTCGATGTTACGTTCAGCAGCACGTATCCAGATACGACCACGCCTATCGAGGATGAAGACTGATTCGTCTGAAATCATATCACATGACAATATTTGTTTTTCCCCTGGTGCCTAAATACAATGTTTGTTGTATGGCTTCCCGCTATGGCTATCGGTCAAGCGTGGGATTATACTTGGACCTTAAGCTCGAAAATGATCTGCATGAAGTCGTTTTCTAATGGTCCGGAACTCTAACATCCAGAAGCCATGTGTAGGTGGTTGTTATTTGATTGTCTGTTTCTCCTCGACTCCGTACAATCTGGTCCTCATGAGACCCAAGCAGCGCTTTCTGGTCAGGGTCGATCGTCAACGTCATGTGTTTGGTGGAACCGTTTACTCAATTTGCTGGTCACAGGCTGTGACACAGTAAGTGTATTGGCTACGATACGCTGACTGGTACCAATCTGAAGCACGTTGCATACGCTAACATGTAGAATTGTTACCTGGACACCAAGCCCTGATCAGATCGCACACTTTTAAACAGGTGTCTGATTCACTAAAGGCGACTATTCAGGACAATGAAATTGTAAAATTCCAAAAGGCACCCCTACTCGCGCAGTGGTCCATGATTGAAAATCTGTGGGAGTTTTGTTGTCACCAAATGACCATAAATGCAATCAGTCGTATTGTTTCCAGACCGCAATGTCGGTCGTTTCTGTAGAAAGTGACTAAGTTGGCTTTGACACCGATTTGAACTGTTACACATTTTACAGTATTTCAGTTTAATCTTGGTGCGTCTACTAAGTATGAAATAAAACCAAACGTGGGGCAGATTGAAGACGTTTTACATTTGGTGAACATGGTTCCATCAAACCAAGTGTCATCATAAGAGTGAATCCGGGATTCGAACTTCCGATATTGGCACAGGTCGCACGGTTTCGACTCCACGATGTCATACCGTTGTCCTTGTTGGACATGAAGAACATACATTGTAATATAACTGCAATGAATTGAAGTATGTCATAAATTGTGATATCCGTGGAAAGTCAAACATCTATTGTTGTTTAGGCTTATGGTGAAAGCAGTTTTATTAGTGACACATGATCCATATTGGAAAAACACACTCGCTTCTTTATGCATTACCATTAATGTTTAATGACTAAATCAATGTTGCTTTTATTGGGTCGGTTGCAAGAATATGGGAACTAATTACTAGTGTTCAGAGACAAACAGAAAATGATTGCAGTTTGACACGTTTCGCCTTCTCTATTGTGACAAGGATATAGTTGATAGTGACATCCGTTTCCTATCACTATCGATTTCTCGCAGCTTGCAGAGTTACAGCATGTTTTATTTACTGACGATGTCAAAATTAGAGACCTCCTTTGAACATCAACAGCCAAATCAATATGACAGCATTATCTAGACTTGATTGAATGAGCCCTTGTTTTTCATCAAAATAACCATCGATTTCCTATAAATGATTCTCCATGTTTCTCACCAAGATACAGGTTGTCCTGGTAAAGCTTCCGCAAATTATATAAAAGATTTTAGTATTACTATTTCCTGTGTTTATGAAGACTATTTTGTGTGTTTCATATGACTATTTGGTGAGTGTAATGACTATTTGTGTGTTTGACATGACTATTTTGCTGTGAATTTCTCATAATAACGAGCATGTTTGCAGGAGACAAAATAGTATGTATAAAATTCATTTTCGGTGTATTCCAGATTGAAACATCTTCGAAATGTCCGTAAAACTTTAAGGCTGGTCTGAATCTGAATGTCTGAACTGGCTAATCTGAACTACCAAAGTAAACTGACTTAAAGAATGGAACGAATGTGCCTGGTACTTCTAGTGTCCATAGTTTCAACTTAATTGGTTATAATTATTCAGCTTCCACGACATGCAACCCTTTATGACGGTATGATCTGGATCTTGTGTGAATGAGAGTTTATTAATACTGAGATTACCATCAAGCAAAATAATCGTATATGTAGTCAGACGGTTGCATGTTATTGAACCATGGTTATTTATTATTCATCTTGCATTTTCATTTTCCATAGACAAGGCAGCATACTATACTAATAAAAGCGACATATACAATTCAACAATCTTAAAACTATCTACAATTCGGATACTATCTCAAGTGTTTATGAATCACTATCGAATGGTGTTGATACCAGTGTTCGTGAATCGTTAAGCGTATGCTGTGATGATTCAACAGAAAGGCCACACTCAGAAATGTCTTACAATTCTAGGCGGGTTGAGGAACGACGTTGTTTGTTGAGAGATGAATAAAATCTCCTGTTGATAGACGGACGTTGTCGTTTCAGTGTTGGGCAGATGTGCAGACAGTGCTTAGCCGGACAGGTCGGGACAATCCACTTCAGCTCATGCACGAGTTTGATCCCAGTGTGGTACCACAGCACATTGCCGACAGAGTGGACAGTATACTGTGTCGTTACAGACTTGATGAAGTGCGGATAGCCAGTCATGGGGCTGCAAGTCTCTATGTGTGGGTCAGTTGAACATTGGTTTTCTGGAAGAGCTTACGTAATACATACCCTTGTGGGAATACGTGGAATACGCCAGAGGGAATGAATGAGAATTCCCAAATGGGAAAAATAGGGAATACCCGGGTTGGAATTGCAACTGGTTCCCAACCATCTGTGCATTTCTCACGAAGCGACTTAGTATATTGGTGATCAGGTGGTTGATTGCGTGTCATTCACTGGTTTGTCTTGTCCAGTCATTTAGTTACAGACAGCCATAAAATAAAGGGTGCCTGAGCAAGCAAGGTTTTTTTGTTTAGGTAACGATGGTAATCGTGTTATTGTTGAATTATAAAAAGGCGTCATATTTCTTGGGGTAAATTAATTATATCGACCTCATATGTCATAGCATTTCCCTCCGACTGGAGAGGTCAAAATTGTTGCAATTTTGCAGACATAACTTGGCAGATATTATTAGCAGGTTATAGTTGTACGTTCGTCATCAGAATGCTACATCCCTAATAACTATAACATATGTTTTTTCAAACGATGAAGTTTCATTAGATGTCACCTAATTGTGTTACTTCTTTTTTCAGGCAGATGAAAAGTTGGATCAGGTGTATGCCTTAAATGGCTGGAGAAGAAGACAAAAATAATGACAATACATGTTGAAAAAAACATGTCCAAATAGTGCTTTGGGTTATTATCACAATACATGTACATGTCTCCGTACCACAGACTGGTGATGGACATGGGATGGGAGAGCAACAAATGAAGACATGGTTGAGGCTACCAACTGCTTATTGGCATGCCACTAAAAACATCTTTATACCAGCAAAGTGTCGGCAGTGTTAATGACAATACACTGATATGTTATTCAGTGCCATGAACTTCAAGGCATGCGTCTAAGTATGAGGGTCTTATATTTATCAAAAGAGTGATATGAGGTTAGCATTACCAGATTGCCAAGGTCATATCTTGCAAAGTATTGGACAACATTTATGAGAAGTGTAGTTATCCCCTATACACAAATGAAGCCAGTTATGGAGAGTCGGTGTGTTTCTACGAGGAAATAAGGATGAACAACAGAAACCTGTGCCCATGAGTGAGTGAGTGAGTGTGGGAGTTATTTAACGCCACTTTGAACAGTATATCGCTTATATCACAGCATTTTAGCTTGTTGGGGGTAAAGCCTGAAGTAATGAAGGTCTTTCGTTTCACTATAGAGCACCAAGACACATAATGGTGAGGTGAGGTGAAATGGGGTTAAACGTCGCGTCCAAGAATATTGCACTTATATAGCGACGTGCATGTACGTGTGTTTGTGGCTGCTTGTACTAGTCCGGACTGGTGCCGATTTATTGTGCTAGCTCACTGAGATACCATGCCGCAGTTTAACATGAATACCCCACTCAGACACAGTATACTGACTCCGAGCCGACCAGTCCTTCTGTTAGCCCCTTAATGCCGTGCGCCAGAAAGGGTAATAACAAATACCATCTTTTAACGTATTTTGGTATGACACGGCCGGGGATCGAATCCCGGACCTTCCGCGGACCCGGCCGGCCGTTCTACCACAAAACCACAGAGGCAGTCAAGACACATAATGACGACGATTGGATGATAGGTTCATGATACGCCTCAGGGTCTCAACGCAGAATTGCAACCCCAAAACCCAAAAGAGTTATTTAGTACCAATGGTAGGTAGTTTCAAAAACACGAATATCCGGTCTACTCCTCTGGTATATGTGGTCATACTACTGTCCCGTAAACAAGGCTTACATTGGTTTTGTTCTTGTCTTAAGATTTAAACCTGAACCTGGGCATATCGGATGTGATCCGTTGGAAATTAAGCGACAAAACCCTATCCATGTCCAATAGAAATCTCTTCATAAAGCAGTCTTTTGTACGATTCCGACTTTATCATGAGCATATGTTTATGAATCACTATCAAATAGTAATGATACCAGGTGTTCGCGAAAAGGTGAGCGTATCCTGTACAACTGGTGGCACCCGCCAAAAACACATGCAAAGGCAAGTCAACTGTTCACAGAAAAAAAACACCAGAACATATGGCACAAGGAATATGTTAATAGTATACGTGTGCTTTAAGGACGACATTAATTAGTTGTTAGGAATAAAGTGGAGCAACTAATCATTAAGTATTTATCATGCATCCAATTATGTTTTTAGAAAATGATTATTTTGCTCTTCAGCCCTCAAGAGCTGATTGACTGTCAATAATGTATTGGATTCCCCCAGTCATTACTGAGTATATGCCTGCCCTCGCCTAGGTGATAGTGTCACTAGAATACAAGTTTCGCTTGAAAATATCCAATGTTTGTGGATCTATACGCCCTGTGATACAGTCGTCTATTGTTGTTTGAACGTCCATTTGAAACAATGGAACAGTGCTCAATACACGGACGTCAATCCTGTATACAGCATTATCGACGGGAACATTATTTTTTGTAATAAATATTGACACGAAGTTGGGTTTTCTAAAATAAAAATATTTGTGTACGTGACTGAATCACAAAATAATAATCACACATTGATTTCATGAAACGTTATTGTTCACATTCTTTTGATAAAAAATGACTCAGAGAAGTGTTTATTTTTTTCATGACAGATATTCATTACGGAACAAAAAAACATTGGCTGTATTATCATCAATAATTTATATTATTCTGATTTACATATAATAAAGCTTCCTTTATGGGACCAACTTGGAGCATCGGGTTTCTGTCCACGCGTACGTAATTTCAACACATCTATTTTGCAGACGTGCGTAATCGACACGGGGTGTCAGGATTGTAAAAGATCCCATGAGAATATATTCTTACGTTCAACTTCCCTTTTATGAAGAGAGATTATTATTATATTATGAGGTTAATGATTGAGATAGGGAGACACAATAATACACTAAGAAATAAGAGATGGTGTACGCATTGTAAATCAAATTCAGTGGAAGATGAATATCACTTTTTATTGGTATGTACTAGATATATTAACTTGAGACAGATATACCTAAACGGTTCTATTTGGGTCATCCAAATGTAAATAAATTTATTTCTTTGATGAAATCAGTAAACTACGTTTATAACGAACACGCTTATAACGAAATGGCGGATAAAACGATTAGTTTTAGCCCCGCTCATATGTTGTGTATATGCAGTATATGTGCTTGTAACGAAATACGGTTAAAACGAACTGAAACTAGTGGTCCCTTTCAGTTATAACCGTAATTTATTGAACAAATATTGTTCGTAACTTATCAATGTATATATAATTATCATGCCATGCCAATTAGAAAGTAATGTGTTTAAACAGCCCCTCTGACGGTGTCCTCCCAAAACTTCTACATGCCAAAACTTCTACATGCCAAAACTTCTACATGCCAAAACTTCTACATACCAAAACTTCTACATGCCAAAACTTCTACAGCTTAAAAGTTAAAAGTTTATGGTCCACTGCACCACTAATCTTCTGGCTATTACCTGTTGGGCATTGATTGGAACAGTCCAATTAATTAAGTGTACAACATACAACAAAACAAAACAATTTGAAGACAATTTACTCATATAGCACTGGTACAAATAAATAGTACACACACTTTTTGCACTAGACTACTTACTAATTTAATGTAAGCACTGGTATAAATAAATAGTGCACACACTAATTTATTGTCACAACTGGCCTCACTCTGACACATACAGCACTAAAATTACTATATTTCAAGTCTCTTTACCAAGTTTGAGAAGATGACCAACAGCATCAAGGAACTCGATAGCGGTTTTCTGTCCTTGAGTCAACATGTCCTGCTGGGTGGGGCGGCACCAAAGTCTAACTTTGCGATTTGTGTCCTGTCTGCACACTCAATCTTACATTGTAATACATGTACCATGGACCTGTGGTCTTTCAGCATTGGACCCGTGAAGATCCGGGGTAGAATAGGTCTTCAGCAACCCATGCTTGCCATAAAAAGCGACTATACTTGTCGTAAAAGGCGACTAACGGGATCGGGTGGTCAGGCTCGCTGACTTGGTTGATGCAGGTCATCGATCCCAGTTGCGTGGATCGATGCTCATGATATCAATCACTGGATTGTCTGGTCCAGGCTCAATTATTTACAGACCGCCGTCATATAGCTGGAATGTTGCTGAGTGCGGCGTAAAACAAGAAACCAACCAACCAACCTTTCAGTATTGAAAATAAAAATGATTGAATGATAGTCAGTTACCTCCCTTGCCTCGGGAAGATAAAGATATGTTATCTGTTATAATTCATGGCCCTAAATTTGGAACGGAACGCGGATCATGAGGGACGTCTAGGGCAGTTACGTATACAAGTAACATAGCTCTACTTGAAAACGCAACATGTATACCACTATTCCAGAATGAAGAAAGGAAACACGAACTATTCTGTGGTGGCGAATATAACGAGAGTCATGGTATGGCGTCCAGTGTTGTGGTTTCCGATTCGAAACTAAGCAACCGCCACTCATCGCTGTGATGCCCTTGTTTGCACTCAAACATTGTTTTGTTACATCAATAGACTCAGGGTCACTTCTCCGTTATCCCTTAAACAATACAATCTCGGTGTTCATTTTTCTTGTTTTCTGCCCGATATGTTTTTCATTTGTTTTGCCATCGACAATAGTTGACATTCCTAATGGACCATGCCATTTTGTTTCTTTTTGTCACATTTGATGACATTGCACTTATAAATGCGTCATCGATAGCAGCAGGTCGGTGCATAGACCATTATTTCTGTTTTATTCCCTGCATGTCAGCTTTATAGGGGAAAACAGCCTGCAGTGATGCAGGTCTCTGATGTTTTCCCATTTGGTGACACCATTGAGCACCGGTATGGTGCGGACAAACGCTGAAAAACAGTCAGGACGAATCTGAGATTCGAGTGAGTGAGTTGGGTTTAACGCCGCTTTTAACAGTATCCAAGTTATATCGCGGCGTGTCAGCTTATTGTGGGAGGAAAGCCCGAAGTGATGCAGGTCTCAGACGTTTACCACTTCGCTGAAACCCACGAGCACGGGTATGGTGCTGAGAAACCTAGAAACATGATCGGGGCGAACCGGGATTCGAACCCACAATCATAGGTTTCTGGCGTGCCCAAGGGACGCAACTCTGCACAGCAAATCGCGGCGCCCTAGACGAATGGGCCACCCGTGGCCCTATCATTGATAAAAAGGAATAAAGACCGTTATCACATTGCTGATTTCTTCTCATTAACAAGCAGAAGATTGGTAAAATATGTTCACGTGCGATTCATTTTCTGTAAATAATCATATTAAGAAATCCGCTAAAGATAAGTCCATTGTACTATTCTAACTATATCATGAGCATTTGTTTATGAATCTTTATCAATTAGTGATGATACCAGGTGTTCGTGAAAAGGTGAACGTATCCTGACCCACTGGTGGCACCGGTCACAAACACATGCAAAGGCAAGTCACTTCACATCATTCTTTGTCACTGATGCGTCAAATATGGAAATGGTCTCCCTATATCTACTATAAAAGAGTTTGAAAGCTTTACTGAGGTCATGAATGGTGTAACTTTGATAAAAACAACCTTTGAGCAAGAGATGTATGATGCTCTTTGAAATCGTGCTATTGGTACGCATGTATGTCAAGTAAGCGAAGTCATCTGCAGGCTTTGTTATCTGGTTTGTTTACAGGCCGCCGTCGCATGGCAGGAGTACTGCCTCGCAGAGTCAAGATGTAAATAGTTACATTCTTTATGTAAATTGTGTGAATGGCGGATACTACCGGTAGGGCAGGACAGGCTGACCCTTATCGCGAACACCTGGGTCCACTTGCACAAAGCGATCTTAGCGCTAAGACTATTGTAAGCCTATGTTAAAGTATGGGAGTTACGATCATCTTAGCGCTAAGATCGCTTTGTGCAAGTGTGCCCTGGTGTCATCAATGAATTTCAGAGGTCATTCATATAGCTTTCACCGCCATTTTGCCTTTAACGCCAAGCGTAATGTTTCGGCGGATAATCTATACTGTTAATTCTCTTGCACCACTGATAATTTGTATTTGTATGTTTCACACAAAGAAAAACATTATTTCAGGTAGTAGGTTTCAACTAACGAATGGGAAAATAGAACTTGTGTTTAAAATTTCGCATGTTGCGCGAGTACTCCTCTTTTAGAAAATGTCCGGCAATATCACACCAGATAGACTTCACCATGTACCTATTTGGGAAATCGAACCTAAGTCTCAAGCGCGTTAAACAATAAGCTACCTTCCTCTGCACGTAGACTTAATCCGGCCATATGAAAGCGCAAAGCATAATAAAATGACTTCAAAACACAAACTGGTTACTCATCATCACCAAGTTTATGCACAATATTGTTTAGTTTGTAGAGGGTCTGACCTCTTCCTACTGGTAATTTATTTCTTTGTTGTATTCCAGTTGTATCCCGGCTTATTTACGTGTAGCATATCATCCTGACCCAGTATGGTAATAGTTATCATTGTACACGTTGAACGACCACCACACGACACAGGGCCAACAGGAGTCCATAGCCAAACAATCCAAGTATCGCCCAACATTATATACCCACATCACAGGTGGGGTTTTAGCACTAAACAACATTGGGTGGCAAACGTGTTCTACACAATGCCATGCCCGGTCCACCGAATGAGATGTATGCGAACGCATGGAAATGGCTGAATTGACAAGGTAGAAACCACAATGTGTCTTTATTACCCTGCATACACCTAGAAGTTAATGCTCAGCCAGAGTGATTGTGAGGACCCTTTGCCTTTGGTAAACACTCTCAGTTAAAGGAAACGCGCCCACCGCCTGATAAGTAATGTTGCTTATCGTCGACGTTGCGAGGGACGCGACAGTATCCAAGGGCAGACCACGGGAAGAATGTGATCATATTGACCGAATCGGAATGAATAATGAAAAGTTTTAAGTCAGTGAGCTTTACGCTCTATGAAAACAACTGCACCGGCAGTTAGTGCACAGGCGTCTGGCCAACTGTTGTTTTTTTGTGCTTGTGGATAAATGTTCTTTTTCATTTAATATCTGGATTGTCTTTCGCCGGTAAGTGTTCTTTTACATTTAATATCTGGATTGTCGTTCGCCTGTAAGTGTTCTTTTACATTTAATACCTGGATTGTCTTTCGCCGGTAAGTGTTCTTTTACATTTAATATTTGGATTGTATTTCGCAGGTAAGTGTTCTTTTACATAAGAAAATGTTTAATGTCGAGGTTGTATTTGGCAGGTAAGTGTTCTTTTACATTTACTATCTGGATTGTATTTCGCAGGTAAGTGTTCTTTTACATAAGAAAATGTTTAATGTCGGGGTTGTATTTGGCAGGTAAGTGGGTGTTGTTTACATTTAATACCTGGATTGTAATTGCGGGTATGTGTTCCAGTCCATTTCATCTCTGTATTTCTGTTTCGAATGTAAGTATTTTGTATACTTTGTTTTCGGTTTCGGATTTCTATTTTAGTGTAAGGATTCGTTTATGTGTTATACATTGCCATAAAAGGCAAATAAATTATTGTAGGTATCTTTGAATGAAATGTAACCATATTAATTAATTATAAGCGTTTACAAGTCTATTTGAATAACCCTTTCAAAATGGAATTGGTTGGATAGACATATATATCTCTCTATCATTTTAAGGCACTGACATCTCATAAACTCTCTCGTTCCACTCTGCCCCAGTATTAAATACAATTGGATAATAAAAATGAAGGATGGGCTATAACAATATTTTTTGTCGTGTACAACATGAATAGACAATAAACCTAAAAATATTGAGTCAATGTAGAACATTCACTCTTGTAATAGTCAAATGAAATGTGAACGAAGAGGACTGTAGCCCTATATAACAAGTATGCGTTTATGATCTCCTGTTCAATACGCCTGGTTTCGGTCCGTCTATGAAGGTGCGAGGCTTATGTTACTCCTATAGTGTTGTCCTACAACCTGACATACATAAGACTCGGAAGGCCAGTCGGTCAGGTTGTGGCTTCCATGCCAGGTGGCCTCCTTGTCGGCCTCCTACCTGTACCAGACAAGCTGATGAAAAGCAATCACATCTTTGCAATATCGGCCTGGACTGACGAGGTTACTTCATAGAGGAATGTGCCGCTTCCGTGATCTTGTGGAAGGAGCGTTTGCCCGGAGAGTGGGAGGTTGGTGGTTCGATCCCCGGCCGCATCATACATAAATACGGTAAAAGATGATGCTTGTTGCTTCCCTGGCTGGTGCTCGGCATTAAGGGGCTAAAACAAGGACTTGTCGACTGGGAGTCAGTATACTGGGTTTGAGTAGGGTGTCCTTGCTAAACTGCGGTATGGTATCTCAGTGGGCTTAAAAAACCGGCATTTGTCTGTCCGGACTTGTACAACCACACACAGACACACACCACACACACACACGCAGAGAGACACACACACACACACACACACACACACACACACACACACACACACACACACACACACACACATGTATGTACGTCGCCATATAAGTGCAATAATCTTGAACGCGAACCTCATTGGGGATATATGTGTAACTGTATGCGTGTGCAGGGGATGATCTAAGTGTGAGAAACAAGTACAGATGACGTAATGATTTTGATAGGCACGTGAGAAGATTAGGGCTGGACTACGAACCTTCTATGTGCCCGAACGTCATATTGGAGCATTAAGAATATCCTCCTTAAGTCAAATTGACAGGCATTTAGACTATTATGCACACAAAAAAGTGTTGTGTCAACTTCTCTTTGTTGCCAGACACACGACGTTGCACAACATGTTCTTACCCCTTTGGAAAAAGTACACGTGAGGACCCGGGGTAGAACAGGTCTTCAGCAACCCATGTTTGCTGTAAAAGGCGACTAACGGGATCGGGTGGTCAGGCTCGCTGACTTGGTTGATGCATGTCACCGTATCCCAATTGCTCATGGTGTCAATCACTGGATTGTCTGGTCAAGACTCGATTATTTACAGACCGCCGTCATATAACTGGAATATTTTTGAGTGCGGCGTTAAACAACAAACAAACAAACAAACCTTAGAAAAAAGAACGAATTCTCATACAATTACCCGTTTCTACGAATTGGGGACTGGATACGAGAAAGGTTTCCGTGATAACACGTATTCGTTCCGTGAAATAGGATCACGATAACACCATCTTGAAATATCCAGCTGTAATACATAAGTAAGTCTATATCAAAAATGTCTACATGTAACTGCTACCTGATACAATATTTCACATACCATGTCTTGTGACAAAACCTAGGACGGGAGGAATGGTTACGACCTTCTTGTCTCGTAGGTGAATTGTAAAGTAACGCTCTGTTGACACAAGAATCAATATTGATCTTAGTGCATTTTGCCTGTTTAAGAAAAGAAACTGCTTCCTATACAAATAGCATAATGATTACAAAGTGTGTTCATAGTCACCCCCGGCTTTCTTGCGTACACTTATAGAATCAAACCAAACCTTTATCAAATAGGAGCGCTTATTCAATCGTATGTGACTGGTGTGCTGCTTAACGCTGACATATCACGAAAGAGAGCGGTTAAATGCCCTACGGATGCATATATTAAAGGCAGCTAGTTGCATGTAATAGAATTATGGCATATATCTGGTTATGGCATTATCAAGAAAGATTAATTAAAGTTCATTTCGAAATGATATTGTAATATATATTGTAGATACGATTCTGGAAAGAAATGCAATATAAATTCTGAAAATATTGCCAAGTTGAGTCAAATTTGCATTTTTGTATTATGATTATGGTTATTCAAGAACGACATTTTAGATAGCTTAAAACCTTTACATTGATAAATATAATATTATGTTTTTTGAAAAAAGATTACAATATCTTAGTCATATTTTGGCATATAAAGAGGAAACCTCAGGCAATCGCCAATCTCCGTTTTGACCTGCCTGGTGTGCGGAAACATTCCAACCATATGTTTTCTCATTTTACTTTAACACACGATGATAACTACCCTAACTCATTAGGTTACAAGTTTCTTCAAATGGAGATTGTACTATTGTTAAGGTCACAATGACCACGCCACACTTGACCCTCCCCATGCACCCATTCCCTCCACTGAATCCTCATCTTGAATTATAGATTCCCGTGACTGATAGTGCAGCTCCCCATGCCCCAAGCTGTCATAACACAGCGTGACTTCACCCCTCCAAGTAATTACGTACTTAATTATGCAGATGACGGGATCACCAACTCAAGCGTAGTAACCACACCAACAGCTCCGATACACAATAATAAACTCCTGTCTTTGAATATGAAGGGACGATGATGTCTAGTCTCCTAAGAAGCAGCAATTCGCTGTGCGCAGTTGCTTCCCTTGGTCATGCCAGGACCCTATTGCCGTTGGTTCGAATCCCGGATTCGCCCTGACTATGATCCTTGGTTTGTCGGCACCATACCCGTGCTCGTGGATTTCACTAAGACGAAAGCATCTACATCACACCGGGCTTTCGCGAACAGCTGGTGTCCTCACTATTTGGTAGTTATGTCTAGTGGATAGATATGTGGATAGATATGTGTGAAATGGGGTTTAACGTCGCGTCCAAGATCATTGCACTTATATAGCGACGTGCATGTGTATGTGTCTGCTTGTACTAGTCCGGACTGATGCCGATTTATAGTGCTAGCACACTGAGATACCATGCCACAGTGTAACATGAATACCCCACTCAGACACAGTATACTGACTCCGAGCCGACCAGTCCTTGTTTTAGCCCCTTAATGCCGAGCGCCAGACAGGGTTACAACAAGTACCATCTTTTAACGTATTTTGGTATTACGCGGCTGGGGATCGAACCTCGGACCTTCCGCTCTCCAGGCGGACGCTCTACCACTAGACCACGGAGGTGGTCCCACGGTTTGGGAGCTTGATTTCGTCGGAAATGTTCTTGCCACGTACATCACTTCCCGATATCGATGTCTTTTCCCGTGTTTCAACTCAAAACAAAATATCTCCTACTTTTGTTTTTGCGTAGTATATTTTGGATGCTTAAATAGAAATAAAGTATTATACAATTTCCGAACATATACTATTAAAAGCTGACTGCGCACACGTATGAAGGATACATAATTTTATGCACATTCAACTGTAGTTATAGGTTTCCTATGCGTTACCTGACGTAGCTACTATACACGGCGTTTTCAATAATTTATTTTACTATATTGCAATAGTGGTTTGTAACATTAATTTGTGCTGTGTCAATATGTTTTGTTATATCGTAAACTTGTTTTGAAAGTATATCATATTCAGTTTTGGGTTCGACAACTGATCTGAGCATATGAACACACTGTACTGTGAATCTTTCGTTATTGCCCATTTCAAGAGATCAATACTTTTATATTGGTCAATAAGTAATTGACTCCTACGTGCTATACATAAAGGACCCCGAAGGACTTATGCGCTGCGATCACTGCAAACAGAGCCCATATGTAATAGTCAAGTTTACTCCGAAAAAGCTACAAGCGCCGTCTTGGTACAGTTTATATCATTTCTATTTAATTTCAAGACAATTAAGTACGAAATGAGGTTGTACGACCTCATTCTCACCTTCCCTGATAAATATGATCACGGGAGACACAGAAACACACCTAGAGACTTAGTGACTTACTCACCCAATGAGGGTGAATGCCATTTCCTCTCAGTTGGTCATGAATTTAGTGCGTTTGTTTAACAAACAGTATTCCAGTTATATCACGGCATGTCAGCTCAATGTTGGAGGAAAGCCCGAGGTGATGCATGTCTTACACCTTTACCAGTTTGGTGAAACCCACGAGCACGGGTATGGTGCTGACAAACCTAGAAACATAATTGGGCGAACCGGGATTCGAACCAACAATCATAGGTTTATGGCATTCCTAAGGGACGCAAATCTGCACAGAGAATTGCGGCGCCTTGGACTACTGGGCAACCCGTGACCCCGATTATTAAAGAAGAAAATAATTATTTCATGTACATATCGGCAGTTCCATTCAAATGACACGTTATAAAGATTTACACATGCATTCAGTCTGCCAATGCTATATTGCTTCAAATCTATTTTGTAACTTTAAAATCATTTTGTACTCCGTGGCGTTGCAGTATTGGAAAAAATTAATTATTCAGAAACAAAATATGATGACAAAGCAAAATTCTATACATGTATTTCAGGTACTACTATACTGTACTAAAACCGGACATAGGAGCTGAAATATGTCTCGTACCTGTGTCTGTAGGTTTACGAATGACTATAACGAACCACTCACGACATTATACGGCGAGTTAGCCTCTGATAGTGATGTTTGTACATGACGCATACGTTAACACTTTATCATAGTGAAGGGATTTATAAGCATAATATACACACGCTTTAAATCAAAAGTGTTTCCCCTTAACTTTATCTGTACCCCTGACCTACAGATCATACAATCGGGATCAATGTCAATATAAGACCATCACCCTTGACAACGCAGCACTGTGGTCCCAGGTGATCACTCACGTCGCTGTCGTCAGCAACTGACGAGGAATAGACTACCACAGAGTAGCTTTTCAAATATGGGTCTCACACCTACATGGATGACTTATGAATATACCGTTGACATACTGAGCCAGTGTACTTATTCACAAGTTATTGACTCTGAAATTGGTACTTGAATTGGTATTATAGACGGAGGGTGCATACCTTTAACGTTACGCCCTATAAGGCTGAATTTTTAAAATCTTGACATTAACGGGACGCATGTGACACACACTTAACTCCCTTAGTCGTGTCAGGATCCGGTGGTCTTGACAAGCAGTGATTGACAGAAATACTACCACTCTAAACATGTATCTATATGTATGGGCTCAGTGATAGTGCTGGAGTATTGTTTCAAGCGTGGAGTATTGTGTAAAACCACACTTACTCACTCGTTTCGTTGAGTCATCATTATGGGTACTACAGTACATAACAAACTGAAACTGCCCTCCCCCCAGAAACCCTAGACGCAGTAATCTGACCCACTCATTTGTTTGCAGAATGTTTTATGATGATACTGAATGAGTAAGTGAATTGTGTTATAAGCCACAGTCTTCAGTTTTCCAGCTTTGTTACGGAAGCTCGACAAAATCGAACCTTGGCCAAATAATCCAGTCGTGTTTGTGGTGTGAGCAACTTTTCCGCTTTCCTTGCACGATGACATACAGTGTAACCACCAGCTCCTATGAAAGGCATAGGGTACGGGGATCTATTCTGGAATTACCAAGTTTGGTCTGGTAGAATTATCGAGCACGTTGGTGTAGATGTAGGACTACTTCCTATAGCGGGTGTCTAATCTGGCGCAGGTCATGTCGGCCTCAAAAATTGACCCCTAACTCGTGGAGAAAAGGGTGCCTAAGGTCAAGTCGAGTGCCAAGGTGGTCGGAGGGTCAAGGTCGACCCGCCTGCCGTGTTTCAAGCCTTTGTGACAATTTTCCGTACCTGAAGTGACGTTTTTCATGTATCCTCAAGACGTCATTCCCGCAATTGGCATTATGTCATGGAGCGAGTGTTTTTTCGCCGCTTGTAGTATCATTCATGTCATGAGGCGGTTGGGTCACCATGAATGGGCTGTGTACCCATTAAGAGAATCAAAACCCGGACCGTCAGCGTGGGGTTAACGGTTAAACAAATATGCTGCCCCTCCACATGCGATGTCGTCATGGGGATATGATGCTGATATTTCATTCTTGTGGTTCTCTCTTGTTTCCCCGTACTACTATAGCCCTTGGTTATCAATTGCAACGTCACGCCGAAGACCCGGGTTCGATTTCCGACATGGGTACAATGTGTGAAGCCCATTTCTGGTGACCCCCGCCGCGATACTGCTGGAATATTGCTAAAAGCGGCGTAAAACCATACTCACTCACGATCAATTGCAATGCTTAGGGGTTTTATCGTTAAAGGTTGGCATGGTGATATTAATACAAAATCTTCATTGTTTATTTTAATTGATGCAATAGAAAGACTGCTGCGCCGAGAATCCGATTCTCTCTATTGTAAGGAAGAGCTCTTAATGATGGAATACAAGCACATATATGACTGACATAATTCACAGCGTTAATCACACTGAAGGAATTGTTCGCAGTAGTGTGTGAAAATAGCCAATAAAATCATGATTAACGCTTTGTTTGAAAATCAGTTGAAAAAGACCACATTATGTCAACGACTTAAACAAATGTAAAGCAAAGAGGTTTATGTCAGTGCACGGCATTAGTTTCCCAAGCTACCAACACTATCGATATCCTGTCATTAACTGTACTGTGTGTACTCACAATGTGAACGAGCTATCTGTGTGTTTACCTTACACTTGAAACTATACGATCAAACCATAGCTGCAAACCACGAACATGCCGTGTAGGGTCTACTTGCATTGAGAGTGAGTGAGTGAGTTGGGTTTAACGCCGCTTTTAACAGTATTCAAGGTATATCGCGTCGTGTCAGCTTAATGTGGGAGGAAAGCTCGAAGGGACGAGGTCTGAGACGTTTACCACTTCGGTGAAACTCACGACCACGGGTATGGTACTGACAAAGCTAGAAACATAACGGGGGCGAACCGGGATTCGAACCCACAATCATAGGTTTCCTGCGTGCCCATGGGACGCAACTCTGCACAGCGAATCGCGACGCCTCAGACGACTGGGCCACCCGTGCCCCCTACTTGCATAGAGAGTGTCGTATAATGCTACTGATAGAAGTGATAGAAATGAAAGAGACCAGCGAAACCGCATCTTCTGTTTCATATTTAGATCCATGCATAACAAAGTTGCAGTGAGAAAAACACATCCACAAGAAGAAGAACAAAATGGTAAAGGGATGATCAATTTTCCAAAAGTCAACTTTCCCTTGAAGTCGAGCTATATTTTACAACTTTTGAGGCACAATTGAGCATGCGATTTCTTAGAAAATTATAAAGTGCGTTTGCCCAGTTTTACAATATTTATGGACATAGTAAACCTTTCAAGCTTTATGGTAGACATGTGGATGACATTCCAAATTTGACGCATCAGTGACAAAATGATGTCTGCTGCAAGTACCTATTTTGACTTGTACCATTCTCCTGTGTTTTAAGGCAAACATTCGACTTGCCTTTGCATGTGTTTGTCACAGGAGCCACCTGTGGGGCAGGATACAATCACGAACACCTGGTATCAGGACTGTTTGATAGTGATTCATAAACACATGCTTTTGATAAAGTCAAAACCGTACAATGGATTCTGCATTGACTAGAAATGTCTTATGATTATGGACAAAACAATTCTCGCTTTTACCTGAATGACATGTATATTGTAAACCATCTGTACGTAAATGAACGTCAACGCCAGAGAATACTCAGCCTCGATTGGGCGTAAAAGGCAGACTGGCGGTGAACATGAAATGAATGGCGGTTACTTGTATCACGTGTGTTAATACTTAATATTGTTAATATTGGGGTATAACCACATGTGAGTGTGAGCTGGGTTTAAGGCCGCTTTTAACACTCAGTATTCCAGTTATATCGCGGCGTGTCAGCTTCATGTGGGAGGAACGCCCATTAAGCTGACACGCCGTGATATAACTGGAATACTGTTAAAAGCGGCCTTAAACACAACTCACTCACTCACTGTTCAGAAACCAGTGGTGCAATATATTGGAAAGCAACCATCCTCCATCCACTCTTGGATCGCGATCAGAGGAAATAATCAATAGAAGTTTTCAAAAACCATTTCAATTTGGACGACAATGCAGTTGTTTTTGTAAGTATGCAGAAGTTGTGGAGGAGGATATCAACATCCATGGGAATGGATGCGTAGGATAATTGCCTAGGTCTCCGCGGACACAGAACAATCACTTTGGAACGAATTCTTGGCAACATGAATTAATAAATGTGTAAACTATCCGTCACGTACTTGTGACTACATTGTTCCTAGGTACGCATTAAATATTATCTGTTGTCTTGTTTAAAAATAATGTGTTACTGGTGGAAGCCATTGTGTATCTGTATTGGTGATACCTTATTCCTTCTATACCTATGTAATATGAGGCCTGAACGGACAAAGGACGTTAACCATTGTGATACATATGATTCAGTTGTAATACAGTATTATTAAATTCTTCAGTGCTTAGTTCTGTTTGTAATTGAGTTGAGGTCAATGCCTCTTTAAGCAGTATTTCAGTTATATTACTGCATGTACATGTATGTCCGCTTATTGTATTAGAATAGTACGTTAAAGGTGTCCCTTCACGCCATAAACAGCCGGATCACCAGTGTCCTTATCCTTTGAGTGAGTGAGTATGGTTTTACGCCGCTTTTAGCAATATTCCAGCAATATCACGGCGGGGGACACCTGAAATGGGCTTCACACATTGTACCCATGTCGGGAATCGAACCCGGGTCTTCGGCGTGACGAGCGAACGCTTTAACCACTAGGCTACCCGACCGCACCCTTATCCTTTGATGTATTATCAACCCAAGTAGGCAGTCACAGTATCGCAGGAAGTATTGAGTTCTATAAGGAATATAATATTATACACTGGAGGAAATAGCTGAGCCTCTCTTTCCAAATATAGCAATAAGTGATTTCCCAAAGAAAAGATGTATGAAAACTTGGGAATGTTTTTAGACAGTTTTGGAGAAGTTAGGATATTATTGGAAATATCGCCAAAGAATGTTCACAGAACGTACCGCTAATGTTCTGTCCAAGTACGGAAATATATTCCAGATATAATTTGATGAATGTTCTGACATCTAAACTTGGCCTCTCATGACACAATATTCAATATGACATCCTGAAACGTTTACCACGCACAAATATCTGTGAACCAGTCTTTGACATGACTGGCACAGTCACAGGGTATAATCAAGGATAGTTTCGATTATTGATACAATGACTTTATACCACGGTCAACCATCTCTGCCATTATGTATTTGCTTTGTTACAGCATAATCAATAGGCACCAAAAGAATGTATTATTTCTATGTTTGGAAGTTAGTCCGTTATTTTTGAAGTATCGTTTTGTATTTTGTTTTTGATTTGAACCGAGCAGGGAGAACCTTTGTCTTGCGTCACTGAAAGAAGTAGCGGTTATGTCATATCGATATCGACTTCAACATGCGGACGTCCGTTTGGTGCTAATCATGTAGCATGTGGCCAGAAATGATTACTGATCGATCTGTGAAGGGAGCATTTCAAGTGAATGTGAGAGGTGTCATTATAGCCTTTGAATCGACTTTCAGATGCCGTTTCCATTTCTGGTGTTCCCCGACGTCATATTGCTGGAATATTGCTAAAAGCTGCATTAAACTATATACACTCACTCAGATGCAGTTTACCGTTTGCCTCGGCGACAATTGTATCAACATAATATTCACCAATAATAACCTTCTTTATTCCTGACACACAAGTCTGACAGCCGATGCCACGAGTCGAGAGAATGACATGTATACGGTGGTATAATATATGGTGGAAATAATGGCAGCACCAAATGGAGATGCAATACCAATAATCAATATTTACAACACCGAGATGCTGTAAAATCATTTCAATTTCTCCTTCTTAGCTCTTCATGTGAGAACAATGTGTGACGACCTCACATAAATATTGACACCAGTTATGTACAAACCGGCGTCCTTTTATTCCATTATCAATTATAGTTTACCACTGTGGCCGTCTTAGATACCCGGTATTATTCCACTCTCATAGAACGCCACACATGACAAAGCAATGTCACCATTGAGAATAACCAATACAAAAGCTATGACGTATATATTGTTTTCCATCCTCCATAGCAACCAATTGTTTTCTCTTTGAAGGGAAGCGAAGAAGGGCGTATTGTTTGTGTGTCTACCGGGACCATTAAATGTGTAGGAAATGTTAGGTGCAACCCATCACAACTACATAGAACCAGAGCCAAAATAAATATTGTCAACATGAATCGATGTTGGTCGTTACATTTCTTTAGTAGGGCTCAGGTGCAAATCGTCATGTAATATTATTTGCCTGTCTGGGTGTTGTAGATTGTTCAATGTTGATTTGCACCTTAAAGTATACGCAAAAACATTATTGTGGCGAGATGACTACGCAGTTGCTAGGATGGCATGTAAGACTTTGTTTTGACTGTGTATCATGATGGAGAGAACATGTGTTTATATATTCTAATACATCTGTATCCTGTCCTTACGATCTCACGTCACGACAAATAGGTAGACTATCTATGTGATGCTTAGTTCAGGGTAGCCAGTGACAACATTTTAGACTGCAGTGCTTGTGGCACTGTGGCGTTTTGGGGGTCCTGTCACCACTTGAACGATAACGTGATATTGGTTTAGAGATTTATTATAATAAGAAAGGTAAGAGTTTACATTGTGGTTCATATAATGTTTTTGCTGAAGTCTTTTTTATTTTATTATATTCATATAATATCATTATGCGGGTGTTTGTGCGGTTCCCAATATATGCATTTTGGGATCTTTCTGCCTGAAATCGATATGCTGCAATGAGTTTTTTGGTTGCTGTCTTTTGTGATTTTTCTATCATTGGTTCAATTATGAAAGTTTTATTTTGTCTCACGTTTACTGATGGACATGTTTCCCACAGATGTGCATTTTACTTATTGCTACTTATCAGTTATCAAAAGAACATTTCAATAATGGGTATTATTTCATTTTTCCAGACACATTTCTGATTCCGGGCGCCTACAGCGTCTTATCCTGGAACAAGGTTCACACAGTATATTTGCTGTTCTTTCTCTGATGCCATAAGTGGCACCAAGATCGTCCACGGCCAATGGTGTGAGTAGGTTCTGCTACCATCATGGGTTGTGGATCCTCAAAGGATGGAACAGCTGATAGTCCAAAGAAGACGGCGGGTAAAAGGAAGAGTAACGCTAAGACTGAACAGGTAAGAGACAAAGAAATATTGATCGCATCACTCGATAGAAGTGTCAGAGACCACTGCCATCAAATAAAGAGATCACTCAGAGTAAAGCTGCATTGGTACACATGCGACTATTTTCTGAATGCAAGGAAATGCAAATTCAGATGGGCATTTTTCACCGGTTTATTCTCAAATACGTGTAGAAACACTGTCCACCCAAAATCTCGATTATATCAATAATGTCTACTCACAATGATCATGATAAACATGATAAACATGTCGTCAGCGTGAACGATCAAAACGATCAATTAAACGTTCATAATTGCTCCAAACCAAAGACACAATGCAGCTTTAGTCGCATCTGACATCACCAGTTCTTTCCACCAATTTACAGCAAAAATGCATACTTTCTGATTTTGTCGACTCTTGGATCCACGTCTCAGGTGGAAGTAGACGTAAGTGACAGCAAGACAAACTCAAACAGGAACTCTCCGGAACGGCAGAGGGCGACCCCGTCACCGACTAAGTCCTCTCCACGCAAGGAGCAACAGTCCCCGGACTATGATCCTTCATACGCTGGAACACAGAGTTCCGCTCTAGAGTCTCCCTATGACAAACACGGGGATGTGGTGAGTCAGGCATGACTCGCCTGAGTCATAGCTTGCTTCCTCGTGACGCAGTCTCACTCACCATTTCGTTACTAACAGTGCATCTCTCTTCTAGATATATATGATATGATCAGATGCAATATATATTGAAGGTGTCGAAGCAGAAAGGTTTATGGAAATTGACGGCGTCGTATTATTGACTGATATTGTGATGCTCACACTTATTGCAAACCAGAAAAAATCTGATGGATATTTGAATTTCCGATAACTGTCAAAAGAACGTGTATGTTATGTGTCTTAAGAAGGTACACCAAGGAGCTACTCCAACTTACTCTCTCTTGATAGTTTACGCATGACATAGGATAGTGGACAGTCAGATTTTGCGCCGCAAAATAGCACACCTGATGTCTATTTGCATTTGACCATGACACGTGTTTATCGTTTCACATGTTTGTGGTATATTTTTGTTTATCAAAGTAATATATTGCTGCATTTTACTGTTGATTTTTTCACTTTTATTTGTTTGTATCTGCTCTACTTATATTTTTTTCAGTGTCATTGGCTTTGCCTAGAAATTTAGAAATAATGCTATTGGACAGATTAGGTAGATATTTCTTTACATCGCATTCAGGCTTCGTGTGATAGATTTCATCTTACATTTTAGATTTTTGAATTAGATAGAAATAGAAATATAGATTTAGTTTTTGGGCGTTTGAAAACTCTGCAATATATTTGATACCTCCCAAATATATGGAAATCAGTAAGATGAATATATGATTAAAATAATAAATATTGTTTTTGTTTACATTACTTATGGTTATGTATGTTCACGTATTAAGCATATATTCCACTATACTTTGCATATCTATTATCACTTTTATATATCATTTATATATGCATGTTGTCATGAGACTTCTTTTCTTTTACACTGTCACATCAGGAGCTACATTGTAATGCTACTATACACAAAGGATTGTTACCTGTTTGTAATTGCCTTGATTGCAATCTGTTTCAATATAGTTACTAAATGTATACCTATATGCAATAACGATTGTCTACACAAGTATCTTCATGGACTGAAGGGTAGCCCAGTGATGAGGGCGCTGACACCCTAAGCCGAAGACAAAGATATACAAACTTTAGATTTTCATGTCGGAAATAAATGTGATACGGATTGAAGATTGCGGCAAGTTGGCAAATAAGTGTATCTCAATCTGAATTCACGCAAAGAAATTGGGAATTTTAAAAAAAGGTTTGATGAATATGAATCAGAATATGACGATCATTTACTAGTGTTTAAAACAGATCTGTACTTATAAGCGTTATCACTGACCGTGCCTGATGCATGGTGTGTGTATATTGTACTGATAACGTGTACATGTATAAGGTTTACCTGTATGTCTCTGCACCTACAGAACGGGAGGGCCGGAAAGTCGAAATACGAGGACAAAGATGAGTCGTCTTTTCAAGAAGCCAATGACAAAGGTTATAAGGTAAGAAAATACCGGTACATATTAACTGAAGGATGGTCGGTTTCTCAGAAATGTTCCCAATCAATATCAGATAATGCGTTACAATTTGCCCTTTTATTATTATAATATTCGCACACCTGCATGTCTGTGAGATATATGTGATTGACACAAAGCATTCAATTCCTCGATATTATACGGTCAGTTCCTGTCAGACAGAGTTACTCTAAAGGATGCAGTTTGAGAGAGGTTAGGTATTACGTAACTGAAAAGGGATGCTGTGACCTTCAGGTATTGGGGATTTCCATCTCAATACATCATCAATATCTGCAGAATGGCTGTGTAGTTGAGGTAATAGCATACAAGAAACATGTTTTCCGCTTACGGTACAAAATCAACGCGAACAATCGATATTGTATTGTGTGTCTGGAAACCTGCTATTACTATGGTCCATCGAACAAAGAAAGGACTCCGTGAACCTTTTGATATCAAGCTAATGCAAACCTATTTTGTTACTCCCTGTAATGCATGTATTGTGAGATCGGTTTGTCTCATTACAGTAACAACTAGATGCCAGATATGCTAGACCTGCTTCGCTCATGTGTTATACGTTTTTATGTGAATAACACAATGCAATTTAAATACATATTCTACTTCATTGAAAACAGCCTAAGTGAACATACTTGTACATGTAAGAAGTCAAGATCAGTACCGATTTGCGTTAATGATACGAAAGTCATTCTAATATTTTCAAAGACAAGGTTCCTCACTGTAATTCTGATTGGGGTTCCATTGGCCATCACACTTTTCTTTCTCCTTCACACATTGAGAACAGGGATAGTCCACACTCAACTACATCGTGATAGCTTATTCTGATGTATGTATGGTGATAGCTTATTCCGATGTACATGTATGTATAATGATAGCTTATTCCGATGTGTGTAGAATGATAACTTATTCCGTTGTATGTAGAATGAGAGCTCATTCTGGTGTATATCTGATAGCTTATTCCGATGTATGTATAATGATAGCTTATTCCGATGTATGTATAATGATAGCTTATTCCGATGTATGTATAATGAGAGCTTATTCCGATGTATGTATAATGAGAGCTTATTCCGATGTATGTAGAATGATAGCTTATTCCGATGTATGTATAATGATAGCTTATTCCGATGTATGTAGAATGAGAGCTCATTCCGATGTATGTATAATGAGAGCTCATTCCGATGTATGTATAATGAGAGCTTATTCCGATGTATGTATAATGATAGCTTATTCCGATGTATGTATAATGAGAGCTTATTCCGATGTATGTAGAATGATAGCTTATTCCGATGTATGTATAATGAGAGCTTATTCCGTTGTATGTATAATGATAGCATATTCCGATGTAAGTATAATGATAGCTTAATCCGATGTATGTAGAATGAGAGCATATTCTGATGTATGTATAATGAGAGCTTATTCCGATGTATGTAGAATGAGAGCTTATTCCGTTGTATGTATAATGATAGCCTATTCCGATGTATGTATAATGATAGCTTATTCTGATGTATGTATAATGATAGCTTATTCCATTGTATGTATAATGATAGCATATTCCGATGTAAGTATAATGATAGCTTAATCCGATGTAAGTATAATGAGAACATATTCCGATGTATGTATAATGATAGCTTATTCCGATGTATGAATAATGATAGCTTATTCCGATGTATGTGTAATGATAGCTTATTCCGTTGTATGTATAATGATAGCATATTCCGTTGTATGTATAATGATAGCATATTCCGATGTAAGTATAATGATAGCTTAATCCGATGTATGTATAATGAGAGCTTATTTCTATGTATTTACTATGACAGCTATTACTGTTACCATGATTGCTTATGCGGATGTATTTACGATGGTAGCCTTAAAAGTATGGCGATGTATGTGCTGTATTCGCATTCTATGTTTGATCAGAGAAGAGTCCGAGAGAAACTGAAGACATCGACAGGAGGAGGAGACATAGAGGACCTGGAGAAGATGATAGCTTTATTTGAGAGATCCAGACTGGAGGATTGTGGAGACCTGACGCGTGCCAAAGAGAGGCTCAGATATCTCAAACTGAAGAGAGGTTGGTCACATTCCCGCCTACATCTCATATATGATCGGTAGAGAAGGGGCATATCGGGCAATAAATCATTCTGTCGCCAATCTCTGGACCTTTCGAAAGATCAAGAAATGATATGAATAGATTAGCGCTTATCAAGAAAGTACTTCTCATATACGATCGAAAGCCGAAAGCACTCCAGATAAAACATTGGTTTGGGTGTCCTTAAATTACCGAGAGTGTTGGCTGATGAGTCTCGCCAAATAGTAGGATTTATGACTGACCGATGTCCTGAATGGGATACACACATGTTTGACGATGGCTAAAAGTGAAACAAACAAGAAATGCGATAGTGGTGTATGTGGTATAGGCGATATTACATGCTTCATGTCTGTGAGTACTTCACAACAGGTGACATGCACATGGCGTATCAAGGAATAGGGGGCTCGCAACTGTACAGTACACACTAATGAGCAAAGTAAAGTGTGAACTATCTAGTGTTTACTTTCTTTTGACCGGTAGTTTCTATGCACAAATAAAGAATGCCACACTGATTAATAGTATGTTAACGGCGAATAATGATGTCAATGAGATTACCAATGTCACTAAATATTCTGAATCAAATAGCGGCAGAATAATTCTCATTCAATGTTTTTGAATATACTGACAAAGAGAAACTGTGTCTAAAATAGTAAGATTTAACAAATATTTTCATCAAAGTTAAACATCAGAAACCAAGACTGACAAAGAAAAACTGTGTCTAAAATAGTAAGATTTAACAAATATTTTCATCAAAGTTAAACATCAGAAACCAAGACTGACAAAGAAAAACTGTGTCTAAAATAGTAAGATTTAACAAATATTTTCATCAAAGTTAAACATCAGAAACCAAGACTGACAAAGAAAAACTGTGTCTAAAATAGTAAGATTTAACAAATATTTTCATCAAAGTTAAACATCAGAAACCAAGACTGACAAAGAAAAACTGTGTCTAAAATAGTAAGATTTAACAAATATTTTCATCAAAGTTAAACATCAGAAACCAAGACTGACAAAGAAAAACTGTGTCTAAAATAGTAAGATTTCAACAAATATTTTCATCAAAGTTAAACATCAGAAAACAAGTTCCCGTGACACTCAACTTGCGTTATTAATGACCAATTTGATTCCAGATTTACGTGACTCAATGCGACGTCGTCACGTCGGCGTGCTAAACCGGACAATAGCTGACGTGCAAGCTTCTCCTTACGCCTACCAGCTCCACAATCAGCTGGAGAAGGCCGAGAAGCTGCGCGACCACCTGAAGGAACTGAACACGTACAACCACGACATCCTCCAGATGGAACAGACAACCATATCGGAGTTACGGAGCTATCAACGACCTCCCACCAGTGTCCATGACGTCATGGCGGCAACATACATGCTACTAGGCCACGACGAGGATCGACTGACGGTAAGATGCAACCACACGCATAGTCCTGCACCATGACCGTGGAATACATTTATTGTATGACAAAACAATAATCTAGAAATGCATACAAAAGCAAGTCTAGCCAGCTCAAGCTAGTCCTGCACCATGACCGTGGAATATAATTATTTTATGAAAAAGAAATAATCTAGAAATGCATACAAAAGCAAGTCTAGACAGCTCAAGCTTGCTCTATTCCACTGAATAGGGATTTTTTTATATTTTTAGAGTCAAGAAGGATATTGTGTAATATAAGATTTCAGCGACTAAATGCACCAGACGCACTGAAGATGTTGTGTTTGTTTGTAAAGGAAATAACTATGCATAAAATGTTGATGGTGATAACGTCATATTTCAAATCTGATTTTAGAAATATGTGAGTGTATATGCTTATCTTCTTTACCTTTGATACGGGAGCTGTAGCGTTTATGTCAAAATGTCCTCTCGTGACGCAGAAGACACGGTTCAATGGTCAAGGGTCACAATTGGTACAAGTTGGTTCTTTGAGTCCTTTGGCGTGATATCTTTTGAATAGTGCTAAAACCATTACTCACTAAGACTTGCATCATATTCTACGATCAATAGAATGTGATAAATGATGTCATCAAGCAGAGGATGTGAATGTGTAATGTAAATGCAAAACCCAGGTTGTTCAGGGTGTAATCTTGACACACTGATCCGATTACAGTGGTAACAACGGCTCGCGCTTTGAGCACTCCGCTCTTAATAAGTCGTCTTGTATCATCATCATCATCATCCGTTAGTGGTAATGATGGTGTTTTCTTCCATTAAAAGGGGCCAATGGGTGGTGGTGTAAGATTGGATATACCAAAAAGGTTTCCCGTAACAACCAGGAACGCCTTACTGTCCTCGATGTGTTTATTTCCTATTCCTGTGCTATCGATAAGGTTAAAATTGCATAAACAAAACTGATCGCCGATATATGCCAACTGTTAACATAATTTTCATTTACCCAAAGAAGTTCGAGATCACGTCACTGATTCTAGTTTTCATCACCTTGGATACTTTGTTTCCCTTGTGCCAGGAATGGTCCGACATACAGTGCCAGATGGGCAGGCTTGGTAAAGACAGTCTGGTGAGACAGGTGGAGACATTTGACACCAACGACGTCGACGACCAGACAGCCGGCAGAGTGAAGGAAATCCTTGGATACCACGACCTCGACCAAGTGAGGGCGGCAAGCAATGGCGCGGCCAGTTTCCATGTCTGGGTGAGTTGACATGCAGTAAACTCATAGAACACACCATTCGTCCTGTGTGTATAATAAACCTATAGGTGAGGGGCAATGGAGTTTAACGTCGCGTTCACGAATATTGAACTAATCCCCACAATCCCGAGCGCCAGGGAGGGTAACAACAAAGACAATCTTTTACAGGCGCTCTATCCACTAGACCACGGAGGTAGTCTGTACCTGTTTAATCTCATAGAGATCTATGTAAATGTACTCGATGCTCCTCGTGAAGATTCGGAGTCAGACATAAGGTAAGACACAATGTAGGGGATCGGATGGCACGCTCTCTGACAAGACATGTTGACAAGTTGAGCGATTGTCAACCTACCTAAACGGCCTTTATCGTTGACAGTGTTCATTTTTTTAGTCACTGGAACGCCTGATCCTGTACTGCATACATTTGTTCACTGGACATCTCAGCTTGTGTTTTGTGTTTTGTCTGGATGAATAGTTTTGATGGTTCTTCTTGTAAGTATGGTTGACGGATACCTTGGTGTAGATACCCTGTTTTGAAAAACCTACTGGTGAGGCCGTTGTGAGAGGTGAACTTAACACTCACTTGTTTTACTATTGTAGAATGTTAGCTCCAGTCTGTCCGTGTCCCTTTGAGCGGAAATATACACACATCAAATCATCTGACCAGATTACAATTATTTTAAATCCTGAAACCGATTTGAAACCGAGGTTCGTACAGGAACGAGTAAATGTTGTTGATCGCCAGTCGACGGATCTACAGCTGGATTACGCCGAACTGTAAATAAGCGAGTCTTACAACTAAACCATATGACAAACGCTGCACCCCTGTCAGAGCAACAAAGCAATCGGAGAGCTACCTGTGAGACTTACGACAATCGTACCGCCAAATATGGAACTCATGCCAATCGTACCGCTATACTGGGGACGTACGTATTGGAAATATGCCAATCGTAGCGCGACATATGGAACTTACGACAATCCTAATACTTTAAATGGGACTTGCGCCAATCGTAGTGCCATGTTAACTTTGTGGAACTGGCCCAGGAATCACTGGTCATGGTTACGTAACCTAGATTCACATGGATTATGATCCTAGGTCTATGGACAACACACCCATGTTTGTCACCTTGGACTCGCCTCTCGCTTAAACGGACTGATCGATGCTACCTGTCCTACCTCCCCTTGCTGTACGAGAAGTAATATCCTACAATGATAAATATTTAATCTTGACGTCCTGTGGTATTACCTACTGGACACCAAGTTCAACATAGATACCTCGTCTCGGTACGCAGATCACCGCAGATTGCGTTATCAGGCATCTCGGTACGAAGGCTACGAACATCAAAATTAATGTTTCACACAATCACGGGAGTAATCTAAAAAAGCGGAAGCAACAAAAAATTTCAAGGGCGATCAATACTTTGTGACTTTTACCGGTAAGAAGTGTTTGGTTTTTTAAATATTAGTGTTAGTGTTATATAAGAGGGCGTGAAACTGGAATTGAGGCGGCCGGTCCCAATACTAGTGTTTTTGAAAATATACTTCTCATGTGAAGGGACCGCGTCCGTGATCTAGTCGATAGAGCGTCTTCACGGAGAGCGGAAGGTCGGTGACTTCATGTCCGCCTAATACCAAAAGACGTTAAAAGGTGGTACTTGTTGTGACCCTGCCTAGCCCCTGACTGGGTGGCTCGGAGTCAATATATTGTGCCTGAGTGGTGTTATTCATGTTAAACTCCATGAAATCACAGTTGGCTAGCACTATAAAAGCGGCATAAATCCGGACTAATACACGCAGCCATACACGCATATGCATGTACTTCGCTATAGAAGCGTAATGATCATGAACGCGACCTTAAAGCCCATTTCACCTCACCTGATTCCTAATGTGAAAGTTCTCTTCGTGGTCTCATGCACATCTCTTCCTCCTGTTGCAGTCTAGCCAGATGGTGGAGAAGATCGACAAGGACCAGCAGACAGAGGATGACAGGAGGAGACAGGAGGAAGAGAAACAGTCTGTAGCTAGCAGTAAAGGCAGAAAAAAGAAAGGATAATACATTGGGGCATGTATAGTGCACTAGCTTCCATATCAGCCAAAGACTCTACTTTCCAGTCCGACCGCCTTGGTCAGACTTTCTACTTGTGTTCCTCAATCAAAAAGATAGAACGAAGTCGTCATTGCTGTAGTGGGCGGACTGTTATGACACAAATACCACTGCAATAACCAGTTGTAAAACACAAACGATTATGTAGTTCTGCCTCTATTGAAAGACGCCGTGATATAAAGTCAATGACGGATATGAAAAATATTATATTTAACTGTTTCGATACACATGTCACGTTTAACGAATACATTAGTTAGACAAATAATATAATATGGTTAACGTCGGTTTTATTGACAATACCAGTCAAATAGTGCTCTAAAATCCTCCTTACCTAAGATAGGGGCACGGTTGTTACTGAGGGAATTTGTTTGCTAATAAGGGTAATATTTTATAAATTCAATATTTTAAATAAGTCAGTGCGACTTGATACTGAACAATAATATTGCATATAAATACATTTTTTTAAATATTGTGACGCTGACGAGCGATGCCAAATCTTTCTGAGTTGTGTGCATCAGTGCTACATGAATTATCTCCCCTACTTCACATGGACGACGCATGACAATGAACCGGACTTTGATGCGTGCACATGATGACTGCAGCCTGGTTCCCTGGGTATGCTGCGCAGCATACCCAGGAACCAGTCTGATGATGACTGTTGAAATATGGACGTATTGAAATGCAATGAACAAACTGGCATAAATGTACACACGACTATAAGCCTATCATCTACTTTTAGTTAGGCACTCTCATGGCATAGTTTGGAATTACGTGAAGTGTGATATCACTATTGCCCCAAAATGGGATGTGGACGAATTTGTTTCTTTTTGTTATTGTACAGTATGTGATTTTTATGTGCCAATATATCTGTGATATTGTATACTACTCAAAAGAAGTTAAAGAATACCTTATTCTTTGACCTTAGTATAGTTGATCTGACATGTCATGACAGAGTAACTATAGTAACATAAAAGAATCGCGTGTTCTTTAACTTCGTTGTGCAGTATATATCAATCTTTACATATTCTCATATAACCACGTGTGTTTTAGAAATACACAACACACATGTTAATGTAGAGCATTCCTTCAGCAAATGACCCTACTACACATACGTTGCGTAACCTGATGCCATGTTAAAGTCTCTATGATCATGTATGAAACAAGAAATGTTGATATTTATTTTTCTGCTGCTGTAGATATCGTTAAATAAAGGTCATTTATATATTGTGGTTTTGAGTTGTAGGAATTACTCAGATTGTTTTCTTCTACACAAGACCGCCTCCGTGGTCTAATGGTAGAGAGTCCGCCAGGAGTGCGGAAGGTCGGGGGTTCCATCCCCGGCCGCGTCATACCAGAAGACGTTAAAAGATGGTACGTGTTGTTACCCTGTCTGGCGCTAGGCATTAAGGGGCTAAAACAAGGACTGGTCGGCTCGGAGTCAGTATACTGTGTCTGAGTGGGGTATTCATGTTAAACTGCGGCATGGTATCTCCGTGTGCTAGTACTATAAATCGGCATCAGTCCGGACTAGTTCAAGCAGCCACACACACACACACACACACACACACACACACACACAAGTGCAACAATCTTGGACGCGACGTTAAACCCCATTTCACCTCACCTTCTTCTACACAATCATCACACTGCAAGGGTTGTGATTTCACAACGATGATCCTACATGCGTTTCCACAGTTATACATTTTCGCTTAAATTTAGTTGATAAAGAGAAATGAAAATCAAGCCCGGTTTTCAGAGAACCGACTCGAGGCTTCTCGCCCAACCTGTTGTCAGTGGAAACCATGTGTGACCAGACGCTGTAACACATACTATGAAATGGTGACGTTTTGTAACTGATGAAATCACCGGCGTCATCGTTTCTCGTCTTTTACTGCTGTCATATTGATACATTTGCTCTGAATTCTTAAACCCAAGACCGTTAATGTCATCCACATCAGACAAACAGATATTATGCTCATTCATCAGTGACACCTTTACCATAGTTGCAGGAAAGTTTAAAAATAGTGTGGCTTTTAAAGTCTGTAATGTAGAAAGAGACAACGTCTTCCCTTTTAGTAAACGCGTGGTGTCGTAAACACAAGGAAATATTTCCATGTATACCTACTGAGACGGTATAGTAGTAGTAGTAGTAGTAGTAGTAGTAGTAGTAGTAGTAGTAGTAGTAGTAGTAGTAGTAGCAGTAGTAGTAGTAGTGAGTTAGTATGATTTTACGCCGCTTTTAGCAATATTCCAGCAATATCACGGCGGGGGGACACCAGAAATTGGCTTCACACATTGTACACACGTCGGGAATCAAACCCGGGTCTGCGACGTGACGAGCGAACACTTTAACCACTAGGCTACCCGACCGCCCCAGTAGTAGTAGTAGTAGTAGTAGTAGTAGTAGTAGTAGTAGTAGTAGAAGTAACCGTTGTCTACTAGGGGGCACGGGTGCGATTCGCTGTGCAGAGTTGCGTACCTTGGGCACACCAGAAACCTATAATTGTGGGTTCGAATCCCGGTTCGCCCTGATTATGTTTCTAGGTTTGTCAGCACCATACCCGTGCTCGTGGGTTTCACCGAAGTGGTAAACGTCTGAGACCTGCATCACTCGGGCTTTCCTCCCACAGTAAACTGACACGCCGCGATATAACTGGAATACTGTTTAAAGCGGCGTTAAACCTAACTCACTCACTCACTTTGTCTACTAAACTAGTTGTCTATCCATCTACTCTCCGCGATTAGCTTTGCCTAACTTGTGATTTCATGTGTTTATTATTATATTATGAATACTTCCTACACGAAGTTCGTGTCCTTTAGACATCTACTAACAAAGTACAAAAAAAAGTCACTCAACACGAATACGTGTAATCTTGTAGATGGTGATCCCAGCTGATCCATGACAAAGTATTTAGTTATGTGGTATATATCACCTAGAGTCCAATATTGTCCCCAAGTGTATTAAGTGTATTATTATTTTAACACCCAGGTTCGGGTCACTACAATATAAACTGGTCACTGTCTACGAGGCTGATCCAGGGCCTGCGAAAAGCGATGAATCACGTCACAGGAACAATGACGGCTGTTCTGCTGTTGTGTTTCTGTTTGCTTGTTTCTAATCTGATGACAGGCTAAGTCAGGGTTGTGTTCGAGGTTTAGGAGCGGCCATCGTGCCTCACTAGTCACGACAGGTGCATTATACGTTGTTGTCAGTAGACAGTATCGTCTTTCCTGAGACACAGTAGGTAGTCAGCAATGGCGGATCCAGAAATTTTAAAAGGGAGGGGCCCACAATATCAAAACCCTGTCTCAGATAATTTTACTGCCCCCCCCCCCCCCCCCCCTTTTTTTCGAAAAAAATCTTTTGAATAAATTACCACTAAAGACAATAAATAGATCTTAATTGTGCACCCCAACCCCTTTTCTAAAAAGCTGTATCCGCCCATGGAGGGGATTCCGACCGGATACCCCCCTCCTCCCCCTCCTCGAACAATGTCCTGGGCATGACGATCAAACAATTCAATTACCAGGCCTCCTAATAACCCCTAACTAAAGGAAATCTTTCTTGAAAGTATCTGATTCCGTTTATTGTAGAAGGTGTGGTGAAGTGAAATCGGGTTACAAGAGTATTGTTCTTACATAGCTACGCGCGTATTTAGTCTGTGTGTGAGGCTGCTTGTACGTGTCCTGATACCACTTTCGTAGTGCTATCCCACTGAGATACCATACGCAGTTTAAAATGAATACCCAACTCAGACACAGTATACTGACTCCGTGCCGACAATCCTTGTTTTATCCCCTTAATGGCGAGCGTCCGGCAGGGCAACAACAAGTACCGCCTTTTGACGCCTTTTGTATGACGCATGGGGATCGAACCACCGAACTCCGCTCTCCGGACAGGCACTTTATCTGCTAGCCCACGCAGGCGGTCTGTTTAGAGTCCGAATTAACACTTGATATCCCACTGTACATATATTATTTGGCATCAACATGTGTACCAAAGTGTAGACTTCACACACTGTTGCAGGTCCCCCTGTGACGGTATTAGAGGATTCCCAAAGGCATTTTATCTCTCAAGGCCAAGAGTTGATTCTGGAAATAAATGGTATCACCTCATCAACCAGCTCTGCCAATAGGTTCCATCAGATTCATAAACACGCTATAAACACATGACAATATTGGACCGACTGTGTCGCTAAAATTGACGTCATGATTTTAAGATGGGATAAGAGAGACAATAATTTATTTAAAACAAAAATTCGAAACCTACATGAATGACGTAAATCGTTCTATATTCTATCTGCCAGTCTAACACACGATTTTGATCATAAATGGATAATTCAAAATGATCAAAGTAAGTCTTCAATCAAGTCTAATATAGTATTATGACCAGCATATCATGTTAAATAGCGTGTGCTTCTTCTTAGCGTGGGTCATTTCCCAAAGCGAGATTTAAGATAAGTTACTTGTTACTGTATACTGCTATCCTGTTTATTAAACGGTGTTATTCAACCCTCGTAGAGATAAGTTTGACGCTAAATCTTTTACAATAAAGAATATTAGGAAATCAATATTGTTTCACGTCAGGTGATTCTCAGTATGTTTTGTGAAATGGCTTATGGCAACGTGTGAGAGATGTTATCAGTATGTATCCAACCACGTGTCTACAGCACACTGGGGAACGCATGACCTGTGAAACAAAAACTGGGGACTACCTTTGCTCGGCAAACTAAAAAACACATTTGTTTGACTTTCACTGTGTTACAGCCAAAGAGAGCTGTATATGAATAAGTTTTGATGACTGTAACGGTAAGAGTTTTGGTTATTTTGTTTGTGGAATTGTCATTACAAATTAGAACATTCACAGCAGGACTATAGCTTGATGTCATGGTGTTTCTAGTTATTTTCATCTTTCTTTCGGTATCATGAATACAAAGCGCATGACAATATCCGTGTTCATTTGTATACAATCGATGTTATATATTGTGAATTATAGCGTTGTCTACACTGTCGTGACTTCTTACTTGTGTAGCAACACAACGCATGTACATATTAGCCTGAATGAGTTTACGAATTTATCACCAAATCCATCTCATGAATGAACACACGTATTCTTTTCACATGAACTTAGTACATATCAATAAAAAGTTATTTACATCTTCTACTGAATTTGAAATTACTTTGCGTACACAATCTTTATTTCTTGGAGTGTTGTTGTGTCTCCATATTTCAATTATTAATATATGTGAACTACATATAAATTGTGATAGAGATGTTTTAAAACTTTCTCAGGTTCTCATACATTAAATAGCTTTTGGTAGATAAATTAATAAATAGATAAATGATTTGTATAACTTATAGTAGCAACATTTACTCGATGAAACAACAACAGAAGTCCTCTGTTGGGTGTATATACCAACAATAGTTTGTCTTTGTGACATTAAAAACAATTCTTGATTGTTTGGTACTTCTTGATTTTTTTGGTTCTTCACATTATAAGCTGAGTTTTCAGATCCATGAGTTTCGTACAACAACATTCTATTGCAACATTTTCGTGGTAATCGGTAACATGACATCCAATACTCTATAACTGTAATGTATTGTGAAACGTAGAACTGTGAACGTCCACACTCCCTATACACAATTACATTTGAAGTGCATTTTTATATTGCTTCGTTCCTTGAAACCTTTCACACGCTGAGAGATGAAATCGGTTTAGATTCACATAGCCCCAATACTTCAGAGTCAAATAAAAAGACTTTGTGAAAGATTTTTAAGAACGTCTTATATGAAAGGCCACGTCCATTTTGCACATCAATTTTTTTGTAAATTTATTTGGGAGACCACACAGTGCCTTTTCCCCTTGAATCGCTTCATTAATAGTATGTTGTTTCCAAGATAACTTATTTTAAAATGTAACACAAAAGTAACTGTTTCTAATGGGTTTTCTTTGGAGTACCATATTTCTATATTCTTTATCTTTATTTCCGCATGTAATAGCAGCAGCCTAATTTGGATTCATAATGACTTCCTGAACTACATAAAGAACACATGGACATACATAATCTATCATAAATTCAATCTCCTATTAACGGCAGAATACACAAAATATGAAGTAAGACCATTATTTAAAGTGCTTTTGAATAAAATAATGCGGTAATGCAGTCTGACCAATACCGCTGGCTGACCAATCAGAATGTTGAATTTTATAACTTCATGCTGGAATGATATTTACAAGTCGCCATGTATACAGCCTAACCCGTGGGTCAAATGTCATTGCACATGTGCAGTGGAAGGTGACCATAGTAACTGCGGGGGACAAGGTCATTTCGTGAGGGAAAGAAGCACTTGATTTATCTCTGCTATACCCAGGAGAAGCTTATTATGTGCAGTAATTATGATATTACCTGTGTGCTCGTCTACCTATCGCCGTATTGTATGACGGTCAGATTGCACGATAGGAGCTCAGCGATCAGCATGTAAACCAGAAGGTATATGCCTTGAAATGCTTAACGTTAACTTGGATGTCCAACTTGGATGTTAATTAAAACAAGTAAAATGTAGAATTCAAATAATATTTTTGAAACTCATGCCTGACAATGTTTTTTTTGTTCCACAACTGCATTTTAAAACGTGTGTGCGTCGATTCATGTGTGACATTTCATCAAAACACTTCACGTGAGGCTCATGCTACTATATCTATACACAGTCGAATACAGCCTGACTTGAATGATTTTTGACCGAACATTGTGTAGTTGCCATCGATGCTATTCAGATTGTAGCCACTGTCCATCTTTCCGGTGAAGATTTCGGGTTAGAATTGATCCCCAGCAATCTATGCTGGTCATAAGAGGCGACTTAGCTGATTGGTTGTTGGGCACGGTGGCTTGGTTGATCGTGTCATCGTACCCGTTGGCGTGGTTCGTTGCTCACAATATCAATCACTGGATTGTGTAGTCCGCCGTAATATAGTTGGAATATATCTGAATGCGGCATTAAACAACACACACACACACACACACACACACACACACACACACACACACACACACACACACACACACACACACACACACACACACACACACACTGCCGACGTATGCTTGAGGACGTATCTTATAAGAAATGAACTGCAGTGTGATGAAAAGTCGCCAAATATATAAGCCAAATGAGTAAAGTAGGCATGTCTTCACTGTTGAGGATGTCGTGTGTAGGTCTTTTGGCCTGCCGTTTACCCAAGTACACGTTCGTGCATATGAATAGCACAGTCTGAACAATCTGAACAGGATCTTCAACATGTATGAAGCGATGTTTAGTTGTAACCGTAGCTCTGCGCTCCCCCCTTGCAGCAATGTGTCCGTGCGTAGCTGTACGCGATAAAATCACAGCAGAATGAAAAACATTCTTTCACTAAGTCATTAGGGTATTCATATAAAATGGGTTTTTCACTTGGCGCTGGTTAGAAGTAACCTCAAAATTATAACTGCAAGGACTAAGGATATCTGTGTGAATAATTTCAAAGGAAGGAAAACAGTTTGATCATACATTTTGGAACAGTTTGACTTTTACCACTTTAATATGTCAGGATAATGAAGATTCTCTAACGCCTTAAAGAATCAAGATGGATTGTGTGGGATACAATTTGGCGTTGTACGAGGAGACGTCTTGATTTTCTTCTATTCTGCTGACTTCCTGTCAGATTAATGCATTGCTTCGTTAATTGTGTACATAAATACAATATAATTCGTATATAACATATATACGTAGAGATGGATCGATAAGTGTATTTTCTTTGGTTATAGCGATTGATTCATGTGATTTCTGGAACAAACCAGCTATGGCCGCCGCAGCTATTTAATTAATACAATCTATAACTGTTCTACAGAGTGAAAAAGGTTATAAAGCATTTTATATAACATGTGTTTGTTATGATGCAGTGAAATGTGCTTTTCTTATGACCCTTAATAAAAGTATTCTTTTTTACAGCTTGTATAATGCCTCTATATGTGTCTGTCTGTTCATGTATGTTTGTCATATCAGACCCAATAGGAAGCCTCAGGGATCCACATCAGCGTTCATCTCGAAGCCAGAATGGGATGCAGCGTCTCTGTTGTACCACAGGAGGAGGCAAAGGATCTCGAACCAGAAATTGAGGCAGTCTGTAGATTGTATCTATTAAGAAAATGTGCCATCAGATGAAACGCTAAACCTGTTGCTGGCCCGATACTTTTTATATTGTGATATTCCCTTTTTAAACGAGTTTTATATGTTAATTATTATTTTAAATTTCAACTACTTGCTGAATTCAAATCACAAGATGTTTAATTGAAACACACACAGCGACACAGATTAGTGACAATTGAGAGACCAAACATGTCATTTTCTTACCGATAATATGAATTGACTTTTCATGAGTTGCGTAATATCGTACTCGAATTTGGCCCCGGTGAGATTCCAGGGGAGAAAAGGTTCCTATTAAAGAGCATCGGGTTGTCAGATTCGTTAACTTGGCTGGTTGCGTGTCATATGAAACCGATGGCCTGTGTTGCTGACCATGCTTTTAGTCACTGGTTTGCCTAGTCCAGACTCGATCATGGACGTAAAACGGTGTAAAACGATATTCGCTCTTGTCACTAGAATTTTGAATCTATACAACCCATGGTGTCGTGTCAGGATAAAAAATGTTATTATAAGTGAATCATTTTTTTTTTTTTAATTCTTTGTATAGCTGGAGGTTCCATGGATTGAGCCAAACTATCCTCCGCCTAACCCACCCAAAACAAGATCATCGGAGGTGTTTGCCATAGAAGACTTCGCTGATATAGATGAACGTGCAACACATGTAAGTATGTCCTGGACGTTTACAAACATAATGTCTATTGGATGTAAAAGTATAATACACTTATTTAATACCAACAAGCATTTTGAAGGGGTCAATATAATACACTTATTTAATACCAACAAGCATTTTGAAAGGGTCAATATAATACACCTGTTTAAAACCAACAAGCATTTTGAAAGGGTCAATATAATACATCCATTTAATACCAACAAACATTTTGAAAGGGACAATATAATACATCTGTTTAAAACCAACAAGCATTTTGAAAGGGTCAATATAATACACATATTTAATACCAACAAGCATTTTGAAAGGGGCAATATAATACATCTGTTTAAAAACAAAAAGCATTTTGAAAGGGTGTATATAATACATCTGTTTAAAACCAAAAAGTATTTTGAAAGGGGCAATATAATACACATATTTAATACCAACAAGCATTTTGAAAGGGTCAATATAATACATCTGTTTAAAAACAAAAAGCATTTTGAAAGGGTCAATATAATACATCCATTTAATACCAACAAGCATTTTGAAAAAGGGCCAATATAATACATCTGTTTTAAACCAACAAGCATTTTGAAAGGGTGTTTATAATACATCTGTATAAAACCAACAAGCATTTTGAAAGGGTCAATATAATACATATGTTTAAAACCAACAAGCATTTTGAAAGGGTCAATATAATACATCTATTTAAAACCAAAAAGTATTTTGAAAGGGTCAATATAATACATCTGATTAAAACCAACAAGCATTTAAAGGGTCAGTATAATATACCTATTTAATACCAACAAGCATTTCGAAAGGGTCAATATAATTAAAGTCAGCAAAGTATAAACGTATTTGTGCTATGTTGACAATCCACTTTGCACCGTTTGGTATGATTGACAGAGATGACAAGTAACAATTAGATGGTTATTATGAGTGAGAGACTGGGTAGGGTTTTACAGCGCTTTTAGGAATATTCCAGGGGACACTGGAGGTGTACTTCACACATTGTACTGATTTTGAGAAGCGAACCCAGGCCTTGACAAGAGAACACTTTAACCACAAGGCTACTCCACAGCTCTAGCTGGTTACAATGTATGAATTGAATGATTATATATCAGCATGCCCCGACTGCATGGCTCTTTGCTCCATGATAAAGCTGGGATATTGTTGACACATCGCTCCCCCTGATACAACCAAGGATGCCATGGTCTTTTACAGATTACATTTGTGCATATAAACATTGCGTCTATGTTTTCAGTGTCCAGCAGCTAAGACGGAGTCGTATGACGCATTGCTCACCTACCTGACACGCGGCTTGATAACTGATATGGAGAAAGTACGTTCCATCTTTACATGGCTAGGGTCTCAGAATATAGCAGAAGGGCATTTCAAATCACAAGATGTGAACACCCCAGCTGGCTATATGAAATTGATGAAAGAGAAGAGAGGAAGCTATTCCACCTTCCTAGCTCTCCTGCTCAGGTATGGTATTTTAGGACAGTTTTATCAAAATGCTTTGGTGCTTTTTCTCAGGGTGAGGTGAAATGGGGTTTAAAGTCGCGTTCAAGATTATTGCCCTGATATAGCGACGTGCATGCACGTGGGTGTGTATGGCTGCGTGTACTAGTCAGGACTGATGCCGATTTATAGCGCTAGCCCACTGAGATACCATGCCGCAGTTTACCCACACAGTATACCGACTCCGAGCCGACCAACCCTCGTTTTAGCCCCTTAATGCCCAGCGCCAGGTAGGGTAACAACAAGTACCATCTTTTAACGTATTTTGGGGATCGAACCCCGGACCTTCCGCGCGCCGGGTGGAGGCTCTACCACAAGACAACGGAGGCGGTCTGGGCCCACTTGCACAAAGCGATCTTAGAGCTAAGATGATCGTAACTCCCATACTTTCACAAAGACGTAGCGTTAAGATCGTTTTGTGCAAGTGGGCTCTGGTGCTTATACTTAGAGAGAACTCGGTTACAACTTCTGTTTTCTGCAAAACAGATGATACAATAATTAATCTCCATAAGTTTAGAAATAACCAAGTTCATAAAAATCGTATGTGCGATAGTGCAAATATCACTTCACGCGCACCCGTGTATATTTTACGTCATGTAGAAGGCATTGTTGACGTCATTCAAATCTCATTGTGACGTACGGTCGGAATGATGTCACACTAAAAACTGTGTCACAGCTAAAGACTGTTGACGTCATTGGACAAGTGTGGTGAAGTCGTGATCAGTGCATTTTGCTAAATGGGAGTTAAAAAAAAATGAAGAAATAATGGGTAATATAGAAATTATTATACTCGCATGTGTGTTACACTGATTTCTGACTCGAGTAAGAATTCATGTATTAGCCTCGCTCTCGTTCTGGAAATCAGGATGTCACACATGCTGATATAACAATCTCTACATATGATCATTGATCGACATCATCTTCAAATGAACCCACATATCAACAGACTTTTTATGGATTTACTTGCATGAGAATGTTTGTGACATCAATATTTGTAATCCTCATCCTTCCAGGAAAGTCAACATACCTTGTGTGATTGTGTACGGCATCTCGAAGAGCTTCGACTATGATGTCGGCGACCGTGATATCTATCACTTGAGAAACTGTTGGAACACTGTCTATGTAGACGGGCACTGGCGCCTCATCCATCCTCTATGGTCCTTCAGAAAAGTGACCGGTTTCAACAAGGGGCGATGGCAAACCATCCGGAAAGATATAGCCAGCAGTAAGAAGAACGACGAAGAGAAAGAGGAAGAAGGAACAAACATCTTTTCCCAGGACGAGTTCTTCTTCCTCGTTGAACCAAGCGTTTTCATACACATGTGTCGACCAGCAGCAGATATGGCTGCATGGCAGTTGTTGAAACAGCCGTGGTCTTTTGAGGAATTTATTCGTGCACCTGTGCTCAGACAAAAATTCTTCCAGTACAATTTAGCCTTGACCAGCAAACCCTCGTGCATTCTCCAGGCAGACGAGCATGGAATAGTGCAGATTACTTTCGAAGATTTGGAGGAACCGGAGATGTCGTTCGTTCATCAACTCTACTTCGATGACCGTGCATCATTTAATAAACTGCCTGCAAATGTCAAGCTTGAGCGATATGCTTATGTGAGTAGAAAACAGTCAAAAGTTACCGTCAAAGCTCGACTGCCAGTCGGAGGTATCTACAAACTAAGGATATATGGTGGTGTCGGTGACTTGTATCATCTTTGTGACTTTCGGTTGGAATCTGAAACGCCAAATCAGCCATCAAAACCATTTCCGTTTTCAAAGCGCCTTATGTATGGGTTCACAAAAACATCGCGGGTTCGTGGTTTGGATTACCCATCGGAGTTCGGAGGCGTGATTAGGCTTCAGGCAGGCCAAGGCAAAATCTTTACTTTTGCATACTTGGAAGAGCTGGACATTCAGGCAATATTTGAGCACCACATGCTTACGAGAGATGACCTGAAGAAGTGCATTGCTGTAAAGAGGAAAGAAGGGTACTTCAACATTTACGTAAATGTTCCAGCCAGTGAAGAGATAGAGGAATATTCCCTGCAGATCTACACTAGGCCAAGAGGGTCAAATGGACAGTATGTGAATGCAGTCAACTACCTACTCATCATGGCCAGAAAGCCTGAAGAACCAAAGGTCAACATCAGAAAAGTTGAAGTAAGTAAAAAAATCGCATACCTGATTGATGTCTTGGAATGGTTTTCAAGTACAAGTATTGTTTGGGTTCATATGATAATTTCCCTCATATAACGGTTCTGTTACAGAAATATTATGAGATGGAAGCCCGACGGAATCTCAAAACGGCCATCGAGAGGTCCAATATTGGCGAGTTGGACATAGCTATTCAGAGGGTCCAACGCCTGAGGATGGAAAGCGAGGATGATTTGATTGAGGCCAAGCGAAAGCGGGAACTGCTCATTCTTGAGAGAGGTGCGTCTGACAAAAAAGAGTTGAATATGAAACAATTTCCGTCAGTCATATCAATTCCGCTATTATCTAATGCCATACAGTTACCGAACTTCTGCCCCGTGAAGATCCAGGTTCGAATGGGCCTTCTGCCATCCATGCGTGTTGGCGACTAATGGCAACTGGTGGTCAGGCTCTCTGACTTGATTTGTGTAAGTCATCGTGGTCCAATTGCGAAAATGTATGCACATGTTGTCATTTACTGGATTGTTAGGTCCAGAATTAATTATTGACAAATCGCCTTTCTGTAAAACTGCTAAGTGCGGCGCTAAGCAACAAACAAACCCAAATTGTGATCATTCAAACATTATATTTCCCTTCAGATCTAAGACTTGCCATTGCCCGTCGACGGCCTGACTTCCTGGACCGTGTGCTTGACCGTGCCGCGCGGTTGACAGAGGACCACCACCTGGACTACCTTGTGAAGGAGGCATGCGACATTAGGGAGCAGCTTCGACGCCTCATCACCTTCCTGCACGACGTGTTGGAGATCCACCAGCCAACCATCTCCGAGATGCACAACTACAAGAGACCCAAGGAGGTGATACACAACATCATGCTGGCCACATATCTCTTGCTCGGGGAAGATGAGGAAGACTTGATGGTAAGGAAGAACCCAGCTTCTAGATGCCGAAATGGCATGCATGCACCCCCTGCTACTTACATAACGGTCATATGAAGAACGAAGCGTGGTTTATTTCACGATAAAACATTGTTCTAATATAATATGACGTCGTTTCTGGTGATTCGAATATGCGCTCGAAATTTGATAACGTTGTCAATTGGTCGACGTTATTTTTTAGAGAGAAGCGTCGAGTTCTTCCTCGTAGATGTAGCTGGGCAACGTAGATTAACGCAATGGCCGAGATATGACAATCGGCATTGAGAACAAATGTGCAGATAATCGACGTTCAAATTGTGAGCATTTGCGGGGAAGGCCAAAATTTAAATGTTTTTAAAGCTGGAATGTACATTTTATTAACACCCTTAAAGAGGCTTTACATGATAGCGATATCTCATGTAAAACGTTCAAGTTATCCGTGGTTCAAGCAGCCAACAAAGTGTTGGTTGGTTGTTGGTTGGTTTGTGGTTTAACGCCGCACTCCAGCTATATGACGGCGGTCTGAAAATAATCGAGTCTGGACCAGACAATCCAGTGATTATCATGAGCATCGATCAACACCATTGATATTGATGACATACATCAATCAAGTCAGCGAGTCTGACTACCCGATCCCGTTACTCGCCTAGCCAACAAAGTTAAATTTCGACAACCGAACATCATATCCTCGTATCCCATTGCACAGATCTTTTCTCCTGATGTAAATCACTTCATTGTCTGGTCCTGACTCGATTATTTACTGTCCTTCGTCATATAGCTGGAATATTGCTGAGTGCTGCGTTACAAAACGATCAAACATATGTTTAAGCATGTACTTACAATACTGGATTTGTTTATGTTTAATCTACACCTGCAGATATCCCACCCCAGCTCTGTTTTCATGTTTTAGAGATGGGACTACATACAACATCTGATGAGGAAGGTTGGACGGAACAGTCTTATCAGTCGTCTCCGTAAGTTTGATGTTGTCAGCGTCCAGCTGGACATTTTGGACAGAGTGCAGTCTATTATAGACATGTATGACGAGGACGCCGTGAGGCAAGCCAGCTCTGGGGCAGGGACCTTCTACGTGTGGGTGAGTGTCTACTGAGATATTTTCTAGTGAGTGAGTGAGTTGGGTTTAACGCCGCTTTTAACAGTATTCCAGTCATATCGCGGCGTGTCAGCTTAATGCGGGAGGAAAGACCGAAGTGATGCAGGTCTCAGACGTTTACCACTTCGGTGAAACCCACGAGCCCGGGTATGGTGCTGACAAACCTAGAAACATAATCGGGGCGAACCGGGATTCGAACCCGGATTCGAACCCACAATCATAGGTTTCTGGTGTGCCCAAGGGACGCAACTCTGCACAGCGAATCGCGACGCCTTAGACGACTGGGCCCTCATTCATTATAATGTCAGTGTAGTAGATCTGAGTTCACTTTTTATTTTGTTTGAAGCTTCTTCGGAACTGCTTGAGAGATTGCGATGTATTGGTGTTTCTGTCTCTAGTTTATGTATGATTAAAGACAAATATTCGTCTAAAAAATGGAAATGTCATGATTCGATAAATATTCGGTCCTTGTGACGATGATCCAAAAAATACTATTATCGAGTTACCATGTTTCCTAATGTCTAGTTTCAACGTGAACCTCTACCATATTGTCTAGTTTCAACCTGAACCTCTACCATATTGTGTAGTTTCAACATGAACCACTCCCACATTGTCTAGTTTCAACCTGAACCACTACCATTGTGTCTAGTTTCAACGTGAACCACTCCCACATTGTCTAGTTTCAATTTGAACCACTACCATTGTGTCTAGTTTCAACGTGAACCACTCCCATATTGTCTAGTTTCAACCTGAACCTCTTCAATATTGTCTAGTTTCAACGTGAACCACGACCATATTGTCTAGTTTCAACATGAACCTCTTCAATATTGTCTAGTTTCAAACGTGAACCACGACCATATTGTCTAGTTTCAACATGAACCTCTTCAATATTGTCTAGTTTCAACTTGCACCACTACCATATTGTCTAGTTTCAACTTGAACCTCTTCAATATTGTCTAGTTTCAACTTGCACCTCTACTTTTTTGTCTAGTTTCAACATGAACCTCTACCTTATTGTCTGGTTTCAATATGAACCTCTACCTTATTGTCTAGTTTCAACATGAACCTCTACCTTATTTTCTGGTTTCAACATGAACCTCTACCACATTGTCTGGTTTCAACATGAACCTCTACCTTATTGTCTAGTTTCAGCATGAACCTCTACCTTATTGTCTAGTTTCAACCTGAACCTCTTCAATATTGTCTAGTTTCAACGTGAACCACGACCATATTGTCTAGTTTCAACATGAACCTCTTCAATATTGTCTAGTTTCAACTTGCACCTCTACTTTTTTGTCTAGTTTCAACATGAACCTCTACCTTATTGTCTGGTTTCAACCTGAACCTCTTCAATAGTGTCTAGTTTCAACTCGAACCTCTACCACATTGTCTAGTTTCAACGTGAACCACTACCATATTGTCTAGTTTCAACATGAACCTCTTCAATATTGTCTAGTTTCAACGTGAACCACGACCATATTGTCTAGTTTCAACATGAACCTCTTCAATATTGTCTAGTTTCAATTTGCACCTCTACATTTTTGTCTAGTTTCAACATGAACCTCTACCTTATTGTCTGGTTTCAACATGAACCTCTACCTGATTGTCTAGTTTCAACATGAACCTCTACCTTATTTTCTGGTTTCAACATGAACCTCTACCACATTGTATGGGTTCAACATGAACCTCTACCTTATTGTCTAGTTTCAGCATGAACCTCTACCTTATTGTCTAGTGTCAACCTGAACCACTACCACTGTGTCTAGTTTCAAAGTGAGCCACTCCAACATTGTCTAGTTTCAACGTGAACCTCTACCATTGTGTCTAGTTTCAACTTGAACCTCTACCTTATTGTCTAGTTTCAACCTGAACCACTTCAATAGTGTCTAGTTTCAACGTGAACCTCTACCATGTTGTCTAGTTTCAACCTGAACCTCTACCATTCTGTCTAGTTTCAACCTGAACCTCTACCTTATTGTCTAGTTTCAACCTGAACCACTCCCACATTGTCTAGTTTCAACGTGAACCACTCCCACATTGTCTAGTTTCAACGTGAACCACTACCATATTGTCTAGTTTCAATGTGAACCTCTACCATATTTTCTAGTTTCAACATGAACCTCTACCATATTGTCTAGTTTCAACGTGCACCTCTACCAAATTGTCTAGTTTCAACCTAAACCTCTTCAATAGTGTCTAGTTTCAACGTGCACCTCTACCATATTGTGTAGTTCCAACTTGCACCTCTACCATATTGTCTAGTTTTAACCTGAACCGCTACCTTATTGTCTAGTTTCAACTTGCACCTCTACCATATTGTCTAGTTTCAACGTGCACCTCTACCAAATTGTCTAGTTTCAACCTAAACCTCTTCAATAGTGTCTAGTTTCAACGTGAACCTCTACCATATTGTCTAGTTTCAACGTGCACCTCTACCATATTGTGTAGTTCCAACTTGCACCTCTACCATATTGTCTAGTTTTAACCTGAACCGCTACCTTATTGTCTAGTTTCAACGTGCACCTCTACCATATTGTCTAGTTTCAACATGAACCTCTACCTTATTGTCTAGTTTCAACGTGCACCTCTACCATATTGTCTAGTTTCAACATGAACCTCTACCATATTGTCTAGTTTCAACGTGAACCTCTACCATATTGTCTAGTTTTAACCTGAACCGCTACCACATTGTCTAGTTTCAACGTGCACCTCTACCATATTGTCTAGTTTCAACGTGCACCTCTACCATATTGTCTAGTTTCAACGTGCACCTCTACCATATTGTCTAGTTTCAGCCTGAGCCTCTACCATATTGTCTACTTTTAAAAGGAACCCATTTTCCCTTTACATGAACTGTTTTTCTTTTCCTTTTCCTAACGTCTTGTCGTTGTCCAAATCCTACGTTTCTACGTAACCCCTTCCTTCTTATGTTTAGTCTCTCTCTGCGTACGTCAAATTTCTGCCTCTCTTGTGTATCCAGTTGAAATCACCGAACCCCACTTAGTTTCATCATGGCTTGACGAATGTGCTATTTCTTTCATTTCAGTGCCAAAATATCGTGGTTGAGCTGACTGTATCCATACACAACGAGATACAGAAATACCGAGCCAGACGCGGATGACTTTGCTCAAGGGTGCCTGAGGCTTCAACAGGTGTGATTATTAAATGGACAAAACAGGATCCGAGCCAAGCGTAACCAGTCGTCATACAACCACATTGTCTTTGTTTGATGTCGTGATGAAGTCGGTTCTTTGAATTTGTCAATATCTTGCGGAATACAGATTGTTATATTGTTATGTACATGTAGTCACATGTTCTTGATTAAAACACATGGCCGAGAAATACTACACAAGAATGTTAATATATTAATAAAAACGACAAAACCCTGAGTCGATTGTACGATCCCGAGTATATTATGAGCATGTGTATATGAATCATTATCAAATTGTGATGACACCATATGTTCGCGAAACGGTGAGCGTATCCTGCCCCACCGTTGACATTTCACAAATACATGCAAAGGCAAGTCAATTGCTGACCTGAAAAACAACTTATGGTACAAATCAAAATATGGAAATGAATCGGGCATTATTTCTGTGGTATTCCAGAGTATTTACACTCTTCTGTCGTATTTCTAAGAATACCTTGTCAATGGTTTCAAAACATGTACTGTGTGCTTTCATGTTGAGATGGGTGATAATAAAAACTGTGGGATATACCCAGAAATTATTATGTGTGTGCTTGCAATTCTGATACTTGAAAATGTTTATACGTAAAGCATGAATAGATATAATACGAACTTCCACATTTTATGACTCTATATCCATAGTAGGTGTAATTGTAAGTCCAGTGTAATTACTGAAAGCACCTAATACATTTGTTTGGTCTGATCGACTGACCCACGTTCATGTGGTAATACCTTTGACAAAATGCCACTGGTTGAACCCTGTGTGATATAAGTGTGGATTAATAGACAACAGTAGTATGAGAACGACATTGGGATGGCCAAATGATAAATGTTCGTCCCGATTATGTTTCTACGTTTGTCATCTCCCTACCCATGCTCTCGTTGGTTTCGCCGAAGTGGTAAATGTCTGAGACATGCATCTCTTCGGGCTTTCCTCCAATATTAAGCTGACATGCCGTGATATAGCTGGAATGCTGTTAAAAGCGACATTATCCCCACCTCTCTCACTCACGAGAAATTATTTTTAACGTGTCAAGTATTTATTATGTCCTATCTCCAAATAAAATGTTTGAGAAAGATTCTAATATCACGACTGTACACAGTTCATTAAGAGGGATTGGTCGTGTATGTAGACCTTTGATTTTAAAATTGTCACTGAGACATACAGCAATATCTTGTTTCGATTGGAACTTCCGTTATTGTCTGCATGTGTCTTCATTTAGCGTACATTATTTTCACAGCTTAAGTTCAAATTCTAAACGTTCCATGTTATGTTAAATTCAGTAACGTTGCTATAAACGGTACATTGAACCCTTCCTGACCTATTGATGTCTTAGATTAAGCGACTCACTTAATCAGTCTACCGGTAAGCATGCCATGTAGGGTAGCCATAGCTAAAGGCAGCTATTATTCTTCATAATTTGACGTTAAGTCTCCTCAAACATAATCATTCAGCAGAACAAAATGATACGTTTATACTGGTATTAGTTGATCCAAATTCCTGTGCAAGAATACCAACTTAATATGGAGAAGTAACTAGCTGACGTTATCTCCACGCATCCTCTGTCTTGATCATATCACATATTTATTGAGTGTTGTTTTCAGTTGTATACCAAGACAATGTGATATGTTTCTCAAAATGCGAATTGTTGTGTTTGATTTTTAATAAATGCATTCTAAACATGATACAGTTGCTGGTGTATTACATGTGGCAATGCCCGCGGGGATTCCAGGTGAGCTTTAATCCCCATAATGTTTTGTTAGTCGCATTTATGGATCGGATGGTCAGGTTCGGTGACTTGGTTCATCGTACCCAGACATTGCTCATAATATCAATCACTGGATCATCTTGTCCAGATTCGATATTGACAGGTCGCCGCTGAATATCTGAAATATTGCTGTACGCGGCCTTAAAGAACATACATCAGAACAGAAGCATGTTAAAAGGGATTAACTTCTATTCACCATGTACCTGAAGCTACATGTATGTACCTTTTAACATATCGCCGTGGCAGTAACGTCCTAGGCTGCATGTACACGGAGCTCCATATATATGTTCATGACAAAACGCTTGTACCTCACCTTCATAATTCAAATGATCCAGGGACATTTCAAGTTCAGAAACATTATACCAGTAGTTGTGTAGACAGTAATCAAACTTCATCCTTCGGAAACCACAGTACACTATTAAAACATGGCAAGTAAATAACACACACACACACACACACACACACACACACACACACACACACACACACACACACACACACACACACATTTGTGGTGTAATTTCAATTACCGTTAGCTGTCTTGGATTATTTTATATCTTCATGTGCTTTTGTATGAACCGAGAGGTACAAGGAGGTAGCATGGAGTTACTTCCAAATCAGCATGGGTAGCTATCGCTTAAATCTCGTATTTGTAACAATATCATATAACGATGCATTGATATCCCTTTCTTTGACTGTACCTTTCGGAAAACTTCATATATTCTCTGTCGATAATATACAACGCCAACGCCAGAGAAACACCAGTCTCGATTATCCGACGATATAGATTGCATTGGGCGTAAATTGCATACTAACGGTGAAAATAATATAAATGGATTACTGAAAATCAATGATGACACCAGGTGTTCGCGAAAGGGGTATGGATACAGCCGGACGAAAATGATTTATCGATTCTGGGGTACATACATTTATATGTTTCATAATTCCGCTGATTTGTGGAAATTGTTTTCTAAGCTATGTATATATTTGAATCTTAACATGTTCCTTAATGATCCAATTAATCAACTGGTGGGGCGTTGTGCATTCTCTTTTGCTGAGTGAGTGAGTGAGTGAGTTGGGTTTAACGCCGCTTTTAACAGTATTCCAGTTATATCACGGCGTGTCAGCTTAATGTGGGAGGAAAGCCCGAAGTGATGCAGGTCTCAGACGTTTACCACTTCGGTGAAACCCACGAGCACGGGTATGGTGCTGACAAACCTAGAAACATTATCGGGGCGAACCGGGATTCGAACCCACAATCATAGATTTCTGGCGTGCCCAAGGGACGCAACTCTGCCCAGCGAATCGCGGTGCCTTAGACGACTGGGCCACCCCTGCCCCCTCTTTTGCTGAGGACATAGTTCTCACGAAGTGAAACGTACGTCAGATACACACGTATCATCATCCTCAAGTATCATATACTTGTCAACATCCTAGTATTTGTTGTGGCAATGGCGCTGATGATATAGTGAGGTCACACAGAAGAAGGTTATGCTATCACAAACATCACATACACGAGACCTGTTGATAATTGGAATCAATTGTTCGATATGAAACTCCCTCCTTAGCATATAGCTATGTTCTGTATCGTATGACCGGCTATATTATATATAGTTGATTATAGTTATATACAGTTTATTATATATATATCTGTTGCAATTGGTTCGATAGAAATGCACCAGAAGGATGATAAAGGTTACATCCTTTAACATAATATCATCAAAGTGAGAGAGAGAGAGAGAGAGAGAGAGAGAGAGAGAGAGAGAGAGAGAGAGATTGTAAGATTGAACACAGTTTTAATCAATAAGCCAATTAAAACTGTGTTCAATCTTACTCCACTTATTTAATTATATAATTATTACTATATTGTGCCTGAGTGTTAGAACTTTACTGTGCTCTCTCTCTCTCTCTTTTATTTCTATAGTTATTTTGTCATGGCATGACATTACAGATGGTCATATGAAAGAGTCGAGTGTTCTGTAATGTCTTAGTCGTGCAGATTCGAACGATAACATTAGTTGTTTTGTCGTTAAGGCATTACCCTGCAATTTAGCTATATATTTAACATAATATTATCAAAATGTATTGTAGACATTTGCTGTCATGCATCGTTTGAATCGCATTGTAACTCCATACACACTCGTTGCGAAACCACGTACCAGAAGGACACACGATGGATTGTAACCATAGAACTGAACCAAACAGATAACAAAGACATGAATGTTATCAGGTTTACCACAGCACGAAAGCGGAAACTCCAACAAGCACAAACAGCAGGATAGGCGAGCCTAGACAATGGTTCCTTTCAAAAAAATTCAAATTGTAAATTTTTTGAAGGTTTTTTTGCCTTCATTGAGGCAGTTGATATAAGGAAAATTATAATAATGCCTCTAGTTAACGCCAGCTAACATGGCAATAGACAGTGTAGAACTCTGTAATAGATACACATATATATCAGGCCGATAAGCTGTTGGTCAACGCACAACAGACTACTACACAGTCACCGATACCAGTAGACACACAGCATAGTAAGTTCGTTTTACCTTTATATAAATTGTGTCTTGGTCTGTTCGTATGTACGTGCACATTGTAAATGTAAGTTGAGTATATTATACGATCGAAATCATGATGTGGTGTATGATATGAGGAGAGGCTTGTTAGCTGTGACGTGGACAGTGTTAAATCATGTTCAACGTTGGAGACATTTTTCATGATCGCCGACAGACAACTGTTATCACAGTGACTTTGTAACAATCTCACTGCTTTATACATCGTTTATTTTTACTTCAAGGCATGTGGAGGAGGCGTTAACTGTTTGAAGTACGTCAAACATAATTTGCGGGGTACGAAACTAGTCCAGGGGAATTAAGTATCATTTTTTGTCTTAATAAACACAAAGAGGTTATGATGTTTGTTACATAGAAAAGAAGGCATAAGAACGAAGTATGAAATGACTCTGTTCCATTTGTTTAAAAACAAACACAGAAGTCTTATATTTGTGATTTGAGGTATACAAATTGATGGTATTGCCAAATTTGGGTATGTAAGAATAAAGCGACAAAACTATTATTTCCATTATCATTAGAATCTAAAAGTCCATTGCACGATTCAGACTGTATCATAAACATGCGTATATGAATCACTCTGAAATAGTGATGATACACAATGTTCACGAAAAGACGAGTGTATCTTGCTCAGCCGATGGCACCCGTCCCAAAAGCATGCAAAGGCAAGTCAATTGTTCAACTGAACAAACATGGGAACATGTGGTTCAAATACATCAAGTTGGTAACATCCACCACAAAACGTTACTGGGTCTTGAATGTTGTATGACGCTCTTTGAGGTCGTCGTAGCAAATGCATGCTCTATTGTACCTCAAAAGTTGTGAAATGTACACGCTAAAGGCTCGAGTTAATGGAACATTCCTCGGCACAAAAGGAAAATTGACTATTGGAAAGTGGAAGATATCCCTCTTGCAATAATGTCTTGTGAATGTTTAGTCATGTCTGAATATTTAGTCGTACCTTAATAAGACAAGTTATATTTTGCCAATTCCAAATTCCGATTCATATGCATAAAGAAACAATTTAGCCTTCTCTGTGCCAACAAATGTATCCCCACATTTCACAGATGAAGTCCTGCATTTTACCGTTTTCTGAGTGAACGTCTGATGACTATTGCTTACATTTCTGACAAATTGTCCTGAAGCTCTGAAGATAGAGACGTATATATCTATGGTCGTCACGCTTAGTAGCAAAAGATAATTCCACAATGAATTTGGAAAATACTCCATTCTGGTTGGTCAATCAGAGGTTTCAAATCACAATAACAATCTCTGATTAAAACAGCTGATTTAAATGTTGTAGCCATGACATCTAAAACCAAAAGTGTACGCTTATAGTCTACACCTACATGTGTTCCGTAATGTGTTTCTCCTGATATATCTGTTCCATAAAATGGTAATGCGCATTTTTCTATGATTCAACTATAGTGCGAATAATATTTTGGAATTCTAATAACTTCCAATTCTACATCACTAGGAACATGGAGGTTTCACTGGGAGCCCAAGACGAGTTTCCGGACACAGCTAAACAGGTACCGCTGGTTTATCTATTTAATATTTAATTCAGTGTGAAAGACGGAGTTTTACGAAGTCGAGTGATATTTTTCCAGAATAGTTTATGTTAAAGTTGATTTAGTATATATACTATTCACGTAAACGCATCATTGTGGTAGAACTATCATTAATGCTATGTGTTTGTGTCACAGCGATGCTTGGATTTTAACTGGAACAACCGTTACCCTCGACCTGAGCTGCCAAGGCAGAAGAAAGATGAAATATTCCTAATCGATCAGTACAGGGGGCAGGACAACAAGACAAAACAGGTATGAGAGAACAAAGTGCAGAATGAGTTAATAGAGCGGTGATTAGTGTTGAATTTGTGTATAGGAGAAAGTGTGTATGTGTGACACACAATGTTACATACCTATCGGTGCAATACAGTAACACACGTATATCGGTATGACTAAATGTAGAAAATAAACATCAGACAAGTCACACAAATACCTGGAATAGCCTGAACGGTCACAGATCCCTTACTGCTCCACGGATTGATAAGTCAGAGTGTATGAGATATATGGAGAAGCTATTTCCAATATGTTTTTCATTTCCTGTATGAATAATATGTGTTCATCATCCATTTCTTCTGCCAATAAGGTGTCAATAGATGATGTCTACAGTATGCGCGATTTGGTTGCCAAACTAACTGTTGGTTTGGTGACTGATCTGGACAAAGTAAGAGCAATTTTCACATGGCTGGGAGCACAGAAAGTCCTTACCATGGATTTCAGCAAGTCGAAAATTCATGATACAGTCAAGGGCTATTTGAAAATAGTCCAGCAAGACAGGAGCACATACACAGAGATCATGGCCATGTTATGTCGGTATGTACTCAGACAGGAACATAAAAGTAGGTAGACCATGTTACGTCGGTATGTGAGTGAGAGAGTGAGTGAGTGACTAGGGTTTTACGCCGCTTTTAGCAATATTCCAGCAATATCACGGCGGGAGACACCAGATATGGGCTTCACACATTGTACCCATGTCGGGAATCGAACCCGGGTCTTCGGCGTGACGAGCGAACGCTTTAACCACTAGGCTACCCGACCGCCCCACGTCGGTATGTACTTAGACAGGAACATAAAAGTAGGAAGACAATACATTGAGGGATGTATATGCACATCCTTAAACTATTGCTAAAAGAAAATGAAGACCAATAATAATAATTAAAAGCATGACCATAATCATTATGAATATTTCTGTCAGTAAATAATGAAGATGTTTCCAGCTTGACTATACATATACGTACCTCTGGCATCAACTCCATAGTATTATGATTATTAAGAAAACCTTTATCTGACTTTACCTTAGTCTTAACCTACTACTTTCAACTCTTCTACAAGTTGTATATTGAATCTGTTTATCTCATTTTGATATATCCTACACAACAGAGAAGCTCGTGTTCCGTGCGTTGTCCTCTCTGGTGCAGCTAAGGGGGCAGACTACATCGTTGGCGAGGCAGTCAATGGGCGAAGCTCGTGGAACGCTGTCTATGTGGCAGAAGGTTGGAGGTTCATACATGCCCAGTGGGCTTTCTCCAGAATCTCTGGACAGGAGAACTGTGACTGGGTGATGCTTGAGTCAGAGAACGGGAGGGTGTGTCAAGATGTACCGATTAAAGGAGGCAAAGAAGAATCAGTCATAAACGAATTCTTCTTCCTCACAGATCCTGAAATATTCATCCACTTTTGCTGTCCTGATGAACCCCATTGGCAGCTGCTCAAACTGAAGGTATCTGTGGAAAAGTTCACATTGATGCCGTTTGCTCAGCCTCATACTTTCAAATCAGGAATAACTTTTAAGCGATCCCAAAGTTGTAGTCAAAAGGCCGAACATGGCGAAAGTCGAATTAGCTTGTCGGCTCCGACAGATTCCAAACCAAAGCTGTGCTATGACCTGTTCCTAAAACGAAACGAGTTTACAGACACGTCTCTACTGAACGGTAAGGAGGGTTTGGTGATCCAAAGCAACATACAAACAAATGGCATTATTCCATTCTTCGTAAGATGTCTGGTAAAAGGAATATACAGGTTGAGAATCTACAAAGAATTTAAGGAAAGGAAGTACTGGCTATGTGACTTTAAGGTAGACTCCGAAGAAGCAAAGCCATTCTGCTCATCGTTTCCTTTCATCCCGGAAATAGGATGGGGTCCTGGACCACTAGCTAAACACTATGGACTGTATGGATTCTCCCACGAGGATGGTTTGGTCCTAACGCATGATGCCACGATGGTCGAGCTGTCTTTCAAAATGACTCGGACACTGATCTTTCAAATTCTGATGAAATCTGACAGTAAACCAGACAACGAACTGGTGCATTCTGCAAAATTAGCCATCAGATATGACCAGGTTAGAGTGACCGTGGTAGTGCCAGATGATGGAGAATATGTCATCAAGATCGACGCTAGGAAAGAGAGTGAGAAGGAGACTGATACAAGAAATATCCTTAACTACGTCATCGAGTCGGATCCTAAACAGAGGAAATACAAAGGCAGAGATGTAAGTACGAGGAGACCAATACAAAATGTTTCGCATGTGAAAAAGGTCATGTCTCTTGTCACTCAATCAGAATGATGATCAGACGTTATTATCTGTGTTACAATATATGTTTTCAACTATTGTCCACAAGGCAATGTCTGTGTTAACATGTTATTCAGAATGCAGCCCAGAAGAAGGCGAGACAGAACATGAGGGAGGCCACCCGTGCTGGTAACAGGACTGTCCTCTCCATAGCGATAGACAGATTCCGGAAGCAGGATTGTGAGGACAAGGGTGACCTGACCAAGGCCACTGAGGTTCTGGACGAGTTAGACACGAAAGAAGGTAACTGTTTATTTCAATATCGTATCTTCAGCCTCAAACATATTTTTCCAACCTCGATTGTTTGCAATGTCGTCGCCATATGGCAGGAGTATTGCCTTTGTGGGTGCTATCTGTAGAGCAGGCCAGTTTCGTGAACACCTGGTGTCATTAGTGAGATCATATAATTATCATAACCATTCTGCCTTTTGAGTCCTATGGATAAGATATTCGAGATAGATTATGTAGATGGAAGATATTTTTTTGTAAACCAAAATAATTTCATAATGATTATTATTATCTTTATTTGTTGTAGATTTAAGGTTTGCAATGTTAAAAAACCGATTCGACAAGCTGGATGATGCAATCGGAAAAGCGAAGAACTCACCAAGAAGTGAACGGTTCAAGACGCTCGTGATGGTAGCTATTGAACAGAAGGAGAAGCTTCAGGTCCCGATTCCCGCAGACAAAGGACGACCTGAAGTTACCAAAAGAACTGTAGCTGACCTCAAGTCCTACAAGACACCGCCAGCTATTGTCCATCAGATTGTAAAGGCTGCATACCTGGTATTAGGAGAGAAGATGGACATGCTGGATGTAAGAAGCATTTATAACGTTTTAGATTCGTTTTAACTTAGAGTGAATCGGCATGAAAGGAATGATTATATCATTATAAGACAGATGCTTATGGGATGTATTTAACTTGAGAAACGAGTGTGAATGACATGGTGAATTGGTTCTTTACCTAGCACATACTTCACTACATACTTGGTTCAGTGTGACAGAGATGCGGACTAGTAAGTGTCTGCTATTGTAGTTTTGTACACCCTTGCACCAATACAGCCAGGACAGGTTTAATCACAGACACACATAAGACCATTATATCATAAGGCGTTTAGAAGTGATACACATAAGGAAGAGATTTTATTGATGTCAACTTCCTTATTATGAGGGACACAACGTTTCGGAGTATATGCTTACTCCTTCATCAGGTGATGACTGATATCATTCATTCATCCATAAATTCTCTTCCTTAGATGCACATAAATATAATATTTAATTGCTGTACTGTTTAAGTTGTCACAAAGATGTTCTACGTATATTAATGCTGCGACAATGCTTTTTAGTTTCCCTATCTCCTTTGTATGACATATTCTTTTATCAGACCTGGTCCAACATCCGAACCATGCTGCACAAGGTGGGCCGCAACTCCCTGGACTTTAGACTACAGAATGATCCTGGTTTCGACGAGAATAACGATGATATTCTCATTGCTGAAGCCAAGGCTATGGATATTTTGAACCAATATAATGCCCAGACTGTAGGCAAGATGTCGCCGGCCGGTGAAGCCGTATTTATACAGGTAATCAAAAACACTATTTACGACACCTGCCCCGTGGGGAGTCCGGGTTCCATTCTGGTCCCAAGCAACCTCTGTATGTCGACAGGCTCGGTTATTTGGTTGTATTGCGTGTACCCTAGAGTTGTGCATATAATACCAGTCAGTAGTTTCTCTGGTCAGGACTCGATTATTTACAGACAAGAGTCATGTAGTTGGAATATTGCTAAATGGGGAGTTAAACAACAAACAAACGCATTGGCAATACGTACTGCAGAGAAACATAGAACAAAAGCAATGTGTTGTCATATAACAAAGCATACGTCCATGGCATTACATTTGTCCTCACCTTCCAGACCCAGCTGCTGTTGGAGAGGCGACAAGAGGCTCGGACGAAGGATGCGGAGGACAATGAGGACACTGAAAAGGATAAGCCGCAGCTTTAGTGGTTCAAGTGTGCTGAAGTAGCATTTAAGTTGTCATGCATTCGCGTATCGAAAGAAAATATTGATTACTGAAAATAAGCATCAGTGTCGCCCGATTAGCTCTTTCGATATGATATACTGATCAAAAGCAACAATACCCCTGTGTGATAATGAAATATCAAGAAGAATTATTAAATACATGACAACAGAATCGTAGATCTGTATATGAAGCAGTTTCAGTTTGTACAAACATATGTACCAATTGTTCCAATACTGCATGTTCCAGAAATGATGTGTAATGTATATGCATGAATGGATACTGCAACTGGCCATCTTCCAAATTGTTCAGTGACGACGGATGTCCTCATTCCATTAATAATGTGTGCAAAATCTAATACTTCAGTGACTTCAATTTGGTTTGAATGTGTGAAAGAATAAATTAACACAGAGAGGGATAAATGCCTACGTTAGCTATTATGTCTCATGATATCTGGTTTGTTCCCTTTGTGGAAAATACAAATAAATGTCATAACAAATTCATGGGAGACATGAAATAAAACATAGAATTTTAACGCAGGACAACCCCAGTTACACATGCTCCGTGAAATTGACATAGAGTTACAAATTTAATTACCTATTCTTGGATTAAGGAATTTCATGAACCTTAGATGGCGTCATAGGTTTCCATATTTGGAGTAAAACTAACATAATTGAATGTTTAGATAGACTAAATATTTACAAGTAACACAGTTTCGTGTCAACAAAGTATGATGTTTCTGTGTACAATGGAACGTTCAGATGAGAATAAAAACTATGACCTCCAGTACTATTTGATAAAACAATGCTTGTTTGACTCGTTTGTAACAATATTGCCTGTCGTTAGTGTCACATTGTCGGGATGCATTTTCTGTATGGCGTTATCTTCCAGCGTTCCTCTGATAAAGCAACAATAAATATGCCTTGTCATATATAGCGCACTTATGTTTTGACACTGTCCCATGACATCTTCCTTTGACATGACGCCACAATAATATTTTACAGCTATTTCACCCTCTTTGGATTGCTACCATCTTGGGGCAGTTTACGCAAAATTGTCATCTGTTCTCTACCAAGAGCGCCTGCCTTGGTTGGTAAATTGCAATACTATACTGTATTAGCAACCGGACTACGACCACAAGCACTGTGGGCCACAACAACAAATTCCGATTTAATCTATGGCTTTGAATTTCATGATAGTAACGTACACCTTGAGGTGAGGTGAAATGGGGGTTAACGTCGCGTTCAAGATTATTGCATTTCTATAGAGACGTGCATGCATGTGGGTGTGGGTGTGGGTGTGGGTGTGTGCGCGCGCGCGCGTGTGTGGGTGTGGATGTGGGTGTGGGTGTGGGTGTGTGTGTGTACCTGGAAAACAAGTATGAATATTAAAAATAAAAGAAACTTATTATATCAACAAATATGTCATTCAGAATTAAAAGTGAATCTGGATATGATTTGATCCAATATCTTTGAACCGATTTGTCATTAATACAGTAACTAAAATGGCAATTTGACAGAAATGAAAGTGATTTTACATAAACGACAAAGTCTATATTCCGTCTCTAGTGTTCATTCGTTGTGTTTACTTTACGTTTCAATATACATTTCAAACAGTTAATACACACACTTTGATTTATGTAAGCATCACAGACAACATCTAAAACATTTTAAAGTCTTTTAAAACGAATAGCTGTTCGTAGTGTGTTTCGTGAAGCATTTATTCTTGTAAATCTTACGAATTCACATAACCCCTCATGTCGTCACGATTGGGAAAGTTAAAACAAGTTCTACTTCAAACGTGGGTATTACAGTTGACTAAAGTGAACCAACCCTAGCTATTAAGGCAAGTCAATATCATTATGTGTACAAGTCTTATACAATTAAATTAGCTCTTCGCAGTCGTTTTGTTTTGTGAATACAAGGTAATCTAATTTCACGCTGGTACCTCAAACATACAGTCAACGTATTCAATTTCCTAAGTAATCACCTACATTTAGTATCCCCTAGCAACTTACGTAGATATACATTGGGGATTGTGTGAGACATCAAGATAACATGGATAGTTCTTAGCACACGCAAACTGTCTGTGTATGAGAGAACAACTATTATACCTTCCACCCGATTTTCATCTCTTATACACCAGCTAGCTTCTCCGTCTTGGTCCTGTGTGAGTATTAAGCTTTATCACTGAGCTCAATCGCTTGTCCTTGCGCTGCTTTTGATGTTGGCCCTCGTGACACACGATCATGACTCTCCTGGCATAAGCTATAGGTCGCATATATCAAAAATATATAAAGCTATTGTCTGAGTGCGGCAAGAGTGTACAATGTCCTTCAACTCAGACTTCGCAGACATAAGGTAAGAATGATGTCATACATCTATTTTATTTTCAATGATTTTCAAATATATACTTTCTGAAATGTTTAAGGTAGGTCAATTCTTATACATACATTTGACGGGAATCACCGATGGGGATGGATACGCTTACCTTTTCGGGAACACCTAGTGAGTATGGTTTTACGCCGCTTTTAGCAATATTCCAGCAATATCACGGCGGGGGACATCAGAACCCGGGTCTTCGGCGTGACGAGTGAACGCTTTAACCACTAGGCTACCCGACCGCCCGGGAACACCTAGTATCATCAATATTTGATAACGATTAATAAACACAGGCTTATGACATTGTCGGAATCGTAAAATGGAATCTGCTTTAAGCAAATAATTATTATGATTATATAAAGGGATTTGTCACCTTTATCACTATCGATATTGTTCTTGAACCGATAATTTAATTGTTGCAATTGATGTTATTATCTAATTACGTAAATACCATCATAAGATTTACATATTTTTCATGTCCATACAAAGAATGCATATCGTTTTAAGTTATTAGTTCCTTGCAATCTCCCAAAGTACAGCCATCATCCAAATAAACGAATTCCTATAGAATCGTTAAATGTTGCAATTTATACTCATTGTATTACGTTAAAATTGAACTAAACGACTGAAGAGCCATTAAGAGAAATGGAAGAACTATGTGTGTGTATTTTTTATTTTTTTCTAAAGTTATGATTTTATACTCTTAACAAATTAGTCACAATACCAGCCGTCTCGTAGTTCGATAACACATTTTTGGTAGCGTGGAGACAACAAGGAGGAAACAACGTCACGATATGTTTCTTTAATATTCCTTAATATTCAAAGTGTGCTCTTCATTAATATTGTCGTCATTTCAATTTTTCCTATGTTTTATATAAAGAGCTTGATGAATATGTCATAGTTTCATGACACGATTAACCAATACATTAATTACAATTAAAGGCACACATTATTGTAATATATATTGAACGAAAAAATGCTGTTCCACTATGTTCCACGAGCCGCACGGAAGGTAAATTCAGAACATCATCTTGGTGATCTTTAATAACAAATACTTTCAAGAAATATATGCCAAACTTTCCCCGTCAAACAAAAAAGAGCTTTCTGGAATGGCATTAAAGCTATTGTAAAAATACCTGATTAATTTCATACTCTGTACGAGTTTCAAATCTACAGTAATCTTTTTTACCAGTCCTGCTTGACCAATTTATATCTCATGTATCATTTTGACTTTCAACTGTCCAATAGCTAATACCGAAAGATAATTGATTTTACACCATCCAAAATGGTCCTGATCATTTCAATATACAAATTTAATGTTTTCCTGCTAATAATGGTAGCCTTAGTATACAAGAACATAACGATTATGAACTGTTCAACATAGATAAAGAACAACATGGTATTCACAATTGCGTCTTTGCTCAGATACATAGTGCTTCTCTCGTACTCTGACCATCTCTGTATCAGTACACGTATATCAGTGTCAGGTGACACCCGAATCCTGAGTCACGCTGGTAAAAATACTCGACGTCACTGATTCAGTGATACTGTCACCGTACACAAAGGAACACACACTCATACACAACGGAACACAAACACACACACGCACATACACATTTGGCACTACAAATCCTTGCTATCCTATGCTATAACGATGCACTTAGCCTTGTTCCAAGGCTGTATTGAATGTAAAAGCCACGAGTGTATAATTATTCTATCCTTATAATTGGCAAGTTTAGATAAGTGGACAATAAGGATTTAAACTAATGGCTTTTGCCTTGGATACTTGAGTCTAAGTCCTCTCTATGTCCTACATTTGTTTTGCTCCAGATAAGGGGATGACGTGTTGACTGTATTCTACCCATCCATAAATCATCATGGGATGCAGTCTCAGCACTGGGAAAGTAGCGGATGCTGAGGACTTGGAGCCCGAATATGAACCGGTGAGTTATATTTTGCACCAGTAACCAACGTTTCATGTAGGTGTTTGGGCCCAGCAGTTGATGATGAAGTAACAGATCATTGAATTTCCCCACGAAAGGAGTTCAACAGCAGTTATAACTAAATAAACAGATTGATGATAATAAAAGACTTAACATTGTTTTAACATTTTATGTCTCTTATTATGTAACATTTGATTTACAGCTGAACGTCCCTTGGATAGAAGATGGATATCCTGCTCCATGTCCACCAGAAAGCAAGAAATCAGATATATTTCACATTGATGACTTCAAGGAAATAGATGCAAAGGCTGCCGATGTATGTTGTTATGATCGTTGCACTATCACCCGTAACGTTGTTATTCCATCATTCATGCCATGCATGAGGGTCATACGACATGACATGTTCGATCAGGTTACAAAAGTCAAGGCCACAGTAAAACATTCAAATTGTGTTGTGGTAAACATGCGGAGGGAATTTCCAAATTAGACGCATCAATGACAAACATGATGTCCGATGTAATCCCCACTCACAGATGTACCATAGGTTCCCGTGCTTTTTACAGGTGAACAGTTGACTTGCCTCTGTGGGTGTTTTTGACCCCACCGGTGTGGACGAATGCTCACCTGGTATCATCACTATTTGATAGTGATTCATAAACACATTGTCTATGCTTCAGTCGAAATCGTAAAATGGACTCTGCATTTAGCAGATACTTCCGATGATTGTAAACATAATTTTGTAGCTATAATTGACTTATCATGATGTTGAACATGGTTGTTAAATGGCGGCTTTTCTCATCCAAAAAAGGTGCAAAGAATATTATGGTTTCGTTAACTTTCTCAATGAATTCAGGTTCCATCCCTAGAACGGAAATTGTCAAAATTAACGATTTATTTCAATTTCAATGCAAATCCACTATCTATTCGTTTCTGCCATATTTATGACAATACGATATATTATCCATGTCCAAATGTTTTGTTTCACTTTTATTTGTGTTGGCAGTGTCCGGTCGTGCTTACCCAATCGTACGAAGCTTTAATAGAATACTTAACTGAAGACTGCATCAACGATATTCAGAAGCTGAGATCAGTGTTCACGTGGTTAGGGTCTCAGGACGTGTACAAGGGCGACTACAGCAAGACGACCTCCTATGACAGTCCTTTAGGGTACATGAAGCTTATGTGCCAAAACAGAGGAAGTTATGCAGCCCTCCTCGCGTTATTGTGCAGGTACGTGGTCGAGTTACTCTGTGTTATGCAAATTATGTGAGTGAGTGCAGGGCAGATCATGCTTAGAATTTTCGCAAACACCTGGTGTCCGTTCATATAATTTTCACCGCTATTTTGCCTTTTAACCCTGGTGGGCCCCTACCGCTGTTTTCCCCAATAGGGGTCGGGTTTACCCAGAAAGCTCGAGATGCTGGGTTAGATTTCCCTTCCGAGTACAGTTGGGTCGTGAGAGTGGAATCGGGAAATTGTACGATCTTCAACTTCACCACTGATCAGGCAGATGAAAATTATGACGACTGTCCTTCATTCTCTGATGGTTACGTTATATATATATATATATATATATATATATATATATATATATATATATATATATATATATATATATATATATATATATATAACCACGTACCACGTACGAGTCTCACCAGGCCATAACTGAATAACGGACATGAAGTAGTAACATATACTTACGTGACGTCATAACATTTAGGAAACTATGACGTCACAATACCAAGGTGACAATATATATATATATGTGTCAGATGTGTCAGAGTGAGTGAATGAGTGAGTTAGGATTTACTCAGCTTTTAGTAGTATGTCGGTTATATCACTGCGTTTGCCAATTGATCAAAGCCAGAATGGGTATAGCGACATTCCGGGGCTCAAAATTGAGGCGAACCAACGACCAGTGAGTGTATCCCGCCACAGCTTGTGGATACATAGCGCTGTGCGAAGCCTTAAACCACTGGGTCACAATTACTATAATCAATCTACTTGTGGTTGCGTTGTCTTTTTTAACTGTTATCGAGATTCAATGATTGTGGGTACGTTCACTTTGCCACAAACAGGCGTTTTGGCTGTGTTCATGTCGAATGTGGTTGTTTTTATTGTAATTTTATATCATGGTTGCATCTCTGATACTGTGTTTAGGTTTATATTTGTGGTTGCTTCAAATGTTGAGTAGTCAGTGGTTACTTATGTGGTTGATGTGCTTGTTATGGATAATGTGGTTTGAATACTGGTGGAGCGAATATAATCATTGTTGTTGTTTTAAGATTGATAGGCCTGTCATGTTTTACATGTCTAATCACACTCTTAAAACATTAATTTCAGGGCTGCTGGACTTCCATGTGTTATAGTTTACGGTGTGTCGAAAGGATTTGACTATGACGTAGGTGACCGCGATATCCACCATCTGCGGAACTGCTGGAACTGTGTGTATGTGGACGGCTCGTGGAGGATCATTCACCCTCTGTGGACTTTCAAAAAGGTACAGGGCTTTGATAAAGGCAGGTGGACCAAACACAAACAGAACTTTGTTGACAGTGACAAAGAAAAGATGACAGAAGGTACAGAAGTCAGTGCAACGGACGATTTTTACTTTTTGATAGACCCTGATGTATTTATTTACATGTGCCGACCTTCAGCTGACATGACTCCATGGCAACTGCTCAAAACGCCGTGGTCATGGGATTTCTTTGTCTGTGCACCCTACTTCCGTCAAAGATACTTTCTTTATGAACTTACACTGACCAGCATGCACCGCTGTATACTTCCGGCAAGGGAGGGAACTGTGGAAATTGTTTTTTCAGCACCTGAACATTCTCCCATGATCTTTGCCTGTGAACTCTTCTTTGACCAAAAAGCCTCATTTGAGAGAATACCAAAGGAAATCAAGCTAGACAGACATGTTCTTGTGAGCACGAAACAGGATAAGAAGATTTTCTTTGTAAGGATTCCAGTAGCCGGGATTTACAGATTACGTATATACGGAGGTATCACCCGCTTGTTCCATTTGTGTGACTTTCGCCTTGACTGTGATCGACCCCTCAAAAACTGTCGGCCCCTACCGCTGTTTTCCCCAATAGGGTTCGGTTTTACCCAGAAAGCTCGAGATGCTGGGTTGGATTTCCCCTCAGAGTACAGTGGAGTCGTGAGGGTGGAATCGGGAAATGGTAGGATCTTCAACTTCACCATGATCAGACAGATGGAAATTATGACGACTGTCCTTCACACAAAGTTTGCCTCCGAGTTCCTGAAGGTAAAATTAAACACTTTGTGTGAGCATTCACTGCATTTGTGCCTTTGTCTGCTGTATCACGAAGAGTCTTTGCAATAACGGTGTTACATAACAACTATAAGCAATTTTTTTCAACCTATTTTGTAACGTTAAGTAACAGATTCAGAGAGGGAAAGTGTGTATTTAGTTGATCTGAATTTTTGGTTCATTTATATAATTTTATATATTTAGTAAAAATACCAATATTTGTGTACCACGTTGTACAGATGTTAGGAAGGACAACGTTTACGACTACTGTTGGAGTATCATAAGATTTATAAATAGATATGGATGTTTAAGTGAGCTTGTATTCAGAACTGGTACTTGTTGTCCAGGAATATGTGACTTGCAAGATGAAGGAGCTTACAGTGTCTGTGTACGTTTACATTCCCGAGACCAAAACAGAGGAAGAGTACGTGCTCCAGATCTTCACCAGGGATGCTGGAACCGCTGACAAGTACAGGAATGCCCTCAACTACCTCATCATCATCGACAAGAAACAGAACCCGACGGGGGTAGGTTTTCCAGATGGAGCGCGCCTTCAAAGACACTTTCAAAGAAATGATATAAGAAGACATTTTAGACCAATGTCAAATTGAAAAAAGGGAAAAGTTGTGGATTTCACCTTCTATGTTCTTTCATTGTGACTCCTCGGTGAGTAATAGCATATGTACCCAAACGTCATATATGTCTTCTAAATCCAGTTTAATATTGTAACTAACTTCTACTTCTGTGTTACAGAACCCAATGGAATGGAGAAACCGCCTCAACGTCCGAGAAATTAACGGTCGGGAGCACATCGCAGATTTTGAGCACATCATTTCGATATGTGACACTCCCGAACCAGAGACAATGGGGAACGGTAGTCTCGGCTCCTTTGGCGTCAGTGACAGGAGAGAAGTACTTGTTCTGGAGAGAGGTTTGGTTTCATGTTATAATGAGTGAATGAATGAGTGAGTAATTTATGTATGTTCAACGCCGCTTTGAACGGTATTCCACGGCATATCAGCTTAATGTTGGTGGTAAGCCCTAAGTGATGCATGTCCCAGAGATTTACCACTTTGGTGGAACTAACGAGAGCACGGGTATGGAGATGACAAACGTAGAAACATAATCTGGGCGAGCATTTATCATTTGGCCATCCCAGTGTCGTTCTCATACTACTGTTGTCTATTAATCCACACTTATATCACACAGGGTTCAACCAGTTGCATTTTGTCAAAGGTATTACCACATAAACGTAGGTCAGTCGATCAGTCCACACAAGTGAACGGGGATGGTGCTGACAAACTAGAAACGTAAAAGGGGCGAACTGGGATTCGAACCCACGATCATAGGTTTTTGCTGTGCACAATTCTACTCAAACGTTGACTGGTTATTCTCTGGCGTTGACGTTTTACATTTAAAAGTAGACTTAGATTTTCCTCAGGAAATCCTTCTTCTCTATTTTGCACGTCTCTAACAAGACATTTTTCAATCACCACTGAAACAGTGTATGGACAAAGGAAGCATATATTGTGTGGTATGTCTGCAACCCACTTTTTCAAAAGAAAGTACCCGGTATTTTGCCTCCAGATCTTAAAGCTGCACTTTTCCGACGCAACATCGAGGCCCTGGACCGTGCGCTTACTGCCGCTCATCAGTCTCGACACACGACTCATCTCGACTATCTGATCAAGCAAGCGGATGAGGTGCGCGAACAACTGGGAAGACTCCGGAAGTATCTTCACTACGTGCTTCAGATCAAACAGCCAACCCTCTCAGAACTACACAACTACAAGAGACCAATTGCGCCCATCCATGCGACAATGAGAGCGACCTACATCCTTCTCGGAGAGAATGTGAGAGACCTAGAGGTGAGTAGACGGTGTTTTACTCCAGCAATATTACAGCAGCCCCAGCCTGTCTTGCTCAAAAGTTCTTTCAGAGATACAGCATTCTTGGCCTCAGTGCCTTAGCCACATTAGCTCATCACTGACAAAACTATTTATTTATGCTTCAGGGGGCGGTCGGTTAGTCTAGTGGTTAAAGCGTTTGCTCGTCACGCCGAAGAACCGGGTTCGATTCCCCTCATGGGTACAATGTGTGAAGCCCATTTCTGGTGTCCCCCGCCGTGATATACATTGCTGGTATATTGCTAAAAGCGGCGTAAAACCTAACTCACTCACTCAATTCTATCTTTCAGTCCTGGGAGTTTGTTCAGAATCTGATGAGAAAGGTTGGCAAGGACAGCCTCATCTACCGACTGATGGAGTTTGACGTCATGCAAGTATCCAAACAGCAGATTGAGGCAGTCCAGGCTCTCCTGGATCAGTTTAGTGACCACAACGTCACACAGGCCAGCATCGTTGCTGGTCACTTCTATGTCTGGGTATGTCAATTTTCATTCAGACCGAAAGGGCGAGGGGTTATTTTAGTAAGCTATTTAGCTGTACAACACTGTTGAGTTTCCATTCGAAAATGAAGCGCAAGGCCCATCTGAATAAAGCGTTCACTATCTGTGGATTGAATTTAAAAGCTGTTGTTTCATGGAAGACGCATATTCCCGAGGCAAGGGAGTTTACTGACTGTAAAAGTATAGTTTCCACCCTTGCCGAACAAGGCTGGAATTTCTGGGCTCGATCGTAGCGCCACCAGTGGCTATTACGTGTTATGTCCCTGCCATGTCCCTCCTAATGGCCAATCAGATTCCACCTCTCATATCACTTGCATTTGCTTTAAATAAAAAGGCAGCACCCAGTCAAGACGATCTGATCAAGATCTGTATTGTAATAACACGGGTCTTACCTCACGAAGTGCATCCGATCACTTGCGCACCTTGATTAAAAACATGAAAAGATTTGCAAAATATTAATCGATGACCAGTTGGCGGAAAACATTCTTTGCAAACCCTGCAGTCGACCGAAATCCTCACGTTGAAGTCCGTGATGTTTGCGAACCGGATGTTTAGTTCGTCACGCGATTTTGATTGGACTGCATTGCCTCGTTAGTCCAGCCAAAATGTTATTCCGGAATTCCAGCCTAGTTCGACAAGGGTGAAAACTGGACTTTTATAGTCAGTGAACTCCCTTTCATTGGGAAGATAGGAAGACGTGACTGATTGCTTGTAAAATGGTCTTGGAAATATACCGAAACGACGAGGTGAGACCCTAGTCGTCATTGAAAGAAGCGCTTATAAAATCTGTTATGAATACTCCTACGTTGTTGAACTTTCTTGTCAGTAGTAGTTTAGTAGTTACACAATTAACCACACATGTGTTTACACAAGGAGATCATTTAGCCTTCCGGTATCATTTTATAAGCGCAATATTCTATTCTAGAAGATGTGGAATACTATTCTAATGCCATGATGAACAGTTTGCTGATAATGACGGGCATGGTTGATCCAGTGGAGTTCTCCATGCAGATTTGTATCTCTTATCTGTCCGGATCACAAGCAATCTCATTAAAATCAGACCTTATTTTTCGCTACCGCTGAAAAAAGATCTGAAGACATCCCATTCGGGGTCACGTCAGAACGACCTTTCATCCGACCAATCAGTGCGTCGCTTACCAGATTATGAAAGTGAGATTCGGAATGTGATTTCTAATCATGCAATCTCGAAAACTGTAACATGGGCTATTCCGAACGATAGTTACGGGTTTAACGACTGAATCCTTACAATCTAGACCATCTATTAGCCATTCCAGAATTTGTGTTTGTTCAGGTTTCAAATTTGTAATCGAGAATTTGTCAAAATATGTTTCGAAACGTAGTCGCCAATTTGAAATTTGTGCCGTAAAGCACGAGAAACCTGCCTTCTGATTGGTCATTCCATTGGTCGTTCAAAGTTCGCGAAAGGTCGGTCCTCAGATCTTTGTTTAGCAGTAGCGAGAACTAAGATCTGATGCTAATGAGATTGGATCACAAGGTGTCGGTTCGAATCCAAGATAGGGCTTCTACATGTAGTCCCAAATTGAATGCATTACCGTAAACGCCAGCTCCCTCGTTCCAAGAGGAAACTAAACACAGCCTTCCGCTATCAGGGCAGAATCTCTATCCACTACCCAAAGACGTAAATGTACCAGTTGAACATAGTAATTCGTACACTTTATATTTTCAGTGCCGAGATATTGTCATAGAATCCGAGATCTCGACAACCAGGAACGCTTTCAAGCGGAAGGAGGAAAACTGATGACGGCCACACAGAATGTGATGCCATTCTTCCTCTGTGAAATTTATTCGCAAGAGGCAGATATATGTCTGTATATACCTAAACAGTCTAGACTTTAGATAGGCTGTTGCAATGTGAAGCCCTGTCCATGTTGTTATTGATGGATGCGCATATAGTGATAAGTGTTTTACGTCTATTGAAACACCACCAGTATCTATCTTACTTTACATGTAAAATACAATTTTATTGGTCAGTGACGTTTCTATGTACCTGGCTACAGTGATGCACAACTGAAAAACAAATATGGTAACGGACATTTGCAGATCTGTGTTCGATCATCGTAATTTCGGAAAGTCAAGCTCTAAACAGCGAAAAGGCATCGAGCAATCTTTATTTTACATTGACTTTAGATGTACGTGATGCACAGAGCCTAAACATAAAACATATATGGCAATAGGCGTTTTGTTTTCAAATTGTGCTAAATGATAAACTTTGCGGTTAGAAATTCGCTGTAGGCTTATACGTCAGTACAAAGTTCTTGTGTACGCCCTGTCTGTCGACTGGGGTACGCGTCACACAGAGGGTACACGAAACGCTATTCCCAACGTTAAAAGCCAACAACTACCGGTATGCAATGCTCTGTATTGTATACCGGTAGCTGGTGTGGACAAAACGAGGCGGGGATAGTCAATATAACCTATTCCTTGTAACCTCCTTGACCCTAGGGGCGGTCGGGTAGCCTGGTGGTTAAAGCGTTCGCTCGTTAAGCCGAGACCCGGGTTCGATTCCCGACATGAGTACAATGTGTGAAGCCCATTTCTGGTGTCCCCCGCCGTTAAATTGCTGGAATATTGCGTTAAACCATACTCACTCACTCACTCCTTGTCCCTATGTCGTTGCCAACACTGCCATGATACCAGGGACACGTTTAATGTAAGATGACATGGTAGTTTTATTTATCGAGTGTACATTGTGTATGACGTTCGCCATAACGATCGATAAAATGAAACCTTTAGCAGGCATAAACTAAAAATATTTAGCTCTTGGTTATTTGTGCTGTTAGTTAACCGCCATTGTGCAAATGGACTATTTATATCATATGCTGAGTTGTATATTGTATAAAATAATAATGTATATAAGAAAAAAACAAATAGATATTAGTTTAAACATAGGTGAAGTAAAATATAAGTACGACTGGTGTTACCAAACAAAGAGCCCAAGTGACATTACAGGTAAAATAGCCCTGGGTTCCGAGGATGGATGACGACAGGCGATCTTTGGGTCGTCTCGATGCATTGACGTTTCTCTCTTTGAGTATGCCGAGAAGCTGGAAAGTAGTTGAATGTATTGTGCCGTGAAATATGTATGCAGTGTGTGCTGTTATAAGGGTGACAGGCGTTGTGTGGTGACGTATACCTGCATGTACATGTATTAAACCGTTACACGACCGCATACACAGCAGTGGTAGAGGTTACAATTGTTGAACATGATGGTGATTGTGAAGCGAAGACGGCTGCTGGCATTGTGTCGGATTGCCAAGCTGACTAAGAGATTTAATGTGACTTTTTCGCTGGTATTGTTAATTAATCATTCCAAATCAGCACAAGGCACAGACCATTATATATTCGAGGTGTGTGAGCTGGGATTTTGTGTGGAGATTAGGAATTTTTCAGGTACAGCTGCAAAATCAGATACTTCTATTAATTGCAAATATGAGCCGGAATTTGTTTCGGGACTGCATTGTTCATCATCGTCTGTACAGGTTGGGGCCGTACAATTCATCTTCGTCTGTACAGGTCAGGCCCGTATTGTTCCTTAATTGTCTGTACAGGTCGGGGCCATATTGTTCATTAATTGTCTGTACAGGTCGGGGTCGTGTTGTTCATCATTGTCTATACAGGTCGGGACTGTATTGTTCATTAATTGTCTGTACAGGTCGGGGCAGTATTGTTCATTAATTGTCTGTACAGGTCGGGTCCGTGTTGTTGATCATCGTCTATGCAGGTCGGGACCGTATTGTTCATTAATTGTCTGTACAGGTCGGGGTCGTGTTGTTCATTAATTGTCTGTACAGGTCGGGGCCGTATTGTCCATCATCGTCTACACAGGTCGGGGTCGTATTGTTCATTAATTGTCTGTACAGGTCAGGGCCGTATTGTTCATTAATTGTCTGTACTGATCGGGGCCGTATTGTCCATCATCGTCTATACAGATCGGGGTCGTATTGTTCATTTGTGTCTGTACAGGTCAGGGCCGTATTGTTCATTAATTGGCTGTACAGGTCGGGGCCATATTGTTCATTAATTGTCTATACAGGTCAGGGCCGTATTGTTCATTAATTGTCTGTACAGGTCACGGCCGTATTGTTCATTAATTGTCTGTACAGGTCGGGGTCGTGTTGTTGATCATCGTCTATGCAGGTCAGGGCCGTATTGTTCATTAATTGTCTGTACAGGTCGGGGCCATATTGTTCATTAATTGTCTGTACAGGTCGGGGCCATATTGTTCATTAATTGTCTGTACAGGTCGGGGCCATATTGTTCATTAATTGTCTGTACAGGTCGGGGCCGTGTTGTTCATTAATTGTCTGTACAGGTCGGGGCCGTGTTGATGATCATTGTCTATACAGGTCGGGGTCGTATTGTTCATTAATTGTCTGTACAGGTCGGGGCCGTATTGTTCATTAATTGTCTGTACAGGTCGGGGCCGTGTTGTTGATCATCGTCTATACAGGTCGGGGCCGTATTGTTCATAAATTGTCTGTACAGGTCGGGGCGGTATTGTTCATTAATTGTCTGTACAGGTCGGGGCCGTGTTGTTGATCATCGTCTAAACAGGGCCGTATTGTTCATCATCGGATAGGGATAGCCCAGTAGTCCAAGGCATTGCAACTAGTTAACAGGGTTGCGTCCCTGTGTCTGTCAGCGACACACATCACCACACGGTTTACAGCATGGTCATGGTCTTCACGAACATGACAAATATCTACAATCTGCATCGCGATAGGCGTTCTGCAGACGTCATGCTGACACGTCGGGATCCACTGTTTAAGGCGGAGCTAAATTCAATTGACACACTCACCAACCCACAGAACCAATCAAAGTTTAAGACACGTAGGTGCATCTAAGATCTGCGATATTTGTATTTGTTTGTGTTGTTTTTTAATTAATGCCAATATATGTGTTTATTTGTTTATATGACAATACTCATCTACATATTGAGCGTGTAAGTATTTCCCTATGCCAGTTCTATATTTTTATATATTGATATATACATGCATGTTCACACATCTGATATAAAATCAGTATGAAACAAAGAACCAGTGTGTATCTGTATTTTTGAATGGTGAATACAGTGTATTTACATATGTAAAGTTGTGTTGGCGTTTATATATGAACAAAATAGGATCACGCATATCGTATCTTGGTGAATGAATACTTAAATATACAGAATATTAAGAGAAATATTTGTATGACACTTCTTTTAATGTCATCTTAAGGTTGCCAACATAAAACACAGGCACATACATAATGGAACCTAGTTCCTCTTAGGGTCACCATTCCGGACAAATGCTTGACATATATCGTTTATAATGTGTTGTATCTTCATTGTCCAGGGTTTAAGTAAACTCCATTTACAGCTGGGGGCACGAGTGCAAAGAATATAGAATTTGCTATCCATACAAGGAATATTGAAGTTGCTAAAAAAAGTTGCTACCCATGAAAAGAACATGGAAGTTGCTTTCTACACAAAGAGTATATAATTTGTTTGCCATACGAAGAATATAGAAGTTGTTATCCACACAAAGAATAAGGAAGTTGCTATCCATAAAAAGAACATAGAAGTTGCTTTCTACACAAAGAGTATATAATTTGTTTTCCATACGAAGAATATAGAAGTTGTTTTCCACACAAAGAATAAGGAAGTTGCTACCCATAAAAAGAACATAGAAGTTGCTTTCTATACAAAGAGTTTTATAATTTGTTTTCCATACGGAGAATAAAGAAGTTGTTATCCATACGAAGGTTCATGTGTTCAAATTCCACCCACATCTAAATGCCTGTCAAGGACCATGTGATATTACAGTTTTACCGTTACATTGCCCCACTAAGCGAAAACGTGAATACATTTTATTCAAGTAGTTCGTGCCTGACTATATGTCTGTCGCTGGTTGCGTTGTTGAGCGCCGGGTCAGGGTGGCATACCAACAAACGTTACTCGAGCAGATTATACCGAGTGACATGCATTTATCATGCCCCCAAGTAACCCTTGTATCAAGATCCTATAAACACAGTGTGGGTATTTGCAGGGTTTTCTTATCTTAGATTTTGACTACAGAAATTCGCTATCTCTCGACACAGTAAGTAACACAACGTTTTCTTTTGTTTATAACGTAAATGCTTTATCTGTCACAACTGTGCGTTTACCTGAGCAGGTTTAGTCACCTCTGTTTATTAACAGAACAAAATGTTCTGATATAACAGTAAACCTACATAACTATGTTCAGTCATTGTATATCGATACGTCTCTGAATTTAATGGGCATTGTAAGCGGGGGTTGGCGGTGGGGGACGGGGTAGGCGGGGTGTCTTTTGTCGAAAAGGTACCAATTTCTTCTGCGGACGGTGTTATTTTATTGATAATATATTTCCGTGTACGTAGGTAGCATCTGTCTGTGCTACTAAGTGATTGGTGGTTAACGGGTTATTGTTTGAGAAGCCTCGTGAATGTTACATCGCATGTCCAGATATACTACTCAAAAGAAGTTAAAGAACATCCGATTATTTCAGTCGTGAAAGATTAACAACAGCAATATGAAAGAATCGGGTGTTCTCTTCTTTTGAGTTGTACACGTTCCTTCGCGTCCATTGTCATGCGACGAGAAGTTCATATGGCGATCGTAAGATTAATGCAGCGTTAAAACTACCAGGGAACGGAACACAAGAACTACGATAGCTAAGTATGTTTAAAACGAATGTACTGGGGTCAAAAGGTTCAGGGTCAGTGAACTAGTACGCCGGTTAAGAATGCAGAGGAACACATCTTAAAGGGAATAACCAATGTTGTATAGATGTGTCTGTGATAACCACACACAGTATGCATGATCGCATGTACACAAGCTTTATTGCCCATACATGATCATAGGTAGTCAAGCTGTGATACCCACACATGTGATCATGCATACAGTCTATGGGTATCACAGTTGGAGTAATTATGATCATGTGTGGGATTAACAGTTGGAGTACTCCAACTGTGATACCCAGAGACTGTATGCATGATCAGAGGTACTCCAACTGTAATACCCAAAGACTGTATGCATGATCACAATTACTCCAACTGTGATACCCAGAGACTGTATGCATGATCACAAGTACTCCAACTGTGATACCCAGAGACTGTATGCATGATCACAAGTACTCCAACTGTAATACCCAAAGACTGTATGCATGATCACAGGTACTCAAGCTGTGATACCCAGAGACTGTATGCATGATCACAAGTACTCCAACTGTAATACCCAAAGACTGTATGCATGATCACAGGTACTCAAGCTGTGATACCCAGAGACTGTATGCATGATCACAAGTACTCAAGCTGTGATACCCATAGACTGTATGCATGATCACGAGTACTCAAGCTGTGATACCCACACATGATCACAAGTACTCCAACTGTAATACCCAGAGACCGTATGCATGATCACAAGTACTCAAGCTGTGATACCCAGAGACTGTATGCATAATCACAAGTACTCCAACTGTGATACCCACACATGATCACAAGTACTCCAACTTTGATACCCATAGACTGTATGCATGATCACAAGTACTCCAGCTGTGATACCCCCCACTCTGTACATGATCACAAGTATTCAAATATGACTATTAAGGAAAGATGTTATAATAGATTATGTATATCCTTGTGCTCTGGATAAAGTATAGGTAGTCATTATCAAACTATTCTAAAATGATGTTGCTGCTATTACATACGGGAATATAGATAGTTTCAAGAAAGGTAGACATTCATGGCAAAACTGGGATTGCCTCTCCCATATATGTGTGTTATCATGGGCGGTGGTTCGAGAGTTCGCTCTTCACGCTGAAAACTCGTGTTCTATTCCCCACATGGGCACAATATGTGGAGCTCATTTCTGCCATCTTCCCGAAGCAAGGGCGTTAACTGACTATAAAAATCCAGTTTCCGCCCATGCCGAATTGGGCTGGAAATAAGTTAAAAGTTATATTTTGGATGGACTAACGAGTCTATGCATAGTCAAATCGAAATCGCGCAACGAAATCGACATCCGGTTCTTAAACTGTCGTGCAGATTTCGGTCGATTGCATGTATTTATGAGAGGAAATATGCTATTTGTGCAGGATATGGGCTCGAGCCCACAATCGTAGGATTATTGACGCCTAAGGGACGTAACACGTCACAGCGAATTGCTGGGCCTTAGATGACTGGGCAAACCGTGCCCCTATTTATTTTGGAGTGAGTGAGTGAGTTGGGTTTAACGCCGCTTTTAACATTATTCCAGTTATATCACGGCGTGTCAGCTTAATGTGGGGTGAAAGCCCGAAGTGATGCAGGTCTCAGATGTTTACCACTTCGGTGAAAACCACGAGCACGGGTATGGTGCTGACAAACCTAGAAACACAGTTGGTGCGAACCGGGATTCGAACCCACAATCATAGGTTTCTGGCGTGCCCAAGGGACGCAACTCTGCACAGCGAATCGCGGCGCCTTAGACGACTGGGCTACCCGTGCCCCCTATTTATTTTGGAAATCAAATGAATGCACATAAATAATTTCACCAAGCGTGTCTCTCATAACGGTCATGACATCACTTCATGTAGCCAGTTAATCAAATAAGGCCATTTGATGAATCATTTTTGTTTTTAGAATAAATTAATGTAGTAACCTTTGAAAAGATACAGACTCCTGCTATATTAGAGTTTGTTGTCCTGTCAAATGTCTTGCAAAACGTTTACACAATGGTGGTTTATGTATATTATGTATAACGCCTTTCAGTCGGGACTATTTGCTCCGAGAAATGTTTATCACAGCATAAACACACACTGAACATTTGTACAACACAAAGTTGTCTGAGAGTGTACGTGCGTTCCAGAAACATAGACACTACATATGACTTATACAATCAATATGTAGACCCCATACACTAATCCGTTATAGCCCCAGGTGTACAAGGTCTCAGTAACTCTGAAGTAGGATATATATTTTTATCGAAGTATCAATCCAGCCCATGATGACATGCACTGTGTGTTGTCAGGTACCTCGTAAGCAGCCCAGAACTGGACCAGATAAAACAGTGATTCACAGGTGATCATTGATCAGTGACGTATTATGATATTCAGACAGATCTGAGGACTGGTCTACCTCGGTGACCACTCTCTCAAGTAAATCATGCAAGCCAATCCTTGTGACAGCGCAGTCCACATCTTGGATGCTTGACCGGCATGGGAGCCTGTTAAGGTCCGGGTTAGAATTGCTTAACGCAGGAGGCGACTAACGGGATCGGATGGTCAGACTCGCTGACTTGGTTGATGCATGCCATCGTGTCTTATTGAGCGGATCGATGCTTGTGGTATCAGTCACTGGATTGCCTGGTCCAGACTCGATTATCTATAGACCGCCGTCATATAGCTGGCATATTGCTGAGTGTGACGTTTAACAACAATGGGGCCTTTTTGTGCAAGCTCGTTCACTGGACGGGAGAAACAGGAAGCAGTCATTATGTAGTAGTTGGCAACGGTAAATTCATAATGTGATGTACGTTGGAGTAACTACACTTGGGACAGCAATTAAAACGATTACAGAAACACAATCAAATTACAATTACGTTTTTGTCCCGAATTTACTATCGCACAGACAAAGTCTTAGTTAGATAATTTACGGGGAAACTGATATTGAGATCGGAATTTGATAATAATGCTCTTTTAAAACACTTTCGTTGTCATTTTGACAGTGGTATATTTTATGTGCCCACGAGGTCATGTTTGGAAGTGACACTGATACGTTCATGATTCACGCGGGGGTGTTCGTGTGTAGTCTACATAAGAAAAATAATACTAGAATCATAGGTCTCCGACCTCAACCCGTCAAAAATACAAGGACAAAACCGTTTCCATAATCATAAGAAGTCTTTTTTTTACTTTTCCGACTACATATTTAAGCATGTGTTATTGAATCACAATCAGATAGTGATGATACCAAGTGTTCGCCAAAAGTGACACCAGTGACACGTAACAAACACATGCAAAGGCAAGTCAAAATAGTCACTATATCACGATACATTACTGCACATAGATATGTGCATAACTGTATGTCTTTTGAATATTGAGTAGACTATCACAAGACACAATGACATTACAATAACCCTTATCTCACAAATTGAAATTTAGTTCTCTATTTACGTACAGGCACATTAGATGTAACACAATCTTAATGTACATACGGCCTCAGTGCAGGTCCCAACTACAGGTCCCCAATACAGGTCCTCTATACAGGTCCCCAGTAAGGTCCCCACTACAGCTTCCAAATACAGGTCCCCGGTACAGGTCTCCACTACAGGTCTCCACTACAGGTATCCACTACAGGTCCCCTCTACAGTCCCAGTGCAGATCATCAGTGTAGGTCCCCAGTGGTCCCCAGTGGAGGTCCCCAGTACAGGTCCTCAGTGTAGATCGATGATCACTGGATAATCTGGTCCACATACACAATCAACACTAACATTAACATTCTTTGATGTAGTGAGTGAGTTGGGTTACCGCGATCTAAAATCGCCTCTCGGTTTGCGTCCGTCGGATCACACGGATAACTCGATATATGTTTCATGTCCACAGGACTTCGAGGTTATATTTCCATGACATCGATAAATTCTCTTCCTCATGTGTATCACTTCTGAATGTCCAAAATAAAATTAGCCCGCATACGTAGAGTGCGTTGTGTTTCTTGTGTTACACAATAACGCGACAGAATCCTACTTGTCATTCATCGGCCTATCTCGAAATGCAGGTAACTCGACATACAATTGTTTCAGGGTCAGCGTATCGGTCGTAACAGAAATATACAATGACAAAGTAAGAGTAGACAAATATATTCAGTGTGTATGGGAGACGTACATGTAATTGATATATGAAGTATCAACTTGAAGCGGTACCCACTTATTCAGGATCAGGGGCGGTCGGGTAGCTTAGTGGTTGAAGCATTCGCTCGTCATGGCAACGACCCGGGTTCGATTCCCGACATGCGTATAAAGCGTGAAGCCAATTTCTGGTGTCCCCCGCCGTGATATTGCTGGAATAGTGCTAAAAGCGGCGTAAAACCATACCCACTCACACACCATTCAGAATCATGAACTTACAAGCAATAAACATGATGCTTCAAATATATAAATGTTGATGCATTGTTATCAATATTGTGGTCTCGATGCAACGGACTTTTCATGTGTGTTTGTTTGTTTGTTTGTTTGTTTGTTTGTTTGTTTGTTTGTTTAACGCTGCACTCGGCGAAATTCCAGCTATATTCCAGCTATATGTAAATAATAGTCTGGTCTAGATAATCCAGTGATTGACATCATGAGCACCGATCCACACATTTGGGATACGGTGACAGCGAGCCTGACCAACGGATCCCGTCAGTGACTGTACGTGACTACATTAGCATGATCGCGATAGTGTAGTCTACACTGATGGAATGGTACTCCCGTCCTTAATGTTACCTCTCTGAAATAGACAGGAAAATATTGCTGATTAATGACTAATTTAATAAATAAAGTGACAGGGATTTAGTTTTACCCAGGTTACACACAAGCAATGAATGTTCCTACCTACTACCTACATGGCCATGAGAACTTGTCAACCGAGAGAGAAAAGCTAACATGAAGTGAAAATTAATGCAGCCTACTTCAACGAAAACAATAACGGCTATTGTGGCTGCCTTAACTCAGGCAAAGTAAGACTTTGTTCCGTTTCAGAGTGTGATTAATTACTTTGACATGTTGCTTTATCAACTAAAACAGGAAGTTTTGCATGTTAGTTTTAAGATGGGGTTGGCATGGGGAACATGGCCCCTGTAGGTTTGTTGAAATAGATTAACAGAGCAGCTTGTGTATTGCAATGAATCACTATAGTATTACCGGTGAAAGATGTTGTCGATTTCATCCAGGACAACGGTTGACAATGTCCATGCCTTGTTTAAAATGTCGAAATCTTGTCAGTTTCGAATATCTCCGCAGGAGGAGGGGAAGAGCAATGGACGACGGGGGAGATGTCGTTGCCAGGCAACAGGTACGTCACTATGTACGATGTCTATGTGTGTGCGTGCGTGTGTGTGTGTGTGTGTGTGTGTGTGTGTGTGTGTGTGTGTGTGTGTGTGTGTGTGTGTATTTGAATGTGTCTGTGTGTCCCTAGGTGCCTGTGTTCGTGCGTCTCTGTGTGTTGTGTGTGTTTGTGTGTGGCCGCCTGACACATATTATACTTACTCCGAGCCGACCAGTCCTTGTTTTATATCCCTAATGCCAAACGCCAGGCAGGGTGACAACAAGTACAATATTAACGTATTTTGGCATGAGGCGATAAGGAATTGAACCACCGACCTTCCGCTATAACTCTACGCTATGGAGGTAGTTTACGGCATTACGAAGGCAATTGAATGCATTTAGAAGTATCTATACCTGATATCATGATATTTTTCTTCAAGGACAAAGACGTCCCATATCTAGTGAAGGACTACCCTCGCCCGGTGCCGCCCATACAAAGGAAACAGGACGTGTTTGACCCTGAGGATTTCACAGATGACGTAATTGAGGTTGTATAACGAACTGTAAACAATTCATATGAATCTGTAAAATCCACTATCACCTGAATGTGATTACTGTTTACATATCATATCAAACTCGAAATACCATTCTAACTATTGATACTAATATCCAGTGATGGGTTGCCAAAAGCCAGTTATGTACGATCCGTCACGACTTTTTCGTTAGTAAGTTAATTTAACAAACGAATTACAGATATTGAAATTGACGTCACTAGAAGTGTTTGTTTGTTTGTTGTTTAACGCCGCACTCAGCAATATTCCAGCTATATGACGGCGGTCTGTAAAATAATCGAGTCTGGACCAGATAATCCAGTGATTGACATCATGAGCATCGATCCACGCAATTGGGATCGATGACATGCATCAACCAAGTCAGCGAGCCTGACCACCCGATCCCGTTAGTCGCCTTTTACAACTAAAAGTGACAAAAACCTTTCCATAATCATAAGAGATTCCTGGTAAAGGCAGTGTTCATTGTACGATTCCAACTATATTACCAGCATGTGTTGTTTAACGCACGTTTGTGTTGTACACAGATACCAGATGAGAAGCTGTGTGACTTCCCCACCCTAGTGGGCCATCTCACCGACGGTCTGACAACAGATGTTCAGAAGGTGTGGGCCATCTTCTCCTGGCTTGGAAACCAGAACGTTCTGGACGCTAAGTACCCGGATGCAACAGATCCATATACCCCCAGAGCTTTCCTAAAAGGAATTCAGGAAGATACATCACTCTATGTTAAACTATTTACTATCCTATGCAGGTAGGCCTTATAGATAAGTTTGCAAAAAGCATGAGTTTTATGGTAAATAACAGGCTGGTTTAAGTTCTGTGTAATCCATATAAACTAAAAACTATACGTTTCAGAGAGGCCGAAATCCCTTGTGTAATTCTGAACGGGCGTGCAAAGGCCGGCAAGTACGAGGTGGGAGACAAAGAGACAGGATACAGTACATGGAACGCTGTTTATGTTGCGGAAGGATGGAGGTTTGTACACTGCAACTGGGCCTTCATATCAGTTGTCGGTGGAAACGTGGCCGGTTGGATAAAAGTCGAGGAAGATGGGAAGAGAGTAACAGAAGATGTTCAGGCGAGTGATGGTGAGAGGAAGCACGTTGCTGACTTCAGTGACAGCTACTTTCTTGTGGATCCAGATGTGTTCATCTATTTCTGTCGCCCAGAGCAAGACCCCTGGCAGCTTCTGCGATCTCCCATTTCTTTGAAACGCTTTATGGCGCTGCCTTTCCTCAGACCAGCATTCACAGAAACTGGTTTCTCCTTCAGATCCGGACAAGAAGGAACCATCAGATCTCACATGGGGGAGTGCGACGTTATCCTCCGAGCACAGAAGTGGAAGGGCCAGTTTAAGTATACATTGTTTTACAAGAAAGACCCCGGCAAGGAGTTTCCAGATGCACAGGGCTCCGATAGGTATGTTGCAATGATTAACAGAAACCTCGACGGAGAAGTCAAGTTTAGAGTACGTTTTCCCATAGAAGGTACGTACAAACTTTCATTGTTCAGGAAAAAGGATAAGGTGTTCGCGTGGATCTGTGACTTCCAGCTTATATGTGAACAACGCAAGGCAGGTTGTGAACCCCTACCAGAGACCCCAGCTATTGGGTGGGGACCAGGTATCACCGCACGATCAGAAGGAATATACAACATATCTCACAATGACGGAATAATTGAATCAAAGGATGGGAAGAACATCGAAGTGTCGTTCAACGTAAAGGGGAAGCAGAAAATCAAAACTCGTCTCAAGCATGTCCGTCTCCCTGACAATAAGATGAAGCAGTTCATCTCAACATCCTTCCACAACGGTACCGTCAACATCAGATTGAGGCCCGATGATGGAGAGTATGCCCTTGTGATTGATAATGACAAGGAGGGTGCGGGTCAAAAGAATGTTCTCAACTACATCATCGAGTCAGGCCAGACCACCAGGAGAGTAGTGGGACACAGAGAGGTAGGACTGTTTATGACCGGCTCACCTTTTCGGGAACACCTGGTATCTTCAGTGTTTGATAGTGCTTCATATGTCATGCTTATGACAGTTAGAGTCTACAACGGACTCTCCTTTACGCAAAGGTGATGTGAAATGGTGTTTAACGTCGCGTCCAAGATTATTGCACTTATGTAGCGACGTGCATGCACGTGTATGTGTGTGTGTGTGTGGCTGCTTGTATTATAGTCCGGACTGATGCCGATTTATAGTGCTAGCACACGGAGATACCATGCCGCAGTTTAACATGAATACCCCACTCAGACACAGTATACTGACTCCGAGCCGACCAGTCCTTGTTTTAGCCCCTTAATGCCGAGCGCCAGACAGGGTTACAACAAGTACCATCTTTTAACGTATTTTGGTATAACGCAGCTGGGGATCGAACCTCGGACCTTCCGCTCTCCAGGCGGACGCTCTACCATTAGACCACGGAGGCGGTCTCCTTTTAGCAAAGACTTCTTATGGCTATGGGAATGGTTTTGTCGCTTTTATTTAATGAGGCTGCAGATTGATCAAATCTTTGTCATTGTTTCAAATTCCTTTTCTGTATAATTCAGTGTTACGTGACTCAGTGTGTTGCTTGCTTCTAGAATGCCACAGAGAGATTAACCCGACAACAGCTGAAGGAGGCAACGAGGGAGAGAAAAAAAGACGACATCATTGAATACATTGCAAAATTCAACAAGATGAAGCTTGAGGACAAGGGACATCTGACCAAAGCAAGGCAGACATTGGAGGGCATCGAAATCAAAGAATGTATGTTTTTCGTCTATTGGCCGTAGTTTTACGACATCAGTATTCAACCAACGGAATAAAATAGGCTTACCGTATTCACCGTAATAATACCCCTGGACACTTAAAAATATGACAAAGATGGGTGCTCATTAAAACCATACACAAGGAGTTAAATGTTTTCAGAGATCGAGCCGTAATGGAAAACTTAGCTCAAACGCCGATGGAAATAAAATTGTTTCTATAAGAGGCAATTATATATTCTTTATCAATTTATATATATTAACAAATCCTTTGGACACTAGTTGGACTGTCATGTAAATGTTCGGTCTTTGTAGGGAGTGTTTATCAATATTACTAGGAGTTGGCGCTTTAGGAGCAGGGTACTGACGTATACGGCGAATGTGTATATGATGTTTGTATGGAATAGAATAACCGAACTGCACTGTTATCTGGGTACAGACTGCCAGGGATTCAGAGTGTAGTAGTGATTTATCTTGTTTAGTACTGTAATCAATATTACCAGTTGATGAACGTCCCCAACCGTTGGAGAACGATGACACACAATACTTAGTAAAAGTCCTGTCCACCAGATCCCCATTTTAGGCTCTTAAATTATACTTTGAAGGCATGAACTTGTGCCCGTAGCTGGAAATCCCTCTTCCTGAAATTCTGCTGTCTTAAAGGGTGTGAAAATGTTCCTAGAACAATTATTTCCGAATGATATATGTACTTCGACGAGATACACGCAGTGAGCTTCAGTGGGCAGGACAGCTACACTGTGCATCTGATTTTTGTTAAATGTCTCCACGGACGGTCACACAAACTGTCCAGAACATTAAAGGCTAAGATGTGTTTGTACATTGTGACAGAGAACGTATATGTTTACATGTTCTCGATGTGTGTACAGCTCTGAGATTCGCCCTGATGAGGGAGAGAAGTGATGAATTGGAGAAAGCGATAAGGCGAGCCCGGACCTCAGATGTCGCGGGGAAGCTGGAACCTGATGTTGAGAGAGCTGAGTCGGCCCTGAACAACCTCCTCCACCGCAACTCTGTGCCTCGTCATCTGTCAGCTGTTACCCACAGAAACGTTGCCGAGATCAGAGCTTTAAGAACGCTGACCGTTCCACTCCAGGACATTTTCACTGCTTTATTCCTGCTATTGGGAGAAAACAGGTTCAACCTACAGGTAAACGCAAAAGAAGTGGAAGTGTCCATTCTATATTATTCTGATATTTCACCATACACAGTTAATGAGCAAGTTTTTGGCGGTGGTTTGGTCTATTTTAACATTCTGTTTGACAACAAAAATCCACAAATGATGATAGTACCTCAATTATGTGGTGTATTGCAGATGTAATCACTGACAATAAAATGTGTTTTTAATGTTGACTATCACTTGTCTCAGATTCCTCTGAGGTTCTATTTAAATGTAAGTGATTCATGTAACATGTTCATGTAATTTAATAGTGAGTGACTGTTGTTTAACGCAATATCCAGTGATATTACATCACTTCGGTTAGTACATATCGAGTCTTGGTCATACATGATCGAAACTTGATCAGTACATAATCGAATCTTGATCAGTACATAATCGAATTGTGATCAGTACATATCATGAGCATGTGTTTATGGAATCACTATCAAATAGTAATGATACCAGGTGTTCGCAAAAAGGTGAGCGTATCCTGCCCCGCCGATGGCACCCGTCACAAACACAGGCCAAGGCAAACATAATAAATTATCCATGTCTTTTTTTCTGTCTGATGTGTTTAATGTATGTTGTAGGACAGTAGCTACATGCTAGGCCTGCTGAAGAGAAGTGGACCAGATGGGTTATTGCCACGACTGGAACGATTCGAGCCTGGTGATGTCAACCCGGAAGTGGTACAAGAAGCTAAGGGACTTCTGGAGAGGCATCAGGAAGACCATGTCACCCGAATCTGCCCTCCAGTCGGAAAAGTATATCAGAAGGTAGATTTATGTCTTTTAACTTTCACTTTTTCCCCAACAAACGCAACTGCGCACATATGGCACTCATCTCTTTAATATAATGTCAGTTGTCCAGCAAGGTTAACATATTCCGCTTCATAGAACGCTTGAAATTGAGGTTCCGGTGCCCAAGGAACATTTCCTGATTCAATTTTCAACAAAAGTGGCTCCTGTTCAGCTTTATCGGTTGTAACGCTTCATAGAACGCTTGAAATTGAGGTTCCGGTGCCCAAGGAACATTTCCTGATTCAATTTTCCACAAAAGTGGCTCCTATTCAGCTTTATTGGTTGTAAAGGAGGTGGGTCATCAGTTTTCTAGTTACGCAAAAGAACCGGGTTCGATTCCCAAAATGGGTACATATTTGAAGTCCATTCTAAGTGTCCTTTCTCACTCAATCACTCAATGTGAGTTTCAATCGTTTCAGGGCAAGAACCTCGTGGCCAGATACACAGGCGCGCGGTCACCTAGTATTCATAACGATGGATCTTCATCACCAGCCGAGGAGGCGGACAATACAGATGCGGTTATGACCAAAACCCTCTAATCATATTAACATGCTGCAGTTCTAACGACATCCAATTTATAATTGAGCATTTACAAAGATTCTTAAATTCACCAGATGACCCAGTATTTTAGAAATACACATTGACTTCAGCGCATCAAACTTAATGATTTTGACTGACTGCTGAACGATACCATTATAGTACAGACTTTATTCCCAGTGCATCAATGTACTGCGTATATGTCGCAAAGTGAAATGAGAATTAACAGCTTCTACTCATTTCATTGTAGTTGTTGAAATTGACAAGTCGATTGTCATGTAGTATATTTCTGTTGAGTTTTATTGTAGTGTATTCTAATTCTCCAATGCCTTAGGGGTCATGCGCTGTTAAGATATGACTACAATGTAAATTAAAGTTTTCATTACACCTGAAGAGTCGTTTAACGGCGATAGAATATCTGGACTCTTTTGTTTGTATTTTTTTATTACTTATACACGTGATGAATCACTTGTTTATATAAATATATGTCATTGTATTTTTACTTTATTCCGTTACATAGGGCTTTTTCAATCAATAAAGATCCCGGTTTAGTTGCTTGTGCTGTTTGCTTTGATCTGGCAGGTGTGTTGCCCCTCCAAAAATCACTTGGGCTCTAAGTTGGATCAATACTATAGTATTACTCTTTTTCATTGAAAGAAATCAGTATCAACAAGAGGATATAGTTCTCTTGCTTGATCATGCTTGAATCCTTTGACCAAATCAGAAATAGACTCAACTAAAATCAGAAATAATACCGCTTGTTCCTGAATTTGACATGTGTAAACATGGGAATTGATGCTTTAAACCAAGTAATATTATCAGAAAAAAGAATTTCCTACATGTCCCACTGCATGTCAAATTTTAGAAGCCATCGAGTTTCATTTTCCTGTACGAACACCGTCTCATTCAAGCTGTGCAGTTATACGTGTTGGAAAACGTGGACTTGACAGGTCATGATGTAAATTCCACTAATTGTGGCTACCAAGACTCATCAACATGCTACCAACCTGTTGGTCATATAATCACAGGTGACCATAACACACTCGTCAGTTATTGAAATATGGCCCAAATATCGTGAACAGACAGCTACCCATTGGGGTCACAACTTTAAATTCATTATGGAGTCTGTCGAAGCAGAAGCGAAAACAATATACCAGAAGAGAAGAGGATTTGTTCGACTGTCTTTCTGGGAGGGTTGTCAGTGCGTTATGTTACCATTGATAGAATCCACAAACTGGAGAAGAGGAAAGAGAATTGGAATACACCCATTCTGTCCAAGTCACCTGTTATCGAAAGACGGGATGAACCACCTGAAATGACTGTAGTTGTTCCACTGATATAACATAAGTTTATATTCTCGGAAATGTTTTGAGACCAGAGGAATAATTACCATGTCTATTCTCACAAACTCAGATTTCAGTTATGTCTAAACGTTTCGTTTTTCAACTTTGCGCACCACTACCTCACAAGACAAACTTATTGGGTAGTTCATTCCTGGATCTATGGGACATCTGTCACTAAACGTGGTGACCATAGATATAGATACATCTCTGTATTCAAAGGTTCAGGGCAATTTGCTACAAATGAAAGCAAATGTCATCTGAAGTTTACTGAGAAAACAACATGTGAAATGCTGGAGTTCCTCGTTGTTCCTCATTTGTGTGAAATATGGGGATTGGACAAGGGGTAGGCGTAACCATGGGCAAACATTGTGCGCCCGTTTGTTTATGCATATGAATCAGAATTTCTGATCTGATTGCCAAAATCAAATAAATAAATTTGATAAGGAAGTTTAACTTAAGATTCCGGTCTATTGATATAATAGCCACGAATAGCTGGAATATTGCTGATGCGGCTTTAAGCAACATTTACTCACTCACTTACTATTGATAGAACGGATATCGTTTCAACAATGGTCTGATTGCCAATTCCCTTCCATCTGAACTAGAAATAGAGACCAGTGAAACCTCCTCATCTGTTTCATATTTAGATCTTTGCATAAAGATTTCAGAGAGACAAAAATTAGCCCAGAAGACTGACTTCCACTTTTCTTTTATGTCGAGCAAACTTTCAGCAGCTCAAGCCTCTGGTGTCTACATTTCACAACTTTTAAGATACAACTGAGCATGCTCTTTCTACGAACATTTCAAAAAGCGTCATCCAACTCTTACTCAAAGGTTCTTTGATCAGGGTTACAATTTCCAAGGACATGGTAAAAACTGTTAAGCTTTCAAAAAGTTTTATGGTATACGTGTTGTGGACATTTCTAAATTTGACATAACAAGAGACACGAATTACGTATTCTATTTGAAAGTAAGTCAAGCAGTATAAGATATCAATACTGAGGAGATTAAACGATTATTACCAGGGTCTGCGTTGACTTGTTACAGTGACATTGCAACATATCTATGTTATGCCTGTGCTATTCTGCATATCGGAGTACCACGCAAGCGGGTTTGATAACAGATCAATACACTCGACCCGGTAAGTATCGCCTTGTCCAATGCTGGTCCCCGTTGCACAACACAACATGAAAGAACAGTGTTTCCCACAAATGTGTTCATGTTTGAAAATGAACGTGTAATCCTAGGTCCAAACGTTTGAAATATACGAATCACTTTGCAGCACAATTTGAAAATAATAACGTGGATATTGAAATATAAGAATGTTCAAGTCCCTGTGAATATATACTACAGACGTGTGTAAATATGGTAATCTCCCCCCCTCCCCCCCGCCCCCCTCCCCCCTCCCCCCTCCCCCAGTTAGCCAGTGTCTTGTTTGAATAAGTCCTGAGGTAAGTATTTGTGTTTGTGTCAGTTAGGTTGGTTCTAGATTTGCTGCATTTGTTATTGACAAACAGCAAAACGACTCCATTGGATTAATTTCGATAATAGATCTGTCACTGTAACCCGTCCTTACAAAAAGTCGTGATCGTATAGCTGTTATAGCCACTCTCACTGCTTCTATGCTTCTACCGTTCACTATGGAACTGCACACACATAATATATGTATTATCTACACAAGAAATATGTCGGGAACGAAGCATGGCCACATACCACAATATCTTTACTTTCCATGAGTTAATATATTCTTAGTTACACGTGCTGTTCTTCTGTTTTCTCTAGACTTTTGTTGTTACTTTCTATACGCTCTCGCCTAGACAGTCCCAGCTGTTTTATGGGTTAATATAGAAACATAAATTGTGTGAATTAAGAATGTACACTACTCTAATAGAGTACAGAACATAAGTTAATATGCATTTACTGCAGAACGTTATACGAGGGCTGGTCAAAAAGTTCTAAGCGCTAGTCTGACTAACTTTCAACTGTGGGCCTTAACAAAGTGAACAAGTCAATGTAAAATATTGTTTGAGTAGTTCATTGCAAGTGTATTTGGTATGTTGAGTCCGTTTGTATATTAGTGACAGCCAGTTGAACGTGATAGGGGTCCAAATGGACACAGAAATTGAAAAGATCGAGTACCGAACAGTCATCAAGCCTTTCAGGAGGATTTCGTCAAATTCAAAAACGGGTGTTGAAACATGGGTCTTATACTATGATCCCGAGTCAAAACGTCAATCCATGGAATGGCACCATTCCACTTCTCCGACAAAAGACGATTACCGGTGCCCCCTATGCTGATTTGCTTCATCGTCTGAGATATTCTATTAAAGATAAGCAGCGAGGAATGCTGATAGATGGAGTTCTACCACTTCATGACAATGCCTCTTCTCACACCTCTCGAATGGCAAAGGCCGCTGTGCGACGATGTGGAGCTTCCTCACCCTCAATACCTGGCACCAAGTGATTTCCGCTTATTTCCTAAACCGAAAGAACACCGTGGAAAGCGCTCTGACGACAACGATGACCTTATAGCTGCCGTGAATGGGTTTTTCGGGGTGGCTTCAGAAATTTCTTCCTGACTGGAATTGAAAAGCTTCACTATCGATATGAGAAGTGCATTGAAAAGCAGGGAGATTATGTTGAAAACTATAATTGAAAACACTTCCACAGTTTGTTAGGCTCAGAACATTTTGACTAGCCCTCATATTTCTGTCAAGAAAAGACCTGAATTTATGCAAAACCATACATATTGCAAAATAGCAATACCGCATGCATTTCGCGTAATAGTGTTCCGTCGCATGTTGTTTCATGAGGCTATATGTGTAGCTTGTGCAATAGCGCAAACGTCAAAGAGTAGGGGGAGGGGGGACGTTTTTCTAGATATGCATGTTGGCTGACTAAGTATATAATTATCTCCTAAATCAGTTATATTTACATCGATATTTCAGAAAAGGAAAAAGAAAAGAAATTATACTTGACAAAGTAGACACAATTTAAGGATATCAACTTAATAATAGATCGTTATACCGTTGTCAAAAAGGGCTGAATAATGAATATGGTTCAGAGTGTATATAGTAGGTGGAGGATTAATACCAACAACAATTACATACATGAAAGAGATTAACATGAGTAGGTTAAATAATAACAACAGAATGATAATGCGTTTGAAACACGCTATGATCAAGTATTTACTGAGGTTCAACTTCGGAATTCATGTGTGGAGAAATTTTCTGAAAATCCGGTCATAGCATTTACTCCCAAAGGTAGTTCTTATCAGGAATCACACGCACCTCCAGAAATTGCATTATTTCCTTCTGTTTCCGACTTTGTTTCAACGGTGTAAAATCCGTCTTTTTGTCCAGTGTGCAACCAGGAAGAGGTATCAGTTGTCAGCGTTGCCATTAATCGGTCCGATGAAAACATTGTCCCACCAAGGATACACATGAACACGCCATTCTAAATTATCTCCAAAAGCACGTAAGTATTTTCACATAATTCACTGGATTTATTTTAATCAATTGCAATGTGATAATCTCACCTTGACGTATACACCGAAACGCGAATAGTAAAACAATACTTTACATTCCTAATATAGATAAACAATGTGTGCACTAGCTTTTATAGCTGGTTGCTGGACACAGGTTTAGAAAATATTATGCATGCTGCGTTTCACAGCGTATGAATTCCCATATGCTTTCTTCCCAATACCATTATTACAACTGAGAGTACTGTTTATGCTGATCTAGGTAGTTTTTCTTCTTGTTTTAATTACATTCAAATGTATTGACCGCATATTATTACAATGTATATAAATTAGATAGTTTGGTTTCAGTTATATCTTAATATCATACATATATACGTTTCCCTCACATTTACCAAATGGTCATTTTCTTCATATAAGCGAAAAAACTCTTTCAATATTCAATAAAAAATTCTGCTAAAAGCAGAGTTGATTGTCCGATTCCGACTATATCATGAGCATGTGTTTATTAATCACTATGAAATAGTGATGATACCATGTGATCGCGAACAGATGAGCGAAGCAGTCACAAACACATGCAAAAGCAAGTCAATTGTGGTAACCATAATGTGTGAACTGTTTGTTTAAAACTGTTTCCACGCAGGATTGGCCAAAGTAATGGAGGAAGGAGATAAAAAGGTAGGACAGTTTTCCTCGATCCGTTATTTCAGTTAGTTTTGTGTGAGTGGCGGCACTGTGAGTGAGTGGAAGGGGTTTAACGCCACCTTGAACTGATTGTTACGGTATGTTCAATTACATCAGCGTATGTCAGCTTAATGTGGGAGGAAAGCACAAAGTGACAACACAGGTCCAAGGTGGTATCCACTTCGATAAGCCCAAACACGTATAGTTCTGACAAATGCATCGTATGGAAGCATACATTATTTGTCAGGGACTGGTAATTTAGTGTAAACAATTACTTGGAAAACTATGTTAATACCTGTATTACAGCTATGAAAGAAGACATAATTATGAAAAGCCTGTAAATCTGTAAATTTGTACCCGACATTACCTTTTTTCATGTACCACACTATTTCAGATGTATGTATTGTATATGGGCCAGTGGCCTTAGTACAAATAAAGACTTCTTCTTCTTCACTAGTATAGAGAAAGGAGTGCGGAGGTTGGTATCATATTTTGCCGACCCCCCATTTTATGTTTGCTAACATTTTGTATTGCCCCCCCCCCCCCCCCCCCCCCCCCCCCCTCAACCTAAATAACAACTTTAAAAAAAGTACAAGTAACATTTTCATGATCCCCCTACCTACAACAAACAGTTCCTAAATATGTTGAAAATTATGTTCAGTCATTTTGTTTTATTCTAAAGAATGTCATCCCTGCCTTCGTCAAAGGCTACAGCCCGCCACAACCTCCGAGAACAAGAAGTTGGGACATTTTCAATGTGGAGGATTACAAGGACCAAGATGAGCGAGTGAAGCACGTATGTAACGGGAGTTTGTTATATAAACCATATTTTACTCTGTTACTGTTCATGGCGTTGTCCCGTGGTAGAATAGGTCTTCAGCAACCCATGCTTGTCGTAAGAGGCGACTAAAGGGGTCGGGTGGTCAGGCTCGCTGACTAGGTTGATGCATGTCCCTATTGCGTGGATCGATGCTCAATCCACATGTTGTCAATCCCTGGATTGTCTGGTCCAGACTCGATTATTTACAGCCCGTCGTCATATAGCTGGAATATTGCTGAGCGCGGCGTTAAACAACAAACAAACAAATAACGCTGTTGTCAAATGCGAAATGAAGACAAAGACGAAATACCCCTTATATGTTCTTTGATAGTTAATAGGGAGGTAAATAAGGATAGACGGATAGTTCGACTGACGACGTCTAAACAGACAAGTTTATTGTATGATCGGCAACCACACAAACCAGACCGATTTATGGCATGTCAAAATATTTATTGGCGACCAGATTTATGAAGATTATAAACATAAATACCAGCCAGCTATAAAAACACAATAGTGTTATTACGGCAAGATCACCTTTTAAGCACGAACCTCACCCTGTCAGTTAGATATATGATTTGGTTGGTTGGTTGGTTGGTTGTTTAACGCCGCACTCGGCAATATTCCAGCTATATGACGGCGGTCTGTAAATAATCGAGTCTGGACCAGACAATCCAGTGATTAATATCATGAGCATCGACCCATGTAATTGGGATCGATGACCGTGCATCAACCAAGTCAGCGAGCCTGACCACCCGATCCCGTTAGTCGCCTTTTTACGACAAGCACAGTCGCCTTTTACGGCTGAAGGGTTGCTGAAGACCTATTCTATCCCGGATCTTCACGGGTCTGTTAGATATATGAAGGGAACGATTATCAACATAGATTCCCTGCGTGTGGGTTCAAACCTTGTTTTGTACAAAATTAAAGAACCTGGTGGCAAAATCACAAAATTGAACCCCAAAACACAACCACTTTGGATAAAATTGAGCTGCACGTGCAGGCTGAGCAGCTTGGCCCTATATAAGTGGCAGCGTTCAATTACACCTCAGAAAAACTCGCCTAACGGAAGCAGTAAGAAACCATCAATGGAGGATGAAAGTTGGAACATCCCAAACACAGGTTGCAAGGCGTTTCAACGTGCATCTATTCAACGTTGGTGGTTTGCAACACCCAGTCATGACAACTTGAAGTGTCGGTTATCGCAAGGCGGGAGCGTTCGGGAGCATTCGGGAGCATTCGGGAGCATTCAGCATTCGGCAGCTCCGAAATCGGTTTTGGACGGCAATTCACACTGCTTATGCCACAATCGTAGCAAGGGTGAGTGAGTGAGTATGGTTGTACGCCGCTTTTAGCAATATTCCAGCAATATCACGGTGGGGGACACCAGAAATGGGCTTCACACATTGTACCCATGTCGTGAATCGAACCCGGGTCTTCGGCGTGACAAGCGAACGCTTTAACCAATAGGCTACCCGACCGCCCCCGTAGCAAGGAACGCAACATCAGTGAAAGAACAGTTCGGTGACGTCTTACCTTTACTTACATGTTTAGACCTCTGCGCCATTTCCATAGACTCTGACACTTTGTCCTTTTCCGTTGGGATCTTGCATGTTATCACTTCTTGGGAAGAACAGATCGTTTTTCTATGAAATAAATAATGTTGATTATCGAAATTGCTTTTATTTTTCAATTCTGGTTAGTAGATGAAGGTGTTCCAGTTAGCATTGAAAAAATATGTGAACACTGACAACTTAAGAACCACAACAAGGCATACTGCATGTACGTAATTCGTTAAGACAGTCGAGTATATATCTAAGAGACTGACAACTTATCGAAATTTTGGAAAGGAGGAAAACGAAATGAGAATGTTCCAGAAAGAAATATTTTTTGGCTCAAGTAATACAAAAACTCACTGGTTTTCCTAAAATATTGTCTGTTTTAAAAAGGTTACAAACTATATTCCGATATATTAATCATATCTCAAGGTTTCATATTATCTCAGTTATTGATGGATTTATCTGTATATTGATTAAATCATGCAGATACCAGAAGACAAGCTCCGCGACTTCCCCACCCTTGTGAGTCATCTGACCGACGGTCTCACCACTGATGTCCAGAAAGTCAGAGCCATCTTTTCCTGGATGGGTCATCGAAACCTCATGGAGACTGAATACCCGAACGACACAGATCTCTACTCACCAAAAGGATACTTGAAGCGTATGAAGGACACATCTTCTTTGTATGCTGTGCTGTTTGCCATTCTTTGCAGGTATTTGAGAGTTCTGTGTTCACACTGCTTGTATTTGTCCAGACTGTTGCCGTGTTTATAGCGCTACACCACTGAGACACCACGAAAGTTGAAAATTGAGACCTCACTAAGACACATACTCCCTGTCCTTATTATATGCTCTTAATGCCGAACGTCAGGCAGGGCAACAAGTACTGTCATTAACGTCTTTTGTTGTGATGCGACCGGGGAATCGAACCACCGACCTCCCTCTGTCCGGCCAGCGTTCTATCCCCTAGACTACGAAGGCGGTCTATATGTGTGGTAGATAAGAAAACATGAAAGTCTGGATTTTGCAGATAATTGTTCAAGATTAGACAGTACGAGAAGGTGGGAGTACGTCAATCTCCTTTCGAGATAAAATTGAGAAGAGACGGATGACGCATATTGCGTGGGGGACGTACCAGCACCAAATACGTTCTGATTTTTCCATTTTCCCTCTGTGAAATGTACGTTTGACAATTCCAGGCCGAGTTCAGATAACTCGCTGGTGAGTGAGTTAGTCTGATTTTACGCCGCTTTCAGCAATATTCCAGCAATATCAGGGCACCAGAAATGGGGACACCAGAAATGGGCTTCACACATTGTACCCATGTCGGGAAACGAACCCAGATCTTTGGCGCGATGAGCCAACGCTTTAACCACTAGGCTGCCCGACCGCCCTTAACTCGCTGGTACTGACAGTAACTACAGTAACATAAGATTAACCAATTCATTAGTATAGCCGTTTATCCTATTCAAACTTTGAAGTACGTTTGCTGTTCCAGAGAGGCTAACTTAGAATGCGTGATTCTGCAAGGCAACTGCAAGGCAGGGGATTACGAAGTCGGAGACAGGGACATAAGTCGGTTCATTAGCCACTGGAATGCTGTGTTTATAAAGGGAGCGTGGAGGTTCGTGCATTGCTTGTGGGCTTTCACCTCGCTGGTTGGCCGGAAGACTGGGGGCTGGTTAAAGGTCGAACACAGAGGAGGGCAAGTACGCGAAGACATTGAACAAAGTGAAGGAAAACACCAGAACAGCAAGGCAGATGATGTTTACTTCTTTATAGAACCTGAGCAGTTAAATATGTTGTGTAGATCAGAAAAGGAGAAATGGCAACTTTTGAAGACGCCGTTCTCTAAAAAGAGATTTATAGGTTGCCCCTACATTCGACTGAAGTTTACAGAATACGGTTTCACATTCAAAGGCAGACAATCTGGTGTGATCACGACAAAAATGGGACAGTGCAAAGTAACAATCTTATCAAAACTGAAGCACACCCTGACGTATGAACTGTTTTATAAGAAGGACCAAGAACGACAGTTCCCAGAAGCCACATCAGCAGATAGATATGTGATTATGGAGAACAAAAATGATATGGACGAAATCAACCTCACCCTAAATCTTCCAGTAACAGGAGTCTACAGGCTGAGGCTGATGGAAGGCTCTACAAGACACCGTCTCTGCGACTTCAAGATAGTATGCAAGGAAACTTTGGCTAACTACAGACCACCTCCGAGACCTGACATCAACTGGGGCCCCGGACCGGCTGCCAAGGCTGCAGGGATCAGGAATATTTCTCACAAATATGGGATTATCTCTGTTAAGCGTGATGAAAACATGTCAGTTCATTTCAATATCAAGAAGGGTCAGAAAGTCGGGGCACGTCTGACGAGTGAGACATTCCCAATAGATGAAACAAAACAATATATTTCAGTCTCGGTCATCAACCAGCATGTACAAATCAAGCTGAGGCCAGAAATCGGGACTTACGCTCTGCAAATTGATACATCTATTCGAAACACGAGTGAAAGGAAAAATGTCCTAAATTATGTTATAGAGTCCGGGCCTACCAACAAGCGGCTGGATTGCGACAGAGAGGTAATATACTGTAGTTTGTCTCCTGATTGGGGAGGTGGGGGGATGGGAGTTTGGGGGGGGGGGGGGGGGGGGGGGGTTGGATTGTCAAGGGTTGTCAGTTGTCTTTAACCCCCCTTTGGCATGCCAGAATTTTCTGATTTGGGGTTCAAATCCCGGGTCTACCCTATTTAGTAAAGGTTTGTCTGCACCATATAGTGCCCAAGGGTTTCACCAAAGTGGTTTCACCGATATAACTGGAATACTGTTAAAAACGGCGATAAACCCAACTCACTCACTCACAATGCACGACAACTAATGCCACACATTCATTCAGAATGACAATAGAATTGTGTCGTTCCTATTCATTGACTACACGTATGTTAAACCACAATGTTAAGGTGTGAGTACAATTTGTCATGTTTACTGTTTTTGTACCAACAGCCCACTGACGAGAGACTAGTCCGTGAACGATTGTTGGAAGCAGCACGCAAGGCGAACAAGGAAGATCTCATCAAATACATTGGACGGTTCAAACAAATGCAGATGGGGGATGTGAGCGTCTACACTAAAGCCATACAATCACTGGAAACGGTAGAGATCAAAGAACGTAAGTACATGTAGTTCATACGAACCATGTACTTACATGCATATTAGCTGGGAATGTGTCCTGGGTTATATACCAACGGAACAACGTAGGTATGATAATATAAAATTCAATAAAATTGAATTCATTCTGAAATTAAATAATGTATCTTTCATGAAGACATCTCTTCGACCTTACAGCCGTGACTCAGTTTGCACGTGCATGTTCATGATGACGTCATTCGAGATCATGTTCTACCCTTTGTGCAAATGCAGGGCCGTAACGTCACGCTGTAGCAGGATCATACCTAGCACGCCTTGTCATCTGACACCTGACACATGACACGCCTTGTCATCTGACACCTGACACCTGACACGCCTTGTCACCTGACACCTGACACCTGACACGCCTTGTCACCTGACACATGACACATGACACGCCTTGTCACCTGACACCTGACACGCCTTGTCACCTGACACCTGACACGCCTTGTCACCTGACACCTGACACGCCTTGTCACCTGACACCTGACACGCCTTGTCACCTGACGCCTGACACCTGACACGCCTTGTCACATGACACCTGACACCTGACACCTGGCACGCCTTGTCACCTGACAACTGACACCCCTTGTCACCTGACACCTGACACGCCTTGTCACCTGACACGCCTGACACCTGACACGCATTGACGCCTGACACCTGACACGCCTTGTCACCTGATACCTGATATAATATTGTTTCACAAATAGGAATAACGTGCTCACTTTCGGTCTTTCCAACATAGGACTGATTGTGGTGCGGATTTTTAACCAAACCTTTATCACTTGATACACATTTGTCTGTATGCCATGGAGTCTACATGTACATAGGACTACATGGACTCATTGGTATGAATTATATGGTCGATTTGTGTGGTCATCAGACTCTGCTGACCGAACGGCGACTTCTGGGCAAACACATTTGTTTTAATAATTCACAACGAAAAGAATTTTAACATCTCCATCATTTTTTTTTAAAAACACTTTAATGATTAGTGTTACCCTAATGTTTTATCAAAGAGCTGAAACAGGCCGTGCTGAGGAACCGAACGGACGAGCTAAAGAAGGCCATCAGACGGGCCAATTCATCAGACGTGGCGGAGAGACTGACTTCGAATGTCCATGAAGCTGAGATGGTTCTCAGCGAGCTCCAGCGACGTCAGGCAAATCCTCGGGTGGTGTCACCGTTGAATAACAGGACCATTGCGGAATTGAAGGCCATTCGGCACCTAACTGTACCACTTCAAAATGTGCTGACAGCGGTGTTTCTACTGCTTGGAGAAAACAGATGGACATTACAGGTACATGGTAGAGCGAGTGAGTGAGTTGGGTTTAACGCCGCTTTTAACAGTATTCCGGTTATATCACGTCGTATCAGCTGAATGTGGGAGGAAAGCCCGAACTGATGGAGGTCTTAGTTGTTTACCATTTCCGTGAAATCCACGCGCACGGGTATGGTGCTGACAAACCTATAAACACAATCGGGGCGAACCGGGATTCGAACCCGCAATCATAGGTTTCAGGCGTGCCCAAGGGACGCAACTCTGCATAGCGAATTGCGGTACGCCTTGGACTACTGGGCCTCCCGTGCCCCTGCTACATGGTAGAGCAAATAGATATATATCATGTCCAAAAAATTAGAGCCACCATGACTAGTATGTTTGTTTGTTGTTTAACGCCACACTCAACAATATTCGAGTTATATGATGGCAGTCTGAAAATATTCGTGTCTGGACCAGAAAATCCAGTGATTGATATCATGAGCATTGATCCATGCAATTGGGATACGATGACATGCATCAACCAAGTCAGCGAGTCTGATGACTACCCAATCCCGTTAGTCGCCTCTTACGAGTACAACAAGCATAGTCGCCTTTTACGGCAAGCATAGGTTGCTGAAGACCTATTCTAACCCGGATCTTCCCGGGTCGGTTAGGTTAAAAACTGTGATAGGTATGAAAGTCTCTTCCTCTTTATCAACCATCAGCACACAAGTTTGTGGATACATAGGTTAACACATCACGTAAGTTCTGCTCATGATTCCAATGACTTCGTAGTTCCGAGTGATTACGGAAGATTGTCATACAATATGGCAAAATTTTGCACAAACGTATTGGTATATTGTGTACTGTGTTCATAGTAAGTGGTTATGGATTTCAGGATCCGAAATACATTCTTAGCCAACTGAAGCGACACTCGGCAGACGAGCTGCTACATCGTTTGAAGGACTCCACTAACCATGTTCCACCAGATGTAGTGATGGAAGCCAAACGATTGCTGGACACAACTCCGGGCGAGCGACTAGCTAGGGCTTGTCCCCCAGCACACAAGCTCTACCAGGAAGTGAGTATACGTAGAGACACGTGTAACGTGAGCCAGGACCCACACGAAGGTATTTGTTCACATAACTTGATAACCGTGAAGATCCGGGGTAGAATCCGGGCCACTATGCTTGTCGTAAGAGGCGATTAACAGGATCAACAGGACTCGATGACTTTTTAATGATGCATGTCATCGTATCCAATTGCGTGGATCGATGCTCATGATGTGAATCAATGGATTGTCTGGTCCAGACTCGTGTATTTACAGACCAACGTCATGTAGCTCGAATATTGTTGTTAAACAACAAACAAACAAACAAACAAACACATAACTTGATGTTGCTTTGTGCATGCCTGACAGTGTATGTTTAGGATTTATGTGTTAAAATATTGTTGTTGCAACTATTATCACTGACACTGTCAAGTCAACCATTTCAATTCATAATACATGATTTTATATTTTATAATGGTCCTAAGAAAGAAAACATAAAGTGTCCAATAGGCTATGCAAACTCTTGGTCATGATTTTGACACCAACACCTTAAGCTGCCCAAAATTTCAAATTAGAGACTTGTAACTCCTAATAGGCAGACGGACTATTTTTCAAAGAACAAATAACAAATGATGACTTGTTTGTGTTATTGTTTCCTGTGTTAAGTTGTTGATTTTCCCACAGGCTGTGAACATTGTGGCTGGCTATGGTGGAATTCCCAGGACACAAACGTCACCAAGTATTTGCAACCAGTCTTCGCCTTGAATTCCTCCTGCTACTTGAGATGCCAACAAGGGTCATTGGTCACCAAGTATTTGCAACCAGTCTTCACCTTTCACTCCTGCTTCTTTCAAAGAGGGAGTGAATATGGTTTTACGCTGCTTTTAGCAATATTCCAGCAATATCACGGCGGGGGACACCAGAAATGGGCTTCACTCATTGTACCCATGTCGGGAATCGAATCCGGATCTCGGGCGCGACGAGCGAAAGCTTTAACCACTAGGCTACCACATGTTTTCCAAATCGTAAGATTTCCTCAGCATAAACAAAATTGGAAATTAGCAAAGTACGACATAAATCCCAAACGCTACCATTGGCATTATTATTTCGTGTTTGTTATAACATTGTATATGATCAGGGGCATACTGTTTTCTGTATTGTTATATTGTGTTAATGATGAGTGTACAATGTGAAATGTATTGTTCAGCATGTCAGATCTTACTTCAAGAATACAATGTTTAAATCTGTATATTCTACATAGATGTTGCTATGACATATTATATATTTTTATATTAGTATATACATGTATACACTGATTGTCAGGGTTAAGGAACATCAGAATTTAACATATTTAATTAAACTCTTTCCCCAATCCTATGAATTATCTGGTAGAAGCTGAGTCCGTTGTAGGTTTCCGTCTAGATCATGAGCAAGTGTTTATGGATCACTATCAAAAAGTGATTGACACCAGGTGAGTGTACTCTGCTCCACTGCCACCCATGACAAACACATGCACAGCCAAAACAAGTGTCACCTGAACAAACACTGGATCCTATGGTACAGGTTCTAATAGAGAATTGCATCCGACATCCCTCTGGTCAGTGGTGTCGGACCCAAAAATCTACATAATTTGTATACAAACTTCTGCAGGGAAAAGTGTTTGATTTCAAATGCATTGATGCTGAAAAGCAATATTATGTTGTATATATATTATCATGCAATAAATATATTTGTAGAGTAGATGGGTATATAACTCTATTGATTGGAGGACCACAGTGTGGCCAGACATTCAAATTAGATGGTACAGAATATAGAGCTATACTGTTTTGTTTGTTTGTTGTTTAACGCCGCACTCAGCAATATTCCAGCTATATGACGGCGTTCTGTAATTAATCGAGTCTGGACAAGACAATCCAGTGATTGACATCATGAGCATCGATCCGCGCAATTGGGATCGATGACATGCATCAACCAAGTTAGCGTGCCTGACCACCCGATCCCGTTAGTCGTTAAGCACAGTCGCCTTTTATGGCAAGTATGGGTTGCTGAAGACCTATTCTACCCCGGATCTTCACGGGTCTTTTTCATACTGACATGGATTGATAACATACTACCTAGTCAGAGATCTATCAAGGACATTGTGTGGCAAGTATGAGTGACCCCTCTCAGGCAGTTACTCTTACGGGGAACGGGGACCAATCTAATGTAAACAATATTGAATGAAATTTTGAATACAATTAACACTATAGATTACAAACATAAGATATACAATGAACACTTTTTACAACCAGACAGTGTAATTACAAGATTAAATTGCATATTCAGTACACATTTGTTGACCTGGTATTTCCGGTGTTACGTGCTCACGGTAATGTCTTTGTGTTTGGGAAAAAAACATCAAAACTCGAAGACGACCCCCACATTTGTTTACCATGATATATGTTAGTAAACAACAGAAGCTAAAGAAGATGTCAGTCTAAGTATTTAAATAATGGGTATCACTTGTGAGTGTCAACGTGTGCGAAATATGCATAATGTCGGAAAGCGCACGTTACATCTCTAACAGTATGTAAGTTGTGATTTTCACTTTTCAGATGCAAAAATGTGTTTTTAATAACTAAACAAGTTCAGATTCTGTATTCACACATAAATGACAAGGGTGGTGCAGTGGTGTAAGCATCTGCTTAGCTGGGGGGATACATGTATCAAGTAATAGAGATTGCTGGCAGGTGAGATTCCAACAAGTTGAGGCTTAATTGTAGTTATTGTTTGTATGGCATGATCAAATCTGAACCACCTTGTGTTTGAATACATCATATCAATGTTTCATATTCCTAGACCTTGTGGCGTCATAGGGCACAATTTTTCACAATTTCATTTTCTGTTCACTTAAAACAACGCTTTTTTACACTTGCCTGTAAATAATACCTGTCTGGAATTGGCAAACATGTGGTCGAAAGCATGACACGTTCCTACTAAATAACGTTGGGGATCACTTAAAACAACGCTTCTTTTACACTTGCCTGTGAATGATACCTGTCTGGACTTGGCAAACATGTGGTCGAAAGCATGACACGTTCCTACTAAATAACGTTGGGGATCACTTAAAACAACGCTTCTTTTACACTTGCCTGTAAATGATACCTGTCTGGACTTGGCAAACATGTGGTCGAAAGCATGACACGTTCCTACTAAATAACGTTGGGGATCACTTAAAACAACGCTTCTTTTACACTTGCCTGTAAATGATACCTGTCTGCACTTGGCAAACATGTGGTCGAAAGCATGACACGGTCCTGCTAAATAACGTTGGGGATCACTTAAAACAACGCTTCTTTTACACTGCCTGTAAATGATACCTGTCTGGACTTGGCAAACATGTGGTCGAAAGCATGACACGGTCCTACTAAATAACGTTGGGGATCACTTAAAACAACACTTTTTTACACTTGCCTGTAAATAATACCTGTCTGGACTTGGCAAACATGTGGTGGGAGGCATGAGCACCACCACCTGAACACAATGACACGGTCCTACTAAATAACGTCGGGGGTATTGTCGGGATACATCCGGGAGCATGAGACTAAATAATAAAATGTATTCTATATTCTTGTGTTCTTGTAATAATAATAACCTTCAATGGCCCTTTAAATATGTCTTACCTTGTTAGTTTTATTTAATGTTTGTTTGTTTTTGTTTTGCTGTGCGTTTTGACATGTTTTATTGACTGACTGCACTGTATTACTAAACTCCCAGACGTCTGATGAAACCTCCCGGACGCTCCCGGAAGTTAAATAGTAGGTCCCCAATGACATGCATTCAAACAAGTCACCGAGTCAGACCAGTTCATCCTCCTTTGTCACCTCCCGCATAGGATACTGATGATCTGTTCATCCCTGGTGTCCCCATAGGGTAGATGTTATCACCAGACCACTTTTGTGATGATACATGTTACAGTAAGACATAGTTATTGGAAATACAAATGAAATCTGCCAGTTCCCCTGTGAAATCCGAATATTTTGGCACTAAAGTGCCAGTGGCATCCACACGTTTTGGCTGGAAGTTGATGAACAATTTATGGATAACAACTTCTTTATTCCATATCTGTCCATATCAGCAACTGCCCCAGTCACAAAATCAACGTGGAAAGCATCCAACATCCTCCATGACTTCACTGAAAGAAAACTAACAGAAGCAGTCCACATTCCCCGCCACAAGCCATCAATCAACAAAGATCAAGGCTATTACATCCTATCCACCTAGTATGAATTCATTAAGCAATAATCACCCCACCTGTGTCATTGGCTTCCTCATCATGTATTCTCTGCCCATCATGTTGTTACAGTATCATCCTTCCTGTGTCATTACATAACTTACTCATGTTAATCTCTCTCTTGTATACAACTGTTGCTACTCCACCTACTATATATATTCTGTACCATGTTCATCATTCAGCCTTACTTGATAACTTTATAAGGATCTATACCGAAACGTCGCCTTTACAGTAAATAAAGAAGTTGTTATCCATAAATTGGCTCTACATTATACAGAATTTGTTACTCACAATAGTTTGTAGTAAAGTGCTCAGGACCTTGATATAGTTTGTACGACCATAGGTGGATCCACAGAGGGTCACGGACAACCCCACCTCACTCACTCACTCACTCACTCACTCACTCACTCACTCACGCACGCACGCACGCACGCACGCACGCACACACACACCTCATTAAGAGAGGATTTTGATATTTTGGACCCCTCACTTTTAAAAATACTTGATCTGTCCTTAATAACCATTTGTACATTATCTTTGTGTTCGTTTAATCATGTTCTACTGTACAATGCGTGTCATATTCAGCACCCACAAAGATGGCTGAAAATAAGGGCATCAGCAACACCCCAGCTTCATCCTAGCTGCCTTACATGTACCAGTGTGGCCAGACATACCAGAGGCTGATAGTGTGAGCAATCATACATGCCATGAGTACACAAAGATACACTCAACCAGGTGACACATTGCAGCCATCTGAGTCTCACTACTCAGCTCACACGGCAATCCTCAGGTATTGGGACCTCCCCAGGACTCCCACGTACAAAGAAAGCATCTGTGACTGCAGATGTTGAGTATCCTCCATGATCTTTTAAATTTAAAACTTCTTTTCCTCATCCACATTAAAAATATCAGCTGAGTTTCAATACTCAGCTCACACGGCAATCCTCAGGTATTGGGACCTCCCCAGGACTCCCACGTACAAAGAAAGCATCTGTGACTGCGGATGTTGAGTATCCTCCATGATCTATTAAATTTAAAAGTTCTTTTCCTCATCCACATTAAAAAATATCAGCTCTAAATTAAGCGTATCTCTGACACTATAAGTTCATGCCTCTCCTACATGAGTGTGGATAAAATGACAAACACGAAAATAGTATGTTGCAATTTATTATCATTGTGTATCACTTAAAACAAATGTAACAAAGATGATGGAAAAGATGCTTCTTTAAGTCTGATAATACTGCTTGAATACATGATGTATCAAACCCATAAAAAACAATTGATCAATATTTTTACAGTTTTATGAGGCCAGCTCAAACAAATGATGACACATTATAGGGGCTGCCATTTCAAGTTTTATATTACAGGCTTTTTGATTCTTATGAAAACAAAAACATGAAAATCTGTTTACAAGTGAAAAGTCACAAATTGCCACCCTGAAAAAGCATTGTCTATAAAAGTGTAAGGAAACATAACTTTTAGTCAATAATCTATTGCTTTACTCTTCCGTGAAAATTCCCAAAATTTGAGACCATTTTACATAAATTTTGCAACTATATATATGTATGGACACCTATGTCTACACTACTGATACAGTTCAACATTGTAACAAATGTTGCGTCACATGTACATATGACTTGTCCTAACTGAATAGAGGAAAATATCAACTGTTTTACAATAAACCACCTCCGTGGTCTAGAAGTAAAGCGTCCGCCCGGAGAGCAGTAGGTCCGGGATTCAATCCATGGCCGCGTCAAACCAAAGACGTTAAAGATAGTACTTGATGTTTACCTGCCTGGCACTCGGCATTAAGGGTCTAAAACATGGACTGGTCAGCTCCAAGTCAGTATACTGTGTCTGAGTGGGGTATCTATGTTAAACTGCCGCATGGTATCTCAGGTGGCTAGCACTATAAAATCGGCATCAGTGCGGACTAGTACAAGCAGCCACACACACACACACATGCATGCACGTCGCTATATAAGTGAGATAATCTTAGACACGATGTTAAACACCGTTTCCCCTCACCTCACCTAATTTAATTTACAATAGGTTATTCACTCCAGGCATTTAGGTTCAAACTGACTGTAAATAATTATTTTGTGAAATAAACATGTTAAACTAGTCATAAACTTTGAGATGTCCTTACCAGCAGAACATCCCAGAAAGACAGCAGGTTTCTCAGGTACTATGCCCGTAAAGGCAGGAGTCTGGAAGTGAATTCAAATTATCTGCTGAGTTTGAGGCCTATGGAAACACAACTCGCAGCAGGAATAGCAGCTTCATAAACTTCATCAACTGTTTGCGACTGACCATTTTCTAGTCGATGGAGGAGAGGGGATTTTCTGAAAAAAACATACGTGCCCAGAAAATACTTCAAAACGACAATTATGCTTCACACTGTTGAGAAACAACATAGAAAAATAAATTGTCTGACACAAAAAAATACATTGTTGCAAGAATTTTTAAAATTATAATTAGGCCTATTAAAAGCATGTGGTTCCCAGCAGTAGCTGAAAAAATATTTAGTGTCTATGCAAAACCCCAGCCCCCTTCCTGCATTACATCTTTGTAACTCTGTCGGGAATCCTTTCAGCGTGCCATTACATATCACAGAGATATTGTCATCAACATGTCCAATATGTGTCATCACGGGAGCAAACATGGGAATGTAAGTGCAAAGATCAAAACAAGGCTAAAATCCAAACAAGGAAAAGGACTTGGTATTCCTGCTCAGCCCAAAACATATATTCATCATCTACCTAAATGTATAAGGCTACATTACCTATATATCTGTGCAATGGTAAACAATCTAAGAAACACATACATCAATACTTGTACCATATTAAAGCCATGGGTTGACCGATTAACATAGAGCAAAAATATTTCTCTTATAATGCTAGCAATCTAAAGTAAAACCATTTTTTATTAATTAAAAAGGAAATACTTAGATATTATGAAATTACAAAATTTATTGCACATTCGACTTCTTTATATTTACTAACGGGATCGGAATGGTCAGGCTTGCTAACTTGGTTGATGCATGTCATCGATCCAAATTGTGTGGATCGATGCTCATGATATCAATCACTGGATTGCGTGGTCCACACTCGATTATTTACAGACCACCGTCATATAGCTGTAATATTGCTGAGTGCCGTGTTAAACAACAAACAAAACAAACAAACATGCACATGAAATAACAACACATACATGCACACTCTATGTTGACATTGAAATGTAAAATATGATGGGAAATGGTAAAAAAAAAAAATAATTAAAAAAAATAAATCTTGGTTTGACTCAACAAAATATATGAAGAATATGTTCTGTGTTCCCCATTATAATACAGAAGTGAAATGTTGGACACATCAGAACAATGTCATCGAAGGGTAGGTTTTAACCACTTGGGTGTCTTACTGTCCCAACACACTAAAAGAACCTGGTGACTAGACAAACACATCAATGGCTGAGAACTCATTATTGAGTGAGAGAGTGAGTGAGTATGGTTTTACAATGGCTGAGAACTCATTATTGAGTGAGGGAGTGAGTGAGTATGGTTTTACACCGCTTTTAGCAATATTTCAGCAATATCACGGCGGGGGACACCAGAAATGGGCTTCACACATTGTACCCATGTCGGGAATCGAACCCAGGTCTTCGGCGTGATTAGCGAATGCTTTAACCACTAGGCTACCTGACCGCCCCTCATTATTGACTTTGAAGGAAGGAAGGCTACTTCCAGGGAGTTTATACTGTTCTATAGTCAATACTGTGTTGTTCTTACAGGAACATATATATATATTCTCTGTCTCATAGCATTTACTTTTGTTGTTCCTATAGGTACATATATACTGTAATTCTTGAAATTAACGCGAGTTGAATTAAATGCGAAAAATGTGAGTGGTCTTCATTCGGATTAATGAAACTTCTCATTTATGTCTCCAAAATGACTATCAACAATAAGAATTTAGATCGCGGGAATAACAACTTGAATATATACACAAAAACGGTTTATTGAGCAGCAGTTGTAACAAGTCCATAACAATGTCATTTAAAGAAAAGGAATTACACAATGGGCGTCCGGTGAGTTATCACTGCTGGGGTCAAGAGTTCTTCCCAATCATGTCAAACGAGGCATCATTGACCACTGTTTAATTGGATTAGGGTAAGGATTCCTATCATTCCACTGGGGATGGGGTAAGGGGAGTCACATTTTTGGTGAGGCGTCATCAGGCGTATTAATTTGGAGACACATTAATTTCAAGATTTACAGTATATTCTCTGCCTCATAGCATTTACTTTTGTTGTTCCTAAAGGTACATATATATATGTTCTCTCCCTCATAGCATTTATTCTCCTGATGAAGGAGTAAGTATATACTCCGAAACATTGGGTTCCTCATACAAAAGAAGTTGACATCCATATATTCCCTTCCTTATAAATGTCAGATTATCAGTGTGCATTTCTGTCATATGGTCATTTCTATACCAAGAGAAAAATGTAAGTCAGTGACAACTGTAAGGTAAAAAGAGAGCAGATTATAACCGTGGGAGTCAGCACAATATCAGTACTAATTTGAACTTTAAACAACAATAAGCACCAGTCAGAACAACTTCTTCCACATTAAAACATTCCACTGGACATAACACATGTAGATTGCAGAACTATTATAAATTACACAAAAACAAATTTAAAAAGATCAAACTACTTGTGAGTTTATAACAATCAATACAATAACATAACTGTCAAATGTCATCTGAAAACAATATACATCAACATTTTGCTACATCACATGCAGCTCATAACAAATGTTTGCCAAAGTGCAACAATATGTGGACAAGAGTAGCATTTATCATCCAAAACTGACTCCCACAGGAGATATGGCTTGGGTGAGATCAAGCGATATTCACATTGTAGATAACACTGCAATGAAATTGCATCACAATGCTTTGCAGTCATTGGTTACCATGACGTCACAATCAAGTGACATCTGTGAAGGCTCTGCTACTGAAGATGTAAGCAGTACTTTTTACACTTAAGACACTGTTTATTACTGTCTACAAACTGAAAAGGTTGGAAGAATGATGTTGGATGATAAATAAAATCACACCCTCGTGTCTTTTGATCAACAAAAGTTGATAAAAGTGGAAAGTTTTTCCACTTTTATCAACTCATGTTGATATATTTGATATCAAAAGACACTCAGATGACATTCTCTATATATAGGCAATGATACTTTAGACTTCCCAATCCCTATGCAAAGCAATTCTCCAATGATTAAAAAAAAGATTTAGAATTTGTATAGATTTAAGCTTGATGTAAGATGTAAGCTTTCCTATGAACAAAATGAAGCTATTGCCAGCAAGTGATATGTGAAACATGTACATATTGTTTCAGGAAGATGAAATTAGCACAGCAGTTCTTTGTTTTCGACTGTTTTTGCATGGAGGACCACATGTCTACCTGTATTAAGAATGTACCACAGAGTCATAAAGCAAATCATATATGGCTGAATGATACAGACTGAATATGGCTATCATGGCTACCTTATTAAAGACTTTGTGAGCTATATCGGACATGTCCGGCGCATATGACCGTTTCCGGACCTCTGGCTATATGATTATGAAAAAACACCAAAACTCACATAAATATCATTTTTTTGCCCAGTTCTCAAGGTTGTATGTGAGTGACCATTGACCTTGATATTGATGTTAATACTGATTGCACTATATACCACATGCATTACAAATATGTCTACAAATCTAACATCTGTAGTATCCTTCAGTACTCTCTGGATCCAGGTCATTGACCATCACTTACCAAAGTCCAAATGAGTTATTGGCATCTAAAACAGAAAGAATAGCTTGGACGCAAAAGTGTATCAATTAATTGCCTTTCTTCATTGAAGTCATCTTCCCGAGACAAGGGAGTTAACTGACTGTAAGAGTCCAGTTTCCACCCTTGCAGAACTAGACTAGAATTTCAGGGCTCGATCATAGCACCACCACTGGCTATTACGAGTTATGTCCCTTTTATGTCCCTCCTATTGACCAAGCAGATTCTACCTCTCAATCACTGCATTTGATTCAAACAAAATGTTGGCACCCAGTGAAGACAATCTGATCAATAATCAAGATCTATATTGTAATAAAATGGGTCTCACTTCGCAAAGTGCATCAAATCACTTGAGCACCTTGATTTAAAACATGAAAAGATTTGGAAAATATCTGTTGAAGGGTAAGTTGTCGGTACACATGTTTTGCAAATCTTGGAATCGACCGACATCTGAACAGTAGTTTAAGAACCGGATGTTGACAATTTTGATTGGACTATGCAAAGACTCCTTAGTCTAGCCAAAATATAACTCCATAATACCAGCCTAGTTCGACAAGGGTGGAAACTGTGCTTTTATTGTCTGTTGACTCCCTTGCCTCGGGTTGCAATGAAGCAGGAGGCACCTAAGAAGCAAGACTGTCTTGCTTTGTCAGCTCCCTCTCTTCTCTGGACACGCTATTCCAAAAATGTGTAACTTCATTTATCCTCCTTCGTCCCATAGCCTCCCACACAGACAGCTCTGTCTGCAGTGACCTTGGCTTGGGACTGACCCTGACACTGGACACAACCATATTCCCTGCTGTTGTCATCATGAATACAGGGCCTCTTTCAATCTGCCCATCGTCCAGCCTTGCAGTTGATTCATTCTCAAGTACTGACAGCTTTGGCCTTCGATGATTAGGTTGTTTTTCATTGACACCAATAATTAGTATCTTCCCTTTGTTTGTTCCCACCCATAGCGTATCATGCACAACCTGTATAGATGATACAAGTGTCCCAGAGGGTTTTCTGGACTTGAAGTTTGCTGGTATGGTGTTGTATTTAGCACTTAACTGGGGTGCAGTTTCACCAAGCACAATGTTAGGTGGTTGAAGGCTTTGAGAAGAGGCACCTCCTTTCTTAACAGTTGGGCTTCGTGGTGGTAGGACAGGAGGCTTGTCAGATGATGCATTTGAATCCGGTTCTAACTGAGGTGATCGTCCTGGGGATTTAGAAGCTGATCTTTTAGGCACATCTGATGGACTGGGGACACCCAGTGTCGATCGGCGAGGTGGAAGAGCTGGAGGCTTATCTGACCTATCCTTATCATACACAGCTCCCTCACCTTTGTTGCTGATGTCCCCAGTGGAAATAGATTTCCTGGGAGGTGGCACAGGTGGTTGGATCTCTTGTAGAGAGCTTGTCGATAGTCGGGGTGGTCTCGGGGGAGGTGGGCTTTCCTCTGTTGGCACTGATATCCTACGTGGTCCAAGGGATAGAGTGGGAGGAATGGTCTCACTGCTCTCAGTAGGGCTTGTTGAAAACCATGTAGTTCTTTTCTTATTCCTGGGCGGACGAACTGGAACAGAGTCACTGATTGCCTTTTTTCCTGAATTCAAGGTAAGTCTTGTTGGGTGTCTGGGTGGTGGTATGTTAGGTGCCTTCGAGGGAGTCCCTTTTCCAGTTGTTTTAGATGTGGGAATGCTTAGTTTGTCAGTTACTACTCCTCGTGACTCTACACATTGATACAGGTCAGAGTCTTCATCATCACTGGCTTCATCCACTACATGACTGTCAGGTATCAATGTTATATATTCATGTGGTTCTAAGGATCTATGCTTAGCTTTAACATGCTCTTCCTGATCCACTTCATCATACACATTCTGGTCAGGTCTTGTTTGTTTACCTGGTGTGGGGGCAGCTGGTCTCAAGTCTACTAAAGACACTGATGGACAGGAAGTACTCAAATTGGACGTCTTCGCTGCCAAATGAGTATCATCAAATTCACCATCATCAGAATCCAAATCAGACTCCGTGTCATGTTCCGTGTCTTTGGAATTGGCTAAATATTTACACTTGACATCCCTGGCTTTCACATCCAGACAAAACAACAGCTGTCTCAGTTCTGCATCATATTCGAGAATCTTTGAGGACTTTCTGAAGGAACACCAGACCTGGTTTTCATTAGAAACTAGTTGCTGAATAACAGGATTCTTTCCCAGTTTACCTGACACACTCTCCTGCTTGATGTCAATCTCATCCTCTTTGAGTAGTGTCTGGGTGCTGACAATGACCACCTTGTGTCCACAGGCCACCCACAGTTCTCTACCCTGGCTGACCAAAGTCATCCCACACACTGACTGGTCAACTGATAGTGTCAAAGACTTCGCCATTCTCCATTGTTTGCTTGTTTTCCTCATGTTCTGCTGATGTGAGTAGATGACTACAGACCCATTGTCAAGTCCAACAAAGACATGACCCATATTCTCTTCTTCATTGTCACTCTGAAGCAGATATATCAAACAAAACATTTTATTCTTTAAAATAAACCATGTCAATATATCACTGGCAGCATAAATGAATGATTTCAAGAATATACATAAAAAACACAACTTAACTGATCTAGACACCAGTAACATGCTGGACCGACAGAAGAAATCAAGCTTGATCTTACAAATGCTTAGCCAAGATACCGATAATGAAAGTTCACTTAGCTTGAAGAAGAAAGTTGATATGATTTGTTGAAGTGAACAATGACATAGGGGTGTTACATACCGTTTTGAAAAAGATCATTGATGTTGGTATGGCACTCAGCGAGAACTTTTCCTGACACTTTGGAACACCAACACTCCCACAGCCAAACAGTTCTATCACACATTCCTGAAATAGATGGATAAAAGGGCACGTTCAGATGACAATGAACCAATGTTTCTTGTATGTTTTCAAAATGAAAAGTATTACCTTGTAGTGTTATAGCCAAACAAACATAAATATCAAACTCAATTCTTTTTCCATTAAATTGATTGATATTTGTCACAGTTACAGTTACAGTTACAGTGTATTCTATACTGAGAGGCATTAAACATACGTACTGTTTTTTTGTCACAAAGTACAGTATAAAGCTTTTGCTTTTGCGAAAACTATAATATGTTGAAAACACATTGTTGACAACTGCATAGCTCCAATGGTTAGATTTGAATCTCGAGTTTTCAAAATATGGGGACGTGATACCTCAAACACAACTAGGAACATCTGTGACAATGCAGTCGGATGAACAAAAAATCATGATGCACATGCAAAATGTACACTAAGGACCAAAACAAAAAGGCAATTATTCACATTCATAATGCCACAGTTGACCAAAGCCTAAAGGAGGGGGGAGGGAGTTCGGTTTAACGCCGCTTTTAACAGTATCCCAGTTATATCATGGCGTGTCAGCTTAATGTGGGGTGAAAGCCCGAAGTGATGCAGGTCTCAGATGTTTACCACTTCGGTGAAACCCATGAGCACGGGTATGGTGCTGACAAACCTAGAAACATAATTGGGGCGAACCGGGATTCGAACCCACAATCATAGGTTTCTGGCGTGCCCAAGGGACGCAACTCTGCACAGCGAATCACGGTGCCTTAGACAACTGGGTCACCCGTGCCCCCAAAGCCTATAGGAACCAAGCGATAGAAAATCTGCAAACTGGCTGGACACAGACAGATGTTGCTAATCACTTCCATGTCCACCTGGTGACCGTTTCGAGACTGCAGCAACATCATAGGGCAACAGGAAGTGTCCAAGACCATCCACGTCAAGAGCGCCTCGTGTGATGTCACAAAGACAAGACCAGGACATCATAAGTCATCTAAGGAATCGCTTCAGGGCCGCACAAGAGACTGTTAATGCAATGATAGGAACGAGAGGAAGGCCCATCAGTGAATGCACATCACCTGCATCATCAACATTTGACAGCTGCTAGAGGTCATCTCGGTGCCAGACAGTGGAGAGACTTCATCTTCTCAGATGAATCAGATGGTCTAACCATGAATGTTTTGCTCAACCCTGTGTTATTGAGCATGATCGCTCATTTTTCATTAAATTCATTGATATTTGTCACAGTTACAGTTACAGTGTATTCTATACTGAGAGGCATTAAACATACGTACTGTTTTTTTGTCACAAAGTACAGTATACAGCTTTTGCTTTTGCGAAAACTATAATATGTTGAAAACACATTGTTGACAACTGCATAGCTCCAATGGTTAGATTCGAATCTCGAGTTTTCAAAATATGGGGACGTGATACCTCAAACACAACTAGGAACATCTGTGACAATGCAGTCGGATGAACAAAAAATCATGATGCACATGCAAAATGTACACTAAGGACCAAAACAAAAAGGCAATTATTCACATTCATAATGCCACAGTTGACCAAAGCCTAAAGGAGGGGGGAGGGAGTTCGGTTTAACGCCGCTTTTAACAGTATCCCAGTTATATCATGGCGTGTCAGCTTAATGTGGGGTGAAAGCCCGAAGTGATGCAGGTCTCAGATGTTTACCACTTCGGTGAAACCCATGAGCACGGGTATGGTGCTGACAAACCTAGAAACATAATTGGGGCGAACCGGGATTCGAACCCACAATCATAGGTTTCTGGCGTGCCCAAGGGACGCAACTCTGCACAGCGAATCACAGTGCCTTAGACAACTGGGTCACCCGTGCCCCCAAAGCCTATAGGAACCAAGCGATAGAAAATCTGCAAACTGGCTGGACACAGACAGATGTTGCTAATCACTTCCATGTCCACCTGGTGACCGTTTCGAGACTGCAGCAACATCATAGGGCAACAGGAAGTGTCCAAGACCATCCACGTCAAGAGCGCCTCGTGTGATGTCACAAAGACAAGACCAGGACATCATAAGTCATCTAAGGAATCGCTTCAGGGCCGCACGAGAGACTGTTAATGCAATGATAGGAACGAGAGCAAGGCCCATCAGTGAATGCACATCACCTGCATCATCAACATTTGACAGCTGCTAGAGGTCATCTCGGTGCCAGACAGTGGAGAGACTTCATCTTCTCAGATGAATCAGATGGTCTATCACCGTAACCATGAATGTTTTGCTCAACCCTGTGTTATTGAGCATGATCGCTCTGTAGGAAGTGGAGTTATGGTGTGGGGAGCAATTAACGTCAACTTCCACTCTAACTTGGTTATTCTTCATGGAAATCTCAACACCTGACATTACATTGACAACGTGTTGCAACCAGTGCTTTTGCCATTGATGAGAAGACATTGACAAAATCACCTCATGTTCCACCAGGCCAGTACCAGACCTCATTGAGCTAGGATAAGACAGGACTTTTTACATCAGAACAATGTTGATGTCTGGAACTGGCCCTCACAATCACCAGATGTGATTGGTTGGTTTGTTGTTTAACCAGGCACTCAGCAATGCCTCAACCAAGTCAGCGAGTCTGACCACCCGATCCCGTCAGTCACCTCTTCTGACAAGCATAGTCGCCTTTTACGGCAAGCACGGGTTGCTGAAGACCTATTCTACCCCGAATCTTCACAAATCCGATCGCACATCTGTGGAATGAACTTGGGCGCCGTGTGAGACGTCAGTTGAATCCTCCCCAAACTGTAGATATTTACATTTAGTACTAGCGACTATGTGAATAAACAAGTCGTGGAGTGGCGTGGTTCTTCTGGGCTACCTCCTATATCATCATAATTTATATTGATATATATACTAATTAGGGTTTCCGGTTACCTGCTTTCCAGCGGGAACCCAGACTGGGTTACCTTCTTACCAGTTGGAACCCAGTCTTTCCCGGGTTTTCACTCGGGAATCTAGTAACAATTATATTTGGCAACGCAAGTTGCCACATAGCTGGGCCTGGCGGCGTTCGCTCCCATTTAGATCCGCAGCGTTGGTCGGGTTGCATCGTTTCCGTCATTTGGGCCGTAGCATTAAGTATATATTAACAATTAAATTTGGCCTGGCGGCGTTCGCTCCCATTTAGACCCGCAGCTGTGGTCGGGTTGCGTCGTTTCCGTCATTTGGGCCGTAGCATTAAGTATATATTAACAATTAAATTTGGCCTGGCGGCATTCGCTCCCATTTAGACCCGCAGCTGTGGTCGGGTTGTGACATTTCCGCCATTTGGGCCTTACCATTAATTATATATTAACAAATATGTTTGGCGACTCAAGTCGCCACATAAATACTATTTATTCCATTTCTAAATTGGGGTAGCCCTTTAGAACCTCCACACCCTCGGCCATTAAATCCACTGTTGCGTCTTTGTCATTCTTTCAACATAGCCCACCTTCCTCAGGGAGGTGGGCCATCGCTGTAATATCCTGCAATAAATACCATATAGTTCAGAAGATATGTGTTGATGATTCACACTATCCTTTACTTCTTTGGCCTAGCATATTTCCTAGCCTTAGCACATAACCCCTGATTAACCATAACAGACCAAGGTACCACTCCATATTTCAACAACATCAATAAATGTCCCAACATGTCTCTTGATTTTCTGGTCCATCACATGAATGTCTTGTTTGTTTCCAGGCCGTGCTGCATGGCAGGAGTACTGCTGTGTGACGTTGGACAAAAAACAAACTCTTACATTTTCATGCAAATTGTGTGAGTTGCATTTGCTAATAATAATAATAATTTATGCATTTGTATAGCGCAGCATTCACTGTGCATGAGTGCTCTGTGCGCTAATGGCAGGGTAGGACATGCTTACTGTTACTCACAGACATCCAGTGTCATCACTGATTTTCAGTGATCCATTCATATTATTTTCTCCACTATTTTGCTTGTTACGCCCACTGGAATCTGTTTCGGGGGATGATCTAGACTGGTTCTTCATTGGCGTTGACGTTTTATATTTACCTCTGTTCCAACAAACATCGATCTTCCAGCTTTGATCATGCAGCGAACATCAGCCCCTGGACACTCCTTGCGGGCGACATGGAAGCTTGATGTGTCCAGGTTGTAGATGGAGTAGCAGCGAACTTGTTCCTCCCCTCCTGCCTCCCAAACCCACACCTTGGTCCTTGTATCAGCAGACCGGGTCTGTGAATCACACATCACAACATTATGGCAAACCATTATTGCTCTTCATCAAAATAACTGGGCCCGGTTTCACAAAGCAATCTTTGTGGTATGAGTATCATCATGATCACTTCGTGAAACAGGGTCTTGTTTCACAAAGAAATTTTAGTGCTAAGACGGTCATAAGTTTATGTTAAAGGATAGGAGTTACGGTAGTCATAGCGCTACAATTGCTTTGTGAAACGACCCCCTGGGCCCTGGCTCAATATACCCCAACAAGGTAGCATGTTCAAAAGAGTTTTTTGTTTTTTTTCCTTGTTTTTTTATTATTCCATTTCATGTATATTGTTACAAGTGTAGGTATTAACATGTGTATACGTCACGCCGAAGACCCGGGTTCGATTCCCGACATGGGTACAATGTGTGAAGCCCATTTTTGGTGTCCCCCGCCGTGATATTGCTGGAATATTGCTAAAAGCGGCGTAAAATCATACTCACTCACTCACTCACTAACATGTGTATATATGACAGTATTAACACAAGTTATAATTTTCATAGGTGAGGACAGGCAGATTCTGTAGGATATGGCGTTATTAAGGTTCTTCTCAAACTGAGAGGGAGATTATAAATAATTGTTTACAAGAAATAGATGATTACTAATTAACAGGTAATATGTTTCAACTGCTTCAATACATTATGAGATGTAAGTTTTGCCATTTCTGAGCATATTGGTTAAATTGATTTTTTTTTAGCGATATATAATTACCTTTCCAAACAAATTGTGTCTTTTAAAGTGGAAGAAATTGTTCGAAAGATAAATCGTGTTGTTTTATGTTTGATATGTAGATGAATCTCTTTGCTAGTATAATAATATGATTTGCTACATGGTAGAGTTGTAAGTAAACTAAAAACAACTAAAAGTACACACGTTATATGTAAATAATTAAATCGCAAGTGATTCCGATGCATTTGATTGGCTAACCAAGCCATGTTTTTTAAGTGAAAAATATATTAGGCCGCGCCCACTAACAAACAACTGTTTCCTGATTGGTAAATAATAAAATGGGCGGGGCTTGTGTTGCATCATCATCCTAAACGATGTCACATATTTTGTACTGCTGTCTACTGGTTTTTGTGTTTGTCTTAATGATTAAATAAACAGTCTTGGAAGTTATTATTGTTTATGTACTTATTTATAAGAATTGACTAAATATATTTTTGCATTTATGGAGTTACAAACTTAAAAAAGGGTGTGCTTACTTAGCGTAAATAAGTTAATTTACACAGTATGCATACGTTTTTATCCCTCCATAAACACAAAAAGTTATGAAGTCAATACTAAAATGTTTTAAATGTTACCTCGGAGGTGATTGCTGTGCAGGTGACATCTGTGAATGTTGCGCCTGGCCCTGCCTGTCGAAGACGCTCACACTGTCCAATGAAATGCTGCTGACGCATGTAGGCTGTGATCTCCCCCGCTGACGGTCTCCGGCTGGCGTCGTGGTTCCAACATTCGGCCATAAGGTATTCCAGGTAAGGGAAATGGGACACGATGTTGAAATTCTGTAAAAGACAAACATGATCTATAGGGCTGAAACAATATTTATAAATGTAGCACTTTAACCCAGCCAGCTCAATAATATTGTTTTTATTAACATACATACATGTGAAGGGATATGACTTTGAACATTCTTTAAAGATTTTACTGAGTTGCTGATATATTATATTTCAACAATAAAGTGATTTATATATATATCAAAATGCATTTCTATCATTATTTTCGCCAAGGGACTATGTGATCCAGGGTAGTTAGTTTTGAACAAAGTATTCATTATAAGAACTGTCCTTCAAGATGCAAATGTTTAACCTTCAGAGGATGACATAGAATTAAATCTCAGAATCTGAATAGAACTATTTTTTCATGTTCTTTGATGATTTAATTGTTACCACTGACTGACATTGTTAACAGATTACCTTTAAGCCTGGCCTCTTCCTGTCCTTGATAACTGCCTGCATGATCTGTGAAAGGTTGACATACTCGTCATAGGGCAGTCGTCCACTCAACACTTCATAAATGAGCATGGAGAAGGAGAAGATGTCCACCTGAAATATACCCATGGAGAAGTTTCATGGAGAAGTACATAAAAGAACTGAGGTAAAATTGTTAAGATTGATTCCATTCAATTAAAGTCAAAATTTATAAAATTTATATGAAAAAAAAACAATTGGGGGAATCATAAACAACAAAAGGCACATCTTATGTGGTGAATGCATATACCAAGTTTCATAAAGATATCTCTGATAGTTTTCAAGTTCAGCTCTATAAACGAACCCAGTGCTTCCATTCAGTTCAGAGACCAAGTCCAAATTTCAAAATATTATATAAAATACATTAAAAATGCAGGGGAAAACTAAACAGCGAAAGGCACATCTACCCCATATGGTGAATGTGTGTACCAAGTTTTGTAAAGTTATGTGTTATGGTTTACGAAGTTCTGCTCCAAAAACGATACGTGAGGAAGGACGGAGGGACGGACGGATGGAGCCCATTTCTATATCCCCGCCAACTTCGTAGCGGCGGGGGATACCAAGTTTCCACACGTCTTTCAAGAAATGTACTCCTGTCATACCTTGACCTTTAGTAGTTCTTCAAGAATAAGTATATTTCATAATTATGATTTAACTTCATAAGGCTTCACATTTCTAAGAACTACACCCATAAAGTCATATAAATATGATTCTCTTTACCTGAAGCAGTTTTCCCATGCATCTGTCAATCTTCACTCACCTTTTCGGTATATATTTGTTTGTTCATGATTTCTGGAGCCATGTAGCCTGGGGTGCCCACAAACCCGCTGAGACCTTGTGATGTGGCAAACTTGGAGATGCCATAGTCCGATAGCTTGACATTGTGTCTGGCAGTAACGTCAAGGGAACACACAAGTACATTGTCAGATTTCAGGTCCCGGTAGCTGATGCTGTGCTGATGGAGATATTCCAGGCCTTTGGCCACCTGCAGTACACAAATATACACATGCAGAATGGGGATCCTTTCATAAGCCACAGAAATCTCTGGTGAAAGCAGAGTTGATTGTATGATTCCGGCTATGTGATGTGAGTGAGTCAATCTCATTAAAATCAGATCTTAGTTCTCGCTATCGCTAAACAAAGATCTGAGGATATCCCATTAAGGGTGACGTCAGAAAGACCTTTCATCCAACCAATCAGAGCGTCGCTTACCAGATCATGAAAGTGACAGTCGGAATGTGTTTTCTAATCATGCAACCACGAAATATTTAACATGGGGTATTCCGAACGACAGTTACAGGTTTTATGATTATATCCATACAATCTAGGCCATCTATAAGCCATTCCAGAATGTTCTTATCAGTTTTAATTTTTATAATCGAGAAAACGTCAAAATATGTTTCGAAGCGTAGTTGCCAGTTGGAAACTAGTGTCGTAAAGCTCGAGAAAGCTGCCTTCCGATTGGCTAATGTCAATTTCTTGTCAGTCACTTCATTGGGCGGTCAAAATTCGCGAAAGGTCGTTCTGACGTGATCTGTAATGGGATGTCCTCAGATCTTTGTTTAGCGGCAGCAGATAACTCGCTGGTGAGTGAGTGAGTTTGATTTACGCCGCTTTTAGCAATATTCCAGCAATATCACAGCAGGGGACACCAGAAATGGGCTTCACACATTGTACCCATGTCAGGAATCGAACCCGGGTCTTCGGTTGGACGAGCGAATGCTTTAACCACTAGGCTACCCGACCACCCCGGCTGTGTCATGAGCAAAGTAAAGTAAACAAACATAAAAGAGTTTTCCGCATGAATGCCTTCCAAACTACATGCACGTTGAATTAATAACAATTTGATACCTTAAAACTGTTTCGTAGTGAGACATATTTAAATTATCATAACAACTAAGTAATATATTTCAGATGGACACATATCGACTAACACTGTTTTCAATGAAAACATATCTTTAAAATAATTTTTTTTCTTCCAAACAACCTTTCCTCTTCTGCTGTTTTCATGATGAATCAAGAAAACTAGACTTGGTTTAGTTTGATCTAGACTTGCCTAAGCTTTTAGTAAAATAATACCTATATATATAAATTCCATGGTCATGGCGCAGGACTAGGACATAATGAACATGGCTGAACAAAGCTCAAAAAAATATTTTCAATATACTCTTCCAGTTTACAATATTGGGAGCATATTTAAAGACACATCTGTTGGGACTATCCATTAGCCTTCAGATTCAGGTGAGCTACAAATTAGCTGACCAGGGCGAAAACAGGTCACTGTCATTGAAAACGTACCTGATAGATGATCTTGTAAGTGATATCCTTACTCAAAACTGAAGAGTATGTTTTGTTTTTATCCTGGAACTTGTTGAAGCTTAGCTGTGCCACTTCCTTGTCAAGAACATTCCTGAGGGAGCCAAGCTTAGCCAGTTCCATGGTGATGTACAAGTAAGGCTGTAAGGACAGGCCTAAAAACGACACAATGCATGGATGTTGGAGCTTGCTCAAAACAGCAACTTCCCTCCGAAACTCAGCAAAAGCCTTGTATGCCTGAAATGAGATCATAACAGGCTGTATTATTTCATGTAACAGATTATTTGTTTGGCAGCTAATGAGATCGGGATGTTGGAGCTTGCTCAAAACAGCAAGTTCCCTGTGAAACTCAGCAAAAGCCTTGAAATGAGATCATCAATGCTTCATCTGATTGTACCTAACAGGCTGTATTATTTCATGTAACAGATTATTTGTTTGGCAACAAATTTCATCAGGGGCTCAGACTCTTGGCTGCGGTCATCATGAGCACCTGAGATTTAAACATTGTTTGTTGTTGTTTAACGCCACACTCGGCAATATTCCAGCTATATGACGCAGTCTGTAAATAATCGAGTCTTGACCAGACAATCCAGTGATTGATCTCATGAGCATCGATCCACACAAATGAGATCGATGACATGCATCAACCAAGTCAGCAAGCCTGACCACCTGATCCCTTTAATCGCCTCTTACAACATGCATTGTCGCCTTTTTCGGCAAGCATGGGCTGCTGAAGACCTATTCCATCCCGGATCTTCATGGGTCTGTAACAGATTACACATTCTTCTTTATATACAGTATTATTAACATTGTTGAAGGCTCACCACAAAGATGTCACCATTGCTCCAAATAACTCCCAGGAACTACATCTTCACAACATATATTTTAATACCCACTGTCACTTCAAAATGAGGCAAAAGATGTAGATGCAAAGAGGCATCCAACTGTTAAATGACATAATGCTACTAATTTGTAAATGGATGACTTAAACACTTGAAATAAAATCATCTCAAGCTGTTTCAGTAAGGGAGCATCTATTTGATTGCTCTATGGGGGTGGGGGGAGACACCCAAATGTTAACATTTTTGCATTAATAATGAAAATGAATAGATTGTTTGATGGAGCTCAGTAAATAAATAGTTTCTTGGAAACAGCAGGGGGAAAATAGATTGTTCTTAAAAAGAATTCAGTCCCCACAGCCATGCAAATCAAACAGATGCATCCTGAGCTCAGTTTGACTAAACAGCAACTGCAAAATAGCTGCTCTGAATTAGTAAATGTTGTGATCCTTACCTTCAAACTGTTGGCTTCTTCTACTGAGCTCCTCTCAGTAGGCACATTTCCATAGATGCCGGCATCCTGGCTCCCTTGTGTTGACATGCTGGCTGAGCCACTGTCCAGACTGCTCTCGGGGCTCTTTGCAGCGATGTAGCAGTGGAACATCTTGATAGCAACATCAGTGTCCTTGTACCTGCCCCGAAACACTGACCCTGCTGCACCGGTTCCCAGAGTCTTATCACTCATGTTCATCAGGGAATGATCCAGGAAGAATTTCTTTGGTAGTTCCTTAAAGAACATCTCAGGGACTAGGTCTTCCAATTTAACTACTGTTCCTTGAGGACAGACAATTTCTCCTTTATTGAGAGTAGTCAACGCACATGTCTGGACATCAAAATGGTTCATGCTGACCACAATGCCTGCGTCATCCTTCACTGGGTCATAACAGTGTGGACAGACTGTACACACACTTGGAAGTTCATCCAGGAAATCTTGAAAGCCTAGAATGAGCCAAATTTACATGTAGTGAGTGAGTATGGTTTTACGCTGCTTTTAGCAATACTCCAGCAATATCACGGCAGGGGACACCAGAAATGGGCTTCACACATTGTACCCATGTCGGGAATCGAACCCGGGTCGTCGGCATGACGAGCAAACGCTTTAACCACTAGGCTACCCGACCCCCCTCAAATCTACATATAGAATGCTTGTCCTCATAATCATTATACACAACCAACATTTTTCATCCATCACTTCTTGAAAAAACATCATTAGTTATGAAATTTTAAACCTCATTAAAACAAGTCTGATTAATCACTATTCAAGTGTTTGATGTTTTGTAAAGAATTTGCACTTTCCAACCCAACCTTCTTCTTCATCTAGGAACAAACAAAACATAAAAAATTGTTGATATGGACAGTAGTTATACATTGGACATGCCATGCTCCACTGCCCCGTGAAGATTACGGGGTAGAATAGGTCTTCAGCAGCCCATACTTGCCGTAAAAGGTGACTATGCTTGTCGTAAAAGGCGACTAACGGGATCGGGTGGTCAGACTCGCTGACTTGGTTTGATGCATGTCATCAATCCCAATTGCGTGGATCGATGCTCATGATATTAATCACTGGATTGTCTGGTCCAGACTCGATTATTTACAGACCACCGTCATATTGCTGGAATATTGCTGAGTGCGGCGTTAAACAACAAACAAACCAACCAACCAACCAAACGTGCTCCACTACCTCAAGCCCTACATAATCATCCAATATTGACATAAATATACCTGGGAAATAGTCTCTCAGTATGTCATCCAGCTCATCCACAATCATACCCATTGCTGACAGTCCGCGGGTGCTAGGGGAAACAATTGTGATGAGGATGCCAACTCCAAGGTCTTCAGAATGCGGTTTCCGGTACTCAATGGATTCGATGAGGAAGTAGCCAGCTTCCTGTGATGCCACCCTGATTCCTTCTCTCCAGTAGGTGATGTCCTTGTTCTTGATCACAAAGCCTCGGCTGGGATAGGTGAGAAAGGGGTAGCAGTTTACCAATTGTTTCACAACTATTGCAATCCGTAGGTCCCCAGCAACCTCTGCTTGTGTGAGAGGCAGCTGGGTGGTCAGACTTGGCTGCTGTCATCATGTCATGAGATTGGGTGGTCAGGTGGTCTCAGAGTGAGGCATCTGACTTTGTGTGCTGGCGATTAGGTGCCTCACGCTGAGAGTGTTGGTTTGAATCCCACATGGGACTCAACCCCAAAAGGTACTAGAATTTGTACTTTACTAAGAAAGTGTTATCCCATAACATTTGTTGTTGGAGACCACTTTCTAAATGGCATTGTGTATTTAATGTATTTTTTTGTAGTTGACTGAAGTGTTTGCACCTATAGAGGACAAGCACCACACTGAGCTTGTGGTTGGGATTCTAAAACCTGCAAGAGGGGAGGTGAGGGAAAGTAAGACCAAACGACTGAGGTCTCGCTCCTGTGCAGGAATGGAGTTTTGTATTGCAAGGCATATGTCATTTTTTTCAGTAAAACAAGAACTTGATAATTTTTTAGAAAAATCCTACCCATCCCCGGAAAACTAAATGGTTGCTCCCTTATTATCACATTGTAAAAATCTAAAGCAGAGAAAAACAGGTTAGTAATAACTTGAAAAAAAACTGAACTCAGACTTTCTTCTGTCATCAAGCACAGCTGACCCTGACAATTCAAAAGTGGTCATGTGAACATCAGAAACCAATGAAAACCACAGAGGATGTTACATGAAGTTTCATTCAAACCAGAGGTTTCTAACACAAACATTAGGAACATGTAGTTTTGTAAGGAGCATGTCAGGGAGCTACTCACCTACTGCCTCTATGCCTTAGTTCACTGGACAGTCTTTTGGACGTTTCTGCAGCCTTCTCTGTGTTCAGAAACCAAGGTGTCTGAGAGAATCTCTCCGTGGCTTTCAGCAAGCGGATGATGAACCTGCTCCAGAGCCTGGGAGGAATGTATGTGAGTTTGTACAGGCGGTAGATCTTCTGAGAGCCAACGCTCTGGGTGATGTCTGCAGTGATCATTGGCTTCTCCTTGGGTAACTTGTAAGGGACCAGCAAGCTGCAGGGTCAAAGAGGAATGATAAGACATGATTGCTTTCCACCCAGAAGGAACTTTCAAGGGAAATGTGTTTTAATATAGGGTGTAAGAGTTTACCCCCTTCGATCATTACTGTTGCCTTGGTTTGACTATTTTGGAGTTTGTCGCCCTTGACCAAAAGGAGGTGCTATCTTCCCATGGTTGACAAACAATATGGCCGCAGCCAATTACAAAATTGTATTGATACCTAGAGGGAGGTGCAAAAAAAGGGAAGGGAAGGGGGCAGGGACAGGGGTGCCTGCCATTATGGATGTATTGTGGAAAAGTATCATTGATGTCGATAGCAGCCAACCTAGCAGGACCCAGTCCAATAGAATATAGGACACTATACTAATCCTCTTCTAACGATGCAATGGTTTTTCCAACCGAGAGTTATAATGCTCCCTCTCTAAGAACCAACATCATATCTAACAGTGTGTGCTAAATACATCTGTCTTTATAATCATTTTAATTAAGCTCTTAAAATCATTTAAACAGATTTTAGTGTTATTAGGTGAGGTGAAATGGGGTTTAACTTCGCGTCCAAGATTATTGCACTTATATAGTGACGTGCATGCACGTGTATGTGTGTGTGTGGCTGCTTGTACTAGTCCGGACTGATGCCGATTTAAAGTGCTAGCTCACTGAGATACCATGCCGCAGTTTAACATGAATACCCCACTCAGACACAGTATACTGACTCTGAGCCGAACAGTCCTTGTTTTAGCCCCTTCATGCCGAGCGCCAGACAGGGTAACAACAAGTACCATCTTTTAACGTCTTTTTGTATGACGCAGCCGGGGATGGAACCCTGGACCTTCCGCTCTCCGGGCGGACGCTCTACCACTAGACCACGGAGGCAGTCTTAGTGTTATTAAATGAACTATTATTAGCTGAGCTCACTAGGACAAACAAAATGTCACTACACTTTGTACAAGTTGCTAAAGTCACAGACTGTGTATATGGACAGAATGGATTATAATCCTACTTTTTGCCACCATCAGTCTCCACCACAATCTCTGACCGCTTCAGCAGCTGGATGTACTGAAGAAACAGGTCATCTGGAAACAACTTCTCCTTGAACCGCTGGTACAACTGAGTGACCGGAATCTTGGCGGTTGACGATATTCTTTTCTGAAGACAAAAGTAATTGAAAAATATCATATTGACACAAAACATGTGTATAACTTTGTTTGTTTGCTTTTTTTTGTGTTTTAACGCTGCATTCAGCAATATTCCAGTTATATGATGGTGGTCTGTATTGAGCATTGATCCATGCAATGGGATACGATGACATGCATCAACCAAGTCAGCGAGCCTGACTCCCTCATCCCGTTAGTCGCCTCTTGAAACAAATAAGCATGGTTGCCTTTTACGGCAAGCATTGATTGCTGAAGACCTATACTACCCCGGTTCCTCACGGGTAAGGACATCAGTTTGACTGTACAAATGTATGGTAACTTACTGTATCAATGGCGATGAGTGCTAGAAGCTCTTGCAGCCAGACCGGATTGAGGAAGTACAGACAGTTCAGTCCTTGGAGCTGTTCATTGAAGTGAAGCAAAGCCCCAACCTCCAGCAAGTACTTCAAAGCTGTACAAAACACAGTATACCAATCAAACTAAAATCTGAAGTTAGAAACTTACAAAAAGCAAGAGGAGAAATATTGATGAGAAATGACTGAGTGAATGTTGTTTTACACCCCAACCTCCAGCAAGTTCTTCAAAGCTGTACAAAACACAGTATACCAATAAAACTATAATCTGAAGTTAGAAACTTACAAAAAGCAAGAGGAGAAATATTGATGAGAAGTGAGTGAGTGAGTGTTGTTTTACACCTCAGTCAGTCATTACTACGATCTGAGTGTTGTTTTACACCTCAGTCAGTCATTACTACAGCGGGCTGTGAAGAATCAACTCTATGGACAAGGGAAAACCAGTGGTTTTCGGCATGAAAACAATCCATTTCCTCTGGGCACCATGAAACACAATCAGCCAGGTCACAATTTGTGACCATTAGGTAACTCTTTTGACAAGAATGGCAGAATGGAGATCTCCATGCCATCCCCACAGGAGTGAGTGAGTTTGGTTTAACAGTACTTCAGGTATGTCATGGTGTGTCAGCTTGCTGTGGGAGGAAAGCAAGCGGGGTGCAGGCCTTGGACAATTACCACGTTGGTGTTCTTTTGGTTTTTTTTGTTTAACGTTGCACTAGGCAATATTCCAGCTATATGACAGTGATCTGTAAATAATCGATTCTGGACCAGACAATCAGTAATTGACATCATGAGCATCGAGACACACAATTGGGATCGATGACTTGCATCAACCAAGTCAGCTAGGCTGACCACACGATCCCATTAGTCACCTCTTACGACAAGCATGGTCGCCTGTTACGGCAAGCATTGGTTGCTGAAGGCCTATTCTACCCTGAATCTTTACAGGTTCCACGGTGGTGTAACCCATGGGTAACATGCTGACAAACCTAGAATCATAATCAATGCAAATCTGGTATTTCAACCCTCAGGAGATTAGTAAGACAAGATATTTTATGGATAACATCTTCTTTATTCTATTATGATGCTAAGTGAGTGAGTGAGTGAGTTGTTTTTTAACACCACTTTTAACAGTATTACAGTTATATCACATCGTGTCAGCTGAATGTGGGAGGAAAGCCCGAAGTGATGCAGGTCTAAGACGTTTACCACTTCGGTGAGACCTACAAGCATGGGTATGGTGCTGACAAACCTAGAAACATAATCGGGACAAACTGGGATTCGAACCCACAATCATAGCTTTCTGGCGTGCCCAAGGGACGCAACTCTGCACAGCAAATTGCGGCGCCTTAGACGACTGGGCCACCCGTGCCCCCTATGATGCTAAGTTTCAGTATTAGATCCTTATACTGCTGTCAAGCAAGAGTCACTCAGACTGTCAGACATAAATATCACTTTCTCTTTTATGAAACTTACCGACTTCTAAAATCAAATCAAACAGCTCATGAGAATGATATGTAAATTCAAAATAGATTCAAGCACAAACCACTGCCTCACCATTACTTGTGTCATCCAGCGCCAGAATGTCATTGTAAGGCAGTTCATCCACCAGACTCTGAAATCCTTCTTCCGTAAGATACGGAGGCTGCTTCATCTTCTCCATCTCTTTCCTCTTCTTGCCCACCAAGTCCACCAACAAGCGATATGACTGCGGGATCTTCATGCCAATCAAGCACTGATGACTATGTTGTGCATGAGCCATTTTAATACCCGTCTCATAAATTATTTTCTTGAGTTCATCAATACCTTCCTTAGTAGCACAGGACACTGTTTTGAATTCTCTGAGAACTGGATAGTGTTCTTTCACTGCAGACCTGGAATATGCCCTGCATATATTGGTGGCAAGATCCTCAAGTTTCTTGTCCCTTGTCACAGTTGGGACAATTTTGTCATAGAAAGTACCAACCAAGATAACAGTTGCTTTGTGAGCATTAGCCTGTGGAACAAATATGAAAATCACGTCTTAATAATTATCGAAGTAAGGTGACAATATGTGTAACATCCTAATTTCAAGCATGAGTTTGCAAAGATTAAATTATTAAGATGACATCATGCTATTGTTTTGCAGTTGATTCTGAGCTAGGAATTCAATGGCCATCCTGAACGTGTACTTTAAACAAGTAAGACTATCACAAACATAGGTCATTATGCAAAATTATAGATAAATTATATATCAACCATATCATAGTTGAGGTCAGAGAAATCACTTGAATCTGTTGATTCAGCAAGTAGTCCCAGAGTATGTCACTAGAACTTGAGCATCTTCCTGTACAGCGAAGCAAAACTAGTGGATGAGTATGGTTTTACGCCGCTTTTAGCAACACTCAATATTCCAGCAATATCACAGCAGTGACACCAGAAATGCGCTTCACACATTGTACCCATGTCGGGAATCAAACCCAGGTCTTCGGCATGACGAGCGAACGCTTTAACCACAAGGCTACCCGACTGCCTCTCAAAGCAAAACTAAGTAGACATACATCCGCTGAGATGAGCTTGCACTTACCTGAATCTGACAGAGCCATTCCTGCAGGTGTTGATAGTCTTTCCGCAAGTCAAATACCAGCAAGTACAGGGCATTCTGGGTAAGGAAGCACTGGTGGATGATATGGAGATCAGGGTTGCCTGGTAACTCCCACACATTGAACTTGATGTCAGGTTTCTTCAATAAAATTAAAAAAAGAAGGAGCTAAAAATAATGCATATGATATCAAATGTGTCTTGTAAGTCAGTCTCCTCTGAAAAGGAAGAGAATTTATGGATGTCAACTTCTTTATTATGAGGAACACAACATTTCAGAGTATATGCTTACTCCTTCATCAGGTCCTTCACCTGATGAAGGAGTAAGCATATACTCCGTCACACTGTGTTTCTCATAAGAAGTTGACATCCATAAATTCTCTTCCTTATGTGTATCACTTCTAAATGACTTTGAAAGATTTGCTCCTCTGAAAAGGTCATTTCAGGGTCATATGGTTTGGTTTTTTTACCAATCATTGCAGAAACTGTAGACAAATAATTAATCCTATTGGAAATGATTTTGAAATCTTTGAAGAAATGATTCTGTAAGACTCAATGATTGTCAAGACCCAGCGATACAAAATGAAGGTTAGAAGAAGTATCTACAAGATGAAGATAAAAAGAAATTTATTCTAGTTATGTCAGTCTTAACAGATTAATTAAAATATTTGTTAATTCAATGGCCAGAAAAAACTATAGAGAGCTTCAGTGTGTAATAGTCTGATGTAGGACATGTACGCGAGAGCTCCTTCTTTTATGTTCAAGTGAGATGAAATGATGAGTTTACTAGGTGTGCAACACTCAATGTTAATAATATGTAATTTTACTATCGATGCAATTGTCTATGGGATGATGATAAGATGAAGTCAATAATATATGGATATACCATGCTTGACAATCAGTCATTTCGTAAAGATGTATAAGAATGATAAACATGTACACATACCACCCATACTAAATTCTATCAATTTCTTTGCTTACATATATATATACACTAGTAGTTGCAACTTGCATCTACTCTAGACTAATTAGAGTTACCTCCCTTGAATTCCCAGTTTCTGTTGCACCTAAGAAATGGTATGTATATTTGGATCAACATCATATAAAGAATAAAGCAATCATGCATTGGTAAGAATACCATTATTATACTAACATGACGATAGTATGTTTAACTATTATAAACGGTTTAAATGACCCAATAGTCCCCTATTAATAACATTTACACTTGTTGACCTTAGAGGTATGTCTTGATGTTTCCTTCAGACCTAATGTGACATTAAACAATTACTTATTTGGGAAATGTTATAACTAGAGGCACAACAGGTGCCCGGAAACATAGATTTTGTTTTATTAAAATGAAAAATTCCCGTAACATCCAAGCTAGATATACATGTATTGGTAAAGGGTAATTGTATTCATAAACATAATGTTTCAGATCATGAAAAATGATAATAAACAACACACCTGAATGTCTGTTTTATCAGTAATCAACAAAATATAAAGTAAGCTGTGCTCATTGTGCTTTTTACAACAATAACACCTCACTCTATCAGTTCCTAAAGCTGAAAAAATAATGTTAAAATCAACATTCCAATGAGGTCTCAAGGTCTCTATAAGCATGCTACTTGTCCGAAATGTAGTTTAATTATTATTATGCTACTATTTTCAATAATAATGTTCCAAAACAACTGAAATTAGCAAATAACATTCAGATACTTAAGTATCTTCTTGGAGTAATTTGTTATTTGTGATGTAATGTGTATTTCCATTAATTTTGGTTTGGTTTGTTGTTTAACGCCGCACTCAGCAATATTCCAGCTATATGACGGCGGTCTGTAAATAATCGAATCTGGACCAGATAATCCAGTGGTTGATATCATGAGCATCGATCCACTCAATTGGGATCTATGACATGCACCAACCAAGCCAGCGAGCCTGACCACCCGTATTTCCATTGAAGAAGTCAACATTATGCTTTAACACTATCCCAACTGTTACAAAATGACATATATATTTTATAGTGAATTGTCTCACACTTGAGGGCAACAACATCTGATAGACTCCCTTGGCAGTCAGTTTCCACTCAGTTGTGTTTATCTTGTCCCCGTGTTGCTGACAAGTCGTACCCTGGAGAAGGCTGAGCAGAGTTGTCTTCCCTTTGTCCTACAAACAATTTGGGTCTCCGTAACTAACAAACCATATTTCTGACATTTACAAACATATCAAAGGACACAAGAAGAACCAAGCAGCGATAACTGTTCTCTGATGGCCTTGGTTCTAAGATTCGTAATTGAAAGTGTTCTCGGGTGTGGTAGGGGTCACCCAAATGCATGATACTTTGCAGTGTTTTGCTTCAGCACATGGTGGGTACCTGGGTAGGGTCGGGGAATAGTGGGGTGGGTACCCGGGTAGGGTCAAGGAACAGCGGGGTCAGTACCCAGGTAGGGTCGGGGAATAATGGGGTGGGTACCCAGGTACGGTCGGGAATAGTGGGGTGGGTACCCAGGTAGGGTCAGGAATAGTAGGGTGGGTACCAAGGTAGGATTGGGAATAGTGCGGTGGGTACCCGGGTAGGGTCGGGAATAGTGTGGTGGGTACCCAGGTAGGGTCGGGAATAGTAGGGTGGGTAACCAGGTAAGGTCGGGGAATAGTGCGGTGGGTACCCGGGTAGGGTCGGGGAAAGGTGCGGGGTTTACCCAGGTAGGGTTGGGTAATAGTAGGGTGGGTACCCAGGGACTGAATTTGGACTCGTCCCAGCCCTACTACCTGTGTTTAGTTGTAGACTCACCTGTGGTCCAAGAACAACTAGTTTCAATCGGTTGTTAGGTTCACTTTTTCTCAGGAGCTGTCTCAGATGGTCAATGAGTTCTGTTGTCTTTCTGTCTGTCATAACAGAAATATTTTACTGCGATTACACATGTCCACTATATAAATTCGTCTTTCTTCTCAATTTTAAAAATTAAATGTCAAACCTAAATTCCCAATTCTTCAAAATAAAACCATTGATTGGTAGAGGTTGTATAAATATATAAACTCTGCTGGTAAGGCTTAAAAAAATAAGACAATTGGTTCTCAGGCAATGACTTTTGAAAATATAGTGCGGGAGGGCGGTGTTTTTTTTTTTTCGTTTTGCTTGTTCCCACTAGTAACCAAATAAACAGTGTACGATCAACCTGGGAAAGGGTCTCCCTACATAACAAGCCTACAAACTCCTATTGCTGCCATTACCAAAACATGAGATGTGCAGTAAAGCAGTGCGCATGTAAAGGGAAGTAACTGTGTGCTATATTGGATCGCACTGTTTTAAAATATCAGGATATTTTTTGAAAATGGAAATATAAACGAAACGTGCAGCAGACTTTGTGCCTGGAAAGTTCATTCCTACCATGTAGCAGCAGCACATCAACAAACATGCTTCTTCACAATCCAGATTTCATTATAGGAAAGAGAAACCTGTTCCAATTTGTACCATTTAGCAGGTCTGCAGGGATGGGTGGGTCTGTGATCTTGTTCCCGGCCAACAACAAATCTTGACACTGCTTCAGCAGTCCCAACTCCAGTGGTAGAGTCTTCATCAACTGGTTTCTACACAGCAAGCACAAATATAACCTTGTATGTTAATTATCATTGTAAATTAATGGTCCCTGCAATCTCACACAATAAGACCTCAGCAATGCAGGTTGGGTAACATTGTCAGACGCTTGTTATGGCTGACATTTGTATCGACGCTCTGAAGTAAACAACTATGTGGAACTACAAGATAAGTCTGTCTTATTTCTTATGAAACGTATAGGATTCCGATACCAGGTTACCACACATACTACACATATTATGTACATATCATGTCAATCCAGATTGTTAGGAAAACAGCCACCAATCAATCACAAACGCTTTGTCAGTGAAGATATGTCCATAGGTAATAAAGGGCAATCAGTCTCCCTTATATTTTTCATAGATTAATTTTTCACAGATCTAATATGTTCCGACCACGGGAATAAACATTGACAGCTCCCTAAGATTTTACAAGCGGAACCAACTGAGAAACTAAATCAAAAGCAGGGATTACATGTACAGAATGACATCCACAGTCAAGTGTCTGTCTGAAGAGTTCAGATCAGCTGTCTGATTCCCTGGCTGCACTATACCAAAAGACGTTAAAAGGTGATACTTGTTGTTACCCTGCCTGCCGCTCAGTGTTAACGGGATAAATGAAGGACTAGGTAGGTAAGAGTATACTGTGTTTGAGTGCAGTATCCATGTCTAACTGCGGCATGGTATCTTAGCAGACTAATGTCAAAGAGTATCTGTTTCCTGCGGTACAAATGCTCCTTAGCGCTATTTTTCTCTTTGGTAATTATTCCAATTGAACAGTTTTCACTAGGAAAATGTTTCCATGACACATTTACACTGACAATGTTTGTTCTGAATGGACCTAATGCCATGTGGAACTGATCACTGTTGACACATGCCCAATGAAACTGGCATTGGTCCGGGCGAGTACCAGCAGGCACATACACTGATGCATGCACACACGTTTTGTTTGTTTGTTGTTTAACGCCGCACTCAGCAATATTCCAGCTATATGATGGTGGTCTGTAAATAATCGAGTCTGGACCAGACAATCCAGCCATTGATATCATGAGCATGGATCCGTCCAATTGGGATACGATGACAAACAACCAAGTCAATGAGCCTGACCACCCAATCCCATGAGTCGCCGCTTACAACAAGCTCAGTCGCCTTTTTCGGCAAGCATGAGATGCTAAAGACCTATTCTACCCCTGATCTTCATGGGTCTGTACACATGTCACTGTATCAAGAGAATGACCTTGAACGCTAGGTTAAACCCCTATGTCACCATCCTGAAAGGCATTCACGTTTGAATGATTACACAGAGAATAAATGAAGCTGCAGATGCAGTATTCAAAAGGGAAATAACTCACTGGCTTAGGTCCAACTTGGTCAGGTTCTGCAGTCGGCTGATACTGACAGGAACATTAATCAAGTTGTTGTTTTTCAAAATCAGGTACTTGAGATTAAAAGACAGGATTTCAGGAAACACCACTTGTTTTGAACTTGGCTGATCAATGCCACTCCATCGACGAAGGTAGTTCTTCAATGTCTTTGGTGATGTCAAAGCGCTGGCATAAACAATGTGGAATACATGAACCAAAATACATCTACAGTAAAATATGTTTATAACAAACATGCTTGTAACAAACTGATGGATATAACAAACTTTTGGTTGTATATATAGAGAATCTCACCCGAGTGTCTTTTGATATCAAATATATCAACATGAGCTGATAAAAGTGGGAAAACTCCGCGGCTTGCCGAGGATTTTTCCCACTTTTATCAACAAGTGTTGATATATTTGATATCAAAAGACACTCGGGTGAGATTTTATTTATCATCCAACATCATTTTTCCAACTTTTTCAGTTTGTAGAAAGTTATAAGCAGTGTCTTAAGTTTAAAAAGCACTACTAACAGCTTCAGTAGCAGAGCCATTAGTGATGTCATTTGATTGTGACGTCATGGTAACCAATGACGTCACAATGGTTTGCAAAGCATTGTGATGCAAATTCATTGCAGCGATATCTACAGTATAGATATCGCTTGATCTCACCCAAGCGATATCTCCTGTGGGAGCCAGTTTTGGATGATAAATGCTTGTTACGAACTACGGTTATAACAAACTAAAATTAGTGGTCCATTTGAGTTCATTATAACCGTAGTGTACTGTATCTATATGTTTCCTTAGCAGCTTCCTTCAATCTCAAAAATACTGGCAGTGACCTGCTTGTCCTGCCCAAGCTGCAAGCTCTGCAAAGACTGAAAGTTTGTTTGTCATTCATACAGTATCTTCATACAGATATCTTTCACAATTTGCTTTCTGTTCAGATTGAGATTCCATTCTGCCCACTTGTCAAAAGCCTTAAGTGTCAACTTCTCCCTAACTATGGAAACACATGTAAATTTTCTCTGTAAGACATGTCATTTTCATTTGAGAAATATAAATTTTGGAAGGTTTCAGGAAGATATCCGGGCCGGATCCAAAGTGGGAAGGTATCCGGAAGGTTTAAAAAAAACGGAAACCTACTCTTTTTTTGCTGTGTATATTGGATCAATCCATCCCCTTCTCACCACTGATACTACAACTACCCCTGGCAAGATCACTCATCTTGTCTCACCTGGACTTTTGCAAGAGCCTACTTGTGACAAAATCAGAAAATCAGCTGAACCAACTGCAGGAGATACAGCACAAGGCTGCCCAGATAGTGGACAAGCCTCGGTCACATATCTTACGCATCATGAAGTCATTACACTGGCTACAGATTCTGCAAGAGGATTGAATGTAAAATCCTCTCTCTTGTTTGCCAGTCTCTTCATAAGACAGGCCCTGCTTATCTTCAAGAGATGATTCTCCAGTACAAATCTACCATAAATCTCCCAGCTAATGACCAACCTCTCTTGTCTGTACCATAATACAGACTGAAGTCCCTTGGTGCTCACTATGGAACTCTCATCCATTCATAGTCAACAGTGCACCTAGTATTACTGTATTTCTGGACTCAAAACGGGGCGGTCAAGTAGCCTAGTGGTTAAGCGTTCGCTCATCAAGCTGAAGACCTGGGTTCAATTCCTGACATGGGTACAATGTGTGAAGCCCATTTCTGGTGTCCCCCGCCATGATATTACTGGAATATTTCTAAAAGCAGCATAAAACCATGCTCACTCACTCACTGGACTCAAAACCATACCTCTTCGAATGCTACAGCTGAATGTGTATACTTTTATTATCCTAATGAGTGAGTGATGACATCTTCTTTATTCTATTATGATGCTAAGTGAGTGAGTGAGTGAGTTGTTTTTTAACGCCGGTTTTAACAGTATTCCAGTTATATCGCGGTGTGTCAGCATAATGTGGGAGGAAAGCCCGAAGTGATGCAGGTCTCAGACGTTTACCACTTCGGTGAAACCCACGAGCACGGGTATGGTGCTGACAGACCTACAAACATAATCGGGGCAAACCGGGATTCGAATCCACAATCATAGGTTACTGGCATGCCCAAGGGACGCAACTCTGCATAGCGAATCGCGGCGCCTTAGACGATTGGGCCACCCGTGCCCCCTATTATCCTAATGTCTCCTCTCTGTTGTACCTATGTACTTGTGCGTTTTTTCTCATTGAGCATGTCCATCAGTGATGTGGAATTTTGTGCTACAGAAATAGCCTTATTGTTATTAGATTTATCTACAAAAACAATTAGTATCCTGCACTTATCCTAAAATAACACCATAATGAAAAGCAGTGTTTGAACTAAATAGTCTTTGAGTCCTTGTGGTTCGCTCCTGTAGTATTTAAGTCGAGGGTATTTTAAATTAAGTACTATTTTAAACTCTTGTAACATGTAACATTACACTTGTGATTCCTTTGTAATTATTAGTGTCATTGAAATAGTGATTAGTCAAACGTCATTTATTTGTGATGTATTCAATAACAATAACAATGAGATGATTTTACACATTTAGACATGAAAACCTGTACCTTGCAAGTTTGAGGTCAGATTTGAAAAAAATTAACAACAGGAACTTATATATTTATAATCATGGATTGCCTGACACTGTAGTATGCAAGACAAGTGCACTCACTGGGGCTGGGATGGGTATCCGGATCGGGTGGGTACTGAGTAGGACCCGGGTACCCACCAGGACTACCCGGACCCGTAATTAGTCACATTATATATTGTTTAATGACAAAAATTATCTAGAACTCTATGGTCACACTACAAGTCAATAATGTTCGCATTTCTTTCTGACTGTGCACCCATACCTTCTGATTTTTCATATGGTTGAATAAAGATATAACTTAATTCAACTTAAGTGTATGAATGACCAGATTGTTTAATATGTGTATCTAAATACGTTTTGCCAGGGCGATGCTAACAATGTTCCCAATCGGACATTTTGAGACATCTCTTGTGACCTACAGTGGGTACCCAGGTAGGGTCGGGTAATAGGGGGTGGGTACCCGGGTAGTAAATTTGGACCGGTCCCAGCCCTAGCACTCACTTCTTGTTATTCTCGTCCTCCGTGTATGCAACCCCCAGGTTGTTGTTGGCCAGGTTCAGGGTTTCTAGGTAGCGACAGTCCCACACGGATGGGTCAGGCAGGTGGTCAATTCTGTTGTTGGATACATCCAAGCTCCGCAACTCACCTTCAGAAAAACTTTTATATCACCACACATTGAAATATCTCAGCTTCAAACTGAAACAACTCATTTACAAGGAGTAATAACTGTTGATGTGCATTCACAATCACGATGCCAAGTATCCTGATATCTATATTTTTTCTGCAATACAATATTTGAAATTGCCAGACAGAAAACAATAGTGGTACATGTTACCAGTCAAAACATTAATACATTAGGGACCGACCAGTCAATGTGTGGGGGGTCCTGGGAATTTGTATGGAGACTAGCGATTTTTTCAGCTGCTTCTGCAAAGCCAGATGTTTTTTCACTAAAAACTATAAGCCCAAACATTTTTTTTTAAATCCAAAACAACATTAAATGATCGGTCCCTTAAACACACAAAAATCGAACAGCCATTTCTGTTAAAGTAGTTATTTTTACCAAACATATTACTGTATCATTAGAGATGCGTGTACTAGTATGTGTTTATTTCAGGTCAGGAACTTGTCCATTGCCAAACTGCCCCTCAAGGGATAATTGATGAGCAACATGACACCCCAATCACCAGCCTCATATACCGGGACTCACTAAGTTTGACGATGCTCTCCCCTAGTTCCTCCAGGTTATTGTTGCGGAGATGCAGCTCGACAAGAGATCCGCTCCAGAACTCCTCCACGCTGACCGGGAACCGCTCCAGGCAGTTGTCACTCAGGTTCAGGTAGAGCTGCACAGGGAGAACATTGTCACACAACTCTCACTATCACAGGAATCAGAAGCTGTGATTAAACTCTTCAAACTGCATGCTCATCTTTCTATAAAACAAACATTAATGCCAGAGAATAGCAGTTCTTGATTATCAAACGAAAGAGACACCATTGGGCATAAAAAGGCAAAATAGCAGTGAAAATTATGAATGGATCACTGAAAATCAGTGATGACACCAGGTGTTTGTGAAAAGGGTAAGACTATCCTGCCTTCTCTCTACATAAAAAAGGACTGCCTCCGAGGTCTAGTGGTAGAGCGCCCGCCCGGATAGCGGAAGGTCCGGGGCCGCGTCATACCAAAAGAGGTTAAAAGATGGTACTTGTTACCCTGTCTGGCACTCGGCATTAAGGGGCTAAAACAAGGACTGGTCGCAGAGTCAGTATACTGTGTCTGAGTGGGGTATTCATGTTAAACTGCAGCATGGTATCTCAGTCAGCTAGCACTATAAATCGGCACCAGTCCGAACTAGTACAAGCAGAGACACAAACACACACACGTACATGCATGTCGCTATATAAGTGCAATAATCTTGGACGCGGCCTTAAACCCCATTTCACCTCACCACATAAAAAAGTACATTGTATGCATTTTTTACCACCAAACAGGAGTAAACAAAGAGGCATCAGCTAACAAACAGCTGATGTGATCAAATATACATAATGTCCACTATATACCAATGGGCAACTCCAGGCTGAGATGAACGCATACAGCTCATTGTCACTGGCATTGAGGTTTGTCAAGGCACGGCAGGAGCGGAGTTCTTCTGGAACTTTTTTCAGCATGTTGTGTGATATGTCCAGTTGAGAGAGACATGGCAGGCCTATGTATTGCTCTGGTCCTTCTGGAACATGTTAAAATGCAGTGAAAAATTTCAGTTCCAATCCTTGCCGAACTTGGCTGGAATTTCGTGGCTCGAAATCATAGTGCCACTAGTGCTTTTACGACTTATATCGATTATATGTCCCTCCTATTGACCAATCAGATTCCACCTCACATATCACTTGAATTTGGTGGGGCCCAGTCAAGAGGATCTGACTGATAATCAAAATCTATATTGTAATATAACACGTGTTACCTTGAGAAGTGCATCAAATCACTCTAGCACCTTGACAAGAAAAAATTGGAAAATGTCTGTGCAAATCCTGCAATTGATCGGCATTTACATGTTCACATGTCGATATCGTCACACGATTTTGATTGGACTATGCATAGATTCCCGAGTCCAGCATAAATATAACTTAGAAATTTTTGTCTAGTTTGGCAAGGTTGGAAACTGGACTTTTATAGTCAGTTAACTCCCTTGCCTCAGGAAGAAAGGGTTACAGCATTCTTGGCCTCAGTCAGTTATCTCCCTTGCCTTGAGAAGATGTGACCCATGGCACAAATAAAGTAAACCCATCCTAGTTACCAGAACAGGTACAATGGCAGATCCTTGAACAAAAACTCAAGAGAGGTTGTGTGAAAAAGGGGGGGGATGCTCATCTATGGGCAGCCATTCGGTCAAAAAATACAAAGATGACATGAAGGACAATCGATGCAATAATAGTCAAATGTAACAAATATAGAATGAATGTAATAAATAAAGGTCATTATTAACATACAACGTCTTACCTAAAGAAAGAACATTGTGTACTAAAGAACACTAAAGGACACTGAACTGCTAAAGGACAATGTTGACAATAAAGAATGCCAGAACGCCGCTTAGCAATATTCCAGCAATATCACAGCGGGGACACCAGAAATGGGCTTCACACATTGTACCCATGTCAGGCGAACGAATGCTTTAACCACTAGGCTACCCGACCGCCCCTTTTTACACATAACAAAATCTAGGACAGTATTTAGCCGACATAAATATATGACACAGCATTTTACAACATCAGCACTGGTAAAGGCAACTAAATGATTTTTGTGATTGTTCCTAAGTGCTTCACCATAACATTAGTCAGTTTCTAAAGAGGGGCGGGATCGGGTAGCCAAAGGGTTAAAGCATTTGCTAGTCACGCCGAAGACCCGGGTTCAATTCCTGACATGGATACAATGTGTAAAGGCCCATTTCTGGTGTCGCCACCGTGATATTGCTGAAATAATGCTAAAAGCGGCATAAAACCATGCTCACTCACTCACTCAGTTGCTAAAGACATGACATAAGTCCTGACCAGGAGTCCATGTATTGACCAGTACATGCAAACTCATACCTGAGTCTGAAGGTTCACGCTTTCGGGACCAATGAAGCTCTGGCTGAACATGGGACGGTTTGATGAGGTACTCAAGCTTGTTATTGGACAGGTCAAGATATGTCAACGTGTCGACACAGAACAACTCCACACACACTTCTTCCACTTCATTGTATGCCAGGTTCACATTCTGCAGGCTGGAAGAAAAGCATCCAGTCTTTACTTAAGACAAGAGTCCATCACATCAAGGCAGTGTCTCAACAGTAAATAACATCAGGTCCTTTGATCATAACCAAATTATATTTGTTAGTTGTTTAAAACTGCCCTCAGGAATATTTGAGCTATATGATGGCAGTCTGTTAATAACTGAATCTGAGAATCCAGTGATTGACGTCATGAGCATTGATCCACGCCTTTGGGATATGATGAGTTTATGGCATGAAAGGAAATTCTGTCTGCTTAACAGGATGTGCAAATATACAATAGTGCTTGCACTTACTTCAAACATACAGCATCATCTGAGTTGGGTCCAGTAAAAGCTCTGAGTCGGTTCTTACACACATTTAGGACCTTGATGTTGGGCATACCCCAAGGGATTTCAGGGGGTAAGACCTTTAATCTGTTATCTGACAGGTCCACTTCGGTCAGCGCTGTGAGGTAAGGCTCGAACCACAATGGGTGGACCCTCCCTAGGTGCTGATGACACAGTGTAGCGGAGAATGCCTGAGACAGAGAGACAAGCATTAGCGGTTGCATGTTACGGGACACCTATCCGTCATGTTTGTTTGATGCTACAAATATAACCACACACGACAGTGTTACTATTTGAAAAATATTACAATTAAGCTAAACAAAGGAGAATATTGAAACTGAATATAAAAGCAATTCATAACCATCTAACATTGGATATCAAAATAAAGATATTACTTGAAAATAGGAGTTTCATAATGGTGTGCTCCAACCTCATCAGTGACATCCATTGAGATGTAGTATTTTCATCAACTTATGTAACTGGAATTTATATTTACTTATGAAAGCATTTACTTGAAGCCATGGGGTGTCCCAAACCAACTGTTATTTTAGCAAGGCAGCTAAATATGGCATGTGACAAACTTAGAAGATGAAACTAGGGTAGCAGCTAGCTTGTGTCTACAAAATGCATTCTTACTCTACTTGTTCAATATACACTCGGTAGGAGGTGTATGGAAATCTTTATGTAGAGGCTGACATTTTACTTAAATAATTTTGAACTCTTTTCAATATCACTGATGTGTACTTTTGAGGTCAATTATTGTTACCTGATACACAATTTAGTGGGGGGCACGGGTGGCCCAGTCGTCTAATGCGCTACGATTCGCTGTGTAGAGTTGGGTCCCTTCGGCATGCCTGAAACCTATCAGTGTGGGTTCGAATCTCGGTTTGCCCCGATTATGTTTCTAGGTTTGTCAGCACCATACCCGTGCTCGGTGGTTTCATCGAAGTGGTAAACGTCTGAGACCGGCATCACTTCGGGTTTTCCGCCCACATTATGCTGACACGCCGCGATATAACTGGAATACTGTTAAAAGTGGTGTTAAATCAAACTCACTCACAATTTAGTGAGAAGGTAAAGCAGGTTTGCAGTTATTGTCCCATGGTAATACATTCTTTCAATATGTCTGTCCATACCTCATCTTTCCGTTTTTTGAAACACCCGCTCACAAGCCTGGAGGTCATCTCTGGGAAGCGCTGACAGATATTGTCTGTGATGAAGGCTTGACTGTCCATCAGGAACACAGCAACATCCATGTGCTCACCTGGAAGCATGATGCAAGTCTTACTGCTATCTGTAGTTTCATCTTGAGGCTATTCCAAGATTATCTGTTTGGTTTTGATTTTTGGCAAAAGCTCCCAGTTACGCCACTTGTACAAATAATGATACCAACATCCTACTGTTCCTTTAAGGTCTTCATATAAATATCCGTTATATTAAATGAATTTCTAAAGGTACTTTTCAATAAACAGAACTTTTCATTTGATAGCAATGTCACAAATATTTTCGAAACTCAAAACTAACTAAATAGCAGAAAAAGTGAACAATTCCTGACATAATGTATGATGCTTTTTAGATTTTTGTAACAAACACATTATGAACAACATTCTTCTGAGTCCGGGCAGGATGACAAACAATCCACCAAGTCTTACCATCTCATCCAAGATCGCAACAGAAACATATGTTGCTAGGGACCTATAGTTTATTCTCAACAGGGTTTATGATTAAGGATATCCCAACAGTTGGTATAATACTTCATTTGACCCTAAGAACCTAAGTCCAAATTGTTATCAAAAATCTAAATATTTAAAGAAAACTCCTGAATAGCAAAAGGTGCCAGTTCAGCACTCCCCGATGGGAATACATAGTTTCAGAACAAAGAATGCTAGAAGTACAGTCAGTGAGTTATGCTAACACATAAGCTGATGTGACCTTCAGTCAGGTGAACTACAGACTCCTGGGCCCACTTGCACAAAGCAATCTTAGCGCTACGACTATTGTAAGCCTATGCTAAAGTATGGGAGTTATGATCATCTTAGCGCTAAGATCGCCTTGTGCAAGTGGGCCCTGAATAGAGAAGGTGCCAGTTCAATGCATGCCTGAAGTTTCATGAAGAAGTACTGAATCAAAATATGAGTCAAGCTCTGGAAACAAAACCTGGTGAATGGAGATTCTTTCTGTTTCTTCATCCCCAACAAAATTTTGCTAATTACACAAAACAACATTCAAGATATAGGGCTTTCCACTTCAAAACATTGCTAATTACACAAAATAACATTCAAGATGTAGGGTTTTTCACTCCCTCAGGAAAGCCCCAGAGGGTAAACTCCTGAGAAATATTTCTACAAAACGAATCCTTCTGAAAAGTAAGACAATCAATAACACTAACAAAACCAAATCATTAACTGAGTGAACAATAGACTGTCTTGGATTTAAGTTGGATTATTGCTTTGTATAGTTTAATAAGGAAGTTGCCTACGATCTTTTTAATTGCGGGGATTTATCTAGGATTCAAAAATAAGTGCCCTTGGCAGACAAATTGGGAAAAATGCATTTTTTTAAACATCATATTTTTTTAAATTCAGGGGTATTTATCGCAATCAGTGCACTAATGTTAAACTATGCATGAAAGCCTCTTCCTCCGTATTGGTCATGTTATCAATGAAATAGAAGTCTCCTCTATAAAGCCCTGACATTAGTTATACCTAAAATAGATGAATGGGGAAGTGTTAAATTTCAATTTGGGAATTTTAACTGACATTTGCTGTGACTTGGGGCCTAAAACTGGCCTCGCAGCAAGTCGGGATATATCCCTGCTAGGGCTGGGACGGGTAACTCAGGTACCCGGGTCGGGTGGGTACTGAGTAGGACCCGGGTACCCACAGGACGACCCGGACCCGTGGTTGGTCATGTGATATATTGTTTAATGAAAAAAATATCTAGAACTCTATGGTTACACTACAAGTCACGAATGTTCGCATTTCTTTCTGACAATGCACCCATTTCTTCTGACTTTCACATCTTTGAATAAAGACATAACTTGAGTCAACTTCTGTGAATGCATGACCAAATTGTTTAATACATGTATCTAAATAATTTTGCCAGTGCTATGGTAAAAAAATGTCCAATCGGACATTTTGTACCTATCTCTTGAGAAATACAGTGGGTACCCGGGTAGGGTTGGGTAATAGGGGGGTGGGTACCGGGTAGTAAATTCCGACCCGTCCCAGCCCTAATCCCTGCCTTCTTTACCTTCACAGGCTGCGAACAGTGGCACCATGTTCTCACAGTTCTCAAACGAAGATATCAGCTGCACTGGGTTGTTGAGGTCCATTCCTGGTAGGTACCAGAACTGGACAATGGCCAGATTACCTCCCTTGCAAGCGGCATAAAACAAGCTGCTCCTGTTTACAGGGTCCTTCACATACGCTGAAACATAAAATAATCTACACGGTGATAAGTTCATCCGTATTCATTAATTCTTAGACAAGATTCAACTGAACATTCACACATCAATGCATTTTAAAGAGTGAGTGAGTGAGTGAGTATGGTTTTACGCCGCTTTTAGCAATATTCTAGCAATATCGCGGCAGGGGACACCAGAAATGGGCTTCACACATAGTACCCATGTCGGGAATCGAACCCGGGTCTTCAGTGTGACGAGCGAACGCTTTAACCACTAGGCTACCCCACCGCCCCCTTATCCTTTGATGTATTATCAACCCAAGTAGGCAGTCACAGTATCCCAGAAAGTATTGAGTTCTATAAGGAATATAATATTACACACTGGAGGAAATAGCTGAGCCTCTCTTTCCAAATATTGGAATAAGTGATTTCCCAAAGAATCGAACCCGGGTCTTCGGCGTGACGAGCGAACGCTTTAACCACTAGGCTACCCAACCGCCCCGCATTTCAAAGAATCATAAACAATGAAAAATTAAATTGTCATTACTTTCAGCTGATTGTTTGTAATTGTGTATGTGAGTGGTAAGGCAGTTGTCCTGTGATGGCTAACCACTTGACAGCCTCCATAATATTAACCTCATTTCACAAAATGACTGCCAACTTGGGTGTTTACGTAGTGAAAAAATAACCTAATATTAAGAAGAAAAATGATATTAGTAATTGAACAGTCTTGAAGAGATTTCCTTATTTTAATGTGACGAAATACACCATACGTAAAGAAAGAACTAGGAACTACAGATCATTTGTCCCTCACGAATAAATGTTAAATCCTGTTGCGATATTGAGGGGGTCCTAAATCTCTCCAAACTTTTTCAAGTTCATCTGTATTCTGTGTAGACTGGTGAGACTCACAGGCATGAGCAGAAGCTGTCAACATCCCCTCCCTATCACCCTTTCCACTCTCCCATTGCCCCTCCCCCTCCCCATTTCCTCTTCCCTCCCTCTTTCCATCACCCCCCTCTCCCTCCCACATCACCCCCTCCCTCCCCCATTGCCCCTCTCCCCCATCACCCCCTCCCTCCCCCTTCCGTTTCCCCATTGCCCCTCTCCCCCATCACCCCCTCCCTCCCCCTTCCGTTCCCCCATCGCCCCTCTCCCCATCACCCCTTCCCATCCCTATCCCCATCACCCCCTCTCCCTACCCCATCATCCCTTCCCCTGCCCCATTACCCCTTTCCGTTACCCCTTCCCCATCACCACTAAGCAAATACATTAATATGGAACCCTCATGAAAATCCTTGAAAGTGGATTCATTAGATCCGGGTAAATGGTAATTCCAGGTTGCTCATACATTATTCTGTAATCAATGTGGTTATCTAAGGTGAGACAGATCAGATTCAGCCGTGTTAACTCTCACATGGAAAGGTATCAGTGAGTTGGACCACTATCTCGTAGTGTCCATACAGGGACGCCAGGTAGAAAGGGGATGTCTCCTGCCATACTTCTCTGGACATGTTGACATCCTTGGAGAGGAAGAACTGGACCACCTTGACATTCCCAGCAGCGGCAGCCACTTGCAGAGGGCTCAACTGCAACATGGCAGAAACGTCTCTTCTGTGTCAATAACTCCAGGCTCCAGGCAATAACTCACTCTTAGCCCAACGACTACCTTACGCCTATATTAAAGTATGGGAACTAATGCTAATCTAATGTTCCCCCTCGCACTAAGATCACTTTGTGGGCCCCTGGTAATATTTCCTGAGATAGCAGTAACATTACTTCAGAGAAAAATATCATTCCACTGTTATAGTTTAGACTCCAACATTAGTTTATCAGTGGCAGCGAATTATGACAGCAGGAACAAAAATAGTTATCTGAAAATACTTCTCCGGCTTGATGGGAAACGGTACTCAGTTTCAAATACTGATTTTAACACATTTAATGTTGTGAAATATAGAAACTCCATGATTATTTAATGCTATGGTGGGGAGATGGTTTTAACAGGAATCCAAATCAACAAATTAACATTATAAATTTTAGAAACACCAAGGAGCTTAACTCTCTCTTGACACTCCAATCTTCCCCAGCATGAACTGAGACATTATATCTTTCATACCACAATCCTTTGATGTCCAGTCAGTGAACATGAATTACATGATAATAGCAATGTATTCTTGTGTGTATAAGTACAACCTTTGTGTTTGATCATAGTTAAAAAATTCAAATGTATGCTGACTATTGTTGATTATCACTTAACCCTCAATCGGGACTTTCAACTTATGTACTGCATTAGAATCATATCTGACAAAATTAAGATAAATATTGTGTCTTCATTTTAGAGGTTTCAAACTATTTTCAAATTTAAAGTTATTAAATGTCTATTTGAAACCTTTAAATTAAAACTCTTGAGAGACGTCCAAATTACAGCAAAACAGGTTTTGGGGGTTATGCTAATTGGAAAGGTCATACCAGCTCCTACAAAACATAACATGGTACAACTGTACACACCCAGTGAACATACACACTATGATGTTTTCAATATGGCCACCAATCAGGTGAGAATTCTGTTAACACATTTGTTTCTGAGATCATGGGGGTTAGTTTGTGGGGACTTCACTTAAACATTTTGGCAATCTTAAGAGGATGGAAGAGAATTTATGGATGCCAACTTCTTTATGATGAGGAACATAATGTTTCAGAGTGTGTTTGTTTGTTGTTTAACACCGCACCGCGGTCTGCAAAAAATCAAGTCTGGACAAGACAATCTAGTGATTGACATCATGAGCATCGATCCATGCAATTGGGAAACGATGATATGCATCAACCAAGTCAGCAAGCCTGACCACCCGATCCCGTTAGTCAACAAGTATAGTTGCCTTTTACGGCAAGCCTGGGTTGCTGAAGACCTATTCTACCCCGGATCTTCACGGGTCTCATTTCGGACTATATGCTTACTCCTTCATCACTTTCCTGTGCTAAATATGATTGGACCATCGCACATTTGGACACACTTGCCTCGGGAAGATGGGTATTTGTAAACTTCATTACATTTGGAAACTAATGAGGCAGCAGCACCTACCCCAGCCCACTCCAAGTTGACATCCACTCCAAACTCCAGCAGAATGTGCAGTACATCCAGGAAGGTGTCCTTGCACAAATCATGGAAGATGTTGGGGTGGTCCGTCAAGTAAATAACAACATCATATGGGTTGATGCAATCAGTCAGTACGTGTAGTAACTCATCCCTATCTCCTGTTGATGTTGCCCTTGCAAATGCATCAGAAAAATCTGAAACAACATAATCTCAACATTAGATGCAACTAACACTGCTGCTGCTAGTCAGGTTCATTCAGAGTGATGCATTGATGTAGCTGTATGTAATGATGTCTTCTGAGTAAGTTTTGATGTCGGATAATAATCTTAGTCCCTTGTGATTTTACTATATCCTCCAGTGGTCAGAATGTCCTCGGATCTGAGCAGAGATTGTGGAGTTTCAAATTACAAAATGACATTCCATTAACAGGCTCAGTGCTGGTCCTTAAGCAGAGGGGCCTTGGGATGGTGAATCTTGAAGACATATAACGGAGATCATATTACCAAGCAAAAAACACTGTGTAGACTAAAATCTAGTCTCTGAAATGAACATATCGTACATAAAAACAGTTGTTCAGTTATCTTAATAAAAATATAATAAAAAGGAGCCCAGTGACTCTCTTCATTTTCTGATACTGCAGTGATCTAGACTTGCCAAATATTATAGACTTGCATGGGCTGTATTTGATATATATTTGTATCAGGGTCTGTAAGACAGACTAAACACTGTGTAACAAAGTAAATTAGGCAGTTAACTAGATTGTGACATGCGAAATGTCTCACCACAGTAATTAGTGAGTTTGTTTGTTTGTTTGTTTGTTTGTTTGTTCTTAATGCACACTCTGACGGTGGTCTGTAACTAATTGACGAGACAATCCAGTGAGTGACATCATGAGCATCGATCTACATAATTTGGATAAGATGACATGCATTATCCAATCAGCGAGTCTGACCATCCAATCCTGTTTAAATACACTTACGAAAAGCAGGTAGGCAATTGACTTGCCTTTGCATGTGTTTGTGATGGGTGCGATTGGTGGGGCAGAATGTGCTTACCTTTTTGTGAAAACCTGGCATCATCACTATTTAATAGTTATTCATAAACACACGCTTATGACATCTTACAGACATCTTACAGAAGAGAAATCGAAATCCGGTTCGTAAACTGTCCTGCAGATTTCGGTCGATTGCAGGATTTGCAAAGCATGTGCAACGCCAACTCGTTGTCAACAGATATTTTCCAAATCTTTTCATGTTTTTAATCAAGGTGCTCACGCATTGCGAGATGTAAGACATGCATCATTCAATCAGCAAGTCTGACCATCCAATCCTGTTAAACAACTCTTATGAAAAGCATGGGTTGCTGAATACAAATTCTAACCCAGATCTCTGAAGGGGAGTTACTAGTACAACAGTTTATGCATGTTCGCAGAAGGAAGAGGAAGTATCAATACAAGTACCAACTGTAACAAATTCTTGTGGTCATTATCAGTTACAGTTTACACTGTGCCATCTGGTTACTTTGAAGATAGATTTTGATATAAACCTAAAATCAATCTGGAGGTTTCTAGATTTCACAACTTCTGCAGTACAATCGAGCATGCTCTTTCTCTAAAAATGTCAAACAGGGTAATAGGACTCTTGCTCAAAAGTTGTTTGATCAGGGTTACAACATTCAAGGCTTAGCTTTCAAAATATTTTGTGGTAGGCACGAGGACATTTCCTGTTTGATGTATCAGTGACAAAAATGATGTCCGATGCAATTCCCTATTTTGAACTTGTATTCCCATGGTTTTTTCAGGTAAGCAATTGACTTGCCCTTGCATGTGTTCATGATGGGTGCCATTGGTGGGGCAGAATATGCTCACCTTTTTGTGAAAACCTGGCATCATCACCATTTAATAGTTATTCATAAACACACACTTATGACATCTTACAGAAGAAATTTCTTATGATTATGGAAAGGGCTTTGTTTCCTTTTTACATACAACATAACAAATAAATTCATGTTTCTACCCAGGTGGTCAGTTTGGATTCTACCATCAATTTGGATCGGTCAATCAGATGTGTGTAATCACAATAACCACCTCTGATTGTAACAGCTGTAACTACCACATCACTCTGAAAGAGGATATGACAAGTATGACAAGACAAGTACTTCTTGCTCCGTCATTGTTGGTATTGTGAAATCATGATAAGACATTTATAGATTCAGCTACCCAGAAGTAAATCTTGACGAGCCAAAACTAGTTCTGGGATGACAAGATGTCCTCCACGTCCTCCACGTCCTCCACGTCCTCCAGCCGGCTGACCAAGGACATTTGGATTGATCAATAGAGTGAGTGAGTGTGTTGGGTTTAACGCCGCTTTTAACAGTACTCCAGTTATATCGCGGCATGTCTGCTTAATTTGGAGGGAAGCCCGAAGTGATGCAGGTCTCAGACATTTACTACTTCAGTGAAACCCACGAGCAAGGGTATGGTGCTGACAAACCTATAAACTTAATTGGGGCGAACCAGGATTCGAACACACAATCATAGGTTTCTGGCGTGCCCAAGGGACGCAACTTAGACGACTGGGCCACCCGTGCCCCCTTGATCAATAGAGAACAGATAACATGTTATCATGGAGAACAGACAGAATATTCAACATCATGTGCATACACAGTGGAATAATTCATGCAATTTTCAAAAAAGAAAAACATTAAAAGTGGTCTGAGTAAGTATTAGTTAAATATTTCGGTTCTCACAACCTGCAAGTAACTTACACTCCATATTACCACATGGCATTTTGAGCATAACAGAGAAGCATGTATATGTATGTTCTTGATGGCCACTATTTCACATTCGTTATTTGACTCAAATTAGAAAGTTTCTTCAAATATCTATGATATTGTGAAAAAGGAGATATTGGATACAGACATGTTATTTCTGAGATATGCATATATGTATTAGTCACATTGAAAATCACAAAATATAACACTTACTTAATAACGGTATTAGAACCTACACCGAAACGTCGCTCTTAATTGTAAAGTTGTTCATCCATAAATCTTATCCTTACTTAGTACTCCAACTTCTAAATGCCTCTCAAAGAAGTTAGAAATACAATGATAATTATGATTACTCAATGTACAGAATCATTTATCAGTAGGAATACTATTCCATCATTCTCAACTGGTAGTCGATGACACAAATATATGTACACTGCACTCAGCTAGAGTTACCTCCCTGTGTAGGTGCTCATGCGAGCTCCTTCCCAGGGCGTGACACCTTTGTTACAGTCTCGGTAAAATCGCTATTGTCATTGTGAGGGCAGCCATTACAAGAATCTTGAAATTTGCCCTCTAACCCCAATATGTTGTAACGTTGATACTTCAGTTTATGTCAAAGTTCGTGAAAGGTCATTCTGACGTGACCCCTAAAGGGATGTCCTCAGATCTTTGTTTAGCAGTAGCGAGAACTGAGGTCTGATTTTAAAGTTCCATCTTACATTCTTACTATACCAATTACATGATAGTTGTAATGAAATAGAAATTCAAATTGCCAAACAAAGAAAATAATTCAGCAGGGGTGATGACAGATTAAATGATAAAAGATAACAAACAAACAGACCATACGGATGTGAGATTATTAAATAAGACCAAATTTAGATGACATCCTTTTCACCTCTGTCATGGTTATCCGTCAAATTTAGTAATGCCCACACACTCCGTCTGAAAATAGTCATTTGGTCAGGAAGACAGAGCACTTAAGGTTTCACAATGACATTTCTAATCTTACTTCCTTGTGAATTAAGAACTGTTCCCATCTTTCAGCCTACTTCAGCATCCTTCCTCCCTTCCATCCCTTCATCTCACAGGTTTCATATGATCATCTCCAATGGGCCAAAAACTTTGATAATCATTTTCACTCAATCACAAAATCTTGATGGATATTTAGCATTATGGATGTGACATTAAATCTACACAAATCACTAGGAAAAAATATCATTAATGTTGAGAAAGATCAAAGATAATGAAGAAATATATGACTAGTGAACAGAAGTAACGACTTCTCAGCTGAAACAAAAGTCTCCTGGCAATCTCACACAATAGGATCATGTCTAAGTTTCCCTTGCAATCTCACACAATAGGATCATGTCTAGGTTCCCCTTGCAATCTCACACAATAGGATCATGTCTAGGTTCTCCTGTCAGTCTCACACAGTATGATCATGTCTAAGTTCCCCTGTCAATCTCACACAATAAGATCATGTCTAGGTTCTCCTGTCAATCTCACACAGTATGATTATGTGGAGGTTCTCCTGTCAATCTCACACAATACGATCATGTCTAGGTTCTCCTGTCAATCTCACACAATACGATCATGTCTAGGTTCTCCTGTCAATCTCACACAATATGATCATGTCTAGGTTCTCCTGTCAATCTCACACAATAGGATCATGTGGAGGTTCTCCTGTCAATCTCACACAGTATGATCATGTCTAGGTTCTCCTGTCAATCTCACACAATAGGATCATGTGGAGGTTCTCCTGTCACTCTCACACAATATGATCATGTCTAGGTTCCCCTGTCAATCTCACACAATAGGATCATGTCTAGGTTCTCCTGTCAATCTCACACAATAGGATCATGTGGAGGTTCTTCCTGTCAATCTCACACAATATGATCATCTCTAGGTTCCCCTGTCAATCTCACACAATAGGATCATGTCTAGGTTCTCCTGTCAATCTCACACAGTATGATCATGTCTAGGTTCTCCTGTCAATCTCACACAATACGATCATGTGGAGGTTCTCCTGTCAATCTTACACAATATGATCATGTCTAGGTTCCCCTGTCAATCTCACACAATAGGATCATGTCTAGGTTCTCCTGTCAATCTCACACAGTATGATCATGTCTAGGTTCTCCTGTCAATCTCACACAATATGATCATCTCTAGGTTCCCCTGTCAATCTCACACAATAGGATCATCTCTAGGTTCCCCTGTCAATCTCACACAGTATGATCATGTCTAGGTTCCCCTGTCAATCTCACACAATACGATCATGTCTAGGTTCTCCTGTCAATCTCACACAATAGGATCATGTGGAGGTTCTCCTGTCAATCTCACACAATATGATCATGTCTAGGTTCCCCTGTCAATCTCACACAATAGGATCATGTCTAGGTTCTCCTGTCAATCTCACACAGTATGATCATGTCTAGGTTCTCCTGTCAATCTCACACAATATGATCATCTCTAGGTTCCCCTGTCAATCTCACACAATAGGATCATGTCTAGGTTCTCCTGTCAATCTCACACAATACGATTATCTCTAGGTTCTCCTGTCAATCTCACAAAATACGATTATCTCTAGGTTCTCCTGTCAATCTCACACAATACGATCATGTCTAGGTTCTCCTGTCAATCTCACACAGTATGATCATGTCTAGGTTCTCCTGTCAATCTCACACAGTATGATCATGTCTAGGTTCTCCTGTCAATCTCACACAGTATGATCATGTCTAGGTTCTCCTGTCAATCTCACACAGTATGATCATGTCTAGGTTCCCCTTTCAATCTCACACAATATGATTATCTCTAGGTTCTCCTGTCAATCTCACACAGTATGATCATGTCTAGGTTCTCCTGTCAATCTCACACAGTATGATCATGTCTAGGTTCTCCTGTCAATCTCACACAATAGGATCATGTCTAGGTTCTCCTGTCAATCTCACACAATAGGATCATGTGGAGGTTCTCCTGTCAATCTCACACAGTATGATCATGTCTAGGTTCTCCTGTCAATCTCACACAGTATGATCATGTCTAGGTTCTCCTGTCAATCTCACACAGTATGATCATGTCTAGGTTCTCCTGTCAATCTCACACAATACGATCATGTCTAGGTTCTCCTGTCAATCTCACACAGTATGATCATGTCTAGGTTCTCCTGTCAATCTCACACAGTATGATCATGTCTAGGTTCTCCTGTCAATCTCACACAATAGGATCATGTGGAAGTTCTCCTGTCAATCTCACACAATACGATCATGTCGAGGTTCTCCTGTCAATCTCACACCATACGATCATGTCTAGGTTCTCCTGTCAATCTCACACAATAGGATCATGTCTAGGTTCTCCTGTCAATCTCACACAGTATGATCATGTCTAGGTTCCCCTGTCAATCTCACACAATACGATCATGTCTAGGTTCTCCTGTCAATCTCACACAATAGGATCATGTGGAGGTTCTCCTGTCAATCTCACACTATAGGATCATCTCTAGATTCTCCTGTCAATCTCACACAATAGGATCATGTGGAGGTTCTCCTGTCAATCTCACACAATACGATCATGTCTAGGTTCTCCTGTCAATCTCACACCATACGATCATGTCTAGGTTCTCCTGTCAATCTCACACAATAGGATCATGTGGAGGTTCTCCTGTCAATCTCACACCATACGATCATGTCTAGGTTCTCCTGTCAATCTCACACAATATGATCATGTCTAGGTTCTCCTGTCAATCTCACACAATACGATTATCTCTAGGTTCTCCTGTCAATCTCACACAATAGGATCATGTGGAGGTTCTCCTGTCAATCTCACACAATAGGATCATCTCTAGGTTCTCCTGTCAATCTCACACAATAGGATCATGTGGAGGTTCTCCTGTCAATCTCACACAATAGGATCATGTGGAGGTTCTCCTGTCAATCTCACACAATACGATTATCTCTAGGTTCTCCTGTCAATCTCACACAATAGGATCATGTGGAGGTTCTCCTGTCAATCTCACACAATAGGATCATCTCTAGGTTCTCCTGTCAATCTCACACAATAGGATCATGTGGAGGTTCTCCTGTCAATCTCACACAATAGGATCATGTCGAGGTTCTCCTGTCAATCTCACACAATACGATCATGTCTAGGTTCTCCTGTCAATCTCACACACTATGATTATCTCTAGGTTCTCCTGGCAATCTCACACAATAGGATCATGTCTAGGTTCTCCTGTCAATCTAACACAATATGATCATCTCTAGGGTCCCCTGTCAATCTCACACACTATGGCCAAAAAATGGAATATGGTGCAAAATGAAATTTGAGGTGATAAAGTAGCTTCAAAATAGTGCTAATAGCTGAAAACAATAAAGGGTAGGGACAATTTTAGGTGTGGGCAGGTCAGATGAGAAACTCTAAATGTATTTTAACAAGCCGAAGTCAGTGGATGTACAGAAATGTTGTGCAATACACGAACTGTAATCACAACTCCATTGGTAAAGATATGTGTCAGGGGAAACACCTCCTATTCATTTCCAGGGAGATCAGGGTGCCCTTGTACAAAACAACCTTAGGGCTACGACTGTCATAAATCTATGTTAAGGTATGGGAGTTACGATCATCTTAGCGCTAAGATCACTTTGTACAACCGCACCCAGTATTGTTTCACAGTGTGCATGTCAGTTGTTTATCACAACACAGCAATATTCCAGCTATATGACAGTGGCCTGTAAATAATCAAATTGGGACCAGACAATCCAGAGATGGATATTATCGGAACAATCTACACCATCAGGGTAGCATGACATGCGTCAACCAAGTCACCCAATCTGACCACACTTTCCATTTAGTCAAGATGCTTGTCATAAGAGGCAACCAACAGGATCGGGTGGTCAGGCTCGACTTGGTTGATGCATGTCATCGTATCCCAATTGCGTGGATCGATGTTCAGGATGTCAATCACTGGATTGTCTGGTCCAGACTCGATTATTTACAGACCGCTGTCATATAGCTGGAATATTGCGGCGTTAAACAACAAACCAGCAAACAAACAAAACCTTTTCCGGGGCCCTATTCTAATGCAGAAGTCCAACTCGGCTTCAGTCATTGTGTGAAGGGTCTTTAAAGAGTCTAAGAGCACTCTCAGATCAGCAGCTGTGACACTGTGGTAAATATATGTCATGCAAAAGTCTTGGAAAACCCAGTTACCAGGAATGTCACAAGAAAATACTTTAATCACTATCAGTTCAGTTGAGATAAAAATAATGCAATGACACTGTAGCTCACCTATGTAGCCAACAGTTAAAAATATCATCAAAGACAGACAGTGAAGAAAAGTGCTGTCAGCATTGATCATGTTGATTTTCAACAATGTTTTGCATTACAACAGTTTGTACATTTGTAGGACTGAAAACTAGCAGTAAAATATAATAGTCTGAACAAAATATGATGTAACAATAAGGAGAAACACACATGACAAAGTTCATCACCCTCATGCTGGCAATTTCATGGGAGACGAAGTTTACACATGTACACAGCCAAATGTGCCTTTTAAGATAATTTAATTAGTTTGGGCAAAACAAGGTCAAAACATGTATCATAGCCGAGACTAAATCTTGAAACTAACAACTACCAAAGTTTGTTACATTTTGAACAGTAATGACAGAGAAATTGCTAAAAATACACTTTTTAAACTGCCTGCTATCAGGTTCAAATCTATGGAGGTAATAGGGGTGTCATCATTGGTGGAGAACAAGCACGTGAAGTTTCAGCTTCAGTGGTCAAGTTGTTTCTGAGGTGAAGAGTTTACTTGACTCTCAGTCCAAGTCACTCACTCACTCACTCACTCACTCACTCAGGTGAGCTGGAAATGCAAGCTGAGATAACAGCAGAAACATGAAAGAGTCATCAGAAGATGACATATCCCCCCCAGTCTGGCACAATTCGGACTTGGAGTTTAGCTACTTATACCCCACTTTTGGTTCATTGCCATATCAACCTGCAGTTCAGCGAGGAACAAAATAATGTTATTCAGAATTTTTCAAACTCCCAAATTCTCAAAAGGCACCAGTTCACCACCAGACTGATCTGTAAATCAAGTCTCACTTCGAAATATTCAGTGGTTCTCGTCCGCAAACAAGCACAACACTCATTTTCAGTCAAGTCCAACTTGTCGTCAATAAAAAAATTAAATTATAAAAAAGACAAATCCGAAATCATCAATAGGCACCAGTTCACTACTAGACTGATCTATATAGCAAGTTTCAACAAGAAATATCTTATGGTTTTGGAGTTCTGATCTGGAAATGGAAAACAACATGTTTTCATCATGAAAAATCATGAAAAAAAACAAAATTTAAAAAAATATAAATCCCAAATCATCAAAAGGCACCAGTTTCCCACTAGACATATTCAACAAGAAATATTTAACAGTTTGGGGGGCTCTGCTCTGGAAACTGAAAATGGAAAATGGCTCTATCCCCCCGTTTTTCAATTTTCAAAAATATCATAGACTTACAGACATAATGTAATCTTTCAGTGATACAGGAAGAAATATTATAACAGGACGATAGTGTGTGCATGCACTTCCTTCAAGAGAGCAAACTACATTGTTCATAGTTTGGAAAGAGTCTCCATAGTTACTTCCTCTTCCGTCTTATTGTAGACAAGTGGAGGACATTACAAATTTGACGCATCAGTGACAAAAATGATGTCTGAAGTCCTTATTTTAACTTGTGTCAGGTGTCCCTGTATTTTTTCAGGTGAACAATTGACTTGACTTTGCATGTGTTTGTGATGGGTGCCACTGGTGGCGCAGGATATGCTCACCTTTTCGTAAACACCTGGTATTATCACTATTTGATAGTAATTCATAAACACATAACCTTCTAAAAAAAGGGTCCCATCCTAGAAAAGGTATATACCAAGTTTAATGACAAATGCATGACCCCGGTAATACATTTCGAGAAATAGTCTTGTCTATCGCATTAACCTAACCTTGACCTTTGACCTTTTCATGACACGAACCAAAAGGATTTCTGAGGGCCACACAGACAATGACTATGGTAGAACACAATATAATGCCAATAGTCTGTGTGTAGTACGCCTTAGAAAAATCACAAATTTCAACAAAACATTAGGGAGTCATTCTTCATGGAGCTGCTGATAAGTCCAACCTCAACCAAGAGCCCAGAATATTTAATGAGTAAAAGTGTACTCTGTCACATATATAAGATAGCTACGCGGAAAATCGCAAAGAACAATGAAGAAGAAGTGTGGTTTATTTCACAATAGGGGGCACGGGTGGACCAGTCGTCTAAGGCCCCGCGATTCGCTGCGCAGAGAAACCTATGATTGTGGGTTCGAATCCCGGTTCTCCCCGATTATGTTTCTAGGTTTGTCAGCACCATACCCGTGCTCGTGGGTTTCAACGAAATGATAAACGTCTGAGACCTACATCACTTCGGGCTTTCCTCCCACATTAAGCTGACATGCCGCGATATAACTGGAATACTATTAAAAGCGGCGTTAAACCCAACTCACTCACTCACTATTTCACAATAGAACATTGTTCTTTCATGGCATCATTTCTGGAGATTCGAATAAGCGTTCGCAACTTAATGACGTCATATACTGGACAAAGTTGTTTTTGAGAGAGAAGTGTCTTGTAAGTTGTTTGCCATGGTTGTAGCTGGGCTACGCAGATAAAGGCAGTGGCCGAAAGTGTGAGAGATATGACAATCGGTATGAGGATTGTTAGAATATGCGTGAAATACCAACTTAACCCACCTGATCGTAAAACATACTAGTCCGACATTTCCAGGGTGGGATTCTGTTCAGGGAGTCATTATTAAGAAAAAAAAATTTAAAGCTTGTACATTTTATCAACATCCTTAAAGAGGTTGAACATAATGTTGATATCTCATATAAGAAAAAAACGTCTCGTGGTTTTTGTTTATCGTACAATAAAACACTGCAGGGAGAATAAACCACTTGGGGCTGTGCGCCCTCATGGTTTATTCTCCCTGTAGTGTTGTATTGTACGATAAACAACTCCCACTCATCAATTATTTCTTGAATAAGAGAGGACGGATTGACTCACAATCATGATGGAATAATATTTAGGTTACCAGTACACTTCCTGTTGCTATTGTTGCTGTGAGAAATGAAAGGCTGCATTTACAGTAATGTTCTTCCTGGACACATGATGACGTAAACATCAAGTGTTGCTGATGTTGATCTTGAATGTCACACGCTCACTCTGTGTCATGATCCAGAGCCTATAGATCATGATGTAATAATGCCCATCCAACACTGCTAGTGTTTCAACTATGCAAGTGAGTGACCATGGTTGTATGCTGTAGAAGCCTATAGATCATGATGGAATAACGCCCATCCAACACTGCTAGTGTTTCAACTATGCAAGTGAGTGACCATGGTTGTATGCTGTAGAAGCCTATAGATCATGATGGAATAACGCCCATCCAACACTGCTAGTGTTTCAACTATGCAAGTAAGTGACCATGGTTGTATGCTGTAGAAGCCTATAGATCATGATGGAATAACGCCCATCCAACACTGCTAGTGTTTCAACTATGCAAGTAAGTGACCATGGTTGTATGCTGTAGAAGCCTATAGATCATGATGGAATAACGCCCATCCAACACTGCTAGTGTTTCAACTATGCAAGTAAGTGACCATGGTTGTATGCTGTAGAAGCCTATAGATCATGATGGAATAATGCCCATCCAACACTGCTAGTGTTTCAACTATGCAAGTGAGTGACCATGGTTGTATGCTGTAGAAGCCTATAGATCATGATGGAATAACGCCCATCCAACACTGCTGGTGTTTCAACTATGCAAGTGAGTGACCATGGTTGTATGCTGTAGAAGCCTATAGATCATGATGGAATAACGCCCATCCAACACTGCTAGTGTTTCAACTATGCAAGTGAGTGACCATGGTTGTATGCTGTAGAAGCCTATAGATCATGTTTGAATAACGCCCATCCAACACTGCTAGTGTTTCAACTATGCAAGTGAGTGACCATGCGTTGTATGCTGTAGAAGCCTATAGATCATGATGGAATAACGCCCATCCAACACTGCTAGTGTTTCAACTATGCAAGTGAGTGACCATGCTGTTGAAAGTAATATTACAGCTTTATGGCAGAGGCCTGTGTATGATCACATTCTTGGCTGGATCTGGATCTGGATCTGGGCCAGGCAAACTAGAGGTTGAGAGTTAGAAAAATGAGTGCTGTCATCAGGGTATCACATCAAGCCTTTATACAGGCCTGTGACCTCCTCAAAACCAATATGACCTATAGTAAAAATCACATCAACACAAACTGGAGGGGCTAGGCAGATTGCTGACCCGAGTGAACATCGACCTTCCTTGTACAGAATGTTTGCTCTTCCTTGTAGTTTGTGTCTCTGGGGCTTGACGTGAATATCAATAATGAAATAAAGATAAACATTTCTGACTGTATGGATAATCCTCATACAGGTAATGTAAAGCCTCTAATTTTATAACATAATATAATAATATAACATTTCATTCAGCCTCCATTAATATTCAAAAGTATTCATATTTCTCTTTAATGTGGTTGTATAGTACTTGTGATGACCTAAGATCTAACACATGTCATACACCTGTCATCGTGACCGATTCAGGATAACCATTGTCTGAATGAACATTTAATTCCAAAGGCTAATTCCCATGTAGCCTTAAAAAAGAGTTGTTTGTTTGTTGTTTAACACCGGAAACATTCATATGTTGCAATATACCGGGTAAACAGAAGTGTTATTAATAATATCCCTGGGATTTTATACCATCCCTGTTTATGAGATTTAAGTCGACTGAAGAACAATAGGATGATGTCACTGGAGGTTTATAATACAGGATAGAGTGATATCAGTCAGTGCCTATCATCTTTTAGCGAATATCTTAGAATGAAAGTTATAAGTGAACCCTGGCTTAACATGCAGCCAATACGTTACTTTGTTTTGTTTGTTTGTTTGGTGTTTAACGCTGCACTCAGCAATATTGCAGCTATATGACGGAGGTCTGTAAATAATCTAGTCTGGACCAGACAATCCAGTGATTGAAATCATGAGCATCGATCCACGCAATTAGGATACGATGACATGCATCAACCAAGTCAGCAACCCTGACCACCCGATCCCATTAGTCGCCTCTTATGACAAGCATAGTCGTTTTTTACAGCAAGCTAGACCTATTCTACCCCGGATCTTCATGGATCCAATACGTGGTTATATCTATGGGGACTTGCAATGCAAAACAACAACCAATCACACTCAGCAGTCCTACATCTAAACACTGCAAGGTCTTTCTTGACCCGTCGGTTGACACTTGACTCATTTAATGACTCTTCTACAGCTCACACACAAAGGCATTATAATATTTTCAGTTAGATTTCAGTACATACGTAACTTTAACCATAAGAGCAGAATCCTTATTTTTTACGGGTTTAACTAGGTGCAATATATGGCTTCCTGTACACATAGAAATGAGGAAATTGACAACAAATAATATTAACTGCAACACCCATTAGATGGAGATGAGTATGGATGTTGGAGTGAGTGAGTGAGTGAGTGAGTGAGTGAGCGAGCGAGTTTGGTTTTACGCCACTTTTAGTAATATTCCCGCAATATCACGGTGGGGGACACCAAATATGGGCTTCACATATTGTACCCAAGTCGGAAATCAAACCCGGGTCTTCGGCGTGACGAGAGAACACTTTAACCACTTGGCTACCCAATATTGGAATGACTGATACAAATTAGACTGTAACATGTAGGTAAGATTCATGTGATAGTTCAGTCCTCATGAGATATACAATCAATGTTCAGACAGCCTGTGTGACACTTTCTTCATACAATCATCAAGTTTCAATTCAAAGGAAATCCCCATCTGTTGCAAACATAAGTTATTCTGTTTCAGTGTTTAAAATACCAGCCTGCCCAACAGTCTGAGATGGTTTATATTACTGACGGACGGTCAGGTTTGAAAACTTGCACACCTGATGGTCGGAAGTCAAAGTTACTAAGCTGACAGTCCACCAGTTTGTTGTTGTTTCCTGGGAACTAACATTAAACGGTACTATTATGTTTGCCGTTCTGTTACCTTTTTTTCATTAGTCTAAAAATTTCTGGACTGGCAACATTTTATCTGGTCTGGTAACTTTGCAATGTGCAATGGGACCCCCATTTTGATGTCAAGGCCCCCAACATCTAGACCCGACAGTCCCCAGGTCTCGTACATACATAGACCAAGGGAAGTCCCTGGTTTTATTACCTTTCCATAGATCTGGTTAGAAATGGCATGCTTTTATGATAATATAATGATAATTATAACAATGATAATAATAATAAAATTGCACTAATATAGCGCACACTTTACACTGCTCTGTGCAGCAGCATATCAGCTTTCACTTGTGGTTTTCGATATAGAGTAAACGTTTTTAACGAACACGCTTATAACAAACTGACGGATATGACAAATTAATTTTTTTGTCCTGGCCATTTGCTGAATATGCTGTAGATATGCTTATAATGAACTACAGTTATTACAAACTAAAATTAGTGGCCCCACCCTTTGAGCTTGATAAAACTGTAGCTTACTGTATGTATATTTCTCGCTCTGAACGTACAGATTTTGGTCCTTGGATGCACATAATTTATACATGTGTTTATTTGTATCCATAATGTTGATATACAAAACAAAGTATCTGCTTGATATATACACTCAGATATAATGTTAGGAGAGTTTCATTTTAATGGTCCCCCTAACATTTGTTATCTGCTATTCTACCATGAATTTGGAATTTACTCGATTCTGATTGGTCAATCAGAGGCTAATAAATCACAATAAACACCCTCTGATTGAAACAGCTGGTTTGACGGCCGCATCACCGCGGAAGCTAATATTCATAGAATAGTACTATTTTCAGTCTTTGTCGGTAGGCATATTTAAATAATTATATTTAAAATTACAGGTTACAAAATGCACAGATGCGGTTACTACAATATTCAAAGGATGTGTGGCAATACATTTTGTGCAGAAAAACACGACAGAAATCAACAAAGGGAATGTATTTACATTTTGGAGACAACAGAGAGCATGGAATTTTGGCGCTTTTCTATATACGACTGTGATGTCATATCTTTTGCGTCACAATGAGCGATATGACGTCATAATAGTGACGTGCGATGTGGAGCGAAAGCCTTGCAAAGCTTGCTTTGTTTTCTTTCTCATGTTAGCTTACCAAGTTGCTGTGGATATATATGCTTTCAATGCCTTGTCATATATTCGAGTGAAGTATTACGGTGTAAACAAACTGCTTGAGTATATACATCTCCATATTTTGTTCAGCGATTCTGTAATTCAGATCGATAACCCACTCAAAACACTGAACTTAACCCGTGCCGCTTCACTCAGTATATTTGCTAACACCAAAGAGTTCGCGTTTTATTTAGTCATGGTAGAATGGAGATAAACATACTGTGTTTTCAATGTAGAGCTAGGTTACCTGTAGATTTAACCGCGCTAAATTTAACATTTGAAACCTCACGCTGTGCGTTCGGTTCCAAATTCAATTTAGCGGGGTTAAATCTACAGGTAACCTAGCTCTACATTGAAAACACGGTATGTTTATCTCCTAATTATCATAATTATAGCTAAAATGGATAGAATTATCATTAAACCACCTGCATGTTATCAGAAATTATAGCTAAAATAGATAGAATTATCATCAAACCGCCCGCATGTTATCAAAAATGAGCGGGCCACTGTAACTTGATAATGCCCTCATATTGCTTGACGACGGGCCATTATCACGCCCGTTGTCAGGTGACGTCATAGGATAGGGATAGGTGACGTCACGTTCAATAGTGATGTCATCTGGTTTGTTCTATGACGTTTCCATATTTGTAAAAGTTGGTCAGTGATATTCGTGTTGATTGCAGTAAATGTTTCAAAACCGATATTGCTGTTTCTTTTTTTTTATAACAAATTCCATCGATTTTAGCTATAATAACGGTAACGCTATTTTTCAGGGCATTATCATTTGCAGAAGCCCTCGGTCTTTTCAACTGCCTTCCTACGTCTGGCAGTTAATGGAAGACCTCGGGCTTCTGTCAATGATAATGCCCTGAAAAACAGCATTACTGTTATATTGGCTGGCCACTTAACTTGCTAATGGCCTCATATTGCTTGACGACGGGCCATTATCACACCCGTTGTTAGCTGATGTCATACTGATGTTCAATAGTGACGTTATCTGGTTTGTTCTATGTTGTTTCCATATTTGTAAAAGTGGGTCATTGACATTCGTTGCGTGTTGATTGTAGTAAATGTTTCAAAACCGATATAGTTCTATCCATTTTAGCTATAATAACGGCAAATTATCATTTGCAGAAGCCCTCAGTCTTTTCAACTGCCCTTCTTCGTCAGGCAGTTAATAGAAGACCATGGGCTTCTGCAAATGTAATGCCCTGAAAAATAGCGTTACCCTTCTAAAAAACTTAGTGCTTTATGACCTGGCCTACTTGTGGTGATACCAAGACATGCATCGGCACACCCACCGCCGGTATTCAATGACACCACTTTTCACTGTGATCCACCCTTAACCAGAGGGGTCGGCTCAGGCCTGTAGATTCCCATATCTGAGACACACAGGCATATATAGCATTCCTTTGTGTGTCAATAAATTGTACATCTTCTGTTAAAAGCTTGTATGAAAAAAATCGCAATTTTGATAGAGCCTGTCTAAATCTTTTAACATTAGTTTGTTTTTTTGTTGTATAATGCCGCACTCAGCAAAATTCCAGCTGTATGACAGCAGTCTGCAGATAAATCCAGTCTGGACCAGACAATCCAGAGATTGACATCATGAGCATCAGTCTACGCAAATGGGATACGATGACATGCATCAACCAAGTCAGCAAGTCTGACCACCCGATCCCATTAATCACCTGTTACGGCAAGCAAGGGTACAAGACTAACTGTACAAAACAAAACCAACTGACTACACAGCTTACATTGTTCCCAGTCTGTCATGGCTGTTGCATACCGTGACCTGTCATCCTAAGCTAGAATCTTCTGCACTCTCCCAATCTGCAGAAAAAAGAATTTATCACTCACATGACAGCTCACCTTTGACCAACACATTAGCCAACCAAAGATTAACAACAACCCTGAGATAAGATATGGCCAATTAATTTCAAACAGTGTTCAATGTTTGTTTGTTTGTTTGTTGTTTAACGCCGCACTCAGCAATATTCCAGCTGTATGATGGCGGTCTGTAAATAATCAAGTCTGGACCAGACAATCCAGTGATTGACAGCATGAACATTGATCCACGCAATTGGGATCGATGACATGTATCAATCAAGTCAGTGAGCCTGACCAGCCGATCCCGTTAGTCGCGCTTTTACGGCAAGCATAGTCACCTTTTACGGCAAGCATGGGTTGCTGAAGACCTATTCTACCCCGGAATCTTCACGAATCCAAACAGTCTTCAAAGCATATCATTACAACAGGCCTTTCATTGTTCACCTGTGTAGGAAACGAACGAATATTCAATTAACAGGCCTGGAAATACTTTCCTGTGAAGTAATAATAACAACAACAACAACAACAACACTTGTAATAGCACCAATATTCACACAGTAAAGCATGCTCTGTGTGCTTGTGGGAAGAGTCAAGAGTCAAGAAACAGTTTAGGGGAGAGTCTTTCTATAAAGAAATGTTTTTATCTCTCATAAAAGATAAGTTTGGGGATTGTTTTATTTCCAGTGGTAGATCATTCCACAATGAGGCTGCTGCATATTTGGAGGAACTTTTTCCATCAGTCATTACAGCTTGTGTAAGTTGGGTTAAATGTCGCTTTGGACAGTATTTATACAATGGTGTCAGTTTGATGTTAACAATGAAAAATAACTGCAAGTGCTTGGTTGAGAATGTAAAAAATTATGTAAGCTGAGAGGAAAGGTAAACATTATAAATGTAAAATGTTCTTGTGATCTCAAAGACCTGCCCTTGATTTTCATAAGCTGTTGAGGTGGCAGTTTGGTATTGATTCCGTAGATGCACCAACCGAATATGGTTGTCTTGTTGTGCTTCAACTGTGAATCATGACCTTAAAACCAAGATGTGTTCTAGAATAAGTATTAAAAGATGAATTCTTTAATTTCAGCATAAATCTATTCTCAATGAACTGATATTTTACTGTAGTGAACAGAACACTTCGACGGAACTACTGTCATACAAGAGTTACCCCCCAACCCCCGCAAATTGTCTCCCTTTATCATGTTTATCGTAAGTGTCCAGCACGTACACAAACTGTTATGTTCGTTCCACGTTGACAAGGCAAAATAATAACAGATTGTTATTTATGAAGTTAATATCTCTTCTTGACAATTGTTATTTTCTTGAAAATGTTTCGTAAATTTCTCATTTTTGTTACTTGATCAGTGTGTATTCAAGATTTCACTACCAACAGTGGTCTTGTAGATTTCAAGAATATTTCTTGCGGAAGTTGATTTTGTATATAATCATATGTAAATGTATGATAAAGAATTTTCGTGACCCTTAAACACACAAACTCCTTTAAGTCTCCCACCCCCACCCCCCCAAACCTCTTGTATGGCATATTCCAAAATTCCTAATTTAAGTAAGTAAGAGAGGAGGGGGGTCATGTATCTATCATCCTAATACATACACACACCGGATGTAGTTAAAAACTGGTCATGTATCTATCATCCTAATACATACACACACCGGATGTAGTTAAATACTGGTCATGTATCTATCATCCTAATACATACACACACCATATGTAGTTAAATACTGTCATGTATCTATCACCCTAATACATACACACACCAGATGTAGTTAAATACTGGTCATGTATCTATCATCCTAATACATACACACACCAGATGTAGTTAAATACTGGTCATGTATCTATCATCCTAATACATACACACACCGGATGTAGTTAAATACTGGTCATGTATCTATCATCCTAATACATACACACACCATATGTAGTTAAATACTGTCATGTATCTATCACCCTAATACATACACACACCAGATGTAGTTAAATACTGGTCATGTATCTATCATCCTAATACATACACACACCAGATGTAGTTAAATACTGGTCATGTATCTATCATCCTAATACATACACAGACCAGATGTAGTTAAATACTGGTCATGTATCTATCATCCTAATACATACACACACCAGATGTAGTTAAATACTGGTCATGTATCTATCATCCTAATACATACACACACCAGATGTAGTTAAATACTGGTCATGTATCTATCATCCGATTACATACACACCAGATGAAGTTAAATACTGGTCATGTATCTATCATCCTAATACATACACAGACCAGATGTAGTTAAATACTTGTCATGTATCTATCATTCTATTACATACACACCAGATGAAGTTAAATACTGGTCATGTATCTATCATCCTAATACATACACACACAGGATGTAGTTAAATACTGGTCATGTATCTATCATCCTAATACATACACACCAGATGTAGTTAAATACTGGTCATGTATCTATCATCCTAATACATACACAGACCAGATGTAGTTAAATACTGGTCATGTATCTATCATCCTAATACATACACAGACCAGATGTAGTTAAATACTGTCATGTATCTATCATCCTAATACATACACACCAGATGTAGTTAAATACTGGTCATGTATCTATCATCCTAATACATACACACACAGGATGTAGTTAAATACTGGTCATGTATCTATCATCCTAATACATACACACCAGATGTAGTTAAATACTGTCATGTATCTATCAAACTAATACATACACAGACCAGATGTAGTTAAATACTGTCATGTATCTATCATCCTAATACATACACACCAGATGTAGTTAAATACTGGTCATGTATCTATCATCCTAATACATACACAGACCAGATGTAGTTAAATACTGGTCATGTATCTATCATCCTAATACATACACAGACCAGATGTAGTTAAATACTGTCATGTATCTATCATCCTAATACATACACACCAGATGTAGTTAAATACTGGTCATGTATCTATCATCCTAATACATACACACACAGGATGTAGTTAAATACTGGTCATGTATCTATCATCCTAATACATACACACCAGATGTAGTTAAATACTGTCATGTATCTATCAAACTAATACATACACAGACCAGATGTAGTTAAATACTGTCATGTATCTATCATCCTAATACATACACACCAGATGTAGTTAAATACTGGTCATGTATCTATCATCCTAATACATACACAGACCAGATGTAGTTAAATACTGGTCATGTATCTATCAACCTAATACATACACACAACGGATTTAGTTAAAAACTGGTCATGTATCTATCATCCTAATACATACACACACAGGATGTAGTTAAATACTGGTCATGTATCTATCATCCTAATGCATACACAACGGATGTAGTTAAATACTGGTCATGTATCTATCATCCTAATACATACACACACCAGATGTAGTTAAATACTGGTCATGTATCTATCATCCGATTACATACACACCAGATGAAGTTAAATACTGGTCATGTAACTATCATCCTAATACATACACAGACCAGATGTAGTTAAATACTTGTCATGTATCTATCATCCTAATACATACACACCAGATGAAGTTAAATACTGGTCATGTATCTATCATCCTAATACATACACACACCAGATGTAGTTAAATACTGGTCATGTATCTATCATCCTAATACATACACAGACCAGATGTAGTTAAATACTGGTCATGTATCTATCATCCTAATACATACACACACCAGATGTAGTTAAATACTGGTCATGTATCTATCATCCTAATACATACACACACCAGATGTAGTTAAATACTGTCATGTATCTATCAAACTAATACATACACACACCGGATGTAGTTAAATACTGTCATGTATCTATCATCCTAATACATACACAACGGATGAAGTTAAATACTGGTCATGTATCTATCAAACTAATACATACACAATGGATGAAGTTAAATACTGGTCATGTATCTATCATCCTAATACATACACACAACGGATTTAGTTAAAAACTGGTCATGTATCTATCATCCTAATACATACACACACAGGATGTAGTTAAATACTGGTCATGTATCTATCATCCTAATACATACACAACGGATGAAGTTAAATACTGGTCATGTATCTATCAACCTAATACATACACACAACGGATTTAGTTAAAAACTGGTCATGTATCTATCATCCTAATACATTCACACACAGGATGTAGTTAAATACTGGTCATGTAGCTATCATCCTAATCAAACAAGGTTACCTAATCCTTTAGACATATTACAGAAGACATTTTAAGAACACATTTACCATGACATTGCCCTGAATACCTGAATTTCCCTGAATTGACAACCGTGTTGAGTAATTCCAACCAATACATCACCACAGTGTGTCACAAGACATTTGTGGGCCAACTAGTAAAGCTACAATCAACCTACCACCCAACCCCTCAGTTGAACCCAGTGAAGTGTGTGTTAGTCGTGCATCAACTACATTCTCATTCAGTCCCCAGGATCTGCTTCCTCTTGTGTAGGAAGTAAAACAATTGAAACATTCGTACATATTGTCGTCAAAATATATGAAATAAACCAGTCTCATCACAAGCACATCTTTTATTCAGATGTGTTATTTCCCCGCAGGAAGATTTGGGGGGTCAGAGTGTGCTGAGGGTTCATCATAAGCAACCCTGTGTGAGGTTGTGTCTAGATCTTAACACAGACAGGTACATTACTGGAGCTAAAGATTGGATTTTAAAGAGATTGGAAATAAACAAGATATAATTTAGTGTTAAGAATAATATAATAAGACCTCTGAAATCAATGCAAACTGGCTACTCCCTCTTATTTGTTTGGATTAAGAAGATATAGGTGCTGATATATCCCCGTGCAATCTCATTAAAATCAGATCTTAGTTCTCGCTACCTCTAAACAAAGATATGAGGACATACCATCTCAGGTCATGTCAGAACAACCTTTCATCCAATCAATCAGAGCGTCACTTACCAGATCATGAAAGTAACAGTCATGATTTCATGCGAACACGAAAGATCTAACAAGGGGTATTCTGAACGACAGTTACAGGCTTTATGACTGAATCCAATGTTGTGCATAGTCTGTCACCACTGAGTGTAAAATGACCTTGAACAGATAACCAACACAAAGTATGTTTGTATTTCTGACTGTGTCAACAAACTAACTGTGTCAATGAGTGAGTTAGTGAGTTGGGTTTCACGCCACATATAACAGTAGTGATGCAGGTCTCAGTTGTTTACCACTTCGGTGAAACCCACAAGCATGGGTATGATGCTGGCAAACCTAGAAACATAATCAGGGCGACCCCGGATTCACACCCTCAATCATAGGTTTCTGGCATTCCCAAAGGACGCAACTCTGCAAAGGGAATCACGGTGTCTTAGACGACTGGGCCACCAGTGCCCCGACTGTGTCAATGAACTGGGCTATGTGGTCAAAATGATTGTAGCCCAGCAGTACGACAAGACAAAGATTGTTGCTGGTGTCAAAGAAGAAACAGAATGCAGAGGATGGTAAAAGAGGATAAAGAGGAAGAAGCATCTCCACTCTCAGAACGTCTACTGCTACTGCTAGAGAAGCACAACCTGACCTTTGGTTCATGAGTACGTTGTACGCCTCATGCTCAACATTTTAATCGCGGGTCATATTCCGGTAAGACACAAAACACCTTATGTAATAATAGCATGGAACAAAACTGTACATGTGTCCTGGTTACATAGCAGTGTTGAGTATATATCAGTCAGTGAACAGCATTTTGGTTTTGATGGCGTCTCGGGAATTAGGGGTGAATTTATAAATAAATACATTTAGAAAACACAGAGGGTTGGTAACTGAAAATGTTGAAATTAACAAGAGTGGGAATTGAATGCGAAAAATGCAAGTGGTCTTTGTTTGCATTTATGAAACTTCGCATTTATGTCTCCAAAATGACTATCAACAATAAGACAGCCTCACTGCACACCTTGGATAGAGGAAATGCCTACTTGAATATATACACTGATTGAGCATCAGTTGTATCAAGTACATAACAATGTCATTTAAAGAATAGGAATTACACAATAGGCATCTGGTGAGTTGTCACTGCTGGGGTCAAGAGTTCTAACCACTTGTGTCAAACTAGGCATCATTGACCACTCCAATCAGTGAACTGTTGTAAGTTGAATCATTTTATTCCCTTTGAACTTCCTTAATGCCAGCCAACAGAATAAACATATGTGTGTTGTTTTTAGGAAAACACTGTTTATAGATATTACGAGAGTGCTTTACTCAGTGCTAATAAGCGGTGCTATTTGCTGTTTGATTGGATTAAGGTAAGGATATGTATCATTCCACTGGGGATGGGGTGGGGGGAGTCACATTGATTTGGAGTCGCATTTTTGGCTAGGAGTCAGCAGTCATATTAATTTGGAGACGCATTAATTTCAAGATTTACAGTAGTTTAGGGGGATTTGTACAGCTGACATAGTACCTATCTTTGTTGTCGTTGTAGTAGCTTATGCCCATGTGGCTGTAGTGGCTAGGGAAACATGACAATGTCACGCTCCTTGTATGCTGAGCTAGGAGGCAGCCATGATTCAGAGAGCCGAGATGTTTGGAGCATGTTCATTGGGAAAGGCGACTAAGCTTGTCGTAAGAGGCAACTAATGGGATCGGTTAGTCAGGCTCACTGACTTGGTTGATGCATGTCATCATATCTCATATTACGTGGATCAATGCTCATGATGTTAATGACTGGATTGTCTGGTGCAGACCTGATTATTATAGATCACTGTCTTATAGCTGGAATATTGCTAAGTGCGGCGTTAAACAACAAACAAACAAAACATATATATCAAAGCACATCAGCTTCCTGTGGGAGGAAACACTGATGTCATGCAATTCTTTGACTTTGTGAAACCCACCAGCCAAGACATGGTGTAGACAAACTCAGAAATTGAATTAGGTCAAATCTGGGATTTGAACCTGGGATTTGAACCCACAATCTGGGATTTGAACCCACAATAAATTCTGGCATGCAAGGGTTGCAACTCGGCCAAGTAAATTGTGGTGTCTTATACGACTGAGCCACCCGTGCCCCCTAGAATCTATGAATAACAAACATTCGAAAGTAAAAAATGAACACTAAATTGGCAAACTTTTCTGCTTCATTTGACAATATTGATCAAACACATCCTTCTCTTGTCAAGTCAGTCTCAACATGACTGTTCCAGTAACCCTGAACAGGAAGAAGGCAGTGCTTGAGAATTGTCTTGTAAAGATTTTTGCATTTTTATTATTGAATAAATCTAAACGCCTGTGTGCACACTGTCTTGATCCTCATTGATTAACCTCCGTATTCCTCCTCTGTATACCACTATACTATATGACAAACCAAAGGAGAAACTTTTTTCACTAAACTTACCGACACATAGATACACATTTCTACATCTCTATCTTCAAAGGTTCAGGACCAATTTGCATCAATGACAGCAAATGTCTTCTGAACTTCACTGAGAAGGCCATATATGACATGCTGGATTCCTCATACATAACATTCATTTAAATTTGGGGATAGAACAAAGAGGCAAGAAGTTATCATCCCATGCTTCATCTGTCTCTTTAAGAACATGAATCAGAATTTCTGCTCAGATTGGCAAAATGAACTGCTTTGTTTGTTTATTTTTTGTTTACCGCCGCACTCAGGAATACTCCAGCTATATGACAGTGGTCTGGACCAGACAATCCAGTGATTGACATCATGAGCACCGACCCATGCAATTGGAATACGATGACATGTATCAACCAAGTCAACGAGCCTGACCACCCGATCCCGTTAGTTGCCTCTTACAACAAGCATAGTCGTCTCTTACGGCAAGCATGGGTTGCTGAAGACCTATTCTACCCCGGATCTTCACAGGTCACAAAATGAAATGGAAAAGGAAAGCAGGCCAACAAGTTTAACTTACTCTCCAGGTATATGGATGATCTGATATCACTCAGTAATGGCCGAATAGCCAATTCCCTGCCACTGATTTATCAACCTGAACTAGAAATAAAAGACATCACTGAAACTACCTCATCTATTTCACACTTAGATCTATGCATTCACACTTAGATCTATGCATTCACACTTAGATCTATGCATTCACACTTAGATCTATGCATTCACACTTAGATCTGTGCTTTCACACTTAGATCTATGCACAAAGATTCAGAGTAACAAAAAGCTGTCAACAAAGACACCATGGATGACTTTAACTTTCCATGTCAACTTTAACTATAGGTTGAGCAATATCCCAGCAGCTCTAGCCTTATTTGTGAGTGATTCGTAAACACATGCTCATGCTATAGTCAGAATTGGGCAAGGGATTCTGCTTTGAGCAGAGATTTCTTAAGACTACGGTTGCTTTTTGTCAGATTTAATTATACAGCTAAATCAGGCCCTGTGATGTTATAATACCTTAAAACACATCTGTGACGTCATTCCATTGTTTGAACGCTCTATTATTTTTCAGGAATGGAGAGTTGTTTGCCAACTCTACTATACATTATCTTGAAGCAACATTTGAATTAATTTCCCCTTGGAACAGACGGAACTATTTTTACATCTATTTACAAGTGAATATTTTCAATTTTTTTTGCAAACATGTGTCGTCAGCGGGGTTCGAACCAGCATCGTCAGATTTGAAAATGTCTAATCGTCAATCTCAGCTACTGCGGAACATGTAGGCATGGTGTGAAATATACTATCAAATATTTTCATAATTTTGCATGTGCTTAAAAGCTCAAAATAATATGTATATATTTTGTGTTAGAGCAGGTTACCTACAACAACTACGGGGTATTTTGTCAAAGTGTGAAAGTAGGGATGAGTTTTAAGTAGGGGAATATCCTCATAACTATCCATTCCTTAAAAATAATGGGCCTCGGCCCCTGCGGGGCCTCTGCTCCATTATTTTGAGATCTGACTTGGTTGTGGTTCAGAGGAATCTGACAGCAAATCGGTATATCGACCAAATTCTTCAATGCCACCTTCAAATTATCAACCAACAATGCTACACCCCACACAGCTCATGTCACTGTTGACTTCAACGTCACATGTCTTGCCATGGACTTCAAGATCTCCCGATCTGAACCCAATAGATCATCTGTGGAATGAATTCAATAGACATGTACGTCAACGTCAACATACGCCACAGACACTTGCACAAGTGGCCAACACACTGCAGGAAGAATGGAGGAAAATTCCACAGGACAGAATCTGTAGGCTTACTCAGTGAGTTGGGTTTAACACCGCTTTTAACAGTATTCCAGCAATATCGTGGCATGTCAGCTTGATGTCGGAGGAAAGCCCAAAGCGGTGCAGGTCTCAGACATTTACCACTTCCGTGAAACCCACGAGCACAGGCATGGTGCTGACAAACCTAGGAACATAATTGGGGCAAACCAGGATTCGAACCCACAATCATAGGTTTCTGGCGTGCCGAAGGGACGCAACTCTGCACAGCAAATCGTGGCGCATTAGACGACTGGGCCACCCTGCCCCCAGACTTCCTCAGTCCGTGCCGAAGTGGTGCAGCGCAGTGATAACAGCACACAGTGGTCACACCAGGAACTGATCAGCCCATCGAGGACTTGCATATTTTGTGACAGGATAATCATTATTGCCATTATGTATACAGAACATGTGACTATCACCATGCTAAGTTACATCCTTGTGTCAATCAAATTAAATGAAATATGCAAATTTAAATGAACACAATAAAAAAAAATACAAAATTTTTTGAAGAGTATATATTAACACAATATGCTGACACAGTTTTCACCTGATGCAAGGGCAAGAAGTACTCCTGAAACCTTGTGACCAACAATAAAGAAGTTTTTATCCACAAAACTTTCATGTTCCTTAAACATTAAGGACTTGAACAAAACGTAACATGAATTTGCATATGACAATATGATACACAATACACTTTATTCATATCCATATTTTAGTTTTGTAATCAATTTTATCAAGGTAACATTTGGAAATAACTCGGTCAAATAACCCTGCTTGGCAAATGCTTGGGAAGCTTTTCCATCACAAAGCTTAGAGCTAGGTCTGATAGCATAACAGTGTTTTAACATAATAATTACAATGTATATCCAGAAAAATGAAATCTGTTTTTCAGACAAATGTGATGGACTCAGTAGTGTACAACATACATACAATTGTATTTACTATCTCAACATAACCACAAATAATTTCAATTTTATTCAATAGTCATTATCCATTCTTCTATGAATCCATAACTGTTCCATCAGTTTCTTAGGGAAAGAAAGGTCAATTAAAAGGGTGACCCCCAATAATCATTAAATACCAACGCGAAGCATGCACGCATGCACGTGCGTGATGCACATCACTATAAAAACACATATTTAAGAAGAACAGGATCTGTTTGATATTAATGTTAAAAGATCCAGGTTAGAAAAGGTCTTCAGCAACCCATGCTTGCCATAAAAGGCGACTTTGCTTGTCGTAAGCGGTGACTAATGGGATCGGGTTGTCAGGCTCGCTGACTTGGTTGATGCATGTCTTTGTATCCCAATTGCGTGGATCAATGCTCATGATGTAAATCATTGGATTCAGACTCAATTATTTACAGACTGCCATCATATAGCTGGAATTTTGCTGAGTGCGGCGTTAAACAAAAAAACAAACAAACTAATGTTAAAAGATTTTTTTCATATGAGCTTTTAACAGAAGATGGATGGTAAACTGACATGCCAAGAAATACTATGAGATGTAGCAGGATCACAAGGGGTACATGGGGCTTTATGCCTCCTGCGTTAGGTGTTATACCACTAGCCCAGGGACCCCATGTACACCAAGTGATCCTGCTACAACCAATTTATCTTACCGACATGTTTTAATGTGATATTGTAAAAGAATTAACACAAATTCAAAATTGATAGAAAACAGCTGTTCAACTGAGTTTAACTTGTGCTATGTCACGTGACTTCCAGTGACTTGGAAAAAACATCAACTTTTTGCTTTGAAGCAGGGCATAAGGGATTTATTCTCTCAAAATTGATAGAAAAAAGCTGTTCGACTGAGTTTAAATTGTGCTATGTCACGTGACTTCCAGTGACTTGGAAAAAACAGCAACTTTTTGCTTTGAAGCAAGGTATAAAGTATTTATTCTGTCTATCAGAAATTCACATGCAGCCTGATTTGCTCATGGTAGGTATAAAAGATTTATTCCCCCGCTGAGAAATTTATTCCCTTCCAAGGCGGGTTGCACAGTATTTTATCAAGATCATGTGGACCAATCAGTTCTCATCATTCTGACATAGAAGTATGATAAAAGATTATGTACACTGTGTTACCATCATAAAGCTGAAGATGAGCAGCATTTTCTGGTTGTATGTCCTTTCTATTCTCAGTTAAGAATTAAATATATTCCGTCTAAATTCATTGTACATCCATATATATAAAAAATTCACTTTCCTGCGCTAAATATGATTGGACTATCAAATATATTGATAGCCCAATCAGAGAACGTTTCACAAAATCAACATCCATGACTGGTACATCTTTGTACGAAAGTGATTTACCGCTGCCTCTCTTTTTTGACGCGAATATGTCTTTTTCATCTTTTAACACACACACACACACACACACACACACACACACACACACACCCAAGGATTGCCTATGTCATTGTGTCAGGGAGGAAATCGTGACTGTTTTCGTTATCTGATGGACTAGGTCGTCGCTTATGGTAGTCACCATCTTTGTGAAGCTAAGCTATACGAGATAATTCTTAAGAACAGCGATCTGATTGGATATTGCATCTTCATTACAAGGGGCACAACTCATGATCTACGCGTGGTGGTGCCAGGATCAAGCCAAGGAAAGTGGCCTTGATGGGGCAATAGGGGTGACTATTGGTCCGGAAATCACTATTGCGATAACTATTGATATTGAAAGAAACTATTGTGATAAATATCAATAGTTTTCAGTGTATCATTTTAGATGGAATTTAGAGTTGAATTGAACCTTGGAACTGAAGTTTCCATTGAATGTGATAACCATAACAACAAATAAAATGTAAAGTTTGAGATATGACTGATTTGTTTGTTCTTTACCCTAATAATTTAAGAAAAAGAAATTCCACATTACCATGTGTAAATTACTACCACTCATCACTGCTCATGATCAAAAGAAAAACAAATTTGAACAGCATTGCATGTATAATCGAAACTATGGATATTCATAACTGAAATTGATACTATTGATCGGAAAATGATTTAACAATCGATATATTGATTTTAAGTGCTTACCAATAGCAATATATCGATATTTCGATTTATCGTGACTCCCCTATGGGGAAAGGGTAGAACTAGGCTTTGACACACGCTAGTGGACACGCTTGCCTGGAAAAGATGAGGATCCTATGGCATTTCACTATGAGGTCACTGCTAATTTTGCACACTGAATTAAACCACTTTGTGACATGAGCTTTGCTGATATTCAACAGGCTTACTGAAAATAGGGTGAGAGAATGTTGATCATTGTCATGATTTTTAATATATATATACACACTGCCAAAAGAAACACGAGTAACATACATGTTGGTTAATATATATATGAAGAATTACTCATATACAAGTGATATTAGATTGGTTCGATGCACAAATGAACATACTGTAGAGTAGACCAATTCTGATGAACGCATCACACGCGACGTCATAGACTTGAGATGCACCATTTGTCTCGTGCAGGATTAGTGTGTAAAAGTTTGGAAATCATGTGCAGCATATCGTGACAAGAATAAAGACACTGGGATAACACTTGACTGATTGTCAGTTTTGTCATTAAGTGGTACACATTGGAAACATCTCTCCTTAACGTACATACTTCTCTATATGTTTCTGGTCACATTTCTTTTGGCAGTGAGTATACTTATCAAAAGTTATAGAACACACACTTTTTGTTATATGACTGTAGTTAATGTGGCTGGGTATTTGGGTATTGTAACACTCTGCTTTCCAATTGTGGGTGATTTTTAACTTCTTTGAGTATTATAGACAGCATTATTGAGAATTATAATAGTTTACCTTTGAGCTTCGGCATTATAAGAATCCCAATAATGCAGACACAATATGACAGGAGGCATTAGAGATGATATCATTTATCTTTATCATATCACATATGACGTGTGGGTGGCACTGATGACAACACAATAATACAAGTCCTGTATTAAAGTGCAAAGGCCAATTATCATAAAAAAATTATTTTGTAATTGCAAATGCACTGTATAGTCACATAAGATTATCCAACCCAAACATACACAAGACCTATGTAATAATAGGTAACAGTTTGGTACCAAGAGAATCTATTTTAGGAAAATCTATACACAAAAATATTAATCCTCCTTGAAGGATGGGGATAAATTACTTTTACTGCTTGTTATACTGCTCAAAAGAAGTTAAGGACCACTCAGTTCTTTCATGTTACTGTCGTAAATTTGTCATGCCATGACATATTATCAATAGTAATGTAAACATATCAGGTGGTGCAGGACAGATTTACTACAGCAATATGAAAGAATCGGGTGGTCCTGAACTTCTTTTCAGCAGTATAGTATTGTAAACACTGTAATGGGTGATCCTTTTCAATTTGTCTTATCTTCACGAACCTGCTGGCTGCACTCACTCGTTGGTATGCACGATATATACGAGCATTATTTTGAGGTTATCATAGGTCAGTTTTCACACCATACCCTAACTAGAGACTCCTTTACCAGGCTGCGGGCTAGACACAAAGCCCTAAATGATGGGACACATTTTATAAAGGCAGAATAATATGGGCAAATATTTTATTTCAAACTATTGTGACTGGAATAGATATATTGCAACTGAGCAACTGATTATTACATTGAAGAATATGGTAGTATAAGAACAATTTGTTACGACTTGAATGCAGAAATTGTTAATGACTTGACGTGGGAAATAACACCAAGGCTGATAAATATAACGAGTTTGCATAATTTTACTCAAGACCGACAGAATGCCTCACTGACATAGGTAATGCCATGGCAATACGTGTAGAGAATCAACGAGTGTTGATATCTTTTATATCAAAAGACACAAGGGTGAGATTTTATTTATCATCCAACATCATTCTTCCAATTTTATGAGTTTGTAGACAACAATAAGCAGTGTCTTAAATGTCAAAAGTACTGCTAACAGCTTCAGAAGCAGATCGATGGTAACCAATGACGTCACAATGGTCTGCAAAGCATTGTGAAGCAATTTCATTGTAGCGATATCTACAATGTAGATATCGCTTGATCTCACCGAAGCATATCTCCTGTGGGAGCCAGTTTTGGATGATAACCTATTTTTCATGGGGTGTTTCCTGCTATCTACTATCGTGTCAATTCATATTTTAGTTGAAGATGCAACAATGATGCTATTCTAAACCAATAATCACTACAAAATATGTGCTAGTTTAAAAAATTTGGTTTTAAACAACTGTCTTTAGAATGAAGGTGCAACAGGCTAACGTTTTAACTTGGCTCCGTCTCTACATGTAAATTATTAGTCGCAGCGCACATATTGATCCAGGAACCAGAGCAGAAACAACAGGTTGGGCAGTCACTTACATCATTTCAAAGAGAGTTATTGCCCTTTGGAACAAAAAAACAACAATATTATGTGTACTCACAGGACGGGTACATCCTTGGGATATTCTGTTCTTTATATATATTTTATAAAACAGTGTTGTATAAGAGTGCCAGTGGCAAAGTAAACACTGTAAGGGCACAGATAATGAACTCATGTACTTCATGTGGGGCTGGGACGGATAACTCAGGTACTCGGGTCTGGTGGGTCCTGAGTAGGACCCGGGTACCCAGAACTACCCATACCCGTGGTCACGTGATATATTGTTTAATGTTATCTAGAACTCTATGGTTACACTACAAGTCACTAATGTTCGCATTTCTTTCTGACTTTGCACCCATTCCTTCTGACCTTTATATGTTTGAATAAAGATAAAAATTTAGTCAACTTCAGTGTATGCATGACCAAATCGTTTTACACGTGTTAAACAATTCCCAATCGGACATTTTGTACCCATCTCTTGTGACCTACAGTGGGTACCCGGGTAGGGTTGGGTAATAGGGGGATGGGTACCCGGGTAGTTAATTTGGACTCGTCCCAGCCCTAACTTCATGGACAGCAGGATTCACAGACATAATCCTTACAATTCAAAAAATGAAAAGGGTTTCATCAAGATCAATAAAAAATGGGACCAACACCTAAGTTATTATCTAGATCTTGTTGAAATGATGTCCCACCTAGATAATTTTAAAAAGTGCTTAAACTCATTAAAAGAGTTCATTATTGGAAGGGAAATAACTCTCCTATATCATTAAAAACAACAACTTATGAAAAATGTATTTTTATTCTGACTGATTGACATTGTCTTGTATGAGATGACATATATTATATTTTCATTTTAAAGACTATGGTTTTGTTAGATCTGTACACTTGGTGTTTCATGACTGGAACCCATTGTATGATTAGTCGTAGTAGCAGTAGCAGCAGTAGTATGGGTAGTAGTAGTAGTAGTAGTAGTAGTAGTAGAGTAGTAGAGTAGTAGAAGCAGCAGCAGCAGTAGAGTGGTAGTAGTAGTAGTAGTAGTAGTAGTAGTAGTAGCAGTAGTAGCAGCAGTATAGTAGTAGTAGGAGTAGTAGTAGTAGTAGTAGTAGTAGAAGTAGTAGTAGAGTAGTAGAGTAGTAGTAGTAGTAGTAGCAGCAGTATAGTAGTAGTAGTAGTAGCAGTAGTAGCAGCAGTATAGTAGTAGTAGGAGTAGTAGTAGTAGTAGTAGGAGTAGTAGTAGTAGTAGTAGAGTAGTAGAGTAGTAGTAGTAGTAGAAGCAGCAGTAGTAGTAGTAGTAGTAGTAGTAGTAGTAGTAGTAGTAGTATTGTTGTATTGGTAATTGTTATCATTTCCTTTGTCATAATGTTTCAACTAATGCTAATAACTAATAATATTTTTAGTGAACACATCACATCACGACACCACTAACTACCCAGCTTGCCATCCATACTTTATCATTCCAGGTCACCATGATCAGAACAACAGAGTTGGTGTTATCTGAGACATCACTGGAGTCATGGCTAGACCTTGGGGTCAGGACACTGACAATAGGGGACGTACGCTACACTTAGCTTCTTCGACAAAAGGAAATTCGTGGAAAAGCTGATTGTTCATAGCTCTTATCCCTATAAATATCATTTCATCATATTGCTCATGGGGTGTATACAGACAAGTCACATAGTTAGGGGGTGGTAACAAGATAGAAGGCTATTGGGGGGATTGGTGTGTGTGTGGGGGGGGGTGGGGGTGTTTCAAAGGAGGGAACCTCTTAAGCCATGCTTTCAACCGTGCCACAAACACCAGGTTCAAGGCAACCTTTTTGTCAGCATATATTTCATATGAGTAACACTATTCATTTTAATGTACAAATAAAAGAAATTTGTGTGAAAGTTTTGGGCAGTTTACCTTTCTCTCGCCACCCCACCACAACCCAACCACACCCAATTAATATATGCCTTGGGATTAGCCCATTAGTCCACTACCACCACCCACCCTACAAATCTAAAATTCCTACCTATGTCCCGGGACACCACAGCTACCCTATTCACCTTATTGAAACCAAGACAACTAAATCATCTAACTGTACTAAATATGTACTTATGACGTGCTTACAAACATTATCCGCTAACGCAAATCGCTTACTGAAAACGCTTTTTGACTTTTTGGTGGTACATATGTAAGCATGTGAGTGCACATTTTACAGGATATCATTTGAAGTTCCCGGTAGGAATGTCACAAAACAGTGATATCAGATCTGTCGAATCTGGCTGTCCAGATCTACTCACAAGCGAGGCAAACATATATCATAACAATTTTTAAGTGTGCTTGACATGTAACCATCTAGTTATGAATGTACTCACGGCTGGATGTGTTTATAAAGTGAACTTGAAGAGAGCTGCTTGTGAACAGCGCTGCAGACTATCCTTGCCTGCGTGACATATTTACTTCCGTGTACGGTGTAGGCTTTGTCGATGATTGACGTGAGAAACATCAGCCGCCAACTGACTGGCGTCGCCACATCATTAACTCCTTATAACAGAGAATGCTTAATTCTAAGAAAAGGAGTGATTTCCTTGAACGATTTTTCCATTATATCAATTTGCAAAGAATGATTTTTTTCTAATAGGATGCAACACTTTCGACGAACTGATAAAGAAACTTTATTCTTATCGACTTACAGAGGTGGTGGTGTTGGTGGGTGTACTCCCTTGATCGTTGCTCATAATATCAATCACTGCATTGTCTGGTTAAGACTCGATTATGTACAGGTCGACGTCACACTGCTGGAACATTTTTGAGTGCGGCAAAAAAACAAACGTATGTGATATTGCAGCATTGGTTTCCTTTACTCTAGATCTACCACAATTTCACTCTGTCACCACTTTTATTATTTCAAAATTCATATACACATTAATAGACAGCAATCAATATTTCACAATCTAGCTATCGGTATTTGTGTTGCCTACCATCTGCCTTGACCCTACCTGCCACACACCTGCTGAAAAGTGGCGTCATTATTTGAACTCAACATTGGAGGGGCTGTGATATTTTACGAGCGCCTCTATGTCTTCACTTTACAAGCGGATGTATCTGAATCCTGATTTGAAGGTGCACACGGTTATGTGACTTACGTAATATGGATCATCTACTTTCATAGATTACACATATAATCATTTAATGAATTGACATTTCCTCACATCACGTTTCCTTTACATATGGGGCTTGTCAGGGGTCAGACGGGGTTCAGTGCTAGGCCACCAGAGTTCGTAAAGCCAATACAATTGGGCGTCGAGGACGTACATCCCTGCCAAGGTTCGATTCCCCTCATTGGGCGTTTTGCAAAACTGTTTAATGATTTATGTTTTGTACTGTGGTAACATTTTGAAAACACAATCACATATTTCTGTTTACGAGATCAGTACCGATAATTTGGATTATGCTGAGGTGATGTAAAAAATAGTAAGTGTCCCATTTATTCAAAACCAGAAAACAGGTTTGGGATTTCGGCATTTGTCAAATCGATAAACAGTGAGCTGGTGCTATTCAGTAATATTGCTAGGAATATAGGCGAGCCGTAAGGGGGTCTTACAGTCGAGACAAGCATCATGGCATAATACTTGATTAGATCTTCATAGGCAGACGAAATGTAATACCCTTGTTGATCAAAGGTTTGCGACGGCGGATTTCTACAGCTTATAAGAGTTTTCTTAAGGTGAAGTCCTGATGTTTGGTTGAGAGGATTTCGACTTTGTAAAACTGAATGTTTGCTGGTGGCCTGAGAGGGCTGATTTGCTATCTGCTTTGGCTGTTGAAGTCTTATGTTCTTTGATGCGGGTATCTACTGTGCGGGAGGTTTCACCAATGTACGAGTCACCAGTCACAATTAATCTTCTTTAAGTGGGCGAAGGTTAATGTACATAATCAGATTTATGATAATCACAGAGATATTTTATTGTATGGTATAGAAGGAGGCACAGAGGAGTGTACTTTGATGAATTATTTACTACTGCTAGCAAAGTATATTGTGTACAGATGTAAAGTAACTGAAACCGACTGCCTTTTTAGAATATTTCAAAGAGAACTAGTGCAGAAAAAATTAAATATGTACTGAATAATTAGATGAGTATTATTGCTTTAAGCAACTCAAACCCAAATATAAACCCTGGTATGCCAGTCCTCGTACATATGGCTTCATTACCCGTGTGCTTCATTCATGTGTGCTATTTGTTATTCTTACTGTACATTTGGTTTCACCCAATTATCTGTATGCAACAGACAGATAATTTATTTGATATATTTGCATATATAATACGTTGGGAATAAACCCTTTCAAATATCTTAGTAAAAAATCATATAAAGTAACGAGCCACTCCCTACTGAGTTATGAGAGAGCATATGACATTGGTAAAAACATGTATACATTTTCACATATATTACATACGATATCAATGACTGTTCCAGGCTATTCCACAAAGAGAATAATCTATAATACTACCTGGCGTAAAGCATCCGATCTGGTTGTTAAAATGTTTTTGCAGGTCTTGGCAGTTATAAAAATCAATTCTGGGCTGGACAGTAAAAAAAACTACTTTCTGTAAATTACTAAAACTATCAAAATCAGAACATACTTAACAACATCTGGAAATAAGATCAAACCTAAGACCTTCATAGTGTGGACAATATAATAAAACATGCCTTTCATCTTCTATTTCTATTCTATGGTACATGTTATCTAGTACCTGTTGTTGTCAATGTTAATCTGCTGCGTATCACAACATACCATGCATGTCACTTGGTTGTTGTCACTCCAGCTTGACAACGGTGTAAGAATCTATATCGAAATGTCGTGAGATATGCAGTAAGTTGTTATCCATAAATTTTACGTTTTCTTATTTACTCTCTAACTTCTAGAATGTCAATCAAACAGTTACTAAGTGAGTTAGTGAGTGGGTGAGTGAGTGATTTTGGTTCAACGCCGCTTTGAATAATTTCCAGTCATATTACGGCGTGTCAGCTTGATGTGGGAGGAAAGCCCCAAGTGATGCAGGTCTCAGACGTTGACCAATTTGGTGAAACTTACGAGTACAGGTATGGTGCTGACAAACCTAGAAACATAATCGAGGCGAACCGGGAATCGAACCCACAATCATAGGTTTCTGGCGTGCCGAAGGGACGCAACTCTGCACAGCGAATAGCGGCGCTTCAGACGAAATGGCCATCCGTTCGGAGAAGGTATACTGTGGATACACCGGTAATGACACTGGAAAGCCGAGGGCTTATATAAATAGATGAATGTGAAGATTTTCAACTAAGGCGAACAAAATGTTCGTTTTTACAAGCTGGGTGAAAAAACAATTGACGAAATTTCTTTTAAAAAAAAAGAATTTTGCAGCGTCTGTTACGAAGTGTTTAAACAGGGGACATAACTCTTGCAGCACTAATGGCCAGTGATTTCATCTGAAGGAAATTGTTTTCAATGTTTCAAACCAAGTAAACATTGCATCAGGGCGATATTATCTTATGATTACATTTCGCTCCAAAGGAAGAGTACAAACATATCCATCCCTTCCAATTCTTTATAGATCAATCAGATCAATCATTCGAATCATAAGGCCAATCATTTAAGTGGCTTTTTCGTTTCAGTTGGTACTCGATACTGCAATTACAGCATGCATTTGCTTTTTTATATCTCAAAGAGAACACTTTATCACATATATTCTTTTAACAAACTCAACAAAAACTCAGTGGTCCTGCAATAATTAGGTCTAGAATGGACTGACTCAAGAGCAAATAAGGTTTCGACTCTATAAAAAAATTACGAGTAACGGCACGGTAACTTCTCAGTCTGCCTACATTTCAATCTGCCTACACTTTTTTTGTAGGCAGACTGAGTACAACATCGGCCGCACGGCCTTTCAGACACAACACAACAATACAGGGCCGAGAACAAACAATCACCTCGAAGGATGGCATTCCTTCGATGGCCTGAATAGAAGCTTAGGAAAGGCCCATCCAAATTTATATGAATTTGTTTCCAAATTGAAGGAATTTGAGAAGATTGACAATATTCGAAGAGCTCAACATCAACACGGCGGCCAGCAAGCTCCCCAAAGGAGAGTATACAGAGACTTAGACTCGCGTCTCCAGACACTCAAAAGACTTTAAAAGATGAGAAATATGTTAACTTTGTATGACCGGACAGTTGACCGGCAAAATCTCCCCTTCGTGGTTCAACATGCAGTCAACATGGACGTTGAAATCAAACCCTTAAGTCCATATATAGCATTGAAATTTCACCTTTAAGTTCATGTATGGACATTGAAATCCCACCTTTAAGTTCAAGTATGGACATTGAAATCCCACCTTTAAGTTCACGTATGGACATTGAAATCTCACCATTAAGTTCATGTATGGACATTGAAATCCCACCTTTAAGTTCATGTATGGACATTGAAATCCCACCTTTAAGTTCATGTATGGACATTGAAATCCCACCTTTAAGTTCATGTATAGCATTGAAATCCCACCTTTAAGTTCATGTATGGACATTGAAATGGACATTGAAATCCCACCTTTAAGTTCATGTATGGACATTGAAATCCCACCATTAAGTTCATGTATGGACATTGAAATCCAACCTGTAAGTTCATGTATATCATTGAAATCCCACCTTTAAGTTCATGTATGGGTATTGAAATCTCACCTTTAAGTTCATGTATTGACATTGAAATCCCACCTTTAAGTTCATGTATTGACATTGAAATCGCACCTTTAAGTTCATGTATGGGTATTGAAATCTCACCATTAAGTTCATGTATGGACATTTAAATCTCACCATTAAGTTCATGTATGGACATTGAAATCTCACCTTTAAGTTCATGTATGGACATTGAAATTCCACCTTTAAGTTCACGTATAGCATTGAAATCCCACCTTTAAGTTCATGTATGGGTATTGAAATCTCACCATTAAGTTCATGTATTGATATTGAAATCCCACCTTTAAGTTTATTTACCGTCATTGAAATCCCACCTTTAAGTTCATGTATAGCATTGAAATTCCACCTTTAAGTTTATGTATTGACATCGAAATCCCACCTTTAAGTTTATGTATTGACATCGAAATCCCACCTTTAAGTTCATGTATGGACATTGAAATTCCACCTTTAAGTTCATGTATAGCATTGAAATCCCACCATTAAGTTCATGTATGGACATTGAAATCTCACCTTTAAGTTTATTTGTAGACATTGAAATCTCACCTTTAAGTTCACGTATAGCATTGAAATCCCACCTTTAAGTTCATGTATGGGTATTGAAATCTCACCATTAAGTTCATGTATTGATATTGAAATCCCACCTTTAAGTTTATTTACGGACATTGAAATCCCACCTTTAAGTTCATGTATAGCATTGAAATTCCACCTTTAAGTTCATGTATTGACATTGAAATCGCACCTTTAAGTTCATGTATGGGTATTGAAATCTAACCATTAAGTTCATGTATTGATATTGAAATCCCACCTTTAGGTTCATGTATGGACATTGAAATCCCACCTTTAGGTTCATGTATGGACATTGAAATCCAACCTGTAAGTTCATGTATGGACATTGAAATCTCACCTTTAAGTTTATTTATAGACATTGAAATCTCACCTTTAAGTTCACGTATAGCATTGAAATCCCACCTTTAAGTTCATGTATGGGTATTGAAATCTCACCTTTAAGTTCATGTATTGATATTGAAATCCCACCTTTAAGTTTATTTACGGACATTGAAATCCCACCTTTAAGTTCATGTATAGCATTGAAAGCCCACCTTTAAGTTCATGTATAGCATTGAAATCCCACCTTTAAGTTTATGTATTGACATTGAAATTCCCACTTAAGTTCATGTATAGCGTTGAAATCCCACCTTTAAGTTCATGTATGGGTATTGAAATCTCACCATTAAGTTCATGTATTGACATTGAAATCTCACCATTAAGTTCATGTATGGGTATTGAAATCTCACCATTAAGTTCATGTATTGATATTGAAATCCCACCTTTAAGTTTATTTACCGTCATTGAAATCCCACCTTTAAGTTCATGTATAGCATTGAAATTCCACCTTTAAGTTTATGTATTGACATCGAAATCCCACCTTTAAGTTTATGTATTGACATCGAAATCCCACCTTTAAGTTCATGTATGGACATTGAAATTCCACCTTTAAGTTCATGTATAGCATTGAAATCCCACCATTAAGTTCATGTATGGACATTGAAATCTCACCTTTAAGTTTATTTGTAGACATTGAAATCTCACCTTTAAGTTCACGTATAGCATTGAAATCCCACCTTTAAGTTCATGTATGGGTATTGAAATCTCACCATTAAGTTCATGTATTGATATTGAAATCCCACCTTTAAGTTTATTTACGGACATTGAAATCCCACCTTTAAGTTCATGTATAGCATTGAAATTCCACCTTTAAGTTCATGTATTGACATTGAAATCGCACCTTTAAGTTCATGTATGGGTATTGAAATCTAACCATTAAGTTCATGTATTGATATTGAAATCCCACCTTTAGGTTCATGTATGGACATTGAAATCCCACCTTTAGGTTCATGTATGGACATTGAAATCCAACCTGTAAGTTCATGTATGGACATTGAAATCTCACCTTTAAGTTTATTTATAGACATTGAAATCTCACCTTTAAGTTCACGTATAGCATTGAAATCCCACCTTTAAGTTCATGTATGGGTATTGAAATCTCACCTTTAAGTTCATGTATTGATATTGAAATCCCACCTTTAAGTTTATTTACGGACATTGAAATCCCACCTTTAAGTTCATGTATAGCATTGAAAGCCCACCTTTAAGTTCATGTATAGCATTGAAATCCCACCTTTAAGTTTATGTATTGACATTGAAATTCCCACTTAAGTTCATGTATAGCGTTGAAATCCCACCTTTAAGTTCATGTATGGGTATTGAAATCTCACCATTAAGTTCATGTATTGACATTGAAATCTCACCATTAAGTTCATGTATTGACATTGAAATCCCACCTTTAAGTTTATTTATGGACATTGAAATCCCACCTTTAAGTTCATGTATAGCATTGAAATCTCACCATTAAGTTCATGTATAGCGTTGAAATCCCACCTTTAAGTTCATGTATGGTCATTCAAATCCCACCTTTAAGTTCATGTATGGATATTGAAATCTCACCATTAAGTTTATTTATGGACACTGAAAAACCCCACCATTAAGTTTATGTGTGGACATAAAAAACACCATTAAGTTAATGTATGGGCACTGGAAATACCTCCTTGAAGTTTCGGTATTTTATATGCCGCACTCAGCAATATCCGTAGCAAACGACAGCAAATGCACGCGCTTCGTAAAGTCCGTGCACCGGAAATATGATTTGATTGGTTTATATAGCCATCACGTGACTGTAAATGTCAAAACTTTGTCATTGCTTGTCTCAGAATTTTGCTGAAGAAGAGGTGATTTCAGAAAAAAACAGGACCTCTGGATGCACAAAGGTGAAATTCGATTATTCAGTTTCACAGAACACATCACAGTCACTGAACAAACAGTATACAGCTCACGTGCGAATGTAATGTGACATGCTTTGTCCCGATATAATATGTACTGGAATAGCTTTGTTTTCGATCTGTAATATATTGTCAAAGTTTACTTAAGATGAAACATTTTTGGAGGTAAGTTAGCGAAGCTTTTGGTAAAAAGATGTTTAAACTGTTTTATGATATTCTTCAACTTGCATGCATTGCTGTTTTATTGTGATTAGCAAACATTTGCGATGTACATACATGTTGTTATTTTGTTATATTTACGGACCCGTGAAGATGCGGGGTAGAATAGGTCTTCAGCAACCCATGCTTGCCGTAAAAGGCGACTACGCTTGTCGTAAGAGGCGACTGACTGGATCGGGTGGTCAGACTCATCTTTAGGACAGCGCAAGACGTTATAATTAGTACCTTGTTTCTCTATGTAACCCCGTGGAGATTCCGTGTTAGAACAGGTCTCCAGCAACCTATGCTGGTACAAAGAAGCGACCAAATGGATAGGGGGGGCAGGTGTCGGAAACTTGTCTAACTTGCACCCCGACGGTGTGGATTTGTGATCACAATATTGATCACTGGATTGTCTGGTTCAGATTCGATTACTTACAGGCTGCCGTCATATAGCTGGAATATTGCTGAGTGCGTTGAACACAAGCATCTGAAACAAAGACTCCACGTCAATAAGGCAACCATTGAAATAACTATGTAGCGTTAAAATGACTTGACTAAACGTGGGACTGCGAAAGCGAAGTCCCCTTTTAACGAAAATTTAGTGTGTAAATCAGGTAAAACGAACTACCTACTCACCCTATCTATGTATATAATATCAAGAGAAGTAAATTCCCAACGTTAAATTACACTGTCGTTGTAAAAATATCATGTCGAAGTTCTCCAGAAAAGCATTGATGGAGTGTGGGTGTTTATGTACATGTAAAAAGAAATGTTTTTGTTTGCGTGCTTAACCCAAACTAGTCATGCCATTTACCTAAGAATTACCAAGTTGACACATATTTTCCATATCCTTAAAACGAGATCTGTTTAGTCTGGCGTTCTGTGTTTATGGTGCGGAGGGCCACGTACATCGCCGCACCGTCTGGAAACACACACACACACACACACAAAATGTTCTTGGCGTTAGTTGGTGATTACATCCAAGATAACATATCAAGATTAAGAGTTTTTGTTACAAATCCGCTGAAATTGCCGAAGTGGCTGAAACCCACACGTTGATATGTAAATTTGAAGCAAAACTCCCTCACATGTGCTCACTGCAATGAGGTTCTATGCTACACTTATGGGCTCATTCAAGGGCATTTTCATTATATTTTATGCAATACTCTGTTTGTATATAATGCGAGGGATTAAAAGTACTATTTTATTGTGATACATATTTATTAAAACATATAAAGGTAGCCTGGATACATTGAAGCCATGTCGCACCAAGCCAAACTGAAGTGATTTGAGATATTGGTAATTTTCCAAACTAGTTAAGGCCAGATTAGTATATGCATGACCCGAAAAAGCTTCTTTTGTTGAAACGTGATTTTTGGCAGGCATGCATATGAATAAGTCACACAAGAACGTTGAACAAATGAAAATGGACTGTTTAATTAAGATATATATGGACCTCAGCCACTTAACGCAGTGCAAACAGGCTGTTTGGCTAACACATGCATCACAGTCACCACACGCAGTGCAAACATGCTGTTTGGCTAACACATGCATTACGCAGTCACTTAACGCAGTGCAAACATGCTGATTGGCTAACACATGCATCACAGTCACCACACGCAGTGCAAACATGATGTTTGGCTAACACATGCATCACAGTCACCACACGCAGTGCAAACATGCTGTTTGGCTAACACATGCATCACACTGACCACACGCAGTGCAAACAGGCTGTTTGGCTAACACTTGCATCACAGTCACCACACGTAGTGCAAACATGCTGTTAGGCTAACACATGCACCACACAGTCACCACACGCAGTGCAAACAGGCTGTTTGGCTAACACATGCATCACAGTCACTTAACGTAGTGCAAACAGGCTGTTTGGCTAACACATGCATCACAGTGACCACATGCAGTGCAAACAGGCTGTTTGGCTAACACATGCATCACAGTGACCACACGCAGTGCAAACAGGCTGTTTGGCTAACACATGCACCACACAGTCACTTAACGTAGTGCAAACAGGCTGTTTGGCTAACACATGCATCACAGTCACTTAACGTAGTGCAAACAGGCTGTTTGGCTAACACATGCATCACAGTCACTTAACGCAGTGCAAACATGCTGTTTGGCTAACACATGCATCACACTGACCACACGCAGTGCAAACATGCTCTTTGGCTAACACATGCATCACAGTGACCACACGTAGTGCAAACAGAATGTTTGGCAACCAAACACAACAGAGAATCTTTGAAATCATAATCCGTTGAATTCTTGCAAACTGGAGAATTAGCTTAATTCTGATGTATCAGTTTCGCGAAGACCTTATGTCGTAACATCCACTTTGTATATTTTGTAAATTTGTTCTATCAATCATTTTGTTTTATGTTTGAAACCTGTCACCTTCTTTCTACGCATCGATTCCGGGTCAGAGTAGGCCTTCACGACCCTCTGCTGAACCGACGAACGTGGATACCAGGCGGCCAGACTGTATACTTGCGTTCGACTTCAAAACCCTGGACAACCCAGGTGAACCCGTGTTGACCAAGGTATAACCGAAGTAAACCTTTGTTGACCAGTGATAGCTCATGTCAACTGATTTACAAATGTTGCCCACACAAATTGAACCAACACGGGGCGGTACTTTGGCCATTTTCCAATCAGCATCCACCAAGTGACGTCATCGATACAGCTATCTTGGTTTCATTTATTGATTCAATCATGAATTACATTTTAATGAATGCTAATAAGGAGACATTGAGAGTATATGTGTATTATAGCATGTGTCAGGGACATTTAACATTTGATTGTTGATATACATACTCAACAATCAACTATGCAACTAATGATGATTTTGGGGGCGGTCGGGTAGCCTTGTGGTTAAAGCATTCGCTCGTCATGCCGAAGACCTGGGTTCGATTCCCGACATGGGTACAATGTGTGAAGCCTATTTCTGGTGTCCCCCGCCGTGATATTGCTAGAATATTGCTGAAGGCGGCGTAAAACCATACTCAGTCAGTCAGTCAGTTTGATGATTTTGATCGAATGTACGACGCGTATTTTGTCACTTTATTGTGGTTGATTAAATGGAAAAGGTACAAAAAAGTTTTTCAATCAATGAAACAATTGTTAACCTCTCATTGTTTGCTGTAATAGTCCATGGCGGTTGTGTTTCTCCTTCTGGAAGCCATTATCAAATCAGGACCACGTGCCACTAATGAGCCTCGACTGGAGTATTCCAAAGAAACTGCATTCATGTGAAAGATGAAACAATACTTTTATGGGAAGAAAGCGGCCGTTTTACATATTTTATGAGTGCTTCATAAACAAGCTCGTAATTAATTCCCAAGTATCCGTGTGTGCTGCACACTGCTCGAGTTACATAGTGCCTGCTGCCTGTGTAGTTTAAGCGCCGCTTTTACACACCCGTGTTCTAGCAACGGTCCACATGCCGTGCATACGTTGTACCTACCTACTGAAACGTTTGCAAAAATAGCAATATCAGATGAGCCATTCGTTTCCGCATCCTGCTCGGCTATTTATACAGGGCTCATAAAATGGCAATTTGTAACAACTGATTTAATGCACATATCTGTTCAGATCTTCAAGATTGTATCTGTACAGTTATGTAGTGGGAGATTGTTCAGATTCTACAACCTCTTGTGCAAATAAACATGTATACGGGCATTGTGCAAGTAGTACTAGAGGTAATGCAAGTTTCACGTCGTCAAGCCAACGGATTAGCTATATATTCAGTTTTGTAGTTGATATTTCACTTTAGTCACATGTATGGCAATTTATGCATGTTTCCTGAATGTTTTAACACATAGTATTGAATGTAAAACATCCAATACATGATAGCATTGTGTATACAAATAATGTTCACTTACACCTATTTTGATGTAATATCACAGTCTAAAATTGGAAAAAATAAAAGCGACAACTCCCGTTCACATTCACAAGGAATCTCCGCTAAAAGCAGAGTCGTGTGTCGACCGTTAAGACCACATTTACTCTAAAATCCTTAAATTATGCAACACAAAACAAAACACGTCAATGAAAATAACCGATTGTAAATATGAGGTCACGTGAGAACTGATTTAGTTTAACGTCCGTGAAACTGTGATTGCGTACCTTAACATTCTTTAAAAAACAACAAACCTGATCTGGCTTTTTCACTTTGAAGATGTATGTTTTTGAAGGGTTCACTCAGAGAAACAGCACGTCAGCGCTTTGAGTGTGTAACTGTTGTTTTACGCCGCATTCAGCAATGGTCCATCTGTAACCATCCGATCTCGTTTAAGTCGGTAATTACAAAGTGCATGGTATCTGTAAACCAGAAGGGTAGTAAATTGTTTGAGGATAAATTGTAATAGATAGATATCATATCACTGGTTTCAGGGACACGTCCTATATGTAGCCAGAAACACTGGCATACCCTTTACTATCACTGGCTTCAGGGACACTTCTCCACGTCCTATATGTAGCCAGAAACACTGGCATACCCTTTACTATCACTGGCTTCAGGGACACTTCTCCACGTCCTATATGTAGCCAGAAACACTGGCATACCCTTTACTATCACTGGCTTCAGGGACACTTCTCCACGTCCTATGTGTAGCCAGAAACACTGGCATACCCTTTACTATCACTGGCTTCGGGTACACTTCTCCACGTCCTATATGTAGCCAGAAACACTGGCATACCCTTTACTATCACTGGCTTCAGGGACACTTCTCCACGTCCTATATGTAGCCAGAAACACTGGCAAACCCTTTACTATCGCTGGCTTCAGGGACACTTCTCCACGTCCTATATGTAGCCAGAAACACTGGCAAACCCTTTACTACCGCTGGCTTCAGGGACACTTCTCCACGTCCTATATGTAGCCAGAAACACTGGCATACCCTTTACTACCGCTGGCTTCAGGGACACTTCTCCTCGTCCTATATGTAGCCAGAAACACTGGCAAACCCTTTACTATCACTGGCTTCAGGGACACTTCTCCACGTCCTATGTGTAGCCAGACACACTGGCATACCCTTTACTATCACTGACTTCAGGGACACTTCTCCACGTCCTATGTGTAGCCAGAAACACTGGCAAACCCTTTACTATCACTGGCGAATACAGACGCCATATTAACATGGTTTTGTTTCTTTGTTTTTTGTTTAACGCCACACTCAGCAATATTCCAGCTATATGACGGTGGTCTGTAAATAATGGAGTCTGGACCAGACAATCCAGAAATATTTTTTTGCATTTTTATTATTGAATAAACCTGAACGCCTGTGTGCACACTGTCTTGATCCTCATTGATTAACCTCTGTATTCCTCCTCTGTATACCACTATACTACATGACAAACCAAAGGAGAAACTTTTTTCACTAAACATACCGACACATAGTTACACATTACATCTCTGTCTTCAAAGGTTCAGGACCAATTTGCATAAATGACAGCAAATGTCTTCTGAACTTCACTGAGAAGGCCATATATGAAATGCTGGATTCCTCATACATAACATTCATTTAAATTTGGGGATAGAACAAAGAGGCAAGAAGTTATCATCCCATGCTTCATCTGTCTCTTTAAGAACATGAATCAGAATTTCTGCTCAGATTGGCAAAATGAAATGCTTTGTTTGTTTATTTGTTGTTTACAGTGATTGACATCATGAGCATCCACGCAGTTGGGATACGATGACATGTATCAACCAATGCAAGTCAGCGAGCCTGACCACCCGATCCCGTTAGTCGCCTCTAATGACAAGCATAGCCGCCTCTTACGGATCGGGTGGTCAGGCTCGCTGGCTTCGGTTGACATTAACAAGTATTATGTTGTTCTGAACAACGACGAGTTGTAGAATAAAACAATCCGTATGTATATTGACAACAACAATTTGTGTAGATGCTTTATAGTTGTTTTAAACAAGATAATATACAATACAGGATGTGCCCGTTTCCCATACACGCCTTTCATTTGAAACCGTACAACTCTAAATAAATAATTAACTACGTTGAGGTTGAAAATGGATATACATCTCTTCCAAAGGGTGAGATTGGATTTAAGATGCCATTCTGTTATGACAGCCTATATCTCTCGCCATATAATCTTCGACTCCATGGTCTCCTATGGGTGTGCATAATCAACACGGGACATTTCAAATTCCGACATTTCGCTAAAGCTGTTTCAGTGCTTTTGAATGGAGGGGTCCATGATTTAATAGTCATCGTGTATTTTTTACTGTTTTGTCGTCTAATACAAAATATATAAATGATTGAAATAGGTTACACCCATCCAGGTTCCAATGTCTGACATCGCACTTTGCTGGAAAACGACCACTCCATTTTGTATACAGGGAGTAGGATTTCTGTTTGAGACAGTCATTGCTTCAAAATACATACCAAATATTTCCCTGAAAGGAGCTGCCATGCAGTATTTTTATCCACAACACATTTTTTTATTTCCCTGAAAGGAGCTGTCATGCAGTATTTTTTATCCACAACACATTTTTTTATTTCCCTGAAAGGAGCTGTCATGCAGTATTTTTATCCACAACACATTATTTTATTTCCCTGAAAGGAGCTGCCATGCAGTATTTTTATCTACAACACATTATTTTATTTCCCTGAAAGGAGCTGTCATGCAGTATTTCTATCTACAACACATTATTTTATTTCCCTGAAAGGAGCTGTCATGCAGTATTTCTATCTACAACACATTATTTTATTTCCATGAAAGGAGCTGTCATGCAGTATTTTTATCCACAACACATTATTTTATTTCCATGAAAGGAGCTGTCATGCAGTATTTTTATCCACAACACATTATTCTTCCGAACACCGATTACGAACGATATTTGTGTAATTAAAACTTTTTTCACTAGTCCGTTAACTAGAGACTGGCAAAAATCAAGACGGACTAATAATTGTTTCTCCCAATATCTAGTTATTTTACTTAGCCACTAGCCGAAATGAGCTGCGGACTCGTTGGTCAAAGGTTTCAAATCACAATAAACACTGTTTGGAAAGGCTGTTTTGGGGGCGCATGTAAACTAATAGGTTACAAAATGCAGAGTTGATTTCACAGCAATATTCATAGAATATGTGGCCAAAAAGTCTTTGTAGAAAATGTAAATGACTAAGAAAGTATTTCTGTGTCCGACTGTGACGCCTAACCTTTTGTGTCAAAATGGAGGGTGTCACTTATATTTAAGTGTGATGTAGCACTAAACCCTGAAAGGCTTGCATAAGTTTCTGTACAGTGTGCTACACAGCTTCATACATAGTTTAGTTATTTTCAAACACAGAAACCATATGAGCACATGCAGCGTGGTACTTAATCAAAAGACCCGGGAAGATCGGGGTAGACAATCGGTCTTCAGCAACCCATGCTTCCCGTGAGGTGCGACTATGTTTTGTGAAAGGCGACTAACGTGATCGGGTGGTCAGGCTCGCTGACTTGGAGGGTGCTTGCCATCGTATCCCAATTGAGCAGATCGATGCTCATGATGTCTATCACTGGATTGTCTGGTTCAGACTCGACTTTTACAGCGGGAACATTGCCGACTACGGCGGTAAACAACAAACAAACATAAATAAACATTAATTCTCATACCGGTTCACCAATATTTTTGTTAACACCAAAGAATGTGCTTCAATTTTAACATGCGTTCGATCCCTAATTTAATTTAACACGGGTACATCTACAGGTAACCTAGCTCTTCTAGTATGTTTATGTCCTAAATATTTGTAAGTAATGAAACAAAAATTCACAAAGCAACTTTGTGTGAGTTATGATAAAACGATTGTCATGTGTATTTAACTGTGGGTAATGTGCGATATGTGTTTTCACTACAAATTCAATGTTTGAAAGTATTTTAACTGAAGCTTAACACGCAATGTCATTTATTGACGCGCGCCCTGGTCGTGAAATCACTGTCACTCCTCGCAGCGATACTTCCTCCTCAACAGAGAGTGTAACAAATGCGTCACGCGCTGTAATGGAGCCCCTTTGTACTGACTGGTTCTGCGCAATATATGCGTTGTGTCACGTTGGTGTGTTGAAAGTGATTGTTGTCACGATCTATTTGCATAAGTTATTTTTAGCCGCCATGCGAGAGTAATAAATATTATTCAACGGATTTGTCGTCTCATATCAGATAGAATGCGACTAAAAAAACTATTAATACTTGGAAATTTGATATTGCATAATTAAAAAAAATAAAGGGAGTTTCGATTGCAATAACCTCGAGTATCACATATTCCACATTGTTTCATGAATATTGTTGGCATTTCCCATTGTGCAGTGTGCACGTTATAAAGTTTTCGCGACTGTTATCAGTTTGACATACGAAGTACGCTTTACGAGCATCAGTAGTAATTTAATAAACAGAAGTTGGTACTTTTATAAAGCTAACATAGTACAGTGGTAACTTGGTGATCCATATCTGTATTGAAGCACACTATCTACAACGGTTACACCACACACTGTCGGTTTAGTAGACGTGCCTCCTTTTCAAGCTGCACAATTACATTCAATTCAGTTTATTGTACTGGAAACTGCTAAATGTATATACAAGGGCATATTATGAAATAAACAACATTTTGATACAGAGCCAAAATGTATATGTGTAGCGGTAGATATGAAATAACAGGCTTCTAGCACGTAGAGTTGGTTTATTCGGTCGAACCACAGGAACTCGACGATAGCGTGTATAGCATACTATAGAAATAAATTCACACCCCTCTATATATATATATAGTATATATGTATATAGAAGGGTGTGATTTTTTTCTATACGGATATATTTTGCTATACACGCTATCATCGAGTTCCTGTGGGTCGAACGCAGCAGGAGGTTCATACATAGAGTAGTTCTGTGGAAACAAATTACTTGGTTAACATCCACCACAGGACAACAAGACACACTGTCACAATTCATTCCTGTCTGTTACAGATATTTTACATGAATAAACACTATAGTGTAACACGTTTACAGTCGAACCAATTGTCATAACCAAAGTACCCGTGAGGATTGCGGGGTAGAATGGGTCTTCAGCTACCCATGCTTGCCGTAAATGATGACTCTGCTTGTCGTAAAAGGCGACTACCGGGATCGGATGGTCAGGCTCACTGACTTGGTTGATGCATGTCATCGATCACAATTGCGTTAATCGATGCTCAAGATATTAATCACTGGATTGTCTGGTCCAGACTCCATTAGTTACAGACTGTCGTCATATAGCTGGAATATTGCTGAGTGCGGCGTTAAACAACAAAGCAACCAACCAACCATAACCAAAGTCAGTACTGCAGACCTAGATCATGTTGCCATCTATGGTAATCGAAACGTGTCAAGGCTGACCTCATACCACATGAAACTATGACTGTTAGACCCGCTGACAATCTCCGGTTGACAATTACCTAACCACGACGTCTCCGAATGAGTGAGTGAGTGAGTATGGTTTTACGCTGTTTTTAGCAATATTACAGCAATATCACGGCGGGAGACACCAGAAATGGGCTTCACGTATTGTACCCATGTCGGAATCGAGCCCATGTCGGAAATCTTCGGTTTCACGAGCGAATGCTTTAACCACTAGGCTACCCAACCGCCTAATTTCTTAGTTTTGAAACATTTACACAAACAATTTCATAGAGATAAGCGTTTACGAGTTCCAATCCGGATTTGTTCTAGGAAACTCTCATGTCTCATACTTACCTGAAATGTATAACATTGCTTTATCTGTTGAAAAGCATGAATTCTATGGTATGACATTCTGTGACGTCTCTAAAGCGTTCGATGAGGTTTGGCATATAGGCATTATACTGTGTAAATGTGAAAAACAAAGGGGTAGTTGCAAATGGTTTTCTATCCTCATTGAAAAACACCTCGGCTAGATTGCCCCGAGGTTCTGCACTGGGTCCTTTTCTATTCCATGTATACATAGACGGTTTGGCGTAATGGCGTATAAACTTGACAATTCAACTCGTTTATTTTGCCGATGACAGGTCTATTGGTACAGCGTCTGTTAGAATTAATCACTTGGAAGAAGCCTTGAATCATAATTTAACTTACCTTTACAACTGAGCACATAACTGGTTTGTAAAATATAATCCCGACAAAACAACATACATATTTTTCAGTCACACAAACGATATTGCCAAACCTAATTTGATCTATGATAACACACCACTCCATCACTCGATTACAGTACTCATAAACATCCCGATGTTAGTACATCACAAGATATGAAATGGTCTGCACATATTGACGCTATAGGTAACTCTGCATCTAAATTGATATTTTCTTTTGGAAAACTTAAATATGTACTCGACAGATCAACGCTGTATAAACTCAACTTAGGTTTATGGGGCATATTCTCAAATGCGCTTCTGAAGACTGTGACAACTGCATATAGATTTATGTCAACTCTGATAAGCTTAAGAAGTTTCAATTGGTCTTCCTAAATTCGCATCTCGTTTATATTATGAAACAGGATGGGAGAAACTAAATAAATGTGTTAACAAGTGATGTTCAGCTTATTTGAGGGACCTTTTACCACTAAGAGTAGCCAACATTAGTCAACATAATCTTACAAATAGAAACAAAAGTAGAACACACTCAATTTAGACCTCTTTCGCAGAGGTCTAGACAATTTCTTCTACTCTTTGATCTTTTAAATGTAGTGTTGAGTCTGAAATACATTTGCTACCTTGTTACTTCTCATTTGGAGACAGAAGAGCAAATACACTTCATACTCGTTTAAGACATTCTGTACTTTCCTCGATTCACATTTATTTAAAGTCAATTTGTCAGGAAACTTTTACATCCCTGTGTGGAAATCGATGCGAAAACGTATATCACTTTCCTCTCGAATGTACAATACTCTTACAACTTCAATATCTAAGAATATTATATGAGATGGAGATCAACTGCGAATACTGACAAATATTTAAAGTGATATTTCATGCTCATTAATATATTACATCTTTATATTTAAAAGTATGCAGAAATATGACTGGTTTACGGCAATCACCACAACAAGAGTTTATATACTATTATTAATTAGTTATGTATTACACTTTGTATTTATTCCAAAGTTAAATATTTACACTATTGTCCGCTGTCTGTAGGCGTTTATGGAAATGGCGTTCCCTCAATTCCCTCAAGCGTAATACTAATATCAGATATCTAACACGTTCTAACCTGAAAGTGATTTCATCCACAAAATTGGTAATAGTACACCCATTCACGTAAATTAAAACCCACTATTAACAATGATAAAACATTGAAAACCTTCAATATTTTTACTTGATTTTTTAATATTTTTCATAGTTTAGAATACAATACTAAAGCAACTCACCTGGCGCCACTGTCTGTATATCTGTGACCACGTGACAACAAATTGCCAGCACAGGTGTAATACATGTACCTTAAGCAAACAACCTGAACCCAAAACCAGATTAAGAAGAGTTGTCACTTATATAACCCAATGAAATCCGTGGATAAATTCTATATATGGCATATCCCATCTAAATGCATACACAGTGTTACCTGTATGAGGCCCCACAAGGATGCATGGCCTAATGTTACCAGCACCACAGTAGCTGCACCACAAGAACCATTGGGGCCCTGTAAAGGTTATATAATGATAGCTGTCAGGTTATATCACGTAACCCTGATACAGAAAACAATATAAAGCAATGACTTTCTTCTAAAACACTAAATAGTGAAACAATAATGAGGTTGTTATAAGTGCAACGACTACAATTTCACCTACTTGACATGTGCGTGGGTCAAAACACAGAGAGAAAATACCGTATTTCCTCTATTAGACGCCCGGGCATCTATTTATTTCGGACAAGCCTTTGACCCGGCGTCAATTAGAGGCCCAGCGTCTATTGGAGGCCCGGCTTCTATTAATACCCCCATTTCACTATGACCACGAATGTCCCGAATCGTCACGAAATGGAAATAGTTTCTGTTCGTAGATATCCGTCCCAAAAAGGGATAATTAATTGTATCAATTGATCGACCCGGCGTCTATTAGAGGCCCGGCTTATATTTTATACACTGAACAATTAACCCGGCTTCTATTAGAGGTCGGCGTCTATTTAGAGTGTCGGTGTCTATTAGAGACCCGGCGTCTAATAGAGGAAATACGGTAGTTTATTCAGGTCTCACCTTCTGTACAACGATGTGAAACAAAAACATATAAACACGTGGGTTACGAGGGACTGTAGATGGTAGTTGACTTCTGAAATAATATATTATACATGTACATTGTATACCTCCAAATAATGTTTAAACATTGAACATACACAGATATCGAAAATACAAGAAAAGGTAGGAAACCATTTCATTCGTTTCATCAGAGACCATATATCAGTATAGGGTCTCTGGTTCCATAATTATTTGCCAACAGTTACGATACTGCTGTTATCACTGTTATATGGCAGTGTATATCACTGTTAAACAATTATTGTAACTGTATAACATTGTTTTGTTGAGGTTCGGTGGAAGCTCACTTCATTGTATTTGGACAGTGAGTATTTGTCAGGAATGTAGTACTGTTTAATGTTAGCACTTTTTAGGAAGTTACTATATTTAAAAGTGGACACAAGTTATGGATAACAACTTCTTTAATACTGTAAAAAGTGACGTTTCAGTATAGATCCTTATACGTTGTCAAACAAGACTGAAGACGGCAACCAGTCTTGCTTGACAACGGTATAAGGATTAAACTGTTAGATAAACGTAATACCATAGCTGAACTTGAGGAAGACACAGGTCTAAGCCATGGATCCATTGTGAACTATTATTCATGAACATTTACAGGTGAATAAGATATCTGCTCGTATTTGCCTAAGTTTCTAAAATCTGATCTTAGGAAAAAAAGAACTGACATTGCCAGAAAAAGTTGAGAGTTAATTGAGGAGGATTTTGTCAAATTCAAAAAGAGATTAGTAACGGGCAAATAAACATGGGTCTACCCTCATGATCCCGAGTCAAAAAGGTGAATCCATGGAATGGCACCATTCAACTTCTCCGATACCAAAGTAATTTAAATCTGTGAAGAAAGTAATGGCCACAGTATTCTGGAATGCAAAGGGTGTGATCCTTGTTGATTACTCATAAAGTCAGAAAACGATTGCCGGTGCCAACTGTGGTTATTTGCTTCATCGCCTGAGGGATTCTGTCAAAGAAACGGCGAGGAATGCTGACTGACTACTACTTCATGACAATGCCTCTTCTCACGCTTCTCGACTTGCAAAGGCTGCTGTGCGACCATGTGGATTCGAAAAGCTTCGTCCCCCTCCATACTTGCCAGACCTGGCACCAAGAGATTTCCACCGGTTTCCTAAACTGAAAGAACACCTTCACTGGAAGCGCTATGACGACAACGATGATCTCAAAGCTGCCGTGAATGGGTTTTTCCAGGGTGGCTTCAGAAAACTTCTTCCTGACCTGAATTGAAAAGCCTCCCCATCGATATGAGACGAATATTGAAAAGCAGGGAGATTTAAACAAAATTAAAAACACTTTCACAATTGTTGGTTTTGTTTTGCCTAGAACGTTTACACCAGCCCGCGTACAACACTTATCACGTGACAGTGATGACGTCACACGTTGAGTAAGACCCCTGTGGAGGTTCAGTGAGGAAAGGACATGAAGAAGGAGGTGTTGTCGTCATTATAGAAAGGCTAAATTTCGAAACGTAAAATATAGTTTTCTTCTAAAGAAATCAAAGTGTGAATGATAGGCGGAATGTTGTCTTTCTGACATTTTGTTCCAAGGTTTGGACGTGTAACAACCATTGCTACTTTAAACGCTGGGATATGACTGAAAAAATGGCAAAATGGTCATCATAATATTTCAAAAGTTTTTGACCCAAGTTAATTCCATCTGTGGTCACGACATTCTCATACACTTGTGTTTTTACGCAGTTTTATTTCTTATTTAGCAAACTCTTTGAAGTTACAGTTCTGTTAAATTTTGAAACAAAGATACAACTTCTAATACTTTGTCTTTTGAGGACACATGTTGAATTGTAGAACCTGCGTCTTTTTATAGCAGTATTTAGAATTCGTTAACTTTTACAAATATTTTAAAACAAAAAGAACCCGTAATCAACATACCGTTGTCCCATGAAGGTACATTTTGAATCGTTTTATCGTGCATGGAACACACGTTTATCGCTTCTCTATACTAATGAGAGTTATACGCTTCAATCTAAGAGGTCTCATCTACATGAAAAAAAAAAGTTGAAATACATGTGTCTATTTATACCTATAATCCAGTTAATGTTCGTCACTAAGCTCTTCATGCTTAACGTGGTGTAATTTTCGCAGAAAGATTTACTCCTTTTGTCAGATGGGGAATTCATTCTGATTACATTTTTCTCAACTGCTATTTACAACTAGGAAACAAACACAACTTTAATGTCGTTTTCAATCACACTTTCGTTCGGGATGGTATTTGTTGAGTTGCAAAGCTCATTATTTTGGGTAACTTCACATCTGTTTTGGTTGATTTCAATCTGAATTCAGATCATGTATGACTTTTTACCTATATATTTCCATTTGACGAGACTGACTCATTTATTTCGAGATTAATGTTTTCGCACCGAACTCCAAGGAATGTTTGGCAAAAAAGGACAGTTTTTATTAATGATAGAAATGTTTTCCTCGCCTGTTGACCATTCATATGATCGCAGGTTGAAACAGGATTACAATGGCATCCACGGAAATGGCACCAAGGCATATATTTCTTTGGTTTTGGTATGTTTTCTCGAAATTCATTCAGACAATATTCTATAAACATCAAGCCGTGCGTGACTCAGGCGAATGTCATTTCTATACCATCTGGTTTTAATCTGATAGCGGGTGTTCTGATGTCTACAAATTCATTACTCCTAGGAACACGTTTCCTTTATATAAATACACGGAAACGCTTTATATATTACCATTTTGGCGGTCCAAAGATGGCGTCCCAATTACCAATCTATAGGATAATAGCTTTACCATATTTCATAGCTACCCCCAACACACGGTCGCCCTCAATCATCGCCTTGTTTGACAGTCTGCATATCCTGTTCCGATCTCAACCCTAGCGCTTGAAGGGAAAGATCAATTATATCTATCTCAGAAACAGTAAAGGAGAAAATATTCCATAGGTATTATCCTCATTATTTAGAGAGATGCTCGACTTGTGATGGATGGATCATACAGCGGCTTGTTTATCCCACACCATTTATCTCCCTTTGTATGCATCAGAAAAACTCGTGCTTTTACTGAAGCGCGTAATAAACAATAAATGGTTTGAGTTGCTGATGAACAAGGGCCACGTGGTAAAACAGCGAATTACACCAGTGCGTGATGCGAAATACATCCGATTGTGACGTCATAGTCAAATATTTCCATATGGAATGCGTCAATCAATATTCGTAAATTAAAGGTAATGTTCACGGCCGTGTAAGACACTTTGAGTGAGAATAGTAATGATTCAACCAAAGCGAGGCCTTTTGAAAACTGCCGGCATTTGCATAAACATGGGAACTAAATTGCTTTATCTAAGAACTACGCTGTGAGTTAAGAAGCGAGGCCTTTTATTTCACGACCCATCTAGTGTGGCGTCATTCCTTTTGAAGTTTGCAGGAGATGTCGACTGTTGAATCAATTACACCATGCATTCGCCATCGTAAAATGACAATGATTAAAAGGAATAAACGACAACAGTTGTAAGCCATCAACTGGACTCTGATGGAGCCTTTAGTCTCAAGCAAAAATAACCGCTGTGGCTTTTTTCCCTTCTAAATATTAGCAGTAAAATAAAGATACATTTGCCGTTTTTTAGAACCCTTAGTTTTCAATTTTCCATAATTTCTTTAATGTTTTGGCAGTTTTTAGAAGTGACACACTCGTTAGAAAGTTAGGTTAACTAGCGAAAGCTAATCTACTGTGAAATTAACATAAGAAATATAAATGGCCGCGTTTGATGTTAAACTGTTTTTACATGTATCTGACGTGATTCAACTGATAACCGTAATTTGTACATGAATGTTTGTTATAACTTAAATGGAATTAAGTGCAAATGGTTTATACTGCGTTTGTGCATAGTTAAAGATTCATCAACAAGTAGATATGCATGTATGTTGCAACAGGGTTGGGAAGTAACCAAGATATACTTGAATAGTTATAACGTATAGCAATACCCAAAATATGTTTGAATCTCTACTACCCCTCACGGCACAGGGCCACGGATAGCCATACCAAACTGACTGTACTGATTACACTCTTTTTTTGTAATCAGTACAGAATCTCTACTACCCCTCACGGCACAGGGCCACGGATAGCCATACCAAACTGACTGTACTGATTACACTCTTTTTTTGTAATCAGTACAGAATCTCTACTACCCCTCACGGCACAGGGCCACGGATAGCCATACCAAACTGACTGTACTGATTACATTTTTTAATGTAATCAGTACAGTCCGTTTGGTATGGCTATCCGTGGCCCTGTGCCTCACGATACCCTTAATGGTAACAGATATGGTCCGGGGTAGCGGGCTACTGCTTATTTCCATGCCTGTGCAACCAGGTATTTTTATGATAACATATCACACTGAACGTGTTCAGTCGGAACAATTTCAACGGTGAAACTAGATAGATAGATAGACAGACAGACAGACAGACAGACAGACAGACAGACAGACAGACAGATAGATAGATAGATAGATAGATAGATAGATAGATAGATAGATAGATAGATAGATAGATAGATAGATTAGATAGATAGATTAGATAGATGGATAGCTTAGATAGATAGATAGATTAGATAGATGGATAGATTAGATAGATAAATACATAGATTAGATAGATGGATAGCTTAGATAGATAGATAGATAGATAGATAGATAGATAAATAGACAGACAGACAGACAGATAGATAGATGGATCGATTAGATAGATAGATAAATAGATAGATAGACAGACGGACAGACAGATAGATTAGATAGATGGATAGCTTAGATAGATAGATTAGATAGATGGATAGCTTAGATAGATAGATTAGATAGATGGATAGATTAGATAGATAGATAGATTAGATAGATGGATAGCTTAGATAGATAGATTAGATAGATGGATAGCTTAGATAGATAGATTAGATAGATGGATAGATTAGATAGATAAATAGATAGACAGACAGACAGACAGACAGACAGACAGAAAGACAGACAGATAGATAGTAGATAGATAGATAAAAAAGAATGAGATAGATTGGTAGATAAACACGGCTAAACTGACATAGGAATGCTTCGGTATCATAGACAATGCAAATATTTAGATACAGCATGATTTTTATTAACACTTATTTATGTTGTTTCGTTTAATATAAGACTATGTTTGATTGCTGTTGCTATACATATGCCGGTAAATAGCCGAATACCCACACAACACCATGGTCATGAAGGACATTTACGTACCGGCCAATGGGATGAAACAGTGTTTGGTGCAGGTTTTACTACCAGATCCATCACTGTAATCTCGTGACACTGACATACAAAACATATGCATCCCTTTCTGGAAGCAGTACATAATTTCTATGCATATGCATATGCATGGGTAGTATAATGTTCATATATTATAGAAAGTATATCAAGAAACAAATTAAAATGCTTATGATCTCGCGTTGGAACAGGCATACAGGATGTGTGAATGCAAGCATTCGTTTCCTCACACGCCGGTAAGAATTAGTTCCCTTGGACCGTACACCCATTGGCCATATAACGCCGGCAAAGTGTAGCCTTGAAGATCGCGATACGTGAAGAACAAAATCATCAACAAACGTTAAGGAATTCACAGATGAGTTGGTGCTTCCTTTAAATTTTAACATTTCATTTTTTTAAAGTGGACTGAACAGATTCGACTTCTGGTTGCAACCGTTATCGAGAAACTGACAGTCATCAAATTTATGTTCATCCCTTATCGAAAGGATGTCATTAAAAAATATATTTTTCAGATTTGCTAAGTGTCCGTTATTTATGTTTGCGAGTTATTTAGTATAGGTATGTTGAATAGCTATCTGAGCGTTTGGGAGAGATCCTGAGGTTGTGACGTAAGTTTGCAATATTGCCCCACCGTAAGAGTCATTACTCGCACCGACACCATGCTGACTGCGACGGAGCAGAGTTAACCAGGTTCTCCCACTTGAACCAAGGTCAGATGTTGATGAGTCCCGCATACCCCACATCGAACTTTGTCAGACAGTCAAGATTAAGGAAACGGTTGTCTATATAAGAAAGACACTGGGTTTGAGGAATTGAAGTCGACGTTAATTTCCTTAATTTTGTTATTTAATTTATTGGGTACTTATATATATCTTCCTTTTATTTTTTTAAATAATTGTTTAAGAAGGAGAGTATTGGCATTTGACCAGTATTCTGTAGCATGGCTGTTGTCTGCTCTGCTCCTTTGTATTTGGTAGATATTCGGTGGCTAAGGAGACTTTTTTTTACTTCCACAAATGTCAAAGTTTAAAAGTTATAGAATAAGTTTATTTGACAAACAAATACCTTTTAAGTTCTATCACATGATAGTTCATGTTTAAGTACTATTGTTTGTTTGTTGTTTAACGCCGAACTCAGCAATATTCCAGCTAAATGACGTTGGTCTGTAAATAACCGAGTCTGGACCAGGCAAGACCTATTCTAACCCGGATCTTCACTGGCCTCGAGTACTGAGGTAATGCTTGATTAGTTACTAAACTGAAACTTCAAGAGCCAGTCTAACTATTCGCAAGTCCGTGACCCAAGATGAGTTTTGCAAAATAAATATATATTGTTTTTCTCCTTGAAACATCAACTTTGGTCACATGATTGATCATTTTCAAATATGTTTGTAAACTGATTCCTAAACTGATAAAATAATCGTCGTTGAGAACTTCTATTCGAACGTAAAATGTCTGTAATATAGAGTGTTTAAATCCAAAGTATGCATTGATTGAACAAAGTCTAATTCTCATTCAAATGTAAGGACATGCGTGAAGCGGCCCGGTATTTTCAGTGAAGAGGTGTGGGAACTTTGACGTGGGAACTCAAATGATGGCGCTCACTGTCAGATGGTAGAATCTGAGTTGTAGAAATGACACGATAATTGTTATGAATACGTATGCTAAATGGTGATTCTACCATTCCGAATAGTGTGAATATCAAAGCATGCCATATTGTCTCATATATGCATACAGACGTTGCAACGCCCAATCAAACCATCACAGCATTAAATACAACAATGAGACACACAACAACAATATCCTGCAACAATGTTACAACATTGAGACACAACCACATTATCCTGCAACAACGTTACAACATCGAGACACTAAACCACATTATGCTGCAACAACTTTACAGCATCGAGACACTCAACCACATTATACTGCAACAACGTTACAACATCGAGACACAACCACATTATACTGCAACAACGTTACAACATCGAGACACAACCACATTATGCTGCAACAACGTTACAACATCGAGACACAACCACATTATACTGCAACAACGTTACAACATCGAGACACAACCACATTATACTGCAACAACGTTACAACATCGAGACACACAACCACATTATGCTGCAACAACGTTACAACATCGAGACACACAACCACATTATGCTGCAACAACGTTACAACATCGAGACACACAACCACATTATACTGCAACAACGTTACAACATCGAGACACTCAACCACATTATGCTGCAACAACGTTACAACATCGAGACACACAACCACATTATGCTGCAACAACGTTACAACATCGAGACACAACCACATTATGCTGCAACAACGTTACAACATCGAGACACTCAACCATATTATACAGCAACAACGTTATAACATCGCGACACTCAACCACATTATACTGCAACAACGTTACAACATCGAGACACTCAACCGCATTATATTGCAACAACTTTAAAACATCGAGACACACTACCACATTATACTGCAACAACGTTACAACATCGAGACAATCCACCACATTATACTGCAACAACGTTATAACATCGAGACACTCAACCACATTATGCTGCAACAGCGTTACAACATCGAGACACACTACCACATTATACTGCAACAACGTTACAACATCGAGACACTCAACCACATTATACTGCAACAACGTTACAACATCGCGACACACAACCACATTATACTGCAACAACGTTACAACATCGAGACACTCAACCACATTATACTGCAACAACGTTACAACATCGAGACACACAACCACATTATGCTGCAACAACGTTAAAACATCGAGACGCTCAACCACATTATATTGCAACAACTTTACAACATCGCGACACACAACCACATTATACTGCAACAACGTTACAACATCGAGACACTCAACCACATTATACTGCAACAACGTTACAACATCGAGACACACAACCACATTATGCTGCAACAACGTTAAAACATCGAGACGCTCAACCACATTATATTGCAACAACTTTACAACATCGCGACACACAACCACATTATACTGCAACAACGTTACAACATCGAGACACACTACCACATTATACTGCAACAACGTTACAACATCGAGACACTCAACCACATTATACTGCAACAACGTTACAACATCGAGACACTCAACCACATTATACTGCAACAACGTTACAACGTCGAAACTTTTCTCATGCTATCAGACAAGGATTTTACAAGCATGCTATTCCACGGACGTACACCTAACTTGCTTTACTTTCATTGTAACGAAACGGAATCTTCTCCATTCCTTCCACGCATATTAAAACCTATACCCCAGCTTGTTGTAATTGCGTGTCAAAGTTGCCATCCTTTCCCAGGATAACCATATCATTAGCAGCGATCCCACCTCAATGCCAGAAAATCTCATGTTATGAAGTTTCTGAGCATTGCTGTCCTTACTAATCGATAGCCTTTGTTTACGTGAGATACAGCTTGCTGCCAAGCAGTGGAACTGAAATCTATGCACATGGCAAAGAGGATGTATAAACAGTACGACCTGATCAGCGAAATCTTATCGTCGGAGAGAGATTCGTACACCATGTAGTGCTGTTATTGTTTTGTCTTGAAATTACCTCTCATCAATCTCTGTACAAAACTTGTCATGTTTGCCATGCCGAGAGAGCGTAAAATATCAACTTTTTGATTTAAAACAACATCGTGCTCTATTTTCAACTACGTAATTAATTTCTCTCTTTGCTGCGAGATATTGCAGGACTTGGTTAGATCATAAGCCTGCCCGTCTCTACTGCAGTGTAGCCTTACAATAGATGGGCCTTGCCAAGGAGAAACATTGTTTAAACTGAGATGAATGTTTTAAACACTTGGTAACACTATAGGCTATTAACACATAGCGTTTGCTGGCATCCCCCTAAGATATGTGCAATTAAGTAGCTGCAACTGATGAGACGAGGAACAGTTGGGGAAGTTTTGGTCTGGTGAGCCTTATGTGTTAATGTGTGGTTCCTTCTAAATACCTCACATCTGTGTGTATCAAAAATATATTATATAGTAATAGGATTGTATCAAGTCATTCCGCGTATATTATATAAACTTAATCAAATTCCATTTATTTTTTTAATGATATTCCCAAACTTGAAAGAAAATGAAACAGTATTAACCTTGTTTTCTTTAGTCGCTAGAAAAATATTTTTCAGTGACCTCTGGGAACCTTTAAGTGTTTCTGCACTACTGGATGCGCATACCTCGAATCAACGGAGCCAGGTGCCCCGCTTTATGTAATGGCCCATCCGTCTGAGGCCTCATCTAAATTTCATTCCAAAAATCATTAAACCTATGTCTGCTCTCAATTCATTGTATTTCAATGTGGTTCGACTGCAGTGACCCCGGAACAGACAATAATATCCGGTGCCAGACATCACGTGATACACTCATCAACAACACGACACATCAGGTATAAGTGAGTGAGTGAGTCTGGTTTTATGCCGCTTTTAGCAATATTCCAGCAATATCACGGCGGGGGACATCAGAAATGGGTTTCACATGTTGTACCCATGTCGGGAATCGAACCCGGGTTTTCGGCGTGACGAGCGAACGCTTTAACCAATAGGCTACCCGACTGCCCCATCAGGTATCAGACACATGGTATTGTCACACAAGAGATGTGTCTAACGTGACACTGTCATGCATTAAGTATGTAAAACGGGACACTGTCACACAATAGTTGTGGGGGTGGTCGGGTAGCCTAGTGGTTAGCCTATTGTGTGTCTAACGTAACACCGTAATGCATCATGTGTGTCTAACGTAGCACTGTTATGTATTATGTTTGTCTAACGTAACACCGTAATGATTATGTGTGTCTAATGTAACACTGTAATGTAGAATGTGTGTCTAATGTAACACTGTAATGTATTATGTGTGTCTAATGTAACACTGTAATGTATTATGTGTGTCTAATGTAACACTGTAATGTATTATGTGTGTCTAACGTAACACTGTAATGTAAAATGTGTGTCTAATGTAACACTGTAATGTATTATGTGTGTCTAATGTAACACTGTAATGTATTGTGTGTGTCTAACACAACACTGTAACGTATTATGTTTGTCTAACGTAACATAGTTAGGTATTGTGTGTCTAATGTAACACTGTAATGTATTATGTGTGTCTAATGTAACACAGTTAGGTATTGTGTGTCTATCGTAACACTGTTATGTATTGTGTGTGTCTAACACAACACTGTAATGCATTATGTTTGTCTTACGTAACATAGTCAGGTATTGTGTGTCTAATGTAACACTGTAATGTATTATGTGTGTCTAATGTAACACTGTAATGCATTATGTGTGTCTAATGTAACACTGTAATGTATTATGTGTGTCTAATGTAACACTGTAATGCATTATGTGTACCTAACATCTGACATTGTAATACATGAAATATATCTTACGTTAAACTGAACCAGATTAAGTATTTTAAAAATGACAGTCACACATGCTGTTATTTATTTATACCAAATCATACATAAGGTATACCCAACAAGTACTTGAACACTACGATGTCATTCTTCAAATATTTTACATACAAAATGTACGAATAATGTTTGCATAACGTGGTATTGTCAATTATCGGGTATTAAAACGTGACATCTTTGCAAATCAGGTATTAAACGTGACGCCTATGGGTGTCGGGTATTAAAACGTGGAATCGCCACGTGTCGGGTATTTCAACCGAGTGACAGTCGATAACATTATGCATGAACTCCAGCCAATGATTCAACGCTTGGTTATTGAAACAAATAATCAAAACTCTACATTTAACATGGATTCCAAACTGAGATAGGCGGTCTCCTGGCATTACATTTGCAGGTCGTACGTGATTATGTTTTGTCGTGTTTCAATGTGTTACAATGTGTTTCCAAGGTTCTACCGATGTAAAGAGCAGATAAGGTATGATTTAAATAGTTAATACATCACATTCAAGAATTTTTAATGTTGTTTTCCTAGAATGAGAAATATGTAATTGTGCCTTCTATACATCCCACGTATGTCGCATGCAAACACGTACGTCCCTTCTCCGTTATCGTTTCCTTCAAACAGTGTTTACTTTGTTTCTACTTCACACAATAAAGTGCCATAGAACAACAAACATCATGTCGACAGGCGGTTTGAGTGCATTATTACCATTAAGAAAGTATTTGGAAATGTTGGCTCGATCTCTCGTCATTACGTCTGGATGAAGAAAAAAGAAGATACGAAAGCAACATTAGAAACTCATTTAGGACATTTAAGACTGAATTTCTAATAATCACAAGTTAAGATTGGTTCGTGTAAGTATGAAAACAGCATCGCATGTTGGACGAAATCTTTAACAGGGAACATTACTGAGGGAAAAAGGTGTAAATATATCAGATATACACCTTCGGGAAGATATCAGCTATCATCAGCTCTGGGGTAAGAAGAAATGACTGTATATCAAGTTGATGAAGTTTTACCTTAGGAAACAACCTTCAGGTCTTTGACAGCTTTTTAAAATCAGCATATATTTCATTATTTTAACTGAGTATACTTTACTGGGAAGTCATGCATTAAATGTCCAAGAGTGCATGGCGATTTTGATTTCAGTTTGTATCATTTAGGGAGACAGCCCCCCCCCCCCCCCCCCCCCCACACACACACACCCGCCCCTCCCTCTCCCATTTTATGTAACAGTATTTTCATGACCCCCTACCCACACCACATATCCCCCCCCCCCCCCCCCCCCCCGCCCCCACCCCCTATTAGATAGAAATGGGAAGTCCCTAAATAATGTGTAATTATACGTACCCAATACTCAGAAAACTGTCTTACTTGCTGATTTGTAACGCGTGGTGTTTCTGTTATCATACACTATCGCCCTTATTTTTTTTTACGAGATAAACAGACCTATTAAACAGAGATATTTACATTGTGATGTGCCTGGAAAGTCGAGAATGACTTGATTTTGCGTATTTTACAATGAAATGTGTTTAAAATATTGAATGTGACAAAGAAACATAACGCCTTACATCACGTCACCCGTTCATTTCGAAATGATGTTTAGGTCTGTGTTAGGAAACATAAAATGCATTTCTTGTCTCTCCTAACTTTCTGTTTTCAGATTGGGTAGAATGACCTTCCGTTTGAATCATCATTATGTTGACAATTATTCCTGGCTTATGTCTACATGAAATACTACTTATTCACAGGGAGCAGAAGTGGCACATACAAATATACAATAATATCTCATTTACATAGAGCGTCGGTTTCGCAAATATATTCTAATCTTGATATACATCCATATCAACAGTTGATAAAAGCTTATTGTTTCCCATAAAAACGTGCTACCAAGTGTCAATGTGATCCAAATACGTATGACCACAGTGAATGTTGGACACTTTCAGCACTAATACTATAGACCAGTACTAGTTACAAGACAACCGCCATCATTAAATACGCTCTCCATAATCTATCATCATAACACGGCTGCAAACTGTGGCCACTGTACGCGTGTGATTATAATTCACTGTCAAAATCTGATGATACCAGGTGTTCGCGAAGAGGTAAGCGTATCCCGTCTCACCGTTGATACCCGTCACAAACACGTGCACGGGCAAGTCAAGTGTTCACCTGAACAAACACGGGAACACATAATAGAAGTAAAAATAGGGAATTGTATCGGACACAATTTTGATCACATCACTGATGCGTCAAACTTGGATATGTCCCACATGTGTCTGCCATAAAAGTTTTTGAAAGGTTTACGAAGGCCTAACTGTTGTAACCCTGATCAAACAACGTTTGAGCAGGAGACGTTTGATGTGATCCTCTTTGAAATCTCCGTAGGAGCATGTTCGACTGTACCTCAAACGTTGTATCAAAGGCATTCATTCATTCATTCATTCATTCATTCATTCATTCGTTCATTCGTTCTTTCGTTCGTTCGTTCGTCCGTTCATGCATACGTACATATTGGAAAGGCGAATCAAATACCATGTAAACTGAATTGTTCCAATAACAGAAATCTCACAGATTGAATGAGTACAACATGTAACCCCTTTGAAGTGTTTAGAATATTTTACATCAATTGGCTAAAGAAAGAGAGAAACCGTTTCCTGCCTATTAAAAGGGCTGAATTCATCAGCATTATTGAAAATCGTTGACATATTTCCTAAAAGAATGACCCCCCGCTTCCTCATCCCCAGCACCAACTGCAGCTGACCAGTGGTCAGGGTGACGATTAATTGGCGTCAGATAGATGGTCCTTGATGAGCGTCGACAGCTGACGGCTCGGGCACCGGTCATCGGGAACGCGGCAGTTATCTCACATCACCCAGGGCCCAGAGCCGAAAAGCTTTCCCCTCTCCCTTCACGCGACATGCTATATACATATGTCAGATGACGTTAATTGCTCATGTAGATTGCGGCCTGTCAGTCAACATGTAACTACACATGCACATTCCACGATAACAACGCCCCGCCCGTGCTGCGCGCGTCTGTCAGCAGTGGCCGCTGATACTCGCTAATTAACATTGGGGCTTAATCATACATCATTTTCATAAACTCCGGGGGGGCAGCCATCGTTGTTGTTTCTATATGCCTTATATAAATTGAAACCGCTATAGCTGAACTCTGCTGTGAGTAAAATAGTAAATACATAAACGTGTTCATTTTTTTGTCGGAATTTTGTAATGGCCTTTTGAAAAGAATACTTTACATTGAATGGGTATTGTACAAATGCAGACATATTCTTAATAATAAATTACAGTTAATGTTTGAGTGAGACATTTAAAACTGTACCCAATGTTGCAAAACGAATATATTTCTTAACGAGTTTTTTCTTTACTTATAAGCAGCAAAATCTTCAAATTCAAAATTAAGATATAATTTTTATTAGTTTCAACAAAATCAATAAATACGCTATCATATCACTGGATCTTCGGCTCGATCGATCACTTGATTGTCTGGTGTAGGGCAGTAAATTCTTACTATTTTTTTTATGCAAATTGTGTGAATGGCGGGTGCTTATCGGTAGGGCAGGACATGCTTACCCTTCTCGCGAAACCTGGTGTCATCGCTGATTTCCAGTGATCCTTTCATATACCTATCACAGCTGTTCCCGCCAAATGGAATCTGTGTCGGTAGATAATCAAGACTGGTTATTCTCTTGCATTACCGTTTTGTTTTATCCTACTGGATAAGCAAAGCTGATAATGTTGCCCTCAGAACGAGACTTAGGAAAAGACTAACGTGATTCATTAATATTTAGAATATTTTTAAAAGCTAACTTTATTAATCTTTGTATGACTTAGCCACATATTACAAACACATCCTTGTAAACTTATAAATGCAGTCAATTTGTTCGAAAGCTGCTCTTTATTTCACATATTACGACACTACCAGAAACCATGAACATACATGTTCTCAAAAATGTGATGTCTTCTTAGCCAAACTTGGCTTGATTTGTTCTTTGTATTTGAGGGGCGGTAAGGTAGCCTAGTGGTTAAAGCGTTCGCTCGTCATGCCGAAGACCGGGTTCGATTCCCGACATGGGTACAATGTGTAAAGCCCATTTCTGGTGTCCCCCGCCGTGATATTGCTGGACTATTGCTAACAGCGGCGTAAAGCCGTACTCAGTCAGTCAGTTTGATGATTTTGATTGAATGTACGACGCGTATTTTGGCACTTTCTTGTGGTTGATTAAATGGAAAAGGTACAAAAGCAGTTTTTCAATCAATGAAACAATTGTTAACCTCTCATTGTTTTCTGAAATAGTCACTCACTCTTTGTATTTGAACCCTGACCTCTGCCTGCTGTGCAAGGAAAATGCAATACAGAAACAAACGTGAAGACTGGTGTCAACGTTTGGTGGGAAAGTCAATTTGGCATTATATCAAAATAGTATCGACATATGTAAGATACAGAAACATGATATAGTATGGAAATTCATGCTGGCTACGCTTAGCAGTACAGTCAGGTTGTCAGTGTTGTCCGGCTTGTAATAGCATCAGTTTGGTGATATTGTCAGATATGTGTTATATTCAGATAGACAGTATGGTCATTTGGGTATTATAATCAATTAGGTATTATTTTCAGTTAGGTGTTAGAGCCATATAGCTGTTTCAGTTAGATCGGTATAAGAGTCAGATAGCTGTTATAGTCAGTTAGGTAATATTTCAGTTAGGTATTAGAGCCATATAGCTGTTTCAGTTAGATCGGTATTAGAGTCAGATAGCTGTTATAGTCAGTTAGGTAGTATTGTCAGTTAGGTATTATTGCTAGTCAGTTGGACATCATGATCAGTCATAATCATATCAGATATGAGAGTTACTTAGGCGGTATAGTAAGTTGGGCATTATGTAGGAGTTAGTTCATGAGGACCTGTTATCTAATGGTTGAACTGGTTAGTTGAGAGTCAATGGCTCGGAACATTTCAAAGATTAAACACCAAAATCCGAGAGGACAAAACTACTTAAAGTATGGTCGTGTACAACAAACTGATCCGTCACAAATATACCCGTTCATTAACGGATTAACTATTCGTGTTGATGGATGTCAGTTAATATGTCATTGTTAATTCCAAAAGATTTCGTCCATGTCTCCGTGGCAGAAGACTACATTCGTTAGCATTTGGAACTGACTTTGCGGTTCGAATTCTGCAAGGAAGACGCGTTTTTCGTGAAATTGTTCTTGTCCTGTAATCAAGGTAAACTAAGGGACAAAACAATTCTTTCATTTCCCAGTGGTGTTTTACTTACCATTCTGTTAGTTAATGTATGGTAAAAGACAGAGGAGCAACGTTTCAAAATCAGTTGGGTGTTATAGTGAGATAGGTAGTATGCTTAGTTAGGAACTATAATCCTTAGACATTATTGTAGTTGCGCATTATTTCCACTTAGTCATTATAGTCGTTATACATTGTAATCAGTTAGGTTTTATAGTCACTGAGTCACTATAATCCGTTATAGCCATTATAGTTGATAAGACAGTATAATTAGTTAGGTATTATAGTGAGACAGGTAGTATACTCAGTTTGGAACTAGTGTCTTTAGACATTATAGGCATTATAGTCGTTATACATTGTAATCAGTTAGGTTTTATAGTCACTGAGTCACTATAATCAGTTATAGCCATTATAGTTGATAAGACAGTATAATCAGTTGGGTATTATAGTGAGATAGGTAGTATACTCAGTTTGGAACTAGTGTCTTTAGACATTATAGGCATTATAGTCGTTATATATAATAATCAGTGAGGCGTTATTGTCGGTTAAGTATAATGATTAGTAAGACATTGCAATCAGTTAGGCATTAAAGTTGTTAAGTGATTTTAATCAGTTAGCCATTATAGACATTAAGACAATTTTATCAGTTGGGAATTGTAATCAGTTAGACATTGTAATCAGTTAGGCAGTATAGTCGTTAAGACTTTATACTCAGTTAGGCATTATAGTCAGTAAGTCATAATAATCAGTTAGGCATTATAATTAGTAAGAGATTGCAATTAGTTAGGCATTATAGTCGATAAGTGATTATAATCAGTTGGGCATTATAGTCAGTAAGACAATTCTATCAGTTAGGCATTATAGTCGATGAGACCATTTTTTTATCAGTTAGGTATTATAATCAGTTAGACATTGTAATCAGTTAGGCATTATAGTCGGTGAGACATTATAATCAGTTAGGCATGACAAATAGTTACCAGAATGAGCCTGTTCAATCTTTATTTCGTACTCAAGAGGCCACAGGCCTGAAGTACATAATACAATTCAACATAATTAATCATTACAATAGAACATCAAATTGAAATAAATTATTTCCCACATATGTAATGCTCATTTCAAAATACTACTATGATGTGCTATTGAGTTCAACATTTCAGACGACATCAGCCAATCAGCAATGGGGAAATGAAATAAAATATTATACAGATTATGAATGGAAAAATATAAATGAAATACCCTTCCGATGTACTGATAGTATGCAATTGCGTTGGCTTTAGTACAGAATCATTTATCAAATACTTCCAGTTGGTAAATACCTATTTAAAGTGGGATATAAAGATTCTCCCTTGTGTACAAGTTGGGATAAAGTTATTGCTGACATTTCTCATGTACTATGGAATTGTGAAAACGCTAACTCTCTCTGGGCCGACCTTGAAAGATGGATAAGTAATAAGGCGGAAATTCATATCAATTTCACCAAAGAAAACGTTTTACTGGGCTTTCCATTTAAAGGAAATGATCCATTAAATGCTATATGCCTTGTCGTTAAGGATACTATATTCAAAGTTTATCTTAAAATGAAAAAAATGTCTTTCGAGTTGATCCAGAGGAGTTGGCAAATTACTACTTTATAACTAAAGCGATAGCTTACTCTAACTGTAACTACAACAAGTTTGTGAAGTTTTGGTCCAGTTGCCACAAACTATTTTTGTAACCATATCAACTAAAATGCTGAATTATCTGAGTTCATATGCCCCCATGATGTATGATTCTGTTGTTGTTTTAAAAATCACTGTATGAACATTAATATGTATGAAATGCTGTACGACAAAAAAAGTGGAATAATAAAAAAAAAATAAAAAATTATAGTCAGTAAGTCAATATAATCAGTTAGGTATAATAATTAGTAAGACATTGCAATCAGTTAGGCATTATAGTTGATAAGTGATTATAATCAGTTAGGCATTATAGTCGATGAGACAATTTGTATCAGTTAGGTATTATAATCAGTTAGACATTGTAATCAGTTAGGCATTATAGTCGGTGAGACATTATAATCAGTTAGGCATGACAAATATTTACCAGAATGAGCCTGTTCAATCTTTATTTTGTACTCAAGAGGCCACAGGCATTTAGTACAAAATACAGTTCAACATAATTAATCATTACAATAGAACATCAAATTGAAATAAATTATCTCCCACATATGTAATGCTCATTTTATTCTGGCATAGATAGTATTTAATTATCAGTTAACAGTTAACAAGTTATTCCTTCACACAGAAGACAATCAGTCCAATAGCTATCTACAAACGTAAATGGCTTTCCAATATCCATTTAACTGTTTAATTGTGTGCATTGAAGAACTGAAGGGAGAATGATAATATTGTTCAGGCAAAATAGTTGTCTCTCAGACACCATGGGAATAGTTAAGAGGAAAAAACTCCTCCTTTAGCCATCAGAAGACATCAAATGCTTGCTAACATTGATGTACATTACATCCACAAACAGGGGTACTAACAGTCCCTGTGTATTTGGTATATTTAGCAGCTGTCGAGTACTTAGGGCCACATACCATGGTTACCACTCCGACACAGAATGTTTATGCAGCTTGTCTGGCTTCTAGTTATAAACTAAGTCATATATCAACTTGATAAATTGTCCAAATACACAAAGCATTAATGGATAGCAAATGGTGACAATAATGGTCATCAAACACAATGATAATTATGATGATTTCCTGTTCTAATGATATGTAAACATATAATTTGTTATTCATTAATTGGGGGCACGGGTGGCCCAGTCGCTGTGCCTAGTTGCGTCCCTTGGGCACGCCAGAAACCTATGATTGTGGGTTCGAATCCCAATTCGCCCCGATTATGTTTCTAGGTTTGTCAGCATCATACCCGTGCTCGTGGGTTTCACCGAAGTGGTAAACGTCTGAGACCTGCATCACTTGGGGCTTTCCTCCCACATTAAGCTGACACGCCGTGATGTAACTGGAATACTGTTAAAAGCGGCGTTAAACCCAACTCACTCACTATTCATTAATTTGTTGCGTAGTAACCAAACAAGCACCAAAATCATTAATGCTTCAAAATAATCTCATTTTTTATATATTTTGAATGATCATATTTCGCACAGTATCAAAGCTTACTTTTAAATGTGATATCATAATAATTATATAAATAACCTATGCCCATACGCATAAGTGTGACATATATTTAGAGTGCTTATAAACTTAGAGCCAAAAGAAAGTCTAGCAAGTTTTTTTCTCATGTAATTCAAAACTGAAACAACTGTTGTTAAATTTGACAATGTATATTTAACCATCACTCATTCCTGCAACAGTTGGTAACACATAATCTGCGGGTAGTTTTGTGTAAAAATAAATTGGTCCAGTGAAAAATGGGGTAAGAAAAGGATTTGCAACCACATGGCCCCTACCACGTGTGAAATGTATTTTTGCGTCCAAAACTGCGAATTTGTTGATTTTCAAAGATAAAATATCTAAGATACACATCGGCAGTTGTGTCGTATGCGCAATTATTTTTTTTAATTTAAAAAAGTTATAAATCATATTTTATTTGAAACAAAAAGCATGGAGTAGAATTCTTTGTGCTGACTAAGCATCACTACAGCTCATTTTTGGATATAATATCTCTAACTTCAGATACTTTCAATTGAAAATCACACAAGATAAAATCAACTGATATGGATAGTGTCTTTTGCCTCACTGTTCATATTAAAACAATATTGTTTTCAAACAAATGTGGCTTAAGATCCAATCTCTTTTCAGAAAATGTCATTCATTCTCCTCAAGTCTGCTCAAATTTATCCCAAACATAAATAGAATGTGAATATTGAGCTGAATTAACCACTGTACAATGATGTGGGTGCTGACAGTTGAAGTCAATGAATATATTTCATATGCTGTAATAATACAGCAAAATCTATGGACCACCCGATTTTTTCATAATTAATATGTCATGGCATGACAGATTGACATTAGTAATATGAAAGAGTCAATTTGATATTGTTGGGTTGGTAGGAGAGGCAACGCTGGATACAATGACATACGTCAACTAAGTCAGGGCGCTTGACTACCCGATCCTGTTAGTCGCCTCTTACGGCAAGACACACCTTGGAACAACCCATGAGTAAGATACAGTGTCAACACTACCTATGCGTCAGATATAGTAACAACACAACCAATGAGTAAGATATAGTGTCAAGTACTGTCAACACAACACAAGAGTAAGATATAGTGCCAACACAACCTATGAGTAAGACATAGTGCCAACACAACCCATGAGTAAGATATAGTGCCAACACAACCCATGAGTAAGATATAGTGCCAACACAACACATGAGTAAGATACAGTGCCAACACAACCCATGAGTAAGACGTAGTGACAACACAACCCATGAGTAAGATACAGTGCCAACACAACCCATGAGTAAGCTACAGTGCCAACACAACACATGAGTAAGATACAGTGCCAACACAACCCATGAGTAAGCTACAGTGCCAACACAACACATGAGTAAGATATAGTGCCAACACAACCCATGAGTAAGATATAGTGCCAACACAACCCATGAGAAAGATATAGTGCCAACACAACCCATGAGAAAGATACAGTGACAACACTACCTATGCGTAAGATATAGTGCCAACACAACCCATGAGTAAGATATAGCGCCAACACAACCCATGAGTAAGATACTTTGCCAACACAACCCATGAGTAAGATATAGTGACAACACTACCTATGCGTAAGATATAGTGCCAACACAACCCATGAGTAAGATATAGTGCCAATGCAACCCATGAGTAAGGTATAGTGCCAACACAACCCATGAGTAAGATACTTTGCCAACACAACCCATGAGTAAGATATAGTGCCAACACTACCTATGCGTAAGATATAGTGCCAACACTACCTTTGCGTAAGATATAGTGCCAACACTACCTATGCGTAAGATATAGTGCCAACACTACCTATGCGTAAGATATAGTGCCAACACAACCCATGAGTAAGATACAGTGCCAACACAACACATGAGTAAGATACAGTGCCAACACAACCCATGAGTAAGATACTTTGCCAACACAACACATGAGTAAGATATAGTGCCAACACAACACATGAGTAAGATACAGTGCCAACACAACACATGAGAAAGATATAGTGCCAACACAACACATGAGTAAGATATAGTGCCAACACAACCCATGAGTAAGATATAGTGCCAACACAACATATGAGTAAGATACAGTGCCAACATAACCCATGAGTAAGATATAGTGCCAACACAACCCATGAGTAAGATACAGTGCCAACATAACACATGAGTAAGATATAGTGCCAACACAACACAAGAGTAAGATACAGTGCCAACACAACCCATGAGTAAGATACAGTGCCAACATAACACATGAGTAAGATACAGTGACAACACAACACATGAGTAAGATATAGTGCCAACACAACCCATGAGTAAGATATAGCGCCAACACAAGCCATGAGTAAGATACAGTGCCAACACAACCCATGAGTAAGATATAGTGCCAACACAATATATGAGTAAGATATAGTGCCAACAGAACCTATGAGTAAGATACAGTGCCAACACAACACATGAGTAAGATATAGTGCCAACACAACCAATGAGTAAGATATAGTGCCAACACAACCAATGAGTAAGATATAGTGCCAACACAACCCATGAGTAAGATATAGTGTCAACACAACACATAAGTAAGATACAGTGCAAACACAACACGAGTAAGATACAGTGCCAACACAACCCATGAGTAAGATACAGTGCCAACACAACCCATGAGTAAGATATAGTGCCAACACAATATATGAGTAAGATATAGTGCCAACACAACATATGAGTAAGATATAGTGCCATCACAACACAAGAGTAAGATATAGTGCCAACACAACACATGAGTAAGATACAGTGCCAACAGAACCTATGAGTAAGATATAGTGCCAACACAACACATGAGTAAGATACAGTGCCAACACAACCCATGAGTAAGATATAGTGCCAACACAAGCCATGAGTAAGATACAGTGCCAACACAACCCATGAGTAAGATATAGTGCCAACACAACATATGAGTAAGATACAGTGCCAACACAACCCATGAGTACCCAGGAGTCAAAACATGACAAGGGCACTCATGGTTGCACAAATCTCACAGCTTCTTCTCCTTGACAAAAGTTGCAGAATTAACTTTTCACCAATCTATACAGTGCGTACCTTTGATCAACACAAGCTGATATATCTGCATAGAGCAGTCGATGATTTATATAATCCCAGGAATCCAATCAAAATCAGGTCCAAGAGTGCTATTCGGAATGTGGCATAGTGTACTAAACCAATTTTCCAATGTATGGATTCAAACAGGAGTCCCTAAACCATCAGAAGGCCAAACTGTTTAACTTATGGATTTGGGGATCAGCAGGCATATTATTCGGCGTGACGAGCGAATGCTTTAACCACTAGGCTACCCGACCACCCCGGAAGAAATAGGAGAAAAGAATAATTTAAAGTAGTAAATAAATTGCTAAATTTAGTACAGCATTATGCCCAGTACCGTTTTTGTTCTTATGGTTAATTATGTCTGGGGGAAAATGTTATCCTTTTTGCTTCAGGCTAAGACTGCTGGATGGAGTGAAAGGACAAACACGTCAACTTAATCGTTCATTTTGTATGCCGGGTTACTACACATGAATATTTCCTGCTTCAGATATTTATGTTGAAAATGGCTATAAAGTAACAAGTGTATCTGCAATACAAGTAATTAAATTGGTCTGGCCTAACCGAGTTCATTTGTTCATCCAATATATGTAAACCAAAGAATATGAAAAGTGTACAAAGAGACATAAAGACATTCAATTCTAGATGTCCATGATACTGCTGTAGAGCTGTAGATGAGTGCATGCACATCCATCACCAGCATGGTTTCAAGATCATCCACTAAGTATTGGATTTAAGAGCCTGAGCTGATTCCTCCGAAGTATCCTCTGAAAATGTCATTGTGGAATCTCCGCGGCCATGTTCCACTTTGTGGAAGCGTGGAAGATGTATGTCATGGGTGCTGGACAAATCCTCAGACCTTGTAGAAATGATGTCTGGGATTTCTGTTTATAATTGTATATCATTTGTACAGGGGCGTTGAGGTAGCCAAGCGTTTTCTTGTCACACTGAAGGCCGGGTTCGATTCCCTACATGGGTGCGATGTGTGAAGCCCATTTCTGGTGTCCCCTGTTGGGATATTGATGGATTATTGGTATTGACAAGACATAACCATCAACTTTCCTGAATTGGTTATATTCAGCATAAGTATAAAGTTTAATATACCGTATTCGACATAATAAGCGCCCACGGCGATATTTGCAAATATATTGGCTAATGAACAATCTCAATCAACACCCCTTCCAATTGATTAATGTACACAAGATTTATTCATTTGTGTATAATACGCACTCGTATGTTATATGCACCCTTAATTATGAGCAATTAAATCCTGGAAAAATATATATGTTGTATATAAACATTTCAGGCTGTCAACATAAACCACGAAATTTACAATCTTTCAACTCAAAATAATATTCTAATAAGAGCCCCCTATTTCTAATTTTGAGCGTGCCCTGGGCGCTTATTACGTCAAATACGGTACACACACAAGGCTTCGTACTGTAAGGGGGAGTGGGATAGCTGAGCGGTGCAAGCGTTCTCTCATCCAACTGCTGGTCCAGGTTTGATTCCTAACATGAGTACAGTGTGTACATTCAGGCTGAAATATTGCTGCAAGTGCTGTAAATGCCTTTTCACCCACTAAGGCCATAAAATCACTGCTCCTGAATAGATTTGGACGGACTTCTTTTTACTACAACTCCATATGTTTATATGGGTAAAAGCATCATAATCATGTTGGGAACACAAGGGAATACTTGGGTACTTAATACTTGAATTAAAATGCAGATGGCAATTTTGTGTTTTGAATTGACTGGTATAGCCTTGATGTCTTGAACCAGCATAAACTCAAAAGAATTTGAACTCCTTATTTTTCTAAATGTCTAAGTAAATCTGTTATGGTATGAAAGATTACCTGTAGTCACATGAAAAATTTGGAATTTCTTTTGAGTAGTATATTTTTTAATGTGTTTTTTATGATGCGGAAGCTAGCACTGACAAGCCACTACACCGACTAAAGCATGAAGTCCCTATTGCTGAATAGCAGCTGTGGATCTTTGAATTAGGAGGTAGACATTTGATAGTTGTAATCTTGTTTATGCTACTCTTGAAATTAATTGTCATTAGTAAAGAAATGTTGGACAATATATGAACCACAGTACATCATTATTCACAGGATAACCTCCACATTTGGCCTAATCTTCATCTATCACATACTTGAAGTCAGACATTCACTTTATCCTCCCAGTCACAAAGGTCATCACTGATGCAAAATGCAAGTCAATAGACAAATAATTCAGAGGTAAAAAAAATAATCAACTAATAAATTTCTCCTTTTTAATAAAATTCACTATAGCAACCAGAACGAACTGGCTTTAAGAATGAGAGCTTTCAACCTGAAATTGTAGTGTTTACTGGAGGCTGACCCCAGAAGTAGATTAGGTAGTGACAACTTTATGAACCCAAAAAATGTCTCTTGATTTTGATTAGTAAATCTTTTTCAGAAATAGTCTTTTGTTTCTTTTCTAAAAACTGATACACGACATTTAGCGCTATGTGTGTTTTTACTTTAAAATCTCATTAAGTCAAACTTCAATATCTTAAGATGGCGTTAATCTATTTAATGGTAGTATAAGAACTTGATTTATGTTTGTTACATTGTTAATTTCAAGTAAATAATAAGTAAAAAATCCCCCTTGTCCCCAGTGTCCTATTGGACTCAGAACCCAGATAAAACCCAGATAAAACCCAGCTTCTTCTGTTGGTTCTCTCGACTCTACCTTGTTTTAATGTATGTTGAAACAATGGTAACATCCTTTACTTCCATTTTTTGGTCTTACAGTTATTTTTAAAATTGGTTTACGAGACCAACCCCCCCCAAAAAAACCCAGAAATTAGAGGAAAATATATATTGACTTTTGACAAATATCTTTTGGCTGACTCTGTTTTACAATTAGGTGAAATGAAACAAACCCACAAGATTTTATCGCCGCTCTTCGTAAGAAATGGTGAATATGTATAAAAATCTCTATTACAAAAATATCAGTCAATTATCTTTCGGTTTCTTACTATGTTAAACCTTGTTTGATTTTCATTCATTAGAAGCAGTACAAATCAGGAAATTGAAATTTGTTATAACAAATTTCTGACAACCTATGCTGAATTCTAGGCCAAACATTATGTGAACTAACTGATAAAAACTTAAAGGCCTCAAGATACTGCGAGATGAACCTTAAAACTAGACACATTGGGCTATAACTAAACTTGTCACTGTTTCCAAAAAACAGATCGACAGAACACATGAAAACAGCTGGAGGAAAATATAAAGCTGTGAATGATGAGCCTTCAGCATGAAAATCTGCTGTCGTACCAATTGTTTCTTGTGCTACAAATATTATGATGGTGAGCACAGTTGGGCACTTCTTTATAGTTTAGTTACAACATACTTCAATTCATAATACAGTGTCCTGTGGTAACCTTTGTCAGAATAGAATTATTTGTGGTCAAAATAGTATCATCTGTTGTCAGAATAGTGTCATCTGTTGTCAGAATAATATCAAATGTCAGAATAGTATCACTTGCTGTCAAAATAGTATCAAACATCGTCAGAATAGTATCACATGTTGTCAGAATAGTATCAAACTTTGTCAGAATAGTATCACTTGTTGTCAGAATAGTATCAAACGACATCAGAATAGTATCACTTGTTGTCAAAATAGTATCAAACGTCATCAGAATAGTATCACTTGTTGTCAGAATAGTATCACTTGTCATGATAGTATCATTTGTCGGAATAAAATCCTTTGTTGATAGAATAGTTTTAATTGTTGTCAGAATAGTATCATATGTTGTCAGAATAGTATCATATGTTGTCAGAATAGTATCATATGTTGTCAGAATAGTATCATTTGTTATCAGAATAGTATCATTTGTTGTCAGAATAGTATCATATGTTGTCAGAATAGTATCATTTGTTGTTAGAATAGTATCATATGTTGTCAGAATAGTATCACTTGTTGTCAGAACAATGATATCTATTGTCAGAGAATTTATGGAAATGGCCTACATGTACTATGGTCCTATCAGTGCCGTGGAACCATATTGAACATACACTCATGGGAAAACAGAACAGTCAAGACAGAAGAAGTAAAACAAACAAAAATAGGAGTTTCAATATTTTCAAATGTTTTTGTTTTTATTTAAATACTGGCAAATAATATAAATTGGGTCAAATTTCAATAATGAAAAAAAGAAATATACATACATGATTTAAATCTGTGAGCTGAATAGATAAGCATGGACATGAAGATGACAGACAGCTGAGAAAGTGGAGAAATGTACAAGACATGTCTATAGTACAATATACAAGGTGACAGAGGACACGGGCAAGTAAGTCAAACTGACATAAAACTGACAAATCAGAAACTAAAAATGAAATACACACAGAGTAAGGAAAACTGCAATAGTGTCTTTACTGTTAGATACATCTAATAAAAAATGTGATTTATGGATAGATGGGAAGAAAATAAATTCTGCAAACAAATAGAATAAATCATGTTCAAGTTTGGTCTAAAAAACTAAGCTGACAGTTAACAAACAGGAGCTACAGGTTTCATAAGGTCCTCATAAAGATATTGAGATGGTCATCAATTTGAATCCAATATGAGGAAATGAGGTTAGCTGGAGAACAAAGTTGAAACAGATTGAAATGAAACAACATCACAATGGTTTGATAGTTCGTCATAAGGTTAAATTGACCGTATGAAATAAAGCTTTTTGACATTTCACTTCAGTATAAAGGCTGCTTCAACAGCTTTCATAATCTTTGGTTTGCACATGTCCCCTGAGAGGTATATTTCAATCATAGGTTATGGTATTAAAGATAAGAAGACTAAAGTAATAATATCATTGGTTTCTCAGGCCCTGTTTATCAGGAAAACACCTTTAAAAGATGGCATTCTGTTTTCACTCTAACTTTGAAAATTAACAGGTAGGAGACTTTAACCACTCTTTTAAAAACCATGTCGCCTTCCTGTGTCATTTTTCTAAAGTCACTGACTTAGGCTATGAAATAAAATTGTTTCTCATCAGAAGCTTTTAGTAAAAATTACTAGATCACCTGCTTTTACTTTTATCTCAGTAGGACAAAGACTGGTTAGCAACCATGGAAGAAAGATTAAGACAAGGACAGTTAATATTTCCATAGCAAGGCTTTTTTGATATTTTTATATTTTTGAAATCATATATTTTTTGGGGGGTACTGACATGATGCAGCCGGTATGATGATGAGAAACAATTTTTACATCTTTATGAATTTCTTTCATAAAACAAATGCTTTTATTCAGCCTGATATGAAGCTCTCCTATGATAGTCTGTTGTGTAAGATATACCTGTGGACCTCCAGATACTTTTGTAAACAACTCCAGGATAATATTCTAACTTGGCTTAATAGGTGCTCCATGACAATTTGGTTGGTTTAGCCTTGAAACATAATAGCTATGGCTAAAAAGTTTGCAAAGACAACGACAGTGATAGAATCTGACAAATGGTTTAATCTTTTCTAATTGATGAAGTGTTAAGTTTGGCAGTGTTTTAATTTACAATGATAATGACGAGTGGCCACATGACAGTTTTCATATGAGAAGTAATAAAAATATCAACAACATAGACAATAGAGCTGGCAAACAGCTATGTATAATGATTGCAAGACTGTACTATCTTCCACAAAACTACATACAACTATCATGACACATAAATATCTGCCCATATAAAACCAAGAGAAAACATACAGCAAATCCAATCTCACTTCCATATCGAGTATTTTCATGTATGGTACTGACTGCTGTCTACAGTACAACTTCAATTCTTAAAGCATTTGAGTATCACATATTGCTTCCTCCTAACTTTGTGTATGTCACTGGTGATAGAGGTGATTCTGAAGCACTTATGATAGCTGGCAAACTCAAAAGCCTAATTCTAATGAATATGGCTCCAACACATTTGTTAGAATGGTAGTCAGGTGTAAATAAATAATCTCAGTACATATCTTCTTATCAAATATTATAAGCAGATAGAATGAAAATAAACATCTGATAAAATATCTATCAATAAATTGAAAAATTGAAATAAATTTGGAGATTATATTAGGGAATGGGTTTATGTCTATGCATATGTACAGGGATGGGTGATGGATTAAGACAAGTTTAGTTGATTAACCTTGGTGTATAAAAGAAAAGAAACGATTGACCATTGACATTCATTGAGGGAACGTCTTTTGTTCCATTTTCACATTGAAATAAAACATCTGATTGTCTGGTGTTAATTTAGGGGATTTATTGTGAAGGAAATATCTTATTGCACTTTTTGAGTATCTACCATAAAGGTAAATTCTAAGCATTTATTTCCAGTGATTGTCAAACAATGAGTTATTGAAACTTTGTAAATATACACATTCATATACATTACTGTTATGAAGTTCCTCCAACTCTGAATGCAACATGACTGAATGCAATGCAAAAAACAAGGACAATGCATCATCCTACATTCATACCACAAGAACAAGTATCCAGTTTAACAAAAAAAACTACTCGTCTGACTGATAATTCAAGGCCAACACATGTTGACGATTTTCTCAAAAAACATGTGTGCATCACAAGGGTATGACTGCATCATCTGAACAGACAAAACATTTCTGGATGACACTCTGAAATCCTACAATGTACATATATATATATACCAATGTAACATGCAAATATTGTAATTATTATGAACATAATTTTTGAGGAAATCTGTACAATGTCGGTTCTGAAATTATCAGACAGACCTTAGTCAAGTAGCCATGACAACAATCTAGGACTCCTCTTGACATGAGCACCATGGCCATAACAGCATGGTGCTTCTTGGATTCCATACATCTGGGGCGTGCAACGTGGATTTCTTATTGGAGTCAACAAGAAAATATTCATATACATACCATAAATACTATGACAATAATAGTGTTTGAGTCAAAATACATAATTTGTACACATTCTGATTGTTGTTACACAGCCATCCAAAACAACAAACATAACATTGTATGTTCAGTTTTTATAAGTTTTGTCAATAGTGTTACCTCAAGGGTACATGTCCACTATTTGTCTAAAGCCTTGAGTGGTTTAAAATGTGCCTAGAATATCCAAGAATAAGCCTTTCTCAAAGTGTCTGTCAGATTAATATACTTGGGCCCTGGGCCTATCTGAGAAGAATGGTATATTGTTTAGTCTGAACAGACTCAAGAAGGGGAGTATAGTGTATTGACTGCAGCCAATCTGGACCTTGAACTGAAAATTCATTTACAACATATTTTGGTATTTCTATGTAATAAAAAGATATGGAGGAGATACTACCAGAAGAAAATATATGTGGTAATCATTTATGTCTGAAAGTCTACCACGTGGCATATTCTCTCGGCCTCAGGGAGGTCTACAGAGGGGAGAGTCAGAGGATTTCACGCAGCATAGAACCAATAGTGTGGTCATCCCTGAGAAGTAGCTTAAGAGCATAGAAAGAGGCACAAATATTAACATCAACATTTACAAATAACAACAAAATCTTGTGTCAAAAGAAAACAAGAAACAGACTGCAGCTTGCACATAAAGCTCCAATGGTCCATGTAATTGAGGTATCGAGTTCTGTACCTGTACCAGACACAATCTACAACAAGAGCTTGCCACAGCTTGCCACAATGGTTTATTTTGGGGGCCAACTTGGTGTAATGACTGTAAATCTTGTGACAATGAACAATGTGTTTTATGAACTTGGTGGTGTGTATCCACGTTGAGGACTGAGCTGTTTCAACCATCGGCCCCAAACATGGATATGTACTGTCATTCTGCGAATTCTGTTGTTACAGTGTAGGAATTGTACATCAATGCTTGACAGCAACTCTGAATGAGGCCCATGGGCCAGCTACTCAATAAGGATCTCTGTCATCAAATTTGAAATATTCTAACTAAACGTAATTGAGGAACGCTTTTGATGGTGGGACCGCTGACAAACAGGACATAATTGTCCAATGCCGTAGATGCCAAGATACAAAGTCATCTTTTCTTCACACTATACCTTCAGGATAAGCTCTCGATACCCATGACATTGCACATTGATCAGCAACTAATTTCTCATGTAATAGACTCTGTGATGCATGCTACAATGCATCCTTCTCAGGGAATGATATGTTTCTAAAGTCGATGTACTTAAATTTTCCATGCATGTATTATCTGAGCCTAATGAGATTCTTTGCACCAGAATGTGTCCCTGCTAACCTTAGCTAATGGCCTATCACTTATCAACTACACCAAATGTGTTTAGTCAACAATAGAGGTCACGGACTTTCACAATAATACTTCATACACCTCACCATGGCAAAATGTTGGGTTAATTGCTTCATTTTAATCAATACCCCATACAAAATTAATCATATGTAAACAAGTACAAATACATTCTAGAGTTATCAAATTCAGATTCACAAAAGTATTCTTGTAAAATTTGAACAGGTAGTAAGTAGCTGGTGAAAAATTCAAATTAAGTTACAAGACCTTTATTGTGAGGTAGGCATTGAAGGTGGAAATGCAGAAAAATGTTTATGAATTTGCAGTGTTACAAATGAATGATATAGCAATATTCAGCATCCCTACTAAATGCATATTTTCCAAACTTTTCAGACAAACAGTTTGGGGTTTTTTTTAAAAAGAGTACTAACGCACGCTATAACCTCTTCCATCTAATAGCTCATTTTGCTGGAGACAATGTATCCACTAAAGTTGATCTCCATCATGTGTACCAGCTTTCTGCTTCAAAGATAGCAAGCAATTTATCTCATTAATATTCCACAAGTTGGAGATCAGTAGTAATTATAAATGCTCTTTTGATGTGTTACTTCTTAACTTGAACAATGCAAAAACAATCAATCTTTTCCTTAGAACATCTCGCACTGGGAGCATGACCACCTTTTAATTGCTACACGTCTATACCCATTACTAACAAATGCTTAATTGCTTGTGATGCTTTTAACTGTATGATTAGTTATTTCTTCAAGTCAGGAGCTGATTAATATAAATGAAAAAGAGCATATTGGTCACATACATGAGTAACCAACGTGTAGATGTCGTACCTGTGGCCCTACCTCCCTGAAGCTTCATAGATTATAGATTGTGCCTGTATCAGCAACAATTGTTATAGATTGTGCCTGTATCAGCAACAATTGTTATAGATTGTGCCTGTATCAGCAACAATTGTTACAAATTGTGCCTATATCAGCAACACAATTGTTACAAATTGTGCCTATATCAGTAACAATTGTTATGGATTGTGCCTGTATCAGCAACAATTGTCATAGATTGTGCCTGTATCAGCAACACAATTGTTACAAATTGTGCCTGTATCAGCAACACAGTTGTTACAGATTGTGCTGTATTGGCAACACAATTGTTACAGATTGTGCCTGTATCAGCAACAATTGTTATAGATTGTGCCTGTATCAGCAACAATTGTTACAAATTGTGCCTGTATCAACAACACAATTGTTACAAATTGTGCCTGTATCAGCAACACAATTGTTACAGATTGTGCCTGTATCAGCAACACAATTGTTACAAATTGTGCCTGTATCAGCAACACAATTGTTACAGATTGTGCCTGTATTGGCAACACAGTTGTTACAGATTGTGCTGTATTGGCAACGCAGTTGTTACAGATTGTGCCTGTATTGGCAACACAATTGTTACATATTGTGCCTGTATCAGGAACAATCGTTACATATTGTACTGTATTGGCAATACAATTGTTACAAATTGTGCCTGTATCAGCAACAATTGTTACATATTGTTCTGTATTGGCAACACAATTGTTACAGATTGTGTCTGTATCAGTAACAATTGTTATAGATTGTGACTGTATCATATAGATTAAAAGATTTGGTGATATTGAAGTGAAAATTTCAGAAAATATCCACCTGATAAGCAACGTCTGATGACCATGATGAGAATGTTAATTCCTGCAGAAGCTGGCATAGCAGTGACATGAAGCTTCTTCCTGTCCTCCTCTACACATACAACAAGACAATATGCTCAGTGTGTGTCTCACATAGCCATGATCTAGTGCCCATTACAGCACAACGTACATGGGCAACTATCTGTGTACCTTGAAAAAACATGGACCCAACAATTTCTGGATTTATACCCCAAATCTCTTTCTTTCTGCTTTCCAGTGATTAAATGAGAGTTAAGGTTCTAGTCTTCTCGTTAAAATCTCACAATGGTACAACAAATGAGACATTTCAATCTCTGTGAATGACTTATGACAGACGCAACAATAAAGGGTGATATCTCATATGACAGATTCTGATACAGAATATTGATAATAATAATAATAATCTCCGACAACCCCTACTACACATGCCCTCCTAGAATGTGCAAAATGCACACCATTGTTTCTGCATATGCCCTACCTGTTCCATCAATAACATTGTTTCTAGTAAGCCATAAAATCTTGGAATCTGAACACATATAACAGATGCGGGCACATGTTGTGGGGTTGTCACTGTACACTGGCAAGCACACTTCACCTGTTACTCTCTGTAACCTTAACAAACCTAGCTAGGTATCAGCAAACTAAATCTGAATGTACTAGTATTGTTCTATACTGAACCAATTCCTTATCATACCCTGCGTACAATGATTGTCAGAATGAGAATCAAACAAGTGAAGAGTGCTGCACTAATCTCAATATGATTGTCATGACAGGCCGATTCCGTCCGTCAGTCCTCCCTTGGTAGGCGTGGCATTGTCTTGTGACCTTGACTTTCTGGAACCATGACCTCATCCATTCGACACAATTTTTTTACTAGACAGCCTGGTAAAGGCTCATCAATTGTCCTCACATAAAATGAACATACAATGTATCTGATTGCAAAATTCAGTCTGCATAACTTATGTATTGTTCCATCTCTGAGCTAGCCGGATGACCCACCAGAGGATTGTCAATCATGGAGACACGCAGATATCCATCCTGAATCCTTCAGTGCTGAGGCAGTAAGGCTTGGTAATGTCATACTGTCCCGTTTTCCTGACCCCCTCGCCCTGCTCGGCCTGGGGGTGGGAACGTGTACGCCTCGCCTGCTACCTTCAGAGACCAGTGACGTGGCCTCCGATATTATGCCGCCGTTGCCATCGTCCAGCGTGCACACAGCTCCTGATTGTCTTGTTTTATACACACACCTGGTCACAGTTACTCTCAGATTCGGCGTGGATGCTGTGCGAAGAGAACACCCTGATACATGATGCCGTTGATCTCCATGCTGACGACCAGAGAGTTGTCGATCTCCGAGCGACCATCATCTGAAATACAGACTAGCAGTGCCAGGTGAACATGTCACTGGATGGAGGTAAGCATGTCACAGATCACAGCTGGGGACATAGTATGGGTAAGCATGTCACAGATGGGGACTTAGTAAGGATAAGCATGTCACAGATGACAGATGGAGATTTAGTAAGGGTAAGCATGTCACAGATCACGGATGGGGACATAGTATGGGAAAGCATGTCACAGATCACAGATGGGGACATAGTATGGGTAAGCATGTCACAGATGGGGACATAGTAAGGGTAAGCATGTCACCAATGACAGATGGAGATTTAGTAAGGGTAAGCATGTCACAGATCACAGATTGGGACATAGTATGGGTAAGCATGTCACATATCACAGATTGGGACATAGTATGGGTAAGCATGTCACAGATGGGGACATAGTAAGCATGTCACAGATGACAGATGGAGATTTAGTAAGGAAAAGCATGTCACAGATCACGGATGGGGACATAGTATGGGTAAGCATGTCACAGATCACGGATGGGGACATAGTATGGGTAAGCATGTCACAGATGGGGACATAGTAAGGGTAAGCATGTCACAGATGACAGATGGAGATTTAGTTAGGGAAAGCATGTCACAGATCACGGATGGGGACTTAGTAAGGGAAAGCATGTCACAGATCACAGATGGGGACATAGTATGGGTAAGCATGTCACAGATGCAGACTTAGTAAGGGAAAGCATGTCACAGATCACAGATGGGGACATAGTATGGGTAAGCATGTCACAGATGCAGACTTAGTAAGGGAAAGCATGTCACAGATCACAGATGGGAACTTGGTAAGGGTAAGCATGTCACAGATGGGGACATAGTAAGGGTAAGCATGTCACAGATGGGGACTTAGTAAGGTGAAGCATGTCACATATCACAGATGGAAACTTGGTAAGTGAAAGCATGTCACAGATGGGGACATAGTAAGGGTAAGCATGTCACAGATGGGGACTTAGTAAGGTGAAGCATGTCACAGATCACATGGGCAAATACCAACTTGATGAACATGACTTTTTTTTGTTACAGATGTTAGATTAGAGAATTAACACAAACATGTCACATACAAAGGTAAGCATGCAATATATTTAGGCTTTGTCAATATAAAGGGAAGCAAAAGGATTTTACAGGTATTCGATCAGGTAAGCATGCACATGTATGTGATAATTATGATATAGAAACTCAATAACAATGTAAGCATGTCACACATTTCAGATTTTTCCCCCATAAGGGACACATCACTACACTTGAGGAAGACAGCCCCTAGAATCACCAGCATAATCAGTGATAATATTTGATGTATCAATTTTCCTGACATCTGATTAATAAATACAAGGTCAACTTTTCAAATAAAATGGAAAGTAGTTTCTAAATCAAAATCCCAGATGGTAAACATGATGACAGGCTACATGATAGGTTGATGATGGAGACTGTACTCTTGCCAGGCACCCCATCAACTTCATATACGGAACACAGTACCTCAATCAATAAAGAATAGCTTCAGGATAGTTCATAGGTACTTAGAAATGATCACATTACTGTTCAATTTCAGGTACATTTCCATTCTAACATTTCAAAGGATAATTTTCTATACTTCATCTCAAATCCCAATCCACTCTTTTTAATGCCACAGGGACACATGGAAGGGTATTTATGTCAGTCCACCTAGTGTGTCGGGGCATTGGAACACCTACGTAGTGTTTATTAGAACTTGCCATCCACCCCCGAGTGTGGCCTGGTCCCCCTGGGCTAACTGTACCCGGAGGCCCCCATGCTGCAGGGGGCTTGTCATGTGTGACCCATCACCAGATCATCACTTATTCAAGCACATGCTATGCCGTGTGATCTTGTGTTGTGAAAGAAACCCTCTTGATTCCTTCGTGATATCACGCTTGCATAGATCAACATATCTGTCCTCCATTTAAGGTCTGTGTTAATAATTAACATCTCTTTTTGATAAGCCTACTGTTGAATTAAGCCATTTCCACGGATGGCACATCACAATGACGGTGCCACAATTGTTCAATAAACATATGGATTTTTTATGGGACACGGTGCAGTTGTCTCACACTCTGTAATCATATACAAGGCTATAGAACAATGCATCTCCAGCAATAATTTATGTCGGGACAACGTCTCAGAAAGTAACTGAGCTTACTTCGACTTGTGATCTTGAGATGAGCACTGGGCATACCAGCATGGGCCAGTATTCTCTCTTCCTCTGACAGCATGCGTTTACGTGGGGGACCTTCTTCGATGGGCGTGGTGCGTGATGCCGCCTCCATCTTGCGGGTAGCTTCCTCCATCGCCCGCGTTGCCACCTCCATGGCGATAGCATCACGCTCTGTCAAACCACGGCCATGGGGAAAATGCTGGGGGGTTGGAGGGAGGCTGTCATCATCATCTAAAAAACACATTACATAAAACATTGAATGTGAAATAATAATCCATACATCAAACTGTAACACAAATATCTATTTCGTTATTCTTTATGCTTTGGGACTATGGGAGTCCAATTATGTTCAGGATTTAATGGAAACTTGTACAGTTATATATCAAGTTTTTCATTAAGACTTAATTCTTTTTTTCATAACCCAGAGTGTAGAAAGAGTTGAGAGGTGAAAGGTCAACAACATTGGACATAAAACATGATTACATATGGCAGTTGGTAATACAGCAGAAACTGCTGACTGAAGTCGGCAGATGAAAATACGATGATCATGATGAAGAAAACATGGGATCAAGAAACACATTTTGTAAATTAAATACAAGATTTTCTTTCCCGGTGCAAAGGAGCGATACCATCAATTCCTTGACAAATACAACCATTATTGTGAAGCATGTGAACTGTGATATTTCTGTTTTGTCTGAATGATAAAAGTATATTTCCCAAGATTAAAGGCCGGTCCATTAGGCAGTTGAGGAAAAACTTGACAAGGCAAGAAAAAGGATAGGGAAAAAAAGTAGAGGAAACAGACACAAGCAGGTGTGGCGATTTAGCTCAACTCCAACTCGACGAAAAAAACATCCAACATTTGACATGATATCTAGCTTGGTATCGCCTGATATAACTTAAATTGACTCTGAACATGATTACATTGAATGGATTGCTTGTGTGAGCAGATCAAAGAAAAGAAGAAGCAGTCTGGTGTGATCTCGAGGCCAGGCTGCCTGTCTTTACCACAAACACAAGTTGTTGTCTCATGATAAAGTGATATATATTTATAAACCCATGGAGGTGAGAGGTCAACAAAGTTCTGATATCACCACCGATAAAGCAGTAATCGGAGAATCCTCACCATATCAATCCGAGCGAGACAATCCTGGGACTAGAATCCCAGTGATCTCACAGCAGAAGTTTCAGCTCTAGCCCCAACATTGAGCCCACTTTTCTGACAAGGTATCCATTTAAATGGCCTTCACAGCGATTAAATTACTTTGAAATTATAGTCTACAAATTACTTCTCATCTCAGCGTAGTTGACACAGACCAACATTTATATTGTTGATTTACGATGGTCTACATCTGATAAGCTGCTCACTCCTGACTAGGCTTCAACTACAATCATCAGGTTTATAATTTCATCTCAATCCTCCCAGGCTGAACAATACTGGCATTCGATATCAAAATTACACCTCCACGATTAAAGCCCTCCACTGTACTGAAACAACCCTGCCCGTTTCGGGAGCAAGCTTTTCAAAAGGCTCCTCGAAAGCACACCAGAAATTTCAAGTTGAATAAATGCATATCAGATCAAATTACGATAAATCTGACAGTTTTATTGCACAACTTGTGTAATTTATGTCAAAAAGCACTTATAAAGGCTAGCAGTTGTGCTCATGTGAGTGTCATACAATCCCTAAACAAATGACAACATATAAACTGATATCAAACCAATCAATTGCAATATTCATCTATGACTTACAGATAATATCTTCCTAACAACATCAACTTGTGATAGGTGAGCAAGTCCTGTTTCATTGTTGCTTCATAATTTATAGTCTACCTTATCGAGAGTGTTTCTCATCTATGACTAAGCCTTTGTTGATACAATTCGTATTTTTCTACAGATAAGATCTCAAATAATAAATTTCATATCTCCTATCATCAAGAATTTAACTCAAGAATATTAAACGACAGCATAGCATACAACAGCAATAAAATGGTGTATGTATGTACTTAAGTGTATGAATGATAACGATGAAGAGAAGATAATTTTATATCACAAGTTCAAAACCAACAATACACATTCTATAGGAAATGTTTTCAAAAAGAAAGTTATTACCATTTTACATTAATATAATACCAAGAAAAAAAATTAAAATAGTTTATCCTCCCTTGGATATACACCTGAGTGTTATGAGTGCAGGTCCTTGAGGAAGAATACAAATCTCGGTTGGGTGAACATTTTGAAAGGGATAAAGGCATGTTTCATCTCCCTATCAACTGTAAAACGTCATCATCATCTACTTACTGTCCATGTCGGGCCAGAGTTTGCCTGGTGATCCACCTCCGAGTTTGCCGTTAAGTAGAGTGCCGTTGAGATGATGGCTCGTCGGGACCAACGTGGGCCCGGGGGACAGGTCATACCCATAGCTGGAGCGACGCCCTTCCCGGCGGTTACCGTCAATAGCTGCCTGTAGTTCCTGAGGGGAACTCAATTTCAGCTTCTCACATTCGTAGGGATAGAGGTACTTCATATACCTGAAAAGGAAAATCAGTGTTATTATTAGGATGTTTAAAATAATGATTTTTTATTTTTAAGGATGGCAGTGTAACATCGTCCAGGATATGATGAAACATATTTTGACAATGGCAAAAACATTTATGTAAAAACAAAAGATGAAATTTCAAAAGGAATGGAAATAATTTTTATTCCACTTTTATTTTTTTTAACCTTATGAGCATAACACCACATACTTGAAAATGTATCTTGATTAAAAAAATAGACAGTATGTGTGCTTTTTCAACAAACGTAACTTTCACAAGAAAAGCAAAATTTATGTCTATCTTTCAAACAGAAATATTTATTGCTTAATATCTTTAAAATACACAAAGCAAATGTCAAAGAAAATATTTTGTGTGTGTGTGCAATCATAATTGTTATGGTACCTTCAGTTTCTCTAATTTCCCAACAATTTTCACATATTCACCAATTATCAAATCATGATGTCAATCCAAGTGGGTCCCATTCAAATAAATAGTGATGACAATGCCAAATTGGCACTAATGATTTGTGTGTTTCACCTGATAAACATCATCCGATCATAATGGATTGTATACTGGAAAACAGTTTCTTTATTGTGTAGGTTCCTGCCTGCTGGCCCAGACACGGCTTTTTAGTTGTTTGTTACACATAGGAGCACAGACATCGGGGAAGTAGTATTCCGGTTATTTCCACGGATAATTATCACTTTGCACTGATAGGCGCACCTAGTCCCATTGTCTGATAACATGCAACTTCTATATCCCTTTTTATGCAAAAAACTTCTACATCCATTTGTTGTGCCAAACATGCATGTATACAGACAATTGTACATCTAATCATTTGTGAAAAAAGGCAAATTTTTAAAGTAATCCAGACTAGAAATTGTCACTGAATTAACAAAAAGATAAACTCAATTATCGCTCAATAATTTTCACGTCATTTATGAATTACGTGAGGACCAAAAATATGTTGTATGAGAATAGCACAGTATGAAAAATATAAAACTGCACCGAACTGTAAGCCATATTTGAACTTTAGAGTGCAGATATGCTGTTGGACTGAAGATAGCCATCATTATTTCTGGTAAACAAGACCAATGTAAATATAATTCTAACCCTTCGATACATGATTAACTCACAACATCCCTGCATTCACAGACTTTAATTGGGATTTTTATTGTAAATCAAACATTGGTTCTTTGTACCACCCCAACAGGTGTAGCGTCTCAACACGAATTCCAACCAAAAGTCTTTACAAACACTACACAATTAATTGGACTTGTGATTGTAAAAAAATCCCCCACCATATAAAATAGTTCAGTGCCGCTTTAAAAACATCCTGTGTGTGGCTGAAAAAATTGAGTAACAAAAGTTGGGTGTCGAGCTAGGTGTAACATGATAAATGTAGTTATAGAATAATGTGGGATTGTTAGCAAATCGCACACTATCAAATATCTCCAACATATGTTGGTATCTTTCAATAAAGTCAGACGTTTTCTTAGATTCTCCTAAATTAATGGACGGCCAGAGCATTCCTGCCTCTGCAGCAGAAGTGAAATGCTCTGCCGAATGTGGTTACTTAAGCTTGATATAGATGGCCATATGTGTATCAAGAAAGCCGGAAATTATAATAAGCGTGTTGACATATTTGGAATGAATTAGCTGCAAGGCTCCTGGCTGCGGAATTTACATCTATTTGGACAGCTGTAAGAATCTTGGGAAATCAAAATCGGAATTTGGAGGGCAAAAAATTAACTGGTAAATAATACACAGTGTGATTATTAATGACATTGTACTTGGAATGGAAACTTTCAGACTGAATCAAAATACAAGGGAAAAACGATAGGAAGCTGGGTTAATCTCCACCAGATTGAAGCAATTATTAAAGGAGCACCTCCCAAGTGAGTGTGTTTCCTCTTTCATCTCTTCCACTGCTTTGCATTCATCTCCTATTGGAAACTTGTAAGGATGGTAGGTGGCCTACATATTAAAAACATTACCTGTTCACAAAAAAACAAAATTCAAGAGAAAGAGTAATGCAAACTAAGAATCAACACTTGATTGTATATCTGCACTGTACACTAATTTAGATCCCTAAGGATGAGGAATGTAGGCTACATTACAAAACAGACCAAATCACGTTTTTCTTTTCTTGTTTTGCATTACAGTCAAAAAACAAAAATGAAATTGGTATGTCTTAACGTAGTTCATACAAATAATTTCTGATACAATTTTCTTATGAAAATTGAATGGTCCTTAGAAAGCATTACTACCTAAGTTAATTTAAAAATAACTGAAACAGAGTGTCAAAAAAGAGTGAGTGTGTGAGTGAGTTGGGTTTCTGCCGCTTTTAACAGTATTCCAGTTATATTGCGGCTTAATGTGGGAGGAAAGCCCAAAGAGATGCAGGTTTCAGACATTTACCACTTTGGTGAAACCCATGAGCATGGGTATGGTGCTGACAAAGCTAGAAACATAATCGGAGCAAACCAGGATTCAAACCCACAATCACAGGTTTCTGGCGTAGCCAAGGGACGCAACTCTGCACAGCGAATTGTGGTGCCCAAAAATGAGTGACCAATATGACAAGACATGTTTCTCCCACAACCCCTCAAGCTATACTCCAAGAAACCTGTTACCACTGTTTATTCCATCCACAAAGCAAAGCTGATATCTACATTGGTGATAGATAGATGATATAATGCCAGGATATCTGGACAGGATACTATTACAGATCTTCTACAAATATCTATCTTGATAAAAGCAGCTATGTGGGGCATATGGAGAGTATTACATCTTTGACTTTTATCACCAGCAAGAATTCCCAGAGTCTGACATCAGGTCATCAACGCTATTATAACCCCACATAAACCCAACCTTCCAGCCATGGGGGGCAACTTATAGCTGCAAACAGACATATGCCAGTACCACCAAATCCCCACAGAGCCCAAACATTTACATGTGTGTGTGCATTAAGAGGAATAAACATATGTCTGGATTGGACCAGGAACAATGTTTGTGATGTATTTGACAATAATGATGATGACTATGGTGTATGGGTCCAGCATCCTTGCATCCAAGCTTCAGAGGTTGTGGTGGAAATAGAGTGCCAACTGATGGTGCTAGGAGAGTACTTATTCCAGAGCTTGATCTTCCTCACATCTGCTTGTTCAGGTAGCCTGCGCGAGTCATCACCACAATCCCACATTCAAAGGTCACTTTGATTCACCCATATATTACTTAATCCCCCCTAACCTTCAGATCTTTAATTAGTTCTGCAAGATCTTCACTAGGGAGCTACATATTGGGGCTATTAACCTTTTGTGTCATCAAATAGGTTGTGGCTTGCACAGTGTTGTGTTATCACTTTGCCAGCTTAATTCTAACTTAATTATGGGAAAGACATCGTCTCTAAAGAGAAACCCTTCAGTCAAGTTTTGTTACACAAAGTATAAGTTTGGTAAAAAGGCTAAATTCCTAATATTATGACTTAGTTACATTGTTCAAGATGTAATCATCTTTTGGAAGTACTGCATGATAAGAAAACTGCAAGTTTAATTAACATTTGATAACTGACATATTTTGCAGCTTAAAACTCAGTCAAGTAAATGTATAGAACACACACGATAGACTAATACAGCACTTCAGATATGAATTCCTTTCACTTATTTATAGCCCACAAATAGCTTTCTTCATGTCTATATGATATCACATTCAATTAACATTGCCTGACACGAAATTGCCCAATAATCAAGGGAATTTGAACATTTCTTTGATCCTCCTAAATATAGAATCTTAATATCTGTCTTTCTCATTCCAAGTTGCAAAATGCTGTTTTTTTCTGCTCTGTAGGTCACATTCTAGCACTTATTGGAAGGTAATATGCACCAGCATATTCACCCTTCCTAAAGTATCCCCCTGGTAGTTCCACCCCCCACCCCTGTGCCGTCAGTTACCCATAGGTAAACACTACAATTACAGTTCTACCTTCTACCAACACCTCCATAACCAACCAATTGATCACATACGTGAGTTTGCAACTTCTCTTCATAAATATTTTACTTGAATTAAGAATTACATAATATTTCCTTGCTTGGGATAATTGGAATTTGGCCGGAGCAATTGATTGTTCTTTCGCATAATTGACTATGGTAACATTTGGTGGCAACGATGAATATTTCATTTTAACGCATCGTCCAAATCATTTGGTATCAGAGTAGCAAATGAAAGTAATTCAATTTGTTTGCAGCGTCGAGATCTGTAAACCATCAGTGTAGATGGTTCTTGCTACAAATGGAGTATATCGCTGGTCGATAATTCGCGCATCTCCGGGTAGTATCTGCAGTGGGCAGCAATGTGCCAATGAGCAGTGGATAATTACTGATAACTTCAGTTTAATTCCCTACATCAATAGTGCTCAACACCAGTAACGGGAATAACCCCTGTTCATTAAATCCCACGTGATAAAACACTATCTAATTGTACCACTTTCATTTGCTATAGAAATGTGCTTGTGTTTGATTTGTCACATTACCTCTCATAGAGAGGATGATGCAATATGTCCCTCCCCAAGCATGGGACATAGATTGATTTGTTCCATATTATAAGGGACGGGGGAAATACAACAATTAGGCTTAATTGTGTGAAGGAAAGGGAATTAACTCCAATAAACTGATGGGAACCGGTCCTCTCTAATGCATGTCTATGGGCAGAGACCAGGGAATTCCCTGCTCTGTTCACTGCTGGTATTTTTGCAATTTGTAATCATCTTATTATGAAATTATACCAAGCCAATCAAGGACTTTTTCTGTCTTTAATATCATTACAACAAAAGGCTTGATAACAAGTCATTAAATTAGATTCCCCTCCAAAGTAAAGGCACAAATTTTCAATCAGATTTTTTTTCTTTGGGAAGTTCTCAGATGAAATTCAGAACAAAAAGTTTCCCAACTTTGTTGGATAAGATAGAATAGTCATTAATAATAAAAACTGCTTAAAAGGAAATCTGATCAGTCTATGTTCATTGTTGAGAGATTAGACATGTTAGAGGTCTTTAGGCTGTATATGGTTCTATAGTTACAGATGCAAGGATGATGCTGCACAATGCTGTGTGTTCTGTGGGGGGAGTGCTGAGTCTGTGATAGACTGTTATTTAGTCCCAGATATAAAATTACCTTATTTACAAATACATATCTACAAAATAAAAATAATAAAATCCAAATGGAGACCAGAACAATTTTTAATTTCAGCTACAGCTGAGGCAATTTGGACTTGCAAAATTCATTCTAGACTAGAGTTACACTCTTTTTTCAATTTATTCCCTGGGGTCTGGGAGACAGGCTATGTCTGTGAGCATTGTCTGTGTTCTGTTAGTGAGTATGTGTTGTGAGTGTTCTGTGTCTGTGAGCATTGTCTGTGTTCTGTTAGTGTGTGTGTTAGTGAAGGCTGCATATGTTCTGTGGGTGAAGGCTGCATATGTTCTATGAGTGAGTGAGTGCTGTGTGTGTTTTGTAGGTGAAGGCTGCATATGTTCTGTGGGTGAAGACTGCATATGTTTTGTGGGTGAAGGCTGCATACGTGAGTGAGTGAGTGTTGTGTGTGCTTTGTGGGTAAAGGCTGCCTATGTTCTGTGGGTGAAGGCTGCATATGTGAGTGTTGTGTGTGCTTTGTGGGTGAAGGCTGCCTATGTTCTGTGGGTGAAGGCTGCATATGTTCTGTGGGTGAAGGCTGCATATGTTCTGTGAGTGTTGTGTGTGCTTTGTGGGTGAAGGCTGCATATGTTCTGTGGGTGAAGGCTGCATATGTTCTGTAGGTGAAGGCTGCATATGTTCTGTGGGTGAATGGTACAAAGGTTCTGTGATCAAGTGTGTTCTATGAGTGAGTGAGTTTGGTTCAATGGTTTCTCTAAGTGAATTTAGTATGCATGAGTTATGTAAGTGAATGCCCTGTGTGTTCTGTGATTGGCTGCCAAATGTTTTATGAAAGTGAATGCTGTGTGCATATGTTCTGTAAGTGAATGCTGTATGTGTTCATGAACAGGAAAGGACACCTACTGTGCACTAAGTGTGAATGCTGTATGTGTTCGTGAACAGGAAAGGACACCTTCTGTGTTCTAAGTGTGAATGCTGTATGTGTTCATGAACAGGAAAGGACACCTTCTGTGTTCTAAGTGTGAATGCTGTATGTGTTCATGAACAGGAAAGGACACCTACTGTGTTCTAAGTTTGAATGCTGTATGTGTTCATGAACAGGAAAGGACACCTACTGTGTTCTAAGTGTGAATGCTGCACTGGTGATGGAGGATGGGAGGTTGAGGCCCTTGGTGATCTCCCGCCACAGTTTCTTGTTGATGACCTCCACGAGGCCGCCCTTGGACACCACCAGGCGGAACAACTCATACAGGTCCAGGGTCTGCTTGGCCATGATGGGAATCCGATTCACAGGGGTCCCTGCAAAATAACAACCAGTGTCACTCAAACTTGTAGAGAGAAGAACAGGTCTTGAGCAACCCATGCTTGTCGTAAAAGGCAACAACGTTGTTGTAAGAGGTGACTAACAGGATCCGGTGGTCAGACTTGCTGACATGGTTGATGCATGTCATCGTAAACCAGTTGCGTAGATTGATGCTCATGATGTCAATCACTGGATTGTCTGGCCCAGAATCGATTATTTACAGACCACCGTCACATAGCTGCTGGAATATTGCTGAGTGTGGCATTAAACAACAAAGAAATAAACAAACAAACAAATATTATTTGTGCTGATGAATACACTGAGCACTTGTACCTCAGTCTCTAACACTGTGTTAGAACTGAAATACTGCTCAAACGACATAAACCCAACTCACTCACAGATTCAAGAGTATACATATTTAATCAAACAACCACCTCCAGTCCATTCCCACCCCCATCTCAGCTCTAGCAGCCAAGATTAAGATATTAAAATAATTGATAACTGTTTTTTTCTGTACGATATGTTCATTTCAGAACTACAGTTTCCAAGACTATATGTCAGTCTAACACCTTCAGCAATATCATCTGTGTGCTCTAGGTAGGCTTAAAGTCAATGTTATTGTCATAACACTTAACAAAATCAACAAACAAAAAGAACTAAAAGGCAATGGCAGTTTCAACATTATTTACTAGCCACAAAACTATGACTGGCTGCTTCCAACAGATGGACATCATTCAGTAGCATTCACATATGACAGTCACTGAAATCACGCATACACTCACAGACCGACTCAGATGTTGGGATGGTTATATTTAGACAGGATACGATAAGATATTTATTGTGGAACATTCCATCGAGAAACACTGGCAATATTCTACAAACCACAAATATATGAACAGTAATCATTCATGTACATTCTACATAAATATGAGGTATTAACAATTTCTTTTTAAAACAAATGTAACATAATGATATGGAAATATAAAGTGAGAGATGAATATCTACACACTGTGTGCGGACCTGATTGGCTAAGAGTAATATATAGTCTCCATAATACTGTAATGCATAATGTTAAATAAAGATAATATAAATGAATCCTTGATTATTAAGTAACCCTAAATCTCTTAATTTCATGGCTGAAAAGAGGATGAGTATGGGCTGCATGGGGTGAGAATTGAATGGGGTGATTTTATTAAACATACCGTATTTGGCGTAATAAGCGCCCAGGGAGCTCTCAAAATTAGAAATAGGAGGCTCTTATTAGAATATAATTTTGGTGAAAGAGTCGAAAGATCGTAAATTTTATTGTTTCTGCTGACAGCCTGAAATGATACAACAGAAAAGTCTGTGCATATTATACATGACAGATATATTTTTCCAGAATTTAATCGCACATGAGTGCGTATTATACACGAATAAATGTACACGAGTTGTGTACATTGATCAGTCGGAAGGGTGCTATTTGGGATTGTTCACTAGCCAATATATTGGAAAATATTGTCGTGGGCGCTTATTACGTCGAATACGGTATGCTCAGGAGACAAAGGTTGGCTGTCCACACTCTAACCTCAGACATGGACTCAATTACAATTTTACATACACAAATATTTGTATCAGGCTTCAGACATAAAAGTCTTGGATACCATTTTCAATTACCAAACTATTCCTAAAACTTCACAGCAAATACAGGATTTGGAGGCATTTCAAAATTGTATCACATTCAGAAATCATCCTAGACAAATATAAACTGTAACTATCTGAAAAAGAATTCATGATGTAAAATGTAAATTCTCTGTGAATGCTATCAAGCTTAAGTAAGCCAATCATCAGGCTCCGCAGTAATGATAAGCTTGTATCTGTAGCATGCATGAATGCACTGTGGAAAATGTCATTATTACCCTCCTACCAGCTTGATAAGGGTCAATAAATGTATTACATCATAAGTGACTTATCTGAACCCATGAAGGAGTTACCAAACCCTATCAAGCCCTCACTAATACACCATCCCTTATTCATTATAACAGCATTAGAGGAGGCAATCGGAAGCTCTTATCAACTCGATTACATTGCCCCTTTAATTGGCAGCTGGTATAAAACAATATCACACACAGTCAGCCTGCTGGTGCTGGGTTCCTGGAAGCTAGTCCCAGACTCTGGGTGGTAGCTGCGCATTAGCTGTAATAGCCTCGCAAGCATTTGGGCGAGTTAATATATTAAGCCGAATTTTATTTATTGTTAACTTTTATACATGACCTATTGTTGAACACTATACAATGAAAGGAACATGGTACAAAGGTGTAAATCTACCTATTTGATTTGTTATATTTGTCAGATAAATGAGATTGATTGTGACTGTAAGTATTTCATAATCATTGGGAAGTTTGATTAATGTGTGAATTGACTGTGGGTAAGGTTTCAAGCAGCTTGTTTGTTACTTTGGTCATTTTTTGTTTTCTTAATTCTTGCTAATTTATATACACTGTGTTAGTTTGATTAAGAACTATGGCATACCAAAACACTTTAGGTTCCTTGCAATTTTTTTACTATTGGACATTTACAATATTTGAAACAGTTTATTACTTACTAAAATGAAAAAATAGAATATCATTATGAATTAGATGCATTAAAGTAATGCTATGATTGGTAATATATCGAGTTTAACCTGCAAATAATATACTAGTATTCAATAATTAGCAGACATGTATCTTTTTATCTGCAGATATTCTAACAACTGTGCGACTGGTATCATTTTCGCTCTTAATTCGTTAAACTATTTAAATAAATCTGAACTAAATCTGTAATCAAATCTAACAATAAATTATTGCTTAAATATCTAATTACATGCGTGAATGCAGTGTATATTGAATGGATAAGTATAAAAGGTTATTTAACATGTTCTTAATTTTATTGGTCATTCCTGTTTCATATGCAGCCTTATTGTTTCAAATTTGTAGAATATGGCAATTGATCTGATGATGCCTGTGTTCTGACCAACGCTAACATAGTTGCCAGCTCATTGCCACATGGTGGTAAGGTGTGTGTATACTTGGTGTATATTGTGTTCATATCATGGTAATTGGTAGCGGTGGTAATTATGTAATGTTTCAAGTATTTTAAGTTGTAATTTGGCTTAAAATCACTAGTTAATCATTCAAGTTTACTGTAACTACTGTTTTGTGTGTTTGTTACAGCAATGTATAACATCAAGTATCAACAGTATGCATAACATATTGGATTGGGAGCGCTTTGTATCTAAAAGTAGTTTATGCATCTGTATGTTGATAAATGTGATATGTTTGTGTAATTTCATCTGGTAGATATTTTCAGTGTATTTATGCAATTTTGCAGAATAAAGGAATAGCTGTCAACTGACACCACAGTAGCTTGTTCTGTGTTTTAGTTGGCCTAACCGTAGCCTTGCCTACTAAACCCATAACTGTCTAGATGTTCTTAATTCAATTTAAAACTGATCTATATTTTCTTACTTCAATATAATTAATACACCTTCAATCATAATAGAGTTCATGCTCTTTCTTTAGAAAATAATTCTCTATCACACACAAACCCATTGTACGAAGACCCAACACCACGTTCAACATAAGGCTTCAACAATAGTAAGTGCAGCTACTGCATTCCTATTCAGTTCATGTTTCAAACTTTAGTGTTTTATGGCAACATAACTTGTTCCAGTAGATTCCCTTTACAAGCTGACAGTGCTCCTCGCCCTCCCAAATGTACCCAGTATCACTGACACAGCCCATATACATCCCCCAGCAGGCATCAAGGATGGAGGTGGTCAGCTCCATGGTAAAGTCATCACTGGGGCTTTGTGGGCTGGGGGTGAAGATCAGCAATAAATCAACTACTACAGCTCATCGACATGCACAATTGCAGCACATCAATGCGACCAGCTGTTCCTAGATAAATCAGTATAGGGAGTCGGTCGACCACAGCAGCAATGTGGAGATTTACTGCTATTCCCATCCACAAGGACATTCAAGCTACCATAAAAGTCTCTAATTTCACAGATATCAAGCCGTATCTTCATAAAACATGTCACAACTGAATAGCCTGATTTGTACATCAGAAACAACTTGCCTGCCTCATTTCAATGTCATTTCAATAACAATAAGATCCATGTCTCAACATTTATTATTCAAGAAAACATGTTATTTAATATACATACACAAAAACTATACAAAAAAATACATTTCAACCGGAACTGTGCACAGTATCAAGATTACAGTGATTATGAAGAATGAGTTTATTTTGTTTTGTAATGCACATGTGATATGTAGAGGAATTGTGAGGAATATCCAGTAATGATACAAAGGTAAGTGTATGAACAGTGTGGAATGCCCTTCATGAGTACATGATTAATGTGATGTAACCCGGCTTATCTGGTGCCTGTTGACAAGGTTACAGCACCACAGCAGCTAGGGAGAGCAAGTCTATCTGCCATCCATCAGCACCAGCCTCCAATATCCCCTAGCTAACCCTACCAACTTGATCCATGCCATATGGACGAGGCTACACATAGAAAGACAAAGCTACAAATGTATCTAAGTCATAATTTACATGAGTTGGGGAACTGGAGCCTAATCTTCCTCACCAGGGGGTCAAACAGTAGTGACCTCTGGTGTTTATAAACTTCCGCCAACACTTCAAGCATTCATCACCCCCTTGAAATGATTGCCCCTTGATCCCCCTTAAAGTTAATGTCTCTTGATGTAAGTTGTCTCTTGCATATGCTGCTAATGCTAGGCCTTTTCTGAGATGTGCCTCTTATCTGGGGAGCTGTTGTTAATTCTTGATAAAATGATGCTAAATGATAAACACATGGTGTGGGGGTCGAGGGAAGCAAACAAAATTACTGAGCACTCCCTGTATACCACAAAGCTACCATCAAATCTTTCAATGCTTTCAGTTAATAATCCTTGATGGGCCATATTTTACGGAATATTTTGCAGTAATCACAAAAAGGAACATTTGAAGGCTAAGCCGCTATTAACAGCAAAACATGATTCCCTCTTCAAGCGCTATAACGAGGCATCAGCACCAGCCCCCACTTCTCCCAAGTCTTGATCCCACTAATGTTTATACAGTCATCTGAGAGCGGTATTCTCTAATGTTTGAACAAACATCTTGATGTTACTTGGAAGTCTGTCGGAAATGAATCTAAATAAAATCAAATAATTGATGAGAGACATTTGTGCCGGGTATTTTTTCTGTATGGAGCGGCTTTTGTATTAATTACATTATATTCTGCTGTACGGAGCTTCAAGGAGCTGGCAACACGGCCAGGTAGACTGTGTATCCTTGCTCAAGCCGGGGCTTGGGTGTGAAGATGGCAACTGCCACACAACACCACCAACACGCTCGCACCTCAACAAACAGGAAAAGAGAGATTTCTGGTGGAATTAGAAGGAATACAATGTTGAAAATAGGAATTATTTTATCTGTGTCTCACTTCATTGCTTACGTCAACTGAAACAGGGATGGTTTATTTTAAGAAATGTGTTTAAAAAATACATTTTCAACAAATGACATCAACAATTTAATTGGCATTAATTTCAGAACTGTTACAAATTACAATACATGTTATGTTTTTATTATGTTTTAGACAAAGAAAATATTATAACAAACTATTAAATAATTGATGTTCATATTCCTATTTAAAGAACGTATATATATAAAGTTAGTTAAATATATTATGTAAAGACCATGAACATATTTATCTTTTAAATTAGAAAATATTTTAATGTGAGAAACAATTTCTAGACGTTAGTGGTTCCCTCTGTACAGCAACAGTCAAAGTAGGGGTTGTTCCTGTGAAAGAGAGTTGACACTTGCACTTAACGAAATGAAACCCTATGGAGAAAACCCACAAATGGCTTCCTCAAAGCTGACCTTCCCAACAAAGGCGCTCTAATTTGGGCAAAAGATTTCTGTCTAATCTCTGACAACAGGCAGTTGACTTTTGCCCTGCTTTAGAGAGCTACGACTGGTTGGTATATACCCGACACAGACAAATACCAGAACAAATTCAAGATTTCTATGTTAGCCATAGCGTAGAAGAGACCATCCACGAGCCCTGTGCTGTGCTCATGTGCTTATGAACTTTAACAACACTACTTAAAATTGTCTAAAGTGTTATACTGCAAAGCTGGGGAGAAATTCCACAGATTTCTACTACTGTTTGATGTTTTACTTCTACAATACCTTCCTCAATGGGGAAGAGGAAGAAGTTATGGAAAGATATTATTACCATAACACTTTCATTTGCAGCTATTTAATTGTAATCATTAACGATCTCTCCTCGTTACGTTAATTTAATAACTTCCTCAACTTTCAGATTAATCCAATGATACGAAATAATGAATGCCATAAAATAAATTAACTATAATCAAACATTTCATTTTGCTTTGATTATCTTTCATCAGGAATTATGAAATATTCAGGATTAGTTACATCTATAGATTCTCCTCATTGATGTTCATTTCCTGCTTCAGTACCCATGATTTACAAAGTCATCGGTAAATACTAATAGCAAAAATATTTAGGTCCGTTTTATAACTTGAGTTTTGGCTAGGCCTAGATTGAGTTTTACAAATGTCAAACAAATTTTCTTTCTAGAGCTTCAGTAATTGACTCAATTTTGTTGACAAAATATATCAACAACTGCACTATCCATCTGAAATGTTGTCTTCATGCAAACTGATCTTCATTAAACCCAGACAGCAAAGAAGTGAGCAAAAGTGGGGAAAAGTTGCCAACATTCTATCACAGGGCAGATGTTCTGGACCCATGGGAGGAACATCATTTCAGCAACGTCCTCATCTTTCAAAAAAAAATTACAAAGAAAGATAATTGTCTTTTTTGGTAGCTATCATGACAAATAATCCAATTTCATGAAAGCAAGTCCTTCCTTAACTAGACTTACACCAGCAGCTGAAATGGGTGGGTGCTAGAGTATTCAAGTAAACCCCAGAGGAAAGCTTGGCTAAATTCTAGTACCCCACCACAGGCCTTGCAGAATTAATCACTCTAATTGTTGAAAGATAATTTCATGGCAAATCCCAGACCCATCAACACTGATAAATGAAGTGTACCACTGTTCACCATGAACGAAGGCATTAAGAAGACCGTTCCTCTAACTTTCTGCATCAGTGGTGGCGCTGACTTCAGCTACTTATTATTGATGAAATAAATGAGAGGTGAACTCATAAAAATGGATATTTTGGTCGTTTTCATACGCTTTTACATTCAGCAACTGAAACTGCTGATTGGAGTAAACAGTCAGGTATGTTAAGCAGATAAATGGGGCATCTTCTGTGTTTTATGTTGTCAAACTACCACGGATCACAAATATATCAACCCTTGAGACTATTACGGTCTGTACATAAAATATCAACTACTAGAGAAACACATTAAAGATTCTTTAAGTAATGGTTAAATGCTTTTAAGAGACGGGTTAATTTGTATGTATATTTATGTATATCAACTCAAATATGAGAGTTTTAAAAAATAAAGAGAAAACTCTATTCGGTGAAAGGGCCATAAGTATGCATTTTGATAGGTTACAAGCATAGCTAAATTATAACGGCAATTATTCATTTAAACTTCTAAAATTGTCAAAAGACTTCCGTTGCCTTGATCATTTTCGATATATTCCAAATGCTTTAGCAGCCAAATAAAAAATTTAATTAATTAAGATTAATTGGAATGAGTAATACACGTGAAGTCAGGGCTGTTAAAATTGTAATTTAGAATTAAACCTGCAATGGATCCTGGGCAATAATCGTTTATCAGACATGTTAGATCCATATGGTGAACAAATAGCCCCAGATTAAACTGACATGACGATATTACCACCAGCAAAAACTCATATCATGACTGCTTCAAGGCCCATTAGCCTTAAATTGCAAATGAAATTATACCAACATATTTTTTATTATAAAATGTATATCGCAGTTAACATATGGCAAAGCTGTATCGCCATAAATCAAATTTCAAAATTTAGTCATCCTGATTTCATTTCGAGATATATTAATATCGAAAATGCAGAATTCTATTTTTTATTTAACATTACCAGAAAACATGTCAGGCAATTAAAAAAAATATATTTGGAATTAGATAATTCACAAAACAGTTGAGAGTATTTTTCCCATTTCAACTTTTTAATATACCACTTAAAAAATTATTTAACAAGGAAGCAACTGGAGGATCCTCTTCTTATGTCTGTCAAGCATAGGAATCATATATACCCATAGTCATATTGTAACAGACATGTCAGTCACAGAAAAATATGATGTATTTACTCTTATTGGCCAATATTTGCTCCGCCCACAGCTGCTGACAACATCAGCTACAACACCAGTCATCACAACATCATCTAATACTGTCTCTCATCTCTAACTGTTACATCATCTCTGGTTCAAGTTTCACAAGACAGTTTGTAATTGCATGTTCTTTCTTGACAACTTGATGGAATTTTCTTTCATTGAATAAATGAGATTATCTAATTATCAGATCGGAGTTATTTTTGTTGGTCCCTTGCTTGTACAAAGTACTGGAAAATGATTTATTTCATCACTGTTTAAAGTGCCGCCATGATCTCCAGTGTTGCTTATTCACCTATAGGTTAGGAATGTATGTTTTACTGCAAAAGAGAAATTTCAAGTGATCTGCTATTATAATCAGTAAAAACTTGCAGCATTCTTCAAGGTAATTCCTAATGATAGATGGATCCATTGGGAGTGAGTCAGTTTTTCCTGCCTTCAACATACTCCATAACTATCTGGCAAAAGTAGCATTAACTTGTAATTACCAACTTCCAAAATCAATACCCATAATTCAGCTCCTTTTTGTTCTATCTAAAACAAATGGTAGAATATAAACCAAGTATAATAAGGGAATATACCATCACCCCGACTTCTGTCCAAGCTACATTCTGTCACCAATACGTTTGAAGCTATTTTGTTCTAAATGTCACATAGCAGGAAATTGATACAAATAACCTTCTTCTTTTTCAGAAGTCTTTTTATACAGAACATTCATTGAAAAGTATTTTTGAATGTAAATCATTTAAATGTAGTTTTGTTTATCCACACAAGTCGAACGTTTGGCGCGGGTGGGAATTCAAGACAATTTTCTTCATTTTCTTGAAATGATTGCTGTACAGATCATTGAACCATCATCTATTTGGAAATGATCAATGGTTCCTGCCTGCATTGCTGACCTCACAATGTCTTACTGCAAACAAACTCCTTAAGTACTCCCCTCTAAAGAGAAACAGCCTAGATAGAGCTCATGATGTGATCGACGGCCGTTTACACTGATCGGCTTTGATATGTGAAGACCAAGACCCTTCTAATCTATCCCTTGTCATTCGCCAAATTTACTTGGGACAATTAGCTCATAAAACTTAATTACACACAAAATAATTATGAGATTTCAATCAACTTAGAAAATCCAAAGTACATTTACAGAGCGTCTCCAGAGAAAGAGTTTGAGCAGAGGGAACTGTGAAGATCCAAGTTAGCCTGATGTGTGTCCCAGCCCATCAAAGTGGGGAAATTGTTTCACACCTTGTACTGCCTCTCCCAGCTGAGGCCCTCTAGCTATGTCAGTGTTAATGCTAGCAAATTCATCACGCTATAAACTTACCATTGCAGACTATTTGAAATGGAGCTATTGAAATCCGGAGACGACTATTGTTACCTTATTAGAATAAACAGGCCCATGTATCAGGAGGCATCATCAGGCAAATGTGCTATCACGAATATTTCCTCCTCCTGCCCATCTAATTCCATTGATATAATGAGAACCCAGAGACTTCCAACACTAACAGTTCTCAACATGCAAACATTACTCAAACCCTGAAATGAATTAGGGAGTCAGCCCTAACCAAGTTGTTTTTGTGGTGGTTGCTCATTCATGTTTATCTTCAAACTCCTTGTACATCTGACTTATGAAGCCTCATCCACAACATGCCTAATTGCATTACTTTCCACAGCTTCTGTTCAAAACAGGATAAATTCAAATGAAATTAGAGTCATTTTTATTCCAACAGTTCAAACAAGTAAAATCGGTATCTCATACGGTTAGTTATGATTTAAAAAAATATTTTTCCTGAACAGGAAATGCAAATCATATTATTCTTTGGGACAGTTTCTTGTTTTAGCTGTATGAGTTAGATTGAAGACTCAGATAAACTATATATATTTCTCCTTCATATTTGTTTCAGGATTTATTCTTCTCTATTTGCACAATGCATGAGGAAAGACAACAGAAATGATACACGTTCTAGATTAACCGATTTTTCATATTTCTCTGGATGACAGGAAACAAAAAACTCTTTGTTCTTATCACGGCAAAGCTCAGTGGGTGTCAATAATGTTTTTAACACATGGAACTTCCCATATTCACAAATAAATAATTCTTTTGCAAATAAACAAAGACGGTTACTCAAAAACAAGAAAATGGTAATAAAGATTACATTGTAGAAAAAAGTTGTGAAAAAATGCTGTAACTACATATAAATGATAATCAAATATCCATGAAGGTAACTACTTCTTACAGTCCAATATTTAGGTAAGTGGCAAAGTTATGTTTCCAGAAGAAAAACTGTTTCCAGAGTGTAGAATTATGGAAATAAAATCATGCCATTTCCTTTCTGACATATTATGAGAGTGATATCAACATATCACACAAGTAAATCAAAAGACTGCAGAAAAAACAGCCCGCCTCATTATATTTTCATCAATAATCAGGAACCTCATCTACAGAAATATTTTGGTAAACTTCCTGCAAAGGTTTATGACATGGAAGCTGTCACTTGCCTTAACCCTGCCAATCTCTTGGCATCTAACAAAATTAAACTTGTTTTTGAAAAACAGTAACCTAATATCAACCTGGTGCTGCAAAAATTATTATCAAAGTGAAACCGTTTAGATCAGAATTCGCAAAATTAACAAAAAACCTGTCATACAAAACTTTGGTATCTCCGGAAGTTGTTTTCATTTTGAAACTTTACACTGATGTGTTTTAAATCAAAACAGATCATGGTTTTAGGTGGCCCACTTCGCCTCTTTAATCCAGAAAAATGCAAACTTGATATCCAATTTGAGAGCTCCAGGATTTGGGCTCTTATAACAAAACTTTCAAGTTTCCGTTTGCTCATGTTTTTCATATTACCAAGGATCAAAGGCAGTTTGGCAAATGATAGAAATGAAACAGTTTGAATAAATGCTGGTCGGGAATTAACATTTACCAGATGATTGTTTGTTTAAGAAACGTTCTCATACAAAGTTTCTTTTCTGATTTCTACAATTCACAATCTTATTTATTTATCTAATGTTACACACTTTCTGAAGTCTGAAATTACAGACTTGGATGGAGACCAAGTACAGTAAACATAACCTATGAACGAAATATTTAATTTATTCCCAGCAATGTGATGGTTGTGGTCAGGTTTCATTTCAACAGCCACCAGCATCTCGAAATATGAATTTCCACCTTATAGAATTTCTATTTTCAGTACTGTGTTGTCAAATATTTAGAAACTGTCCCGTCATTTCTGTCTGAAATTTTCAGGCTTCTCTGCACAAATTAGCTATGAGTTGTAAAATCTCACAAACATCCTCAAAATGTCCCAAAACAAGAAATTTCACATGGGCATATTGTCATCACTTATATGCCAAATGAAAACAAACATTTCTCTCCTATTTTGATACCAGCTGATATGAGAGCAAAAACGATATGAATGTGACCCAATAAATGTTTCATCTTCGAATGGAGCCAAGAATTTGAGGCTGAATGCGACATTGTTCCCGGAGTAAACATGGCGGAGATATCCCAGAAGCTTATTGTCAAGAAGCCTTAAAGAGTATGCAAAGCTCCCACATAAAGGTACTTGTGTTTTATCAAACATACTTTTAAACACTTCTTTTAGTTTGTTTTAAAATGCTGCAAAGTTTTGTACAAATCCTTTCTTTGTAATAAAGAGACGCAGTTGATCCACGATGCTCTCGTCTCACACCTTGGAAATAACTTATATTAACTTACCAAATATTCACATGTTGACAGTAAAAACAGTACACTATGCAGCCTCTTCAGGTTTAGGGAGTGTTCAGTTATGACAGAAATGTAATAGAGACATAGTGATATTTTGGAGCATGGTGTATGCAAAAAAAGAAACCATGGATGGAAGATAAGAATATAATTGCAATTAACCAACACTTGACGGCAACAGTTTTGCCAACAACAATTGAATACCTGGAGGCTGAAGCATCCACAGTGATACGTTTTTTAGTGTTTGTTTGGTAAATATATAAATCTCTGTTGAATGTTTTATTACTTCCATTCAAGGTGATATTATAGAAATATATTTCAGCATTGATCTGGAAGCTGACCTCACTCTATACACCAATATTCAGGTGCTTAAAACATCCCTCTAGTCAAACAACATGGCAATATGATACATATAATTGGCAAAAACCATTTTGGATAAGACATTCTACATACGAAAATAATTACTTTGTGTCTTGCTTATGGATGCCTACAGTGACTTGATGATGCTCTTACACCATGTGAAGCTAGATTTACCAGACAGAAAAAGCAGTACATTTGTGAGGAACTGAATATCTTTGTACAGAGTATTTACATGAAGTTCTGGCCAAAGGTGAGAAATATTTCATTATGCACCAAGACAGGTGATTGGTGTGAAGCGTCGTGATTAGTGACGTCTCTAGCCGAGCAGCAAGGACTGAAATGTCACGTAGTCTGAGATATTTATATCAGTGAGAAGGAACAATTAATTCTCTGCATTTGTAATACCCATAATGAAGTAGAAACCAGGACCCACTTGCACAAAGCAATCTTAGCAATAAGACTATTGTAAGCCTATCTTAAAGTATGGGAGTTACGATCATCTTAGCGCTAAGATCGTTTTGTGCAAGTGGGTCCAGTACATTCTACAATGGAACATTATGAATGGGGTCTTATTAAGAGGAATAGGTTGGTCTCATGTCTGTCTGGTCTGTTTGGTCTGTTTGGTCTGTTAGACTGGGTCTGTCTTAATCTTGGGTCTGAGAGGGCAGGTTTAAAAAAGAGTAAGTTTAGCATGAGGATCATAGAGCTTTTTGTTCTAAAAGGACAGATATAAGTCATGTGATCACAAAGAGTTTATGATTTAGACTTTTTGCATAGGATTAAACTCAAATTTCAGTCATTCTTTTCAGCTTTTGAGATTTGGTTAGAAAATAATACGCACTGATTTGATTTGCAGTAAGCTGATTTTTGTTTTTCATGTTTTACTGTATATTAGCTTGCATTTTCATCAAAGAATGGATAAATGGACTCAAGAATTTTTATTGTACAGCACACCCTCGTAGGGCAGGATACAAAACTATCTACATGTGGGAATAAATATGGGTATGTTTTTGATTCCAACAACAATTATAGCCTTACAACTGGGTCTTAACTACTCTGGTTAGCTATAATTCCAACTCTGCGGAATCTTAGAAAGTCTGCAAGACAATTCCCAAAGGATAGGGAACCAGGATCCTTTTATGTATCTCCAACTATGGAGCTGTATTTCTCAAGGACTACAAGCCATATTTCCTCCATGACTGGATTACTCTTTTTGCCATTTTCCCTACTATTCAGCTGTATCTCCTTGAGACAAGGGCTATACCTCATCAGTTTTGATGTGGAAATCTGATCCCCAGATGCTGGCACAATCATCCCGCTATTACACAATAAGCTGTGAGTGGGATGAGTTCCACCTGGCCTTATCATCTAGGAATCCAGTGTCAATCATCCTGAAGGAATCCCTCTGTCCCCATCACACAGTCGCCATTGGAATATCTAACCCTGTTTTTATTCCAAACAAATTGCCTGATAACATCAGGACATGCCCAGCCTGTAGACAGTAGATGTCACACTTGCTTCCTATCCTACACTCAATTAAAACAGATAATTCCTTCAGCAATCCCTCTTCCACTCACTCCCCACCATAAAATTTGTCAGATAAAAGTAAGGGGCCTTGTCCAAGAACTGTCCTATCTGACGAGAAGCTACTGAAACTGCTGAAGAACGTTCCCCTGTCATTAAAATCAAAGTTTATTTCTACTTCCTTGATAGAATGCCCTACCAAACTCACATTTGATGTTTCTCAGACTATTTCAAGCATGAATAAATATGGGATTATAAGTTTGAACATATGCCTGGAACATTTTAGCTTCTATCTCAAATCTGGTTCTGAATTGGCAGATATAAAATAATCTCCAAAGTAACATTGGCGATAACCTACAATTTACTTAATAGCCCACACAGATTTTCTGATATTACTTTTAATCAAAACAATACATGTTCATAATCAAATACATACTGACTCTTACATCGTGAAGGCATTTTGTCAAAGATGTAATAATGATGTTGTAGAGAAGCTGGTGGTGGAGTGGTGTTATGACTAGAGAAGGTCTGTTTTACAGGAAGTAGTCTTGGACTAGGGGAGGTCTTGTGTTCAGGACATGGCCTTGGGACTAGGGAAGGTCTGGTTTACAGGACGTGGCCTTGAGACTAGGGAACGTCTTTGATAGAGGACTTTGGTCTTGGGATTTTGGACGGTCTGTTTTACAGGAAGTAGTCTTGGGACAAGGGAAAGTCTGTGTTACAGGAAGTAGTCTTGTGACTAGGGAAGTTCTGTGTAAAAAGAAGTGGTCTTGGGACTAGGGAACGCATGTGTTACAGGATGTGGTCTTGGCACTAGGGAAGGTCTGTGTTACAGAACATGGCCTTGGGACTAGGGAAGGTCAGTGTTACAGGACGTGGTCTTGGGACTAGGGAAGGTCTGTGTTACAGGACATGGCCTTGGGACAAGGGAAGGTCTGTGCTACAGGACATGGCCTTGGGACAAGGGAAGGTTTGTGTTACAGGACATGGCCTTGGAACTAGGGAAGGTCTGTGTTACAGGACATGGCCTTGGGACAAGGGAAAGTCTGTGTTACAGGACATGGCCTTGTGACAAGGGAAGGTCTGTGTTACAGGACATGGTCTTGAGACTAGGGAACGCATGTGTTAAAGGACATGGCCTTGGGACAAGGGAAGGTCTGTGTTACAGGACATGGCCTTGGGACTACGGATGGTGTATGTTACAGGCTGTGTTCATGGCAGCCTCAAAGCTTCCAGACTAAGACTGAGGTCTGTGTTACAGGACGTGGTCTTGGGACTAGGGAAGGTCTGGTTAACAGGATGTGGTCTTGGCACTAGGGAAGGTCTGTGTTACAGGACGTGGTCTTGGGACTAGGGAATGCATGTGTTAAAGGACATGGCCTTGGGACAAGGGAAGGTCTATGTTACAGGACATGGCCTAGGGACTAAGGAAGGTCTGTGTTACAGGACATGGCCTTGGGACAAGGGAAGGTCTGTGTTACAGGACATGGCCTAGGGACTAAGGAAGGTCTGTGTTACAGGACATGGCCTTGGCACTAGGGAAGGTCTGTGTTACAGGACATGGCCTTGGGACAAGGGAAGTTCTGTGTTACAGGACATGGCCTAGGGACTAAGGAAGGTCTGTGTTACAGGACATGGCCTTGGGACAAGGGAAGGTCTGTGTTACAGGACATGGCCTTGGAACTAGGGAAGGTTTGTGTTACAGGACATGGCCTTGGAACTAGGGAAGGTCTGTGTTACAGGACATGGCCTTGGGACAAGGGAAAGTCTGTGTTACAGGACATGGCCTTGTGACAAGGGAAGGTCTGTGTTACAGGACATGGTCTTGAGACTAGGGAACGCATGTGTTAAAGGACATGGCCTTGGGACAAGGGAAGGTCTGTGTTACAGGACATGGCCTTGGGACTACGGATGGTGTATGTTACAGGCTGTGTTCATGGCAGCCTCAAAGCTTCCAGACTAAGACTGAGCTTCATTCATATGCTTACTCATATGTCCCTTGTTCAGACCATTCCCTCTAAACATTCAGTGATGTGACTTGTGAGGAAATAACGATACAGGAGGTGAGGAGATGGTGCTACATGTTTCAATGACAAAACATAAAATAAATCATATATAATGGAATGATGCATGTAGTTTCAGTTGGTGGAAAAGCATTATTAATATAATGAAATTATGTAATGATACATGTACTTTATATGTCTTAACAGTGAAATGACACACACAGTTTATTTTTAATTTTCATGATTAAATAGTGAAATAACAAATTATTCAACATAATGAAATAATGACACATGTAGTTTAAATGGTATACAGAGCAATGAAACATGTTTTTTTATATCATTTAACAGTAAAATAACACATGTAATTTATATGACATGACAGTGAAATTATACATAGAGTTTAAATGGAATACAGTGAAACTGACACATATATTTTATAGGATTTAACAGAGAAATGCCACATATAGCACATATGGTTAAACAGCTAAATAAAACATCAGTTTATATGGTTTCAATATGGCTTTAAAGAATGTAACATCAATAAAAAAACACTATCGATTTAATCTTCTTTTCTCGAAAGGCATCTAGACAGCTGTTTTCTATTTTAATTTCATGCTTCTGCATCAAAATGTGAAGAAGCTAATCCACTTTTTTGTTATAAAAGAAGAGAACACTGATGTAGGGATGTATGGGGAAATGGTAATCTAACAACCAATTCTCTCCATGCTTGTAGTCCTAATTTATAACATAACCAATTGCACTCCTAAAAAGCAAGGAATAAAACACTGAAATGCATGTAATGCATTTTATGACTAGGGTCTATAAAAAGGCCTTATGGATTTACTAGGTCCCAAAACATTTATGAGAACGATTTTGCACACAAGACAAAGTTTAAATGTTTTAACGGAAGCAATCCTCATATGTACATATGTTCATTTATCTGAGGAAACCCCCATAAAGATGGGTCGGAAACCCTACGCCTGCCACACGCAACCAAAACATCCCCCCCATCCCCCACTGCAATCCCCCCTCTCCTTCACACGTGACATTCTGATTATGAAAAGTAATAAAGCAGAATTTCTCTCAATACACTCTCATCATTACCCTGCATTTTCCACAAACCTCTCCACGCAGAAAAATTAGTAGATAGGGCCCCTTGAATTCATCTCTATGCTGTAATGTGTGACCACTATCGGAACTTCATACTTAATTTAAAGTTATAATTTGTGAGCCATTTCATGCATTCCCGAGAGCTCCAGGAAAAGTCATTATTACAGTGCTGGTAATCTGTTAATTCACTGCATACTGCATCTGTGCATCTTTCTAGCAAATCTAATGATTACCCAGCACAGTGTGCTGGCAAGCTACAGGGAATGGGCCCCATGTTATAACTTTCATTATGTTCGCTTATTTCATCAATGTCTTACTTTAAGCTTTTAAACAAAAAAAAATCTCTTTCATATGAATCATCATAAAACTCCTCCTTTCTGCATTTCATTATCCAACATGCAAAAATTAGAATTTACATGTTATTAACTCGTGTCTTTTTATACAAACATACCAAACTTTTGTTTTTAATGTATATTTATAATCAATGTAGTGGTATCTATTAACAAGCTATCTGTCCAAACCAAGTACAAGCCAATCTCCTACTGCCTGTACAAGCCAGTTCCTGATTATTCAGGCCGAAGACATGAAAATTAGATCTGACAGAAGGCTGCCTTCCACTGCTTAACAGATACATTTCAACACAGTAGGGTCGTCTAGATGCACCAGATAGAGGGGCTACCAATGTAATACACTGACCCTGGCTACATATCAATATTACCATTGGCTGTCTCCTGTTGTACACATGACCATGTTGTAGATATCATGCTGAGGTTACTCAATAAACCCTCAGGACAGAGGTGGCAAGCAACGCCTCACTGAAATCTCTATAAGGTCTGATTTGCTACCTGATAACTGACTGTCACACAATAATACCCTCACACATTCTCCAGATAATTCATCAGCATGCTACTTAATATGTGTGTGTGTGTGTTTTCAAAACATTATATTTCCTTCTTGGTGCAATTTTATTGATATATTATCATTCTTTTCTGTTTTGAAAAAATCTGGCTCAGTTTTCTCTTGGGAAAACAGTCCTCTAAATATTGTTGTAAACGCTTTGATGCAAATCTGTCTTTGAAATCAATATTCAAGAATGTTGTTTCATTAGCATGTGATATGGGCAAATGAGGAAGAAGAATTTTCTAAGAAATATAATAGAACACAGACGGTTATTGCAAGCATAAAACATTCAAATTAAAAACACTATTGAATTCTTGATATTTCCAATTTCAGCAGAAAGGCTTTTACTTTTGTTTTATGATTCAAACAAGTCAGCTAAATATTCACAATCATATTTTTTAATATGCTTTTCAAAACTTTATTCTGCAATATGCATGTCAAGTACAATTTTCTGGAACTGATGTAAATGAAATCGTAACAATCAAAAAATGCATACCGGTATCATAAATAAACCTTACCTATGCATTTTCAAAGATACACAATACAAAATTTCATTCCCTAAATCAGCCAAAATACATTATCATACATATAATATCATTCAAAATTCTCATTGTTATAATTTCAACTTCAGATTCATAATATTCTCAGTCCAAATTTTTATCCCTACCAACTGAACTTTATTCCAGTTTTATTTTCTCCAAAAGATTTCCCCAAATAGTATTGAATCAACAAGGCTAGTTTTACAGTTTTTAAGGTCTATGAGCATTTATGTCCCCCCAGGTTGAGGCAGGGCATGTCTGCATTGTCCACAGTGTAGGTAGGACACATATTCCATGTCACTAATCACTCTCTGCCATTGTTACATCCGGATACAGATCATCCTGCTCCGAATCCCCTGGATACTGTAACTTGACAAAACCAGTTGGAGAGTAAGGTAGCGGGGAACTTTCAAACATTTCCAACTGAATTTTTTTGTTTTCTTGCATTTCAGAAATACGGATAATTCCATAACAGAAATTAGAATATTTTAGATAAGACTTTCTATCATTTTGCATAGGAAAATTATTAATTTAATCTATTTATTATCTATTATCTTTTCTTCATTCTTGTCTTTCATAATAAATTAAAAACAAATTTCAAAAACTTCACACTAAACAAAATTCAGTGAATGATAGATGGTTTGCAGATTAATCATATTTTTCATCTGTTCCCAATGCTTAATCTTCTTCCCCTTATATACCTACCCATATGCCTTATACAATAGATGTATTCAAGCCACAAAGTTTGTTTTTCAACATCTCTAATGAGTGGATCAATATATTTTTTGCTGATACATCATTTTAACCTAAATTTCTTGTATTCCTTATATTCTTGTCCTGGTACTTCACATCTTCATGCTTAATACACTGTAGGCATCAAAGCCTTTAAGTATTGTTTCCACAAGTAAATGTAACCAGTATCTGTGTATTCAGTGTGTTGCATGGGTGTGATGGATGCAACTCAACTCATCCACATACAATGGACAGGGATACCTTGGACAGTATTTTCACAACTTTTGTCCAGTGTTTAATCCTTCAATAACTGATTGTACCCTGGAGACCTTGTATGTTGATAAATTACATGAAATTAAACCAACTATCGGTTACACCTACTTGGGCTGTCAGTACAGATTTGAAGAGGTCATTATGCGACGATTTCGTATTGGCCACAGCAGATATACCCAAGAATATTTATTGAAAGGTGAGGATCCTCCATTCTGCATCCCTTGTGATGAAGGAATCACGGTCATGCATGTCCTGCTTGACTGCATTGATTTTTCCATCACAAGGGAAAAGTATTTCAAAGGATCCATAAAGGATCTTTTTAATCAAATCAGTGCTCATTTAATCATAGTTTTTTTTAAAGAAATAGAATTAATAGACACATTTTTATTATAATATGTATAGTATAAAGTAAGTGATTTTTAATTTGGTAGAATGAAATTATAACTGAGATTGTTAGTGGCTGTATCTTCACAGGGGGTTGAAGTATCGTAAAACAATTGTCCCCCTGGGAAGGTACGCAAATCCGGTATCATTCAAAGTATTTTTTCAAATTCTCTGTGATTTTAATCATAGTATTTTTGTTGATTTTAACTGTTTGGCTAATCTTTCTGATCATCGCCAGGGGATGGTGTAAATCCTGCTAGGGTATTTTACAAATAATATAAATGCATAACTTGCTCAAGTCACGATATGGTTGAAATAGTGCTGATGTGACTTTAAATATTAACTCACTCACTCACTGTGTGTTGAGCCAAGTTGATCAGCATAATCAAGCATCAGTGCAGACCAGCCATCATCACAGATGAAAGAGAGGAAATCAGTTTGCACTGCAACTAGATACCCCAGCCTAAGTGAACAATTGCTAACAAAACCATAAAGGCCAAACTGGCACCATCTACATGAAATCTAATATGAAAAATTAGCACTGCTCCCCAGTCCACATAGGCTTGTTTGTCCCCCATGACAGAGCCAGAAAGTTGATCCATCTGCTGACCAGAACCCAGACTCCATCCGATCATTGTCCAGGGGAACATTGGAGAGGAGAAGTCATTCCGGGTCCAGTAATACACAAGGATATTGGCTGATTAGAAATGTTCATCTCCCTCCCGCCAGTCTCAATCCGCCTGGACCACCGAGACTCACAACAACATCATCCCCTTGTCTTTCTACTGTCACAAGATATCAACACTGTTGCTGTGTTCCCATAGACTCCCCCAATATACTGATGTACTATATTGTGTTGAATATAGCCATCCATATAGTGATGAATATAGCCATCCATACAGTGTTGAATACAGCTATCCATACAGTGTTGAATACAACTATTCACAGAGTGTTGAATAAAACAACCACATAGTGTTAAATACAACTATCCATACAGTGTTGAATACAACTATTCACAGAGTGTTGAATAAAACAACCACATAGTGTTAGATACAACTATCATAGAGTGTTGAATACAACTATCACATAGTGTTGAATACAACTATCTATATAGTGTTGAATACAACTATAACATAGTATTGAATACAACTATACATATAGTGTTGAATACAACTATCATATAGTGTTGAATAAAACTATACATATAGTGTTGAATACAACTATCACATAGTATTGAATACAACTATACATACAGTGTTGAATACAACTATCATATAGTGTTGAATACAACTATCATATAGTGTTGAATACAACTATACATATAGTGTTGAATACAACTATCATATAGTGTTGAATACAACTATCACATAGCATTGAATACAACTATACATATAGTGTTGAATACAACTATCATATAGTGTTGAATACAACTATACATATAGTGTTGAATACAACTATCATATAGTGTAGAATACAACTATCATATAGTGTTGAATACAACTATACATATAGTGTTGAATACAACTATCACATAGCATTGAATACAACTATACATACAGTGTTGAATACAACTATCACATAGCATTGAATACAACTATACATACAGTGTTGAATACAACTATCATATAGTGTTGAATACAACTATCATATAGTGTTGAATACAACTATCCATCTTAGTCTGATTATATTTCAAATGTTCTTTGAGACAATAAATTAAAGTGTTGTCCATTTAAATTACAGGAGTCACATACTGCCAATGTTTACAACCCTCCACATCCAGACAAATTCCAGGTTCAGGGAATCTGTACTGATTCCAAAAGTATTTATCCACAGTCAAACTGTCATTGTTAACATCAAATGTTTGATCACACAATTAGAAAGGAAGTTAAAGGGGGGACGAATTAAACCCCATCACAGGAAGGGGATTGCTATTCTCTATAGCAAAGACAATGTCAATACCAGCTGATCCCCACTTCACAAAGACACGCTTGATAATTCATCATATCCCATTAGAATCAAACAAGAACAAATTTGACTGAGGTTTTGCCCCATTAAGCACTAAATATTTGAAGGAAGTTGCATGTCAAACTGTGGTCAAGCTCAGTAAATGACCAGTTGAGGGGGAACAACAATCTTTCCCGATTTATGCTGCTCCAATTAACAAATCACACAGGTCAATTTTTTCAGCTGATTAAATCTTTTCAAACAAAATTTCTACACCTTTGCATGAGTTGCAACCATAAAAAGTGAAATTATGAAACTTGCTCATTCTGTCTGATATTGTCGCAGGTAAGTTAATGTTTTAGATTGTAGTTTATTGTTGGGTATTTGACTGGAAACTAAATCCCTGTCAGCCAGATGGTTCTGGATTATTAACCCTTAATAATCTTTCCACCAGTCGTATTGTAGGGGGCATTTCACTCTCTGGTGGGGAATTTCAGATTTAAGGTTTATTTTTCAGTCGGAGCAGATAATTTTCATCCAGTCCACTTCCAGCACGCAATGTCAGTATTACTTTAAGGGCATACTTTTCCCTTGTCCAATTCCAATTGTTTCCTCTTTTCATTTTAACAAGCAAAGCAAAAACAAGTATAGCATTACCCCTAATTGACAACTGTTTACATCTTTGTGGATAGTTCTACATCAAATGTGTAGATCTGTTTGACCGCTTTAAACCTCAGAAATTAGACAGGTGTCAATTTCTAAACTGAAGAGGTTAGATTAACTCCACTCGAAAAAAGGCAAGACAGAATTCTCATAAACTAGTCCATTCAGTCCCTACCGACAATGGACACTGAACATCGAGTATCAAGCATGCTGTTTGTAGAGCTATTTGGTTCGTTATAGGAGAAAGGTCTTAATTACGTTCAGTCACAAGCAGATGAAATTGTGGCAAACAGCTTGCCGTTCCTGTTATAACTTGAACAATGATCTTGCTGAATTGACATCTACATCTTAAGTTATATGTGACGAAGGCATGCAAATCCCAACTTACAATCGACCATTTTGTCCATACAAATAACAAATGGATACTTATAGGAAAACAGTGTAGAAATATGATCATATCACTACAGTATTAGAAGAGTAATGTGATCTTTACTGTTGCTGGTTCAGGCAATGCAGATATCTCAGAATGGGAACTGTAGCAACTGTGCTCTTGTTCTTAACAATTGGATTTGATGTGATTTTGCCATATTATCAGATAGTAATAATCTTACCTATAACCATCCAACAGGGTACATTATGACGGCCTTGAGCATATTTCCAACTTACTAAATGAGAGATATTACACGGTCTTGTGTACTTACTGCTCTTACACGTGAACATTCATTTCGTAAATGACATTTTTATGGTATAATTTACCATAGATGAGGGTAGTTTATTTCTGTTAAATTTGAAAACAATATGAAAATGACATATGTCAAGAAATGTACATGTCGGACACTGATACCATTGTCTACATAAGTACATTGTACACAGACATGATGTGTGCATTTCATGTGACAACAGATATATACAACCAAGTGATATGTCACAAGACATTGAACTATTTTAATTAATTTCTTTTTTTTAAATTTCTTTTCATAAACAGAAAAAAAATTTAAGCACCAAACTTTACTAACTTTGCTAACAAGAAATGTTTTGTTTGATAATAACAAATAGGACTTGAAAAGAGATGTTTACATTTCTCGGTATAATGACTACTTGAGTGGGAAGGCATTAGTGACAGGAATGTCAGATTTGGCAGTCAGTGTGAAATGGACATTGATATTTGGTATAAATCTCTTGTAATGAAAGAACTCTCCTATTACAAATCATGACTGAATTTCATGAATCTCCTATTGAATGATTGTATGTCATGATTCAAACATGACTCTCCTAGTGTTTTAAAGATTAAATTTTAAAACAGTCCTACCTGGGTCATTAAAATACTATTGTGAAGAATGATTGAAAAATTTGACTTTCCTATAGTTTATAATTGAAATATATGACTCTCTTATTGTTTATAATGCTTAAATATATTATTCTCCTATTGCGCTTAATGATTAAATATATGACTCTCCTATTGTTTAGAATGATTAAATATATGACTTTTCTTAGTGTTTATAATGATTGAAATTATGACTTTTCTATTGTTTATAATGACTGGTATATATGACACTTCTACTGTTTATAATGATAAAAATATATGACTCTCCTATTGTTAATAATGATCGAAAGATATGACTCTCCTATTGTGTATAATAACTGACTCGAACAATTCAAAGTTAAGACCAATGACATCAGATACACCTATGAAAGTTACGCCTACGTCATCTACAGCACACGCAATATACAACCTGACATGATTGACAGATGAATGACATTGTGATTTGTATGTATCAAGACCGGGTGCCAGACAAATCATTAACTTCCTGATGTATTGAGGAGCTATGGAGCAAGGCACACTGTGGAGGTCTTGTCAGCACACAAGTTGAATGGCTTGACAGACAGTCCTGAATTCTCTACGCTCACTGCTAACTCACTTGATATTTGTTTTGATTGAAATACGCGTTACAGCTAACTGATAAAACACATCTTCAAGGTAGTCTAGGATCAGGAAATATTGACTGACTTGTGGTGTATTTGGAGAAGCCAGTCTGTCTCAATCGCCAGAAGGGACAGGCACACTAGCACCGACAATGATTGCTGAATATATTCACTGTCCACAAATCAATGTAGAAGTATTCCATTATATATTGATGTTATTGACCCAGAGTTATTACAACCAAATCTTTAACAAATGTATTTTCTCATTATCAAATAAGAAAATGAGCTGTAATCTATTTCAAGAATATAACCTTCACATCGGTTAATTTTTGATCAGCATTATGAATGTTTATGAAATATAAAATCCTGATTAGAGGGAGTAAACAAATTGACAACATGAACCGTTTTTGTTTACTGGCATTGTGTCAAAACAATTATATGAAGCCTCGACTTCAGCATGAGAGATAGATTAAGAAAATCTTCTCCAAATCAATCTTTTTATCTTTTAGAGAAAAACAAACAACAAACAAAATGAGCAAGAGCATTCATTGAAAAGTTAAATTATATCAACACAGCGTTCACTTTGTTATTCGGAACCTAATAAGGAAGTCAAACTTTGTTCCTCAGTAAAAATTGAGAAGTTCCCAAAATACAAAGAAATATTTCAAAAGTATGTTTTTAAAAACGTATAATTATACAGCATATATGAGTGACACTTAACTCATTTTGTTTGGAATGCAAGTTTGGGTTTCCGCGATACTAAGATAGGCAGTAAATCCAAAAACACAAGCTGAGAACCTGTTTTTTTATTTCTAAAACCTTCACTGAGATCTGATGTGTATGCGAGGAGGTTAAACACTGTCAACCAAAGAACAACCATGTACACTATAGATTTCCTTATCCAAATTGACACGCAATCTCATCAGCAGATAGACTATGGTGACCTCAACACTGACTGACAACTTATGACAGACAGACATAAATTCAAATTAAGCTTTCATGATTCCATAAAGTTAACCATGATTTATACCCAGCTGTCTGCAGCTCTTGAAGTCTTGGGGGTACAACTTGGAGGTGTCTGGTGCCAGTTGACCTGAGGGGGTGCCATATTTCAGTACATATTACCCTTGCATTATATATCAAACATTTCCATTATATAACAAACGTATTTGTGTTTAGTGACTGAAATTTCAAGGAAATCTTCTAATCTCCATTTGTAATGTAAGTCAGTTTAATTATCTTTATGAATTGTGTTTTCATGGATAAATGCAAACTTATGTGTTTATCACTTCCTGAAAGTGGTCTTTTTACGGAAATCTATATTTTATGACCTGCGCCACCAGCAAGTATCAGTTCATCAGTTACGGAAAACTGATGTGAATTGCCTCAGTAAAGGTTCCTGCACTCCCCAGTCTACAAACTTAATTCACTACAACAATCCAGTGTTGTTTTTTGTCTTGTACATAAAGCACCTTTGAATGTGTATTCTGTAATTATATTATCAAAAACCTAATTTCATTAAGCTAATGAAAAGCTAAATTAGTAAAGTTAATGCTATAGTGGAAGGAATTGCTTTGAATAATTTAGATGAAGAAAAATACAATTACAATAGTGAGCACCTAAGCATTGAGTGCTTATATAATGTATATATAGTGATAAATAAATCTATAGACACATCGTTGAATGGCAGACAATATACTGCCCCAAATGAGATATCTCCCGTTTCCTTTTCTACTTCAATCAGGATGAGATATTTATCTCAATAAAACACAAAGGTATGGCTTGGCAGAATGCATGATCATGCCACGTTGTATGATTCTATGTTGCAAGAACGAAGGGATGAACGATCCCCCAGCCACTCCATAAGTCGCAGCCCCATTTCCTCCAAGAGGCTTAAATTTAGTTTTCTAATGAAATTACTCCCCTCATGGAACAGATGCTAAGCTTACATCAACTTTTGACAAGTCGGTATGTTATAATAAGTACGAACACTATTGGCATTTATGGTGGGATTCTAAAGCAATTGCAAGTTGGAGACGTGAACATTTGGTTATGATTTCAATGCTCTTGCCTGCTGTCTGCCTTCTACATCATCAAGCCATAGTGATGGTGAATACTTGTTGATAATGGGCTGATACTTAACTGTGTCCGTGATTATACACTGATGTGTCCATCAACCCAGGAAGTTATGAATTATATTGATTTTGTTTCATATTGCTTACTTAATTCACATAAATGTTCCTCAGTGCTTTCCATGCAATTGTGGACTCAATTTAAATTACATTGCTTGCATACCTTGTGAATCATCCCTGGATCCACATCTGATGTGCATTAAGGTCCTGGAGAAGTATCCTCATGATTAAGTTTTCTTTTGATTCTTAAAATAATGTGTATTTTTGCAAAACCATTTTTTCTCATTCATTACCTCTTGAAGATAGTGTTAATGGCGCCTACTTCATAAAATGTAATGTCTCTTGGAAAACAACATCTTGGACAGTAACTTGTGCAGCAATAGACAAGGTGTGATTTTCTAAAAATTCAAGTTTGACTATTTAAAAATTTTCAAAGAAAAGTGAAAAATTCACACTGCAACTATTCAAAATTTGTAATAAATTCCTTTTTTGTATAATATATTCGAGAAAAGGGTAAAAAACTAAAATGCAGATGAGTCAGTTTTAACTGGTAATCCTTCAAGATTGTCCAAGTAGAAGGCGATCAGGAGAGCTTTCCAAAGTTTTTGTGACATATTTGTTACAAACTCAATCTTACTAATCAATGAGTGGGTGCCAAAGCTCTTTTGTATTCAGATATTAAGACGTTATTCCAAATCCATGAATAGTGAATTAAGTCTTTTATCATTGCAATCCTCCAACAAACAGCAAAATTGATCATCACAAATCCTTCGTCTCATCTAATTCTCTACTTTGCCAAGTCCCAGTGTTCATTACAGATTCATTGCTTGTGATGCCGTATATTACGCAATTATTAATACCAGAGTTATGCACCCTTGGGGCCAACAGGATGCGCACACACACCCGAGTCATCTCTCTGCTGAATAATGCCTTGACGACAGCTATAAGAAGGCCAATTGTCTTGATGAGATTATTGCCAGAATGATATCGTGTTAATTCAATAATTGTGGCCTCGATGACAATCTCGATAAATGTTATTGCAGCAATACAGGCAATCAGCCATGATGCATCAATAATGCAGCCAATGGAAGCACGGATGTTGCAAGGATGTTGTGAGGTGGGTAGTTGGGCTCGTGGATATCAGAGATCGCCTGCATATATTGTCATCTAATAGCCCCTGTGAGGGACCGCATGTCAATTACGTGTGGTCTTGTATAAACATAGTTTTAGATAATACTATTCTGATTTGTCCACGAGGAATTGGATGGGGATGAGGCATCCAGTGTTTCCTCCCGGATTAAATGGATTGATTCAGATGATGTCCTTTTCACTTGGCTAATGTGATGATGTAGTTGATAATGAAGTACAAATTACTCACTGAATAAATGAATAAATGATTAATATGAGTGATGATTAGCTGTACAAATGTTGAATTGACCCTATCATATTACCAGATTCAAAGAGACGGCACAACAGCGAATGATTTATGCCACTGACTGGTTCTAATCATAAATAGCCTCTACACAGGATAATGCTGTATGTATGGTAATGTGCTTACATGGTATGAACATGCAGGTATCTTATTAATCATTTAGGAAAAACACTGTCATTCGGAAGTTACATCAGTATATATAAGTATCAACTGATGGTGAAAATAATAGAAACTATACAGATGTTACAGAACAGTGTTTGATGCTGCATTCAATCAAATTGTTTCATTTGAACAAAATAAGTGACTGAGAGAAAGGTGTGTACCTGGTGTGTACCTACATTGCCATATAATCTCTGATTATATTTCAAATGAGCTGGTTATCTTGTCAAACACCTCAATATCTGTTCCTAACTTCTTTTCATTAGTAAATTTGATCTTATCAGCTCCTTCAGTTAAAGATGTTGAACAATACTATATCAGCATCCTCAATAGCAAAGACAAGAGACATTAAAGAGTACCGGTAGATACGAAATGATACACTATCATCCTCAGCATCACCGAAGGGCTTTCAACCCAACAGACCGACAGTCCCCCTCCTCTCCCACCCATCCTCCAATTTCCAGTATTGTCCCCCACCCTTTCCCTCTGATTTCAAAGAAATATAGAAACTCTCCATATTCAGAACAACAACTTTACTGGTAACAAATGTACCCCAACAGCTGTCAAGGTTACATGTGTGAAGCCAATCATTTGCTCCAGTGGTCCAACAGAACAATAAAGACCGGCCAGTCACAATGCCACTTACTGAGAATACTATCTCCGACCCCTACTGGGCAATTTGTTGCTTGACCAGTGGTCAACACTAATGGCCACTCCAGACCACCATAACTCCATGGGGTGATCATTGGCCCCCATACAACTTTATTTATGTAGTCTGATTATTTCAGTTCTGGTTTCAAGATGGTGGCGACAAATGCAGGCCTCCTGGCTTACATGTTTGTTCTTGTTAGTCTAATGACCTTTCTCACCGGCGTTGCATAACTCTCACATCTTATCAACTCAGAGAAATCTTCCTGAGATATCTCATAATAACAATCAATACTAATGAATATTCATTACAATTATCTATCCCCGAAAAGATTCCAAAAAGTACCAACTAAAACAACTACTTGAAATCAAATCAACGTGTGTTTACAAAGATTGATTACTCATGCTATGCAGAAAGTATGCAGAAGGAATTCACTTTTGAAATTGACATGCTATGTATCATCATCTTAGGATGTCGATTTCAGATTGAACCTGTATCCTCATCTAGGACAAAAGTGTTTGAATGTGGCCACAGTGACTCGCCTCCACAGTAGTGTAACGTGTGTTGTGCAATGATGAATACTGTGTCTATGTGCATAAACAATTACATCACAAAAACACTGCGACATTCTTCCAATGATGTTCCATTTGACTCTTAATTGCTTTCCCAAACAACCTTTTTCATGAAACAGTTCACAAAGATTCAAGCAATCTTATTTTTTGACCTGAGATTTACTGTTTTTCACAGCTTCAACTAGTTTTAATCGGATGATCAAGACAGTACTAAAATTCAACTCAGGAAGAAAACACTGCAGATGAAATTCACACTGGGCTCCTGGAATGTCCTTCTTACATGAGAATCTTTCAATTACAATTCCTGTCAAGAATTACTCATATCCAACAAATGTTGACAAATAGTTCTAAAAGCATATGTTGTGTTGAAATGAAATTCAACATATGACACAAATGTGTGCTTTACATTCTGACTATCAATTTCTAAAGACTAAAATGTCTAAAATTATACGACCCAAAAAACAGGATTTCAGTTGCATCAAGGGATTAACATCCTCTTAAAATTGTGTAAATTATATGGAAAAGATTTTATCAACACATTCTCCATATGAGCATGTCTGTCTGCCTCACTATTCTTTCTTTCAGAACAACTCTTTTAGATTAGCATCATGTTCAATCCCATCTTCCACTTTCTCAGCTGTATCCCAGCCTTCTATGCCCCCACAAACAAAGATAATTACTTAACCCCTGTTGAAGCATCTAGTACTCAAACTAGTTTACAAATGTAGCCACATCATGTCAAGCCATACTACTCATACCCTCTTGGCAATCCCAAACCCAATTAATGATACAACATTCATAAAATACTTTGATTCATCTCCCGGACTGCACCTCCACTTCCACAAAATTCCCCTTCCATCAGTCTCCCTCCTACCAAACCCAAATGTCACTCACCTTCCCTCCCTTCAAAACCAATTTCCACCAAACCCAACTTTCATCAAACCTCACTTCCACCAAACTCCACTTCAACCAAACCTCCCTTCCACCAAACCTTGTCTCCAACCAAACCTCACTTCGACCAAACCCAATGCAATCAAATCCCAAACTTCCTCCAAACCCACTTCCACCAAACCCCCTCACACAAACCCAAATCTCATTCACCTTCCCTCCCACAAAACCCACTTCCACCACACCTCACGTTCATCAAACCTCACCACCATCAAACCCCACAGCATATATCACACATCAAACCTCACTACCCAAAACTCCACACCCACAAACCCCTTCCCACAAAATCCAACCCTGATCAAACCTCATTTTCACAAAACCCCACACCCACAAAATCCAACCCCGATCAAACTTCACTTCCACAAAACCCCACTCCCACAAACCCCCACACCCAAAAAACCCAATCCCGATCAAACCTCACTTCCACAATACCCCACTCCCACAAACCCCACTTCCACAAACCCTTCCCACAAAACCCAACCCCAACAAAACCTCACTTCCACAAAACCCCACTCCCACTCTATACCCCGACAGCAAGTGTACATGAGGGTGGAGGAGTGTTTCATGTAGGGGTTATTGTCAGATATTGCTCTACCATCCAGAGTCCTGTCTTTGTAATCTGCTCTGTTGCCAGCCAAAAATACTTCCCTATCCCTCCCGTCTCTCAGCAAATTGTCCAAATAAGCCAGATTAGAAAGGCAGACATACAGTTAGATCCACATAATTAATCTGCAACACAAGCCCCAGCTATGCTATATTGATGAGATTCCCCTATCATCCATTACTTCATGACAGCTGCCTCCAATATATGCGGCCACTTTCCACACAACCCCAAATCTTCCCCAAACCCGACTCCACTCACCGTCCTTCATGTACACCTTTCTCTACAATTATCTACCAGCACCGTTATTTAATATCATTCTACCATCATACCTGCCCAGACTGAAACCTCTCTTTCAGTCAAGAGAACGCAACAGAATTACCTCCCTTGAACTTTCCAAATTAATCTTTCTACAATTTTCAAAATTAATTCTCCACAAAAAGTCACAACCATTACTTTTTTATATGTAAATATAATTAGAATGTAAATTTCTTACTTTAAACACGGACCCCTTTACTAATAGTAACCCTAATTGCTAAACAGTATTGAGCAATTTTCACAACATGTGAATTATTCATCTTCAATATGCTGCACGTCATTTATCATCATAAAATGTCAAAAGTTTACCCCAAATTAACATTCTGACAAGTTTGGGGTTTTTTAACCAAGGATGGAAGAAATTCAAGACTCAAAATATTAGTCTAACCAAAAGGTACAAAACAACATCCAAAACATCAACATCACTGAACTCAAACAGAAAATTATGGGGAATAGTTCCTCCAATACAAATTATACCCAATGAATTCAACCTCTCTTTGTAATGGCAATGTAAACAATGTGTCACCAGTATGCATGAAAATGTCACCAAGATGTGAATAGTAAATTTGAGCACAAGGAAAAGAAAGTCTCTGAATTTGTTCGCCTCTCTCCTGAGCGTAAATCAAAGGGAGTTTAATTACCCGTCATGAGAAGCTCCCCGCAGTTCTCGGACTAGTTGGGGAATTTATAACACTATCCCGTGTAATTCCACAAACACTCTTCTCTGGGGAATTTTTTCTCACCTTTCTAATTTTGTCTTTTTCCTAAGTCATGTTGCTTGATGAGTGTCACGTCACTTTAAGCCGATACTATCACTTCAAATTAATGTACACCTCACAACACTTAAATGGCCATTTTTGTTGGTGAAATTTCAACTTTAACTTTTTAACAGATGAAAGAGTTAATCAATTTGGTCACTTGTCTAAAAACGATCAATTCACTTTGTTCTCGTGATAGAAATTCTTAATGTTAAGTGATGGGTAGACATAAGGCTTGTTTTATTTACATGATGTAATTATTTTAATTGAATTGTCAATGCCAGCTGGTGTTGGCACATACAGGTATTAGACGCTGCCTTAAAACGCTAACAAAACACATGATAAATGTCACTTTACAAACATTAGACCCCTTCTTATATCCCTTTTGAATTCTACAAAATGAAACCTACGAAAATATTTCACAAATTATTTCTTAAATGTCCCATTATTCAAATCAATATTGAACTTTCAAAGTTTTATTATCAATGAGCCTTGCAAAACTTTCTTCAATTATACAAATTGTTTTACAATATAGGAAGCAAGTCATTTATTTCCATGGCCTACAGTTAATGGGGGCAATGGAACTTTATCTTTGAGTCTCCATCCTAATAGAAAGATTAATCATTATTACAAAACATGAATGCCAGAGACTAACCAGTCTCAACTTTCCGACAAAACAGATTCCATTGGGAACACAAGGCAAATTTGCAGTGAAAATTATATGAATGGATCACTGAAAATCAGAGATGACACCAGGTGCTTACAAAAATGAAAATATAATTGTTGAAATAATAAACAGGTATGACACATACAAGCATAATGTCTTGTATTATTATTTTTGTAATTTAACAAATTATTTACTTAACTGAAGATGACTTTGGAGAACATGGGACACACTTATCAAACACATGTATGGAACCGTTATGTTGATAAACTATATTCATTGCATTATAGTGTCACCTGTTTCCTTGTGGCACTCAAGAACAGCTGAAATCTGGTGTATATGTCTGTAAATTATTCACACACCATGCTATCTCATCTCAGTTTCCTCAATAAGCAACTTTGGTCACATTTGATAACATTTTCCATAAGACTTTATTTTCCCTTCAAACCATGCCAAATGTTCTCTGTTTGTCACCTGATCTATAATTTATTACATATTTCTTTCCTCAAGTCAATTTGAAAGACAACCATTCCAAGGAAAACTTGGGAACTGATCTTAGATCATTTTCTAGATAAATAGTTCCACTGATGAGAATTAACAATAAGCAGTTGTCCTGATGACAGCATTAATTCCATTCTTATCTAAAGGAATCATGAATAGAGATAGTTATGTTGCTTATAGCTTATTTCTAATTCACTGCCACACCTAATTAAAACTGGCTCTTTCCATGTATTGATTTACTCTGAGTTTTATGTTATATCTTGGTAAATAAGTTAAGATTAGGTATCTTGCATATTCCTTTAACTATTTACACTTAAAAGGCACCTCCAGGTAACAGATACACTTTTTAGTAAACAAAATAAAATAAACTCAATTTGTTTTTATTTATTCATTAGGCAATTACATGTAAGTTAATTGAATTAACGATTTTCTACTTGAGTTATTGGAAAATTATGTTAAGACAAAACATAAATTAAAAGTAGTTGCACCATAAGTAGGCTTGATGATGATAATATTCACTGCCTTCACATTCCTTTTCCTCCAACTGCAAATCTAGATTCTATACAACTAGAAATCTATTGTGTTTTAAGTCAGGCATACTTGTTACAACTAAAATAATCCCACTTACTGATGAAAACAAGCAATTATTCATTGTAAAGAGTCTAATGTTATTTGGCTGGACAGGAAATAACGTGTAATAAAACATACACATATAAGTCTTGTGTGTAATTAATCAAACAATCAGATGGATTAACAATGAAATATTACCTGCGTGAAATTACAAATTTTCAGAATAACAATCACCTATTGTTGAACCCTGATATACAACAGAAAGAAATGTATATATCGGAAATATACATAGCCGATTTGGTTCCATTAATGCAGCCAAATCATTCAAAGGTTGATTAATGGTTTTTATACAAATTTCAATTGTGTATTTGTTGAAATTATCAGGTTATCAATTTGGAATTAATTATATCTTTTTATTTCACGGTCAGCAAGTCAATACATATTTCAATTCTTATAGATTATTAAGATATGAAACATGATGGATTTAATATGTTTGTGCTTGCAATTCAGATTAACTACATCTAACAAAAATAATCATATCAAACGAAACATCAATATGGTAATCTGACAATGCATAATCTACATCATTGTACCAGGAATCAAAACTACCAAAGCAGTATGACAAGTTTTTGTTTTCAATATCTATTTTTCTTTGATTTACAGGAAAGACATAACAATATTTATACTAATGACAATGTATAAGAAATAACAGATGGCATCCATTCTTAAAGCGTTATCATTATTTTTCCAAAATGATCTGTTGTGTAACAGTGAATTCTGATTTTTGACCGCTAATTGGTTCTGTGAATGTCGTCATTGCCCATTCGCAGCCCATAGAAAAATTACAAGTTTTAATGATAAATGTTCAGCAAAATACATCAATGAGGGATGATGAACGTCCAAGATGTTTTGTACTCAAGTGCTATTGTGATTAATACCACTCGACTCCATTGTCGTCTATTTCAGTCCATCATGTTTATTTCACTTGTGTATTGCAATCATCCCATGCTGATTACACTCAGATAACCAACTAACAGACTTGCAATAATTAGGCAGATTAGCAGCCCTCTTTATAGTGATGATTAGGCTATTTAATTACACAATATTCTTGTCATTAGATGATATTGTCTTCATTAAAGGATCGTTAATTTTTTTAAACAGCAAAACAAGATTTATACTACGAAGAGTAATACCTTTGTAGCATTCCCTCATTAATTATTAGACACTACCTTGTCTTCACCGCTAATTATAGCATTTTATTGAGCAAATAGCTAGCTCAATTCTAGAAATGCCACAAACATTGTCCATTACTGAAGATTTTCAACATGTAGTTGTCATTATGAGAAACTACTTATGGTAATCAATCTCCCACTGAAAAATCTTTCTTTATCCCAAAAGTATATTTACAATGCATACATCTTGTCATATAATAATTCATACCTGTCTCAAAATTCATGTCAAAAGTATTTTTGAACAAGCATGTACATTAAAATAATTAGCTTTAAAAAAATCTAACACATTTCAATGGAATTTGCTTAGGTTAAGAGTGTTGTTTTCAAGCATAGATTCATAAAGATATGTTAGTCATTATGAGGTATTACATTAACATATTAAAATCTCTTGTTTCCTCTTGTCTCTGTGAACACATTGTTCGCCAATGTTGACACGATATGACAAGATCTATGACCTATCACATGTTCGTCAATATACAATTAGGAACACATGCTGGATATCTAGACATGAAAGAGTTTCTTTACAGATAATTTTTTACCATGGGCAATGAAATGTACCAGTGGTCTTGATGTCATGAAATATATCGCCTGATATCACAAGCATGCAATGAAATGATATCCTAATTCATGGAGATAAGCTGTAATTGAACATAAAATTTGACTCAACGTGGGTATCTAGCTTCAATTATCTATGTGTCGGACAGAACACTGTCTAGCATTGATGTCGCCCCAAACACTAAGGATTAAGCCAATTGAACATCTCATGTCTAGAGATGGTTCAGATAGGCCTTTAATTCCAAGTGAATCTAGTAAGACTTTAATATGATATCTCTTCTTGGCACTGTTCTTGATGATTAATAGTACGCTAAGGCTTTGATTTCAGCCTTTCTTCAGCTCGGAAACATCCATCGGTCTAGCGTGATCAAGTGAACGCAAATTATGTTGACATCGCTATAGCCACCAACAATAGAGGTTCACAAGCAAGCTTCTCATAGGACTTAATGGGGCTGAATCGTATCGTGATAAAGCGTAATCGACACAGGTAAGAAATGTGACTGGGCCTAGGGATCATCTGTCACCCGCCTTGTATCTATGTCACTATCGGGGTGTGCATCTTATCTCTGCGACGATCAACTTGATCGCAAAGGATCAACTCTAACTTTTTGCAAGAGGGGTATGGAGAAAGGCCGCTTTCTTTGAATAAGAGGAGTATCAAATTAACACGATGTGTGCCTATTAAGAGAAGCTGTCTGGCAAGTTATGGTACTGAGACATGCCTATCTCTAATGACTGGCAATATTTATTTAATCCCATTCATTGAAGTCAGTGATCAGGAGCTCTCAAAAGAAATTCTTGCTGACCCTTATTGTGTTTGTGGGTGCCGTTTACAATTTGCACCCTAACACTTCACTCGGACGCAGGCAAGGCAGGTAAAGGTTGACTCAGTGTAAAATGAACTGTTTCTAACTCTTAGTCATTGCAGGAAAACCTGACCTTGTCAACTTTCAAAATAATACATTTGCAGAGTATCATGTTTGTGTTGAAAATGTGTTTAAGAGACTCACCTATATATCCATTTATTGTTTATTTTATTGATGTTTTGCTGAGGTGAGGTTGAAGTTAACGATCTTGATTTCTTTGTCAATTGATCATATGTCACTATGAAAGAAATGCTTATTTATTAAAAAAAACCAATTTCTTCCCTCAACAGAAATGTAATTTGAGATACAAGTAATTTATGAGCCTATGAATAATTGAAAAATTAATGTGTATGTATTTCGTGAATAAAACAAAATCAATTTGTAAATGTTGCCTCAATGTATATGATATTTTATTCATTCACAATGTTGACATTCACATTCCATGAGCAATTACGAATAAGAATAAGAATAAGAATTTTTCATTGATTTAATAATAAGAATAAGAATTTTTCATTGATTTAATAATAAGAATAGGAAAATGAATAAGAATAAGAATTTTCCACTGTTTTGGTGATTTATTATACATTTTATGTTGGCCTTATAAGAATATGTACAGCAGCACGAGTACCCTCATCCAGCATCTATTAGTAATCTCTATGCATAACATAATCACTGCACACGTTTATTCTTAAACAAAGCAAACATTCAGTAAGACAAATGAACGAGAGATTTGATTAACCTTTCCTCATGTTAGACCACCACATCATATGAGAACTGAATTCCATAAAGAATAGTGAAATTAGCATGATAACAGTGAAAACAGGACATACGGAAATTGAAGAAGTGTACGGTATATATGGTGTGCCCTACATATTCAGTCATCATTTCTATTGTCCTGAACATTAAGTTGCCCTTTATGAGCAGAAAAATGATAGCAATTAAATGTACATTGTTATAGAAAAAGAGAAAGAATAATAAATAATTCATCCAAATCACGATTATGCTCCTAAAGGGAAACCCTTAAATGATCTGTGTATATCAGATTGAATGATTGCCTTGACAAACACTGATGTATGAAGTATTTTTTGCCTATTTCATACATTGCGGAAACAGCCATAACATTTAGCATTTTAAGAACAAAGTACACATTCTTAGATAGAGCCATTGCATATTCTACTTTTAGCTTCAGTTCATTTAAATTCATGATGGGAAACTGGTAAAAACATAAACTTTGGTTCTAATATTTATACACATTTAGTTTGTATATGATTTATATAATATGAATGATGGCATTTCATATTGGTTTATTTCATGTTAATTAATTGTCTGTCTTCGGTATGACTTAATTTATAAAACTTACACCTTTTGTATATTGCAAATTATTTGAATTATTTGGTAATATGTTTCATAACTAATGATATTGGTATAACACCTTTATATTTATTCAACTGTTCGTACCATTAACACTTCAACCATATGTATGCTTTGACAGTTGTCAATATCATGTCAATGTCATGTCAATATCATGTCAATATCATGTAAATATCACATCAATATCAATCGTTGATTAAAAGACAGTGTGCTTAATGGCAGTATTCCCTGACAAGGTGGTGGCCATTATCAAGACAAATACCATACACCACAGATCGCTGAAGACGAGACAGGTACACCAGGTGAGTTAACGATCTCAATACAGGTGATAACAGGTGTGGCTCTACCTGTCCAGGTTATTACAGTGTGAAATGAGACACTTTAATGGCCATTTTAATACAACACAAACAATACACATCTTGACAAGTGGAACAAAATTAGAGTCAATTTTCCGATTTAACTGAATACAATACAATAATGTTATGGAGAAGCAGGGACCAAGTAGCCTTACATTTATTCCAGAAAATAAAAGAGAGTTGGACATTAGATGAGAAGTTATGCCCCTTACTTCCTAATGAATTAAGACACTTTCTTTGATTTTTCATAGGAAGGCCCATTTGTCACAAATTGTTGATCCATAATTATTGCATTACCACAGCGGTTACATGTCAGAATGCATTTACTTTTCATTTATGTGACAAAGATCTATACTCAGATGAGTAATTCAGTTTGATTACAATCTTTCAGCCTAGTATTACTGGCAATCCCACATTCCAACATGAAACTTGACTTGCCATCAAACTCAACCCTCACTTGTATGTTTCTTTGAATAAATTACACATTTTTCCTTTTCAAATATGCATCTGATGACGGCATTCAACAGATTACATTTTAGGTAAACTACTCAAATGGAAAACATTCAATTTATGATTGGAGAGCATGTCCAGCACGTTACCTAATTAACTGTGCATGATGGTGAGTCTTGGATGGTGGTTATGATGAGGGGCTAATTGTGGTCTCATGGAGAAAAGGAAGCATGTGGCTGGACATAACATGAGAGAAAGGATGTCACTGTTAAAAGAATCACATACCTCGCTTCTGCATAAAGGCAAACAAGTCATCTAGAAATTCTTTTCTCTTTGGGTCATCACTGAGTTCATAAAGCTGAAAGAATAATCATATATTTTAAAAGCTGAAAAGAGTTTAATCTGCATATGAACATATGAGTGTGAAATCAAACAGGTATGACTTCAAAATAGAGTTGTTGGGAAGGGACAGGGCATACATGAGGTCATTGATGGTATATATAGTAAATTCAAAGCTGGCTCTTGACGCACCTCACTCTTCAGCTAGTGTCTACATATAGAATGCTTTGGAATTGTTTTCTGTATAAATTCCACATTCAACTTCTTAAAATCTTTTTTAATTTTCTCATTCCGATCTTGCCTTGTATCATCTTACATAAACTTAACATTCCATTTTGTTCTTGTTAAGAATTTCTACATTTTTTCCTTCAAACCAAAATATATACCTGTGTGTCAAAATTCAAAATCAAAATGATGGATGACTGCATTTACTACAACAAAATACACAGTTTGTGCTTGGGATTCAAGGACAATATTTTATCATGAAGCATTCTGATATAACATAACAACTTGCTCTGATTTTCATCCCTAAAATTGCAAATATCTATGAAGGTTCTTTTATGTGAGCATAGATATGCATCTCAAAATTTAAAATGTTTGGCATTTTTTATTGGAATGAATGTGATCCTTTCTGATATCTAATCCTGGAACTGCATAGTATGTGATGATATGTTATGCTCACAGGAAAAGGCAACACATTTATCCCAATATAACATGGTATATGTACACTCATTAGAAGGATACCGTTTCCCATTCACACATTATATTTCTTCAGCTGATCATATGGTCTGCAATAATGGCCTTAGAACCATCACTTGATAAATTGCATCTGTTAATCTCAAATTGGACATTTATTCATATGATTTCTCAAATTTCGTATGATATTAAATATTTATTTACTGAAGTTGATGTGGAAAAGAATATAGTGGAAAGTATTAATATATATACAGTATCAGTCTAGGACTATGGATCTCATGTGCGTCCCATAAAAGGGAAGCATAAAATATTCAATCAGAGTACATTGTATATAACAAAATCTACTAAATACGGCACATTAATTATACATTGTACAAATATATTTCTGTGCTGAGAATTGAAATATGAGAAAAGTCTACGTGTGTGAGTGAGACTGTTCACTTTCAAACTTTAAACGTTCACATACCATAATAATCGGATTGGAACATAGATGGGTTCGATAATGCACTGAGGTAGAGTATAGACTAACGTCGGTATGACCTGAGGCATTTCTATTTGTGCAATCGAACCCTTCAAATCTATCAGTTAGACGTTTGTAGAAAGTAAGAAATCCCTCGCGATCCATATTCTTATTAAAGTTTCGGCAACAGTTTTAAAGCTGACGTCTTAGTTCTTTAGTAAACCAAAAGTCTTTGACATGGAATAATGATACATTACATTGACAACTATTTCAGATATTGAAACCCCAGAGAGAAGATATTTCATATACCTTTTTTTAGAAAATCGCTTAAGCGTGTGTTTTTTTAAATCAAGCATCACTATATACTTGAATTAAAAAAGTTGTTATCCATAAATTGTGTTTACTTTATCACCATATATTCCGTACAAATGAATATTCATATTGCAATAAATATCGCTACACAATAGATTTCTCTTCACATCACAAATATTCTTAATAATTCCCACTGTATAATTTAAGCAGTAATATATAATTCGCAATTTTGGCCCTCATTTATGGTATCCTAATTTTCTAAACGTTGTCATTCCAGTCTAACGTGCCAAACCCAGGAAATATAAGAATTAGTTTTATGGTTAACAGTATTACGGTGTCGTTTCGCAGAGATGGGAGTTGCATCGATGTCTAGGAATGTGGGGGATAAATTCATGTTCATCCTCCAGTACCATAAGTGACACTTGCCTTGAATATCAGGTCAATTGGGGATCTCTTAAGATGTGTATTAAGTTTCGTCAATTTATGTACTGTGGTGTTGAAACCGTACCAGAGTATACAGACAAAATTCCCAGGGTGGTGAAATTTATGATTCCACATTTTCAACACAGAAGGAATTCATTATTATTGCATAGCTCTCTACAAAAGAAGTATTTTGTTTTCGCCGATAAATCGGATCTTAATATTAGTGGATGACATTTGGAAAAGAACACACAATCCGGTGCTTAATAATTTACGTTTCCCAAGTGTTCAATGATATCTGAAATGAAATTCTGCTTTCTGAGATATATGAAATACAGAAAAATCCGAGTTCGAGCAAAAAATAAATTTCCAGGGGAGCATTGTGTACCACCATGCTGTTGGACCTGCCTTCAACAGCGCAAGTGACCGCCCACAGATGCTCATTAGTCGACTGAGCTCGCCTACAGGCCTGGCGCTATCCAATCATATGAACCGGCCACTCTATAATACCCACAGTATTATACTGTTTATCCTAAATCTAGGCACAATCAGATTTATGTACGTGGGGTATTTTCGCTTTCTCTGAAATATTTCTGGGTAAATGCACATTAGTCCCTGTAGTGATCAGTAAGTTACCAGTGATAAACCACACTTTATATTTGATGATATTAATTTAACTATTATTTATCGCAAAGTACTATTTTCTGAATCGACTTGTAAAGAAGAACGTTTCTTATGTATTTTTTGTTCATGGTTAAATATGTATTTGCACAAAATAAACGATATGATATATGAATGAGAAAATAAATTTATTAATATAAACTGTAAGATATAGGAATGAAAAGATTGATCAAACGGACAAATAACTGTTGAAGTGGCTCGAAAAAATACTTTCCTTCACTCATATTGAATTTGACATAAATGAACAAACATTCCACTCAATGGACTTAAAAGGTTCACTATTACTGCTTATTGAAGGTATGAACAAGCCTTCTATAGAAGGACTGCCGGTTCTATTGTGAACTGGCTGACCTGTTCGTCACAAGCAAATATTTCTCATTTCATCCCATAACGGCCTCGCATAGTGACAATAGCACACGTAAATTGATTCAAAATGAAATGAAAGTCACAAATAAATTCGTACCCAAGGATCACATAGAAATTCTTCATTAAATATCTGAAAAAGATTAAAGAATTTTCGCGCTTCATAAATACTGTGAAAGGTAAATTATGGTTTTATTTCATCCTATCAATATGTAAATCAAAAACCGGTATATTCCCACACATTGTTGTCCATATAACCCACAAGGGTGAGAGATACTCCTACATTGAAGAAATCAGAGAAGTGTGAAAAACCCTTTCTAACTAGTTGACAATACCATCAAAGAGAGCGCGCATCACTAAGTGTGATATTGCTAGTTGTGCGGGAAACATTCTTTCCTAAGACGTGGCTTCTGGTCACAAAGATTTAATCAAATTTCTACAAATATATAAATATTTGTCCTGGAAATAAACGCAGGCTTTGATAGTTGGCGCTGTGTGGTTCAGAACGTCTTGTGGGTCGGTTGAGATATGAGAATAAAGACCAATCAAAAGAAAATTTCCTCCAATTTCAAAGTCATCAACAGGTGTAGGATGATAGCATTTTTGTGATGACCAATTTCCTTTCATCAAAGAGATATCGTAGCTTGGTGTGAATCGCAGCTTTAATCCTTACTAGTCAAGGGAATCATTTAATTTGGTGAAAATGGAGAAACAACTAGGGGTGGTTGCAACAATGATAGCGACCTCTCGGTCTTCCTCATAGGGATAACAATAAAAAATAACAAATAAGCTAACCAAGACAGGACTGTGATCTGAGTGCTAACAGAGAGATTGGATGCGAAATCATAAGCTTAATTATTTGCCCCCCTCCGTAAACACGTGTCCAATAAAACGCATTCATGGGGTAATATAAAGCATCGCAACACAGAAAATGGACCCACTTTGAAGGACAATAAAAGCTACAACAAATAAATTCCCAAGGGGGCGATTGGGGTAAAGATTGCAAAGAAAGCCAGATTACCGCGTCAATGAAAGTGATCGAACCATAACAACCGCACAGAACACATGTTTACATTTCTGCTCACAAAAGACACTCCATAATACGATTAAACCTGCAACAAATCCTCTCCTCCGGCTGAAAGCGGGTAGCGCACCGTGGCTAGAGGTCCCCATGGGCTCCCGCCAGTACCGTCAACGACCCGTGTTACAAGCGTTGAACGTCATACGCCTCCGGCGCTATATACGTCAAATGACGTTGATTCCACAAAATTCTGCTTAAATGTTACGGAAATTAAGTTACCTTTGACACCTGTGGTGCACCATATGTTTTTTTCAATATTTTCTTTACTAGAAATTATATAAGACACTTTGGAATAAGTGTCATATTCGAACATGAACCATCAACGCGAGATAATAATCACTCTTGATTATCTGCCGAAGCAAATTGCATTGGCAAAAGGCAAATTATGTGAACGGATCACTGAAGCTGGCTTAAGACTATTCTTCAACGCCAAAGATAGGTTCATATTTTCCTTCATAAACTGGAAATTAAAACGTGTTATTTTCAAGACAATCTTGTAATAATCCGAAGTTTATGTCAATTTTGAACTAAATTATTTGCATCCAATTGAACCAGTGACACTCTAAACCTATGTTGAAGTTTTCACATATTTGGGCTGAATTGTTGATGTGAGATGTCGATTGGAAACATGGCAATATATGAATATTTCCCAAGCCCATGGTCCTAATAGGTCAGTGTTGGTACTCCAGAGTATTAGAAGCACCCGCCATTAACATTGATCCGGGCATTGGAGGAATATTTCAACATCATAAATATCGACGATGTAGTGGCTGAAAGTATTCAGCGGCGAGGGGACGGGTTAATTCTTTATTACTGCGAAGTTCAGTGAGTATAAGCTTAATTGTCACTCGACACACAATCATCAAAGCAGATCAAATGTACATCGTAATTCCTTAAATGTGGTATGTCTCCATTTACATTCTTTTTCAAATATTCATAGATCATTGATCACTTAATGAGAGTGATCCCCTGTCTTAACTAATTCTTCGATGACGTCGTGCAGTGATTCACATAACGTGATCAGTTTCAACCGTTTGTCCTTCTTTAGTGTTCGCAAGGTATTAGGAAAGCCATCCAACTTCTTAACATTCCGATAATTTCATAGGACAATAGATTATCCGATATACATCTCCACAGCGAGTGTGGCTATAAACAATAATTGGAAGTTTCATTAATGATTCACATGGCTTTTGTTCCGTAGAAAAACCGTGGGAAACATGAAAAGAGTCCGCTGGGAAATTGCTCTTCATATGAATATATATACACGGACAGCCAGATGAGCAACGTACTTTGCGAATCTGTTCCCAGAAGGTGGGGAAATATCGAAACAATAATCATCATCCTCCTCACCGTCATCATCATCATCCTCATCCCCATCCAAACCCTCTTTGCTGCATTTTTTATTTTTAATCTGTAGATGTATAATCATAATAATAATAACAACAACAATAATAATAACAATAATAATAATCACAACAAAAATAACAAAAATCGTTTTCTGAACATTTCATAATCTTTAAGTACATTTCTCACACGCGAAATTCTCTTATTGTCTTAAATAATGAAGCTTCATATTAATGTATGTTATTCTTATCTTAAGGCATCCATGTGATGTGCTTTAGTTAGATTCGCTACTATCACGGAAATCATGATAAAGAACATGTTAGGCCATCATAATGCGATAATTCTGCTTTCGATACTTACAAAAAAAAAAATTAATTTCGACCAGTGATGTCTACAGGAGGTCTTCAAATGAATACTTTCTGTTGAGTAATATAAGTATGCAGAAAATGGCATTTGGATACCCCTGCCATGTTTCATTTGTGTCTGAGTATGTAATTGTAGACCCTTTTGTGAACAAGAAATTTGGTGGTGAGAAATGTCTTGTCGAAATGTCTTGTGAAGCATTACAATTCTTTACATGAACAATTATCAGTATTTGTCGCGGTCGAGTGTCATAACAAGACTTGTTAGGTCACTTCACGTCACTGGGGCTCCTCGAGTTCTGCTTTGAAGAGAATTAAGTATCATTAGGAATGACTTAGGTAGGACATAATTACGAAATTGTCCCTTTTTCAATGACATGCCCTTGATGGCCGTAGGATTCACAGCTCGCGATCTCTTATCGATAATTATACCGAACATAACCGGATTAAGTCGTGGTTGGAGCAATTTTCTAAAAGGTGTGTTCCTCGTGTATGACTCTACGGGGACCTCAGAGGGTGGGGTGAGCGGGTTGGGGCATGATTTAGGGGCAGCACTGGTCACTTTGTCGACATGGTGCTGCCATTTCACCCCCAAAGAACAAACGCCGGTCAATTAAGGTTAGAAGGAGACGAGGATTGTACTTTAATATTAAACTGGATTGTCACTGTCAAGGCGCATTTTCACACCAGCCATTGTTCGACTCGGCCTCTGCTCGTTCTCCTCCAGGTCGGTGGATTCATGCCTCCTGATAACTGTCCCTAATATTAACACTTGAGTCTCCGGGGAAATTCCTCCACAATTAGTTTCCCCTTTCATTCTTCCCAAAGTCTCGTGTAACCTACAGATAAAGATGTCGTCTTGCGACCGCGAGCCGGGCGCTAATGCTATTGCACAAGTCTTGAAAAACGTCAAATGTCATCGCATTATTACAGACGAAATGTCTTTTCGCAGCAAGTCTTCAAAATCCATGGATGCGGTCGGAGCAAGCCAGAGATGATCGCAAAAGTTAGGAGCACGGCAAATATTTGTCGAAGATCAAGGCGAGATGTATACTTAAGCATTCTTGGCAAATCCGAGACTTTTCAATATAAGAATCTGTGCTAGTTAATAGAGAATTGAGCTAATCTACGCCGCTTTCAAGTCCCACTTCCTTATCCCGTCCGAGATTAAGAGAACTTCGCGGACCCCGAAACATTCTGCTTCCATGTTTGGAACACACCTGAAATGTTCCTTTATGATTGAGATGACAAGTAGGGTTCTTTCAAGGGGATCAGAGCCCCCGCTCGTTCAGCCGTCCTCCCCAACTGGTCTCTTTTCACTTAGATACACTGTTGTTTGTTTAATTTTAACTTATCCTGAAATATTGGCATCGCTATCGGGGATGGAGATTTGACGTGTCTTTGAAGTAGGGCGATATTCATTCATATGATCATGGTATTGGCATCCTGCGATGAAAGAGTCCGTATGATGCTGCGTCAGTCAGTGACAGCACCGCCCGTGACGTCACACGAATACCGACACGACGTCAACACGTTAAGAGTGTATCTCAGTTTGATGAAACGTGTTAGATGTGCTAACTATTTCATATAATCATATCTTGGACTGAATAGGCACAATTACGTTACACACACCACAGACGTCAAAGGTCGCTCAATTCATGTCCAATACAAGGTTAAACCTATTTAAGCACTTGTAGGTATTAAATCGATGTCGGGGTTAGGATCATGTCGGACGGAAGTTCAACAAACCGACTTCTGTTTAATTAGCATAAAAATATGAAAACATTATGGCTGCATTATCCCAGTGGAAAGGCAAGAACCATTCCTTAAACGTTGTGAGCGTAATAAAGATGTTTTCTTCCTCTTAATGGGTAGCGATGATCCTGTACAAGGACATAAATTATGAATTCTTAAGTGGTACACAGTATTCACATTTAGACAGGCAGTCTTGCTTAGTGGTCGCGTAGGTACCATCTCGTATCGGCAGCTTCACTGGCCATTCCTTTACTCATTACATTTAGAAAAAGGTTAAAGGACATAGGTCAGAGATCAAAGGCTAAATCTGTAATGAAGTACCACTCCGTAAATACCCAGCCTCCATTTTGATACTTCTCGATGCTTTTCCTATACATGACTCCCTGTGCTTCTTATACCTGTTTAATTTGAGTTGGGGATAGGGTAGACCGAATCAAGAGTGAACTTTACCTAATGACCGTGTTGATATAACGCGAAGTTGCATGTCTTCACTTGCGTCCCCATCTTATACAGTCATTGAAAGATGCTTATAAGCGCTGTATAAACGATACGTTTAAAAAAGCATTGAAACGTTGATCTCTTCGTATTGAACTCAACTGGCAATATATTCCGAAAATAAGTCATATAATATCATGCATATTCAATGTATGATCGGCCCGGGGACATCTAAAACAAATGAAAACACATTCCGAAAAAGATTGATTATGAAAGGAGTCCTTTGCAGCTATTGTCTATGGGAAATTCACGATATACTGGCGTGATCTCGAATTGTGACGTTGTATCATAAACTGATCATTGGTGCAATTCATCATAGGTGTCCAAGGGTATCTGAAATGCGCATGCACGCCCTCGTATAATATGTCCATTAAAGATTCAGCATCATGGCAGATCTGAAGACGCTATGTAGTTAAAACCACAAAATCTTGTATTTGCTAATGTCGCGTAGAAAACTACATGAGTGAAATTTATGACTGCGTTTTCGGCACGTGCGCGTGTCATTAAAACGTCTCTCTCCGTCTGTGGAAAGCATTGGGCAGCTTTGTTTAAAACAAAACATGGGACACACGAACTTGATGGATGTATATGTCATCAACTCTCATCATATTTAACAAATATAATTAAAACTTTTTTATTAGTTATAGAATAACGCTTAAAACAGTCTGCTATGAAAGCTACCACTATGATCCCTGGTCTAAGCTACTGAACGTTGTGGCTTCGTCTGTCCAATTATTCAGGAATTTTGTAAAAGTGCGAAAATATTTTTCAGAAAGTTTCCCTGTAAATGAACACATCAATCATATTGAAACTGTGTCCTTTGTAAATTCTGCAAAGATATATAATTTGTCAAATAAGCATTTCCAATAAATTCATATTGTGATAGTATTAACGTTGAACATACAACAAACGAAAATGCCTATGAATAACATTCTCAGACTATAATAAAACACGCCATAAATACACGTATATGAAGTTAGTTTTGTATTCTTTACAGACAAAAGAAACACAATCAAATTTGTCCAAAACACCTCTGACGTTAAAGAAGCAGGAAAAAAATATTTGTAACAATCATGAATCACTGAGGTCAAAAACATGGTTGGAATGAAGAAAAAAGAATAGGGAAAATATGAGCATAACAAAGAAAATATGTGTTTAACAATTTGCCTCACAATGTGACAATTAGGGGCAATTAGTGTTCTATTTGCGCTGCAAACAGTTCGAACGTGCGTTTTGGATGCTGTTCCGCATACAAGAACAGTGGAAATACCTGACACCGACCGATGGGTACAGAAGGGGGATATTCTTATCTTTTCGTCAACCCCTCCATGCCCCCGTCGTCCATCACCCACCCCTCCCTCTCCCATCAACGACTTGTGCTTCCTTCAACATCAGATACCAGTACTTCTTACTTAAAATGGCTCTCAGATACTGTAGTCAATTATCATATCGATTCCCTCAAACGCATCCATTACAAACCCTCGGTTGATTTCATGGACGTTTCACATCTTATAAGGACCAGAGGTATTTTATTCAGACTTAATTTTGTGTGTAAATACTGTATTCACTGCTACAGCATGTTCTATGAATATATAATTTCAGGCTTAACCGATAGCTTCATGCAGACACCAAGATCCCGAATGTTAAGTTGACTGTGGTAAACCCATGCATTGATACCATGTGTACTTGACAATAGAAGGTAGGAAGAAAGGAAATACTTCAGAAGCAGTATGCTGTGGAAATGCTCTTCATATACATATGGTTCAGCTTCGGAAACGACGAGTTTGGATTGCTATCAAAACTTAAAGTTTACTCTACGATAAGTTATTATTGATAACACTATTCTATATCAGGAAAGGTGTTATAATAAAAAGGTCGTTTATAACCATTATAATTACGTGAATCTCCAGCGCCGCATTGCATTCGTTGGTTCAGAGATTTACACAAATACGTTACAAATTCCCGATAAAAAGTGAAGACAATACCAACGACTAGACGCAAATAGATTGAGTGCAATGGTATCCATATGTAAAAATGTCTGTTTTCTTAACCCACCATGACGTTTACAAAGAAAGCGCAAAGCCGAAGAGCATTGATGTAGATCAGCGATAGCAAAGCGAAAATACATATCGCATATTGCACCGATTATATATTTATTCAGCTTAGAATATAACAAACGCTTATAATGTTACGAGATGTTTTTTCTCTCGTGAAAGTTACATATTTTTAACCGATTTGTCGGCATTTGTTGGCTGTTATGTGATCTGAGATTATGATAAGATGCTGCAAATCTCACAGGAAATATGCAAAAATAACATTTTAACTTTATTTTGTATCGAATTACATGGTGAAAGTAACAGTTTACTTAATGGGGCATTTAGACCATATGACAATCTGGGTACTCATTTGCTCAACGTTTTAGACAGCGTGTATGTTTCTTACGATAAAAGATTGCCCATTGCCCAGGACAGTTATATCTAGTCGTACTAATTACTCAACATGCAAGGTTAAACTATAAAGATGCACGACGGTGAATACTGAGAACGATATTCTACTTTTTTATTCCTACATAGACTCCATCATGCAAGAAGTTTTAAATTGTTTCATAACGTGTTATCAAAACTGATATGTTTTCACTGTCGTGTCATGAAGTTAGAAGTATATATCAATGAGTATGAGATTAATATCACTATCGTTTCAGTGGTCTTCGTCTTCAGTTTTTAGGTTCTATTAAACTTTATGATTATGAAATTTATCGTCTTTCAAGAATCGCATTGTGTGATCTAAGACATAAACGTGTATTCTATCCCGGCCTGCAATACGCCAGAACGCGTTTGATTTATTTCCGGTGATTATATCTTAAATAAGTGATACCGATATGTGATCGATGAATCGTTAGTCGTGCACACCCATCAAGTGTTATTCAGCTGTTACAACGTGTAACATAGTTTTTATAAGAAACAATAACAGAAGGTCACCTAATTCATGCACGAGTGACTGCAGCCACAAAATTAAAAGGTAATCAATAATCTGAAATAATACTAGACAAATAGTCGCTGCAAAATTGAAAAGATGACATCAAAATAAATCGAAGCCTTTAAGAATGTAACGGGTTTCCACACACGACTATAGCCTTGGGTTAGATGCAAAATGTACGATTCACACATTTTTCATTGTCTAGGAACTTTCGGAGCAGATCCCTCATTAAAGTTTCAAGTTTTAATCAACCATTTTACTGATGTCATGTCTGTGAACGAATAATATCACACATCACGGGAACCAACACAAGGGCTTTCGTCTCGGCTTCTTGGTGTAACGATTGACTGATTAATTTCTCCTTTCAAGAAACGGACTAGATCTAGAGCGTATCAAAAATGGAACAATTGTTTCCGTACGATAAACTGACTCTGACATTGGACATGAACAAAGATGTTTTAACCGTATCGGGGTTCTTTCAGACGTCCTGAAAAAAAAACATATGTCAATTTCTACCTTATCTTAACCGGGCTCTCCATAAATCAGGTATGCCGCCACTAAAACCAAATCTATTTCACTTATTGCACATCATCATCAAGGAGATAAAAGATCTATACAAAATGTATTTTACATCGATCACATGCATATTTGAAAGAGGCGAACATTTTAATGTACTGCTAAATGATAACGAGATTGATAACGCGCCATTTGCACTACAAAATAGAATTGATAAAAATGGCGTTCCTTTCATGGATCATTTGATGAGACGTATATGAAATTAATATATACGGATAATTTGTCAAATAAAACCTTCAAGAGACCTAAGGGAGGCTTGGATCGTCGATATTATTCGTTTTACCCACGGTATGAGTTGATCACATCGATAATTTATCCTAGGAAATCGCATAATGATAATTCAAGTTCTCTACCTCCGATTGCTGTCTTGATAAACTACAGACCCTGGTGTAATATTAGCCATGGCTGGGCTTAATGATTATGGTGGGTGGGTGGTTCTTGAAACGACGGAAAGTTGATATGGAGGGGGGATTATTTGAATGAGGGGTGGGAGGGGGAGAGGCATATACAATGGGGGAGGGGAGATTGATTTTATTAGATAAGTGGTTTCTGGTGATGTTGATGTGAACGATTGCATTAAGTTTATAAGCAATTTAGAAAAAATATCGAAAAATAAGTTTTACTTTAATCATTGATTAGTGTACTGTTCAACAGATGGCAAATTGGGGTGTGGTCGGAGGTTTTGTTTCTCGGTTGTGACTGGATACACTACCGCATTGCATGTAGCGGGAATAGAATTGAATCAGTGATGTAGGCAGTGACATCTCGGGTTAAAGTCTTGTAAAATCGATATCAATGCGGGATTCTAAAGTTGTAGTCAACTGCTAAGACTAATATGTATTATTCCTGATGTTTTTTTCCCAAATCGACCATTTGTATCAGTTACCTTAACAAATATCAGAGTGGCAGAACTGGCTGAAATTAGGCAATTGACAAGGTCAAGAAACGATTATACCGTATGGTATATAGAGGTGTGGGGATACTGTATGGCATATAGAAGTGTGGGATACTGTATGGCATATAGAGGTGTGGGATACTGTATGGCATATAGAGGTGTGGGATACTGTATGGCATATAGAGGTGTGGGATACTGTATGGCATATAGAGGTGTGGGATACTGTATGGCATATACAGGTATGATACTGTATGGCATATAGAGGTGTGGGGATACTGTATGGCATATATAAGTGTGGGATACTGTATGGCATATAGAAGTGTGGGATGCTGTATGTCATATAGAGGTGTGGGGTTACGCTATGGCATATCGAGGTGTGGGGATGCTGTATGGCATATTGAGGTGTGGGGATACTGTATGGTATATAGAAGTGTGGGATACTGTATGGCATATAGAGGTGTGGGGATACTGTATGGCATATAGAAGTGTGGGATACTTTATGGCATATACAGGTGTGGGATACTGTATGGCATATAGAGGTGTGGGATACTGTATGGCATATAGAGGTGTGGGATACTGTATGGCATATTGGTGCCAAATTAAAGGATAGGTCCGGGATAGACCGAGGCGATCACGTGATATTAGAACCCTGGCCCCTCCTGCCCCAGCAATGAGATTGTGACTTGATTCTAGCAGAATAAGTTGGCGGGGAAACGCTGAATGGTGTCGGGGATGCCGTCCCGGGGACTCCGGCGGGGGGTGAGGAGTCTAACGACACGTTCCTTCCAAGAAGGTAAACATGCGCCTGCTTGCGGTGGCCCGTCGTGCCAGTTTAGCAGGCCTTCAAAACATAGGGCAAAAATCACAAACCGATTTGAATAGGATGACAGCCTGTTTGTTCTCTTATTCTTTGTTGATTTCTCACATTTTCAGGCAAAGCAAAAGGCCTGACAAATGGAATCAGATCACTATTACTGCCTATAAAGAAGTTCAAATGACCGGGCACTTCGAGGACAAAGCAACGGCTCTTATAGGCCGGCTACAGAGAAAAGGTCATTATAGGAAACAGCGCGATGATAATAAAGAGAGAATGCTTTTAGTTATTTGTAGATAGCGTGTAATTCCACTTGGGACATGAGAAGGCTATGTCGAGATAAAAATATGAAATTGAGTATCAATTTAGCGATAAGCATACGATATAAAACCGCGCATAAAGACCTGGCCAGCTGGAGAGATGCTTATGATGTAAAATGAGCCATAAAGTCTCCTTCACTCGCGATATCAAAATTCGCAGCTATCCCAAACACGACGCAATGCATCCTGGGACCACAGGGACTACGATGCGGTCTTATGATTTGATTCCTAAATCAAGCAGGAAATCACATTATGCGTCCTCGTAATTGTCCCATCTGGGTTTAATATAGGGCGATTGAAGCAACATGTTGTGATTGATGTGTGATAGGAGGTTTAGGTCTGAGGTCATGGGGCTAATCTTTCACTTCTGACCCCTTTCAGGCCAAATCCGAGTGGAGTTTGTTAATTACAATTACACGTTGTGAAGCGAGGGCTGTGTCTGTCTCAATGTGGCGGATTCCGTCAATTCCCAGCAAATTAATTCTTGTCAGCTGGTCGAGGAGCGAGGGAAGAAAGGCGTTTTGTTTCAACCCCTCCATATTAAACCACTATAAATATTTTAACCCACACAACTTCTCTCATTAAGTGTCTGCTACATTCTATTTGCAGAACAGGATTAAACTGAAATTGCATAAATTACTCTGTATGGTCTCAAGGATTCCCCAGACTGGTGTTACCAAACACTTGACAACAACAAACGTGTTCTTATAACACTTTAATATATAAACTTCTTCAATAATGTCTAAGGCTTAGGAGGGAATAAATTTGTTAAAATTAGCTTTCCGGAATCCATCCCCTTGATATCATCAAAGCGAAGCCCTTTTCAATTTAGCACAGATCCCTTATAAAAAAGAGTATGTGAATAAACAACATGATGCTCTCGATTAAAGTTACTGAAAAGAAATCGTGCTTGTATTAACTACGAGATGTATCCGACAATGCTGGTCTACATAAGCAAGATCGCACAGCTGGATAGGTCATTGGTGTCCGCATAGCTATATTTCTTGATATAAATACATTCACAGAATCACAAATATTGACACAAGTTTTCTTTCAATACCGTTTTCCCAGCGATTATTTTGCGGCCTTGCTTTAAGGGAATCCAAATGCCCTGGGTCAGCCCATCGTCTGTTATGTATAATTATAACCTTCATATCAAGTCGAATGTAGCAAGTTTGCAAGGAAACAGAATGTTTGCACGAGATTCACATTAATGTACATCGACGACGTGTTAAAATCGCATCCTGGTCCAAACATTGATTAAATTCACTACAGTTACGCTCGAAATGAAAGTGTGAATTATTGTAGTTGTTGGTTTATATATAAACACTCGCCCCAAGGCACAACTCAACCTGTCAACATAGATTTGGTCAAGACCAATTGTCGGCCAATTATCACCCAAGTGGAAAGTGCGTTTTGATAGAATTTCTCACAATTTCGATACATTAAACATTCAGGGCATCTCTGCCTATAAATAGGAGAAAATAAAGTATAACAAGACGGTCTTTTCAATCAATTAGCGAGACCGGCGCTTTCAGTTAAGAATGACTTCATTAATTAAACACCCTCGTTCGTTGTTGGTATAGCTTTTATCCATCGTCGCTTGTGCCTGATTTATATCAACACAGCGAAAGTGACAAAGCCATGTTAATAGATCTGACTGTCTCCCACGAGGCTACCACAGCAATTAACAAGGATGTACAGTACTTTCATTACGTCACCACTCGCTCTCTTAATTACGATAAACAATATGATCCATGTTCACAATGGACGAAACGTGAAAAGAAAACTGGTACAATACACTCAACTGACGACGCGCGTCTTTTGTCGAACGATAAAACATTGTTAAGTAACGCAACGGTATAAGAAAAAACAGATGATCCATAGTTTCATCTTATACATAATTAATAAGATTCTATCGCAGAGCGGAGCCAGGGCACTCAGCGATTGAGTTCAGTCCAATGGTTTATAACCGTTTATAGATCTTAAGTCTTTTTGTATGGATAATGCAAGACAACTGATGTCTCCCTCTACATCAGCCTGATGTCTCCCTCTACATCAGCCTTCATCAAACTTTCATCTTAATCTCACTTTTCTGCGCAAATTCTTATTGGAACATGAAATCAAATGAACAATGAACGAAGGTGAAGCAAATAGTTTATTCTCTCAATCGCTTCACGAGGCTTGATTTCTCACTCCCTGGGCACCAATATACAGAAATCAAGTGAATTTTTAATGAGCTCAAGAAGAACTAACTTTAAGGAGAACAAACCACTGGCTTTTAGAAATAAAAAGAAAAAAGGAAAGTCTCTCTGGCGACATGAACCAAAGAGCTATTTAGTCGGTGATCGATAGTATTGTACGGATTGCGCTTGGACTTATTCACTGAAATCTTAATGACAGTGATCAAGATGTATACAATCAACGGAGATTCTCATAGCCCTGTCCACGGTACGATACACAATTAATCGATATTATATACCTCGAGAGAAACGTAAACATAAGAGTCAAACGTCTGTAAATCGTGGATGATACAACAATAGTAAAATATGCACGTTCAGAGAATAACCTGTTTGATCTATACGATTTCAAGACAACCTTATTGATGGCTGTACCAAGGTGGATTTCCGCCGGTAGATAGTAACAATATTAATTTATATATCTGGTTTATATAAATACAATTCGCTTTCGTTGTATATTAGTTTTCACCATATTACATGTGTTATTGAAAGATGGGTTATCTTACAACTTGAGAGTACACAAATCTTCACGTCAACTCACCGCGGTTTATTTACCTTATCAGCAAAAAGCGCAGCTGCATACGACGGTGTTTTTTCACCTACCACGGAGACGAAGCTATTCTAATTGCACGAGGGTGAACATGGTATATATGTGGTATAACTATAAAACTGTTGTTTATTTGAGATTCAAAACAATAATCTGAAATATAAATATGCATCTGTTGCTGCATGTATTTTATGCACAGCTATCATTAGACCTTTTTTAAAAGATTACACAACGAGGACTTTTTTCAGTATTAAAATGATCGTAAGGGTATATATATGTTTGTTGAATTATTGATATGAAACCGACTTAAGAAGTACACCCTCTTCATTTTATGAACACAATTAATAAAGTTACATAATTTTTCGTTATTAGAACAGATGCCGTCAAATGATCAAAATAGTATTATCAACGAATGCAATTATTAGTGGAAAGTTGTTCTTTGATACTGTTCAGTTTTAATCACGTTCACTTTTCCTTTAAATATGACTGAAACAAATTGTGGCGAATTAAAACAAGGTTGACTACATATTTTACAACCCAGTTGCCCATATTATGATAATTTTACAACCCCTATCATTTGATCAAGAGGATTAATATGTGTAATATTTAATAAAACGGATATATTGAGTAACTGTTTAATTGCAGTCTTAATATTCAACAGAAACGTCCTTAAAGAATTTAGGGAATTAACCAATCACATGGGGTTTCAGTTCGATGTATGTGATATAATGTACTTCAGAAATATTTCGTTTAAAACGTGAGGCGTTAAAACCTGCAGGTTAAGCCAGACTCTCTGGGTGGCTGGCTTGATAGACATGGGAGATTACTGTGATTATGATAAGAAAATAATTTTCTGATATCTCAGTGATAACAGATAATAATTCGTAATATACAAGATATGGCATGGCATAAGAAAATATTGAAATCTAGCCGTACCGTACAAATATATAAATATCAACATATGGAACATTGAAGTGAAACTTCTTTACTTTTAATGTGACAATTAGAGGTTTTCAAAGATTGACAATAAAAAGATCCGTACCGCACTGACCTGTTTGAACTGCTCTTCGAAGGTCCAGTGATGGGTTCGACCCTCACCCACATCGGGAGGGGTGTGCATCCCTCCAACTGAGGGAGGCTGGGTGTTCCGTGGGAATCTATCGGGGGAGGTCTGGGCTGTGAAGGGACTGTGATTCTGTGCACGTATGGAGTGGGTTTCAAGTTTGATGTCCCGTGGGGACGAGGCGTGGGCCGGGTGGGGGTGATGAAGACTGTGATGAGGGTGTACTACTCGAAAATCATCAGTATGTTTGGTACGAATGTCCTGCTCTCGCTGTCTCATGCGTTCCTGAGCCAAACGAAGTTCTTTTTCTCGTGCTCGGAGCTCCTCCTGGTGTCTCGATAATGCTTCTTCGTGAGCTTTTAGTTCTCTTTCAATTTCTTCCCTTTCCTCTCTTTCTTGTTGCTTCAATTTTTCATATAATTCCCTATCGGCAGGATCGAGTTTTTCAGCACTCAACTCATTGTCTTCGCCATTCTCACTGAAGTTGTCGGACTCAGGATCAGTTCCTGGGGTCTGCAAATCTTCAGTAGACTGAGAGAAACAAGTACAAAATAAGTATATTACAAGAAGAAAAATACACACAAAAAAACAACTGAAATAAATCTGAAAATACATTTACCAAAGGAAAGCAAGACCATGGTGTCTATTAATCTTTTAAAAACAATATCATTCAATGTTTATATATATATTTAAAGACATAGACAGTTCTTAAATGACGTAAAAAAACAAGACGCAAAAACTAAAAATATTTACAATTTAAAAAAATTATTCCAAATAAAACCTAAGTCCAAGTATGAAGTATGAGAAAAGAATAATAAATGCACAAACTTTCATTAAAAGCAAGTAAAAAGTTGTAAAAGTAATGCACCAGTAAACTTCACTTCTTTTTTAATATTGGTGTTACACAATGACATACACACACTGAAAGAAATGCGAGTTAATTGTGAGAAAAGTCCCAAAAGCGAATATCCTGAGATAAAAACCTAGCAGACGAATTTTGACAGCGGCCTTAGAAGTCACGCTGTAACTTACCATGTTTTCTTCTGTGTTGTTCTCGGGCTGTGACATAACTGCTTGAGTCTGTTTTCCAACAGACAGTTTCTAACACGACTAAGAGCGTCCTTTCACACACAACTCGTCGAAGGTGCTTGGGGCAATTTTGGTAGCGCACTTTATCAAATAATCCTATCCCGATAGCGAATTAATTTATGCAGAAGTTTAGTCACGTGAACCTCTCGACAAATGCCGACCAAGCAGCGAAGATTTCCGATTAGTCCATCGCCAACACTAAACTAGACGCTTGTCTAACAACATTTGTGAAGTGCGCAGGGGCGGACGCGCATCGTCAATGCGATACTAGTTTATCTCAAACCGAAAGAGGATAATGGTCTTTGAAGGAATCAGATGCATATACTAACTTATTAGTAGTATATGGTGTTTCAAATATCTATCTTAGTTATCATGACATACACCTTAAGTATTTTTATCAGTGTTAAAATCCTTTCCTTTTGAGCTGAAAACATTCAACAGTGGGTCGAGATTATTCAAGATGGCGACCTCCTACAAGAAGACATCCATCAAAACATATCCACGTATTACTGAAAAAGAAACCTCTGATAACATATATTGGAAGCAATTAGAGGTATAGCTTTTCCCCAGATCCCCCTGGAAATATGTGTAACGTTATTGATCCTTAAAAGTGTTCTGTGTCAGTAAAAACATGATTTTGTAGCAGCGATCCCTTACCCACGTGGTTTTGTTTACATGAAATTGACAATTTGTTTTCGTGTGTATCAACAGGCAAACTTTAAAATATGCGTGAAAGAAACTCTATTTGAACACGTTGTTATTCTCCTTCTAAGTTGCAGATGATGTTTCCTAATGGTTTTTGAAGTACCGGTTATATATTGACGCGATAAAATCCATAAATCATAACTGAAATGAGTCTGCTATAAAATCATTGGCATGAAACATGATTTTCAATGGTTGATACATTTTGGAGACGTTCTTACACTCAATGTCCCGATTTCTTATCAACATAACAATTTCGACTGTAAAATAGATATGGCTTGTCCGAATATAATCACAGACAGTTTCCGAAGTTGACATCTAATTGGATAAACAAATTGATCATCATACATATTGTTCTAGATTTAAGTCAGCTGCAGTTCCCCTTGGACCCCTCTCAGCAAGTGAATTTCAGATCATTTTCTAGCCGAGTCCAAGAAATGCTTATCGATATATATATGATAATTATTTCGTTCAATTTTATCTGATTCTGAAACTGTTATATTGTATATTTAGATGTAGTGTTTTGAAAAACTTAATGGATAATAAGTGTTTTGAAATTACACAGTCAACACACTGTCCTGAACTCACCAGCACTGTTATGTTAAGGCTAACCATTAATTCATTTATTTGAAATGTAAACATGGTCGGTATAGTGCATGATCCCTTTGACAAGAATATTTAGGCGTCTTGAGCAAATTCCTGGATCATTAATGGACTAGCTGAACATTATGAGTTGCAGAGCTAAGACAATTAAAAAATATTGTTTCTAAAACTGTGGGTTAAAACTATTTTTATTTGAAATTCTCCTCAAGTGCACATTGCTAGTGTGTTGCCAGATGCGCTCTGTAATTGCATGGGTGGCCAAGGTGTCTCCAGAAAGAGTTGTATGCCTTAGATAGTCTAGGATCCACAGATTAAAACAAGTTAACATTCTTTGTCTGTAATCAATATATCTGAATGGGAATGTTATGTTAGGTGTCTACCACCTGCATATTTTTGGTCATTCTTCCATGTTATACTGATCTGCCAGTATATGACTGAAATGATGTTCTAAGTGGTGTAGGGACGGTTGGGTAGCCTAGTGGTTAATGCATTTGCTCATCATGCCAAAGTCCCGGGTTCAATTTCTGACATGGGTACAATGAATGAAGCCCAATTCTGGTGTTCCCCGCCGTGATATTGCTGGAATATTGCTAAAAGCGGCGTAAAACTATACTCACTCACTCACTCAAAGTGGTGTAGTGGCATGGATGGCTCAGTCGTCTCAGGCACCGCAATTTTGCTGTGTCTCTTGATTATGTTTCTAGGTTTGTCAACACCATACCCGTCCTCATGGGTTTTCATCAAAGTGAGAAATATCTGAGATCTGCGTCATATTAATATTTCCACAAAATAACTTTCGACAGCACTTCTTATGGGGGAGTGGGAATTTATCCCAACTCACTTAACCCCCCATAAGATGGATGGTAGGTTAGCCTAGTGGTTAAAGCGTTGGCTCGTCACGCCAAAGTCCCGGGTTTGATTCCCGACATGGGTACAATGTGTGAAGCCCATTTTGGGTGTGCTGCAATATTGCTTATGGCGGTGTATAACCATACTCACTCACCCCCATAAGAAGTTCTGTTAAAAGTTATTGTGTGAAATTATTTAGATTGTACATTGCAATTGTATCATGGGAGTGTGTCCATAGTTTTGTCAAGGAGGCTGACTTACTGACAGCATATATAAATCAATAATACATTTACCTCAAGCTTTGTAAACTAGTAACCTTTACTGAAGCATACCTGATTACAGTTCAGTCAGGTTCAGTATGTTTAGTTGCCCTTAATGAAAGAATTGACCACTAAAAAAATTCTGTTTTCTGATGGGAGTTAAAATTGATATTGATTTTTTTTTTTTATCACTAACGAGTTACCCATTAAAACACAAGATTCCTTATGTCAAATTGTTCTGAAGCTGTTGGGCAGTTCCATCATGGCATCCCACCTTCCGACCCGTGGAGATCCGGAGTAGAATAGGTCTTCAGCAACCCATGCTTGCCATAAAAGGTGACTATGCTTGTCGTAAGAGGCGACTAGCGGGATCAGGTGGACAGACTTGCTGACTTGGTTGATGCATGTCATCGTATCCCAATTCATCAATGCTCATGTCAATTACTGGATTGTCTGGTCCAGACTCGATTATGTACAGATTGCTGTCATATAGCTGGAATATTGCTGAGTGAGGCATTAAACCATAAACAAACAAACAATAAACAAACATTCCACTTTCCAGTACTTTCATATGATATGTCAGCACTGAACAAATTAAGATAAACAATGTCTTATGAATTCTGAACAGTTTTTTGTGGAACATTTTGTTTGTTTGTTGCTCAATCCCACAACAACAGGGTGGTCATAGTGTATGCCTTTCACTTAGAATACCCATTATCGATTCTTAGTATCCCTAGCTGTGATATTGCTGACCGCAGTGTAGAATCCTACACGTTCAACAGCATGATTGTTAACATATTGACATTAGTGGCATTAAATACAGTTAACACAGTCATCCACCCTTTTAGCAATGGGTCAGTATTAGGGCTGGGACAAGTACCAGGGTCGGGTGGGTACTGAGTAGGACCTGGGTACCCACAGGACTACCGGGACCCGTGGTTAGTCATGTGATATATTGTTTAATAAAAAATTTTAACTGGAACTCCATGGTGAAACTACAAGTCACTTATGTTCGCATTTCCTTCTGACTATGTATTCATTCCTTCTGACTTTTATATGATTGAATAAAGATTAAAACTTCTGTCAACTTCAGTGTATGAATGACCAAATCGTTTTACACGTGTATCTATATGCATGGCCAGATATTTTAACTTATATTTGTACATCTAAATACATTTTCCAGGGCTATGGCCAAACTATTCCCAATCAAACATTTTATACTCATCTTTTGAGACCTACGGTGGGTATCCTGGTAGGGTCGGGTGATAGGGGGTTTGGGTAGGGTCGGGTGATAGGGGGTTTGGATAGGGTCGGGTGATAGGGGGTTTGGATAGGGTGTGGTGATAGGGGGTTTGGATAGGGTCGGGTAATAGGGGGTTTGGGTAGGGTGTGGTGATAGGGGGTTTGGATAGGGTCGCGTAATAGGGGGTTTGGGTAGGGTCGGGTGATAGGGGGTTTGGGTAGGGTCGGGTGATAGGGGGTTTGGGTAGGGTCGGGTGATAGGGGGTTTGGGTAGGGTCGGGTGATAGGGGGTTTGGGTAGGGTCGGGTGATAGGGGGTTTGGGTAGGGGTGGGTGATAGGGGGTTTGGGTAGGGTCGGGTGATAGGGGGTTTGGGTAGGGTCGGGTGATAGGGGGTTTGGGTAGGGTCGGGTGATAGGGGGTTTGGGTAGGGGTGGGTGATAGGGGGTTTGGGTAGGGGTGGGTGATAGGGGGTTTGGGTAGGGTCGGGTGATAGGGGGTTTGGGTAGGGTCGGGTGATAGGGGGTTTGGGTAGGGTCGGGTGAAAGGGGGTTTGGGTAGGGTCGGGTGATAGGGGGTTTGGGTAGGGTCGGGTTATTAGGGGTTTTGGTAGGGTCGGGTGATAGGGGGTTTGGGTAGGGTCGGGTGATAGGGGGTTTGGGTAGGGTCGGGTTATTAGGGGTTTGGGTAGGGTCGGGTGATAGGGGGTTTGGGTAGGGGTGGGTGATAGGGGGTTTGGGTAGGGGTGAGTGATAGGGGGTTTGGGTAGGGGTGGGTGATAGGGGGTTTGGTTAGGGGTAGGTGATAGGGGTTCAGGTACCCGGGTAGTAAATTTGGACTCATCCTAGTCCTAGTCAGTAACCTTCCAACCCCCTCATAGGCCATTACACATTTTTTGGTGTGTTTATTTTTTAATGTGATATTTATTCAGGTGGGTGAAGAGGGGCATATGAAAACATTAGGTTTGATCTTTCTTTATATTTAGGACCAGTGGTAGATGAAAAAAAAAGTGCTGGTATTGAAAGATGGTGGAAATTCTTTACTTTAAGGTTTTTTAGAAAAGGAAGCTCCTCTATTTCATATATGCTCTCCGCCAAAAGAACCGGGAACCATAGAAATATATAGAGAAGTATGTACGATAAGAGATGTTACCATGTGTACCAATTAATGACAAAGTAACAATTAGCCAAGTGTTACCACAGAGTGTCTTATTCTTATGATATGCTGCATGTGATTTTCAAACTTTACACGTTAATCCTGTACAAGACAAATTGTGCATGGCTGTATGATGTCACTTGTGATGTGTCTAGGAGCATCTGATCTGCAGTCAACCAATCTAATATTTCCTGAATATGAGTAAGTTTTCAAATATTAACCAACATATATGGTATTCACGTTTCTTTTGGCGGTGAGTATATGATAGAAATTGTGGTTTTATCAGTATCTAATGTTTAATGTACAGGTATAACATAGCACAGGCTAATAAAATATACTAATTGGGCCCTGCTAATCAGGAAATGTTACAAACCCTCTGGCAGAGAGTTTTCATGATAATAAATCTCTTGTTAATGTGGTGTCATTGTGGATGCTTTTATTGTGACTGGTACTGTGTTTAGGTTCCAATTACCAAGAAGGAATATGGTGCCATCACAGACATCGACTTCAGCCCCACGGAGCCTTACAACTACGCTGTCACCAACTCTACACGGGTGAGTTTGCCATCACTGACTTTGCTGTCACAAAACTTGCCTCCTACAGTGATACGTTCCTACTTCTAGGACCACCTCTGTGGTCTAGTGGTAGAGACTCCGCCCGGAGACTGCCTCCTTGGTCTAGTGAAAGAGCGCCTGCCCGGATACCACCTCCATGGTCAAGTGGGTAGAGCCTCCTCCCATTGACTGCCTCCCTGGTTTAGTGGAAGAGCATGTGCATAGAGACCACCTCTGTGGTCTAGTGGGTAGAGTGTGTGCCCAGAGACCGTTTCCTTGGTCTGGCGGTAGAGCAGTCTGTCCCGAGACCGCCACCGTGGTCTAGTGGGTAGAGTGTGTGCCCAGAGACTGTTTCCTTGGTCTGGTGGTAGAGCAGTCTGTCCCGAGACCACCACCGTGGTCTAGTGGGTAGAGTGTGTGCCCAGAGACCATTTCCTTGGTCTGGTGGTAGAGCAGTCTGTCCCGAGACCGCCAGCGTGGTCTAGTGGGTAGAGTGTGTGCCCAGATACCGTTTCCTTGGTCTGGTGGTAGAGCAGTCTGTCCCGAGACCGCCAGCGTGGTCTAGTGGGTAGAGTGTGTGTCCAGATACTGTTTCCTTGGTCTGGTGGTAGAGCAGTCTGTCCCGAGACCACCGCCGTGGTCTAGTGGGTAGAGTGTGTGCCCAGAGACTGTTTACTTGGTCTGGTGGTAGAGCAGTCTGTCCCGAGACCACCACCGTGGTCTAGTGGGTTGAGCGTGTCCCCAGTTACTGCTTCCTCATTCTCATTAAAATCAGATCTTAGTTCTCGCTACCGCTAAACAAAGATCTGAGGACACTCCATTACGGCTCATGTCAGACCGATCTTGCACGATCTTTGAACGACCAGTGGAATGACCAATCAGAAGGCAGCTTTCTAGTGCTTTACGGTACAAATTTCAAATTGACAACTTCGCTTCGAAACATATTTTGACAAATTCTCGATTACAAATTTGAAATTGAACAAAAAAACATTCTGGAATGGCTAATAGATGGTCTAGATTGTAAGGATTCAGTCGTTAAACCCGTAACTATCGTTCGGAATACCCCATGTTAAAGTTCTCGAGATTGCATGATTAGAAATCACATTCAGACTGCCACTTTCATAATCTGGAAAGCAACGCACTGATTGGTCGGATGAAAGGTCGGTCTGACGTGACCCCTAATGGGATGTCTTCAGATCTTTGTTTAGCAGTAGTGAGAACTAAGGTCTGATTTTAATGAGATTGCTGCTTCCTTGGTCTAGTGGTAGAGCGTCCGCCTTGTCACCACCTCCGTAGAGTGTGTGCCCGGAGACAGCCTCCGTGGTTTGGTGGTAGAGTGTCCCCCTGGACACTGCTTCTGTAGTCTAGTGGTAGAGCGTCCGCCTTGTCACCACCTCCGTAGAGCGTGTGCCCGGAGACAGCCTCCATGGTTTGGTGGTAGAGTGTCCCCCTGGACACTGCTTCTGTAGTCTAGTGGTAGAGCGTCCCCCATGTCACCACCTCCATGGTCTAGTGGTTAGAGCGTCCGCCCGGACACCACCTTGATGGTCTAGTGGTAGAGTGTCCGCCCAGACACCACCTCCGTGGTCTAGTGGTAGAGAGTCCTCCCGGACACCACCTCCGTGGTCTAGTGGTAGAGTGTCTGCCCAGACACCACCTCTGTGGTCTAGTGGTAGAGAGTCCGCCCGGACACCACCTCCGTGGTCTAGTGGTAGAGTGTCCGCTCGGACACACACCTTCATTGTCTACTGGTAGAGTATCCACCCGGACACCACCTTCATGGTCTTGTGGTAGAGTGTCCGCCCGGAAACTACCTTCATGGTCTAGTGGGAGAGTGTCCGGCCGGACACCATCTTCGTGGTCTAGTGGTAGAGTGTCCGCCCGGACACCATCTCCGTGGTCTAGTGGTAGAGTATCCGCCCGGACACCACCTTCATGGTCTAGTGGTAGAGTGTCCACTCGGACACCACCTTCATGGTCTAGTGGTAGAGTGTCCGCCCGGACACCACCTTCATGGTCTAGTGGTAGAGACTCCGCCCGGACACAACCTTCATGGTCTAGTGGTAGAGTGTCGGCCCGGACACCACCTTCGTGGTCTAGTGATAGAGCGTCCGCCTGGACACCACCTCTGTGGTCTAGTGGTAGAGAGTCCGCCCAGAGAGTGGAAGAGTGAAGATAATACTTGTTGTTACCCTGTCTGGCTAGTCAGTTGAGTCTGTATACTGTGTCTGAGTGGGGCATTCATCTTAAAGTGTCACATGGTATCACAGTGGGCTCGCACTTTTAAATCAGCAATATTCCGGACTAGTAGAAGCATTGAGATATGAGACATTGTTTGTTTGTTGTTTAACACAGCACTCAGCAATATTCCAGCTATATGACCGCGGTCTGTACATAATCGAGTCCGGACCAGACAATCCAGTGGTGTACAACTTGAGCATCGATCCACGCCATTGGGATACAATGACATGCATCAACCAAGTCAGCGAGTCTGACCACCCGATCCCATTAGTCGCCTCTTATGACAAGCATGGTCGCCATGAGACACTGGATAATGGCTGATGTCTGTGATGTCACCTGCTGGGAATCCAGAGCTGGTTGAGCGACCTCATACTGACCTAGCTGTACTTTAGTCTCATTAGATTATCCTCTCTGAGTGACTGTCGTATTAGGTCAAAGTCACTGTTAATATGAAAATGTGAAGGACATTCAGTAAGTAGACACATGCAGTTTTAGCTCACCTGAAAGTTTGAGTCAACAAGGATTTGTTGAAGTTCATGAGCTTCTGTTCTGACGTGTATGCCTGACATAGGGGTGAAACGATACAGCAAGGTCACGATACAATGTGTATCCCGATACATAGGTTACGATACAATATGTATCATGATACACACATTTACGTCAAGTCTTAGAAGCTTGACAAATATTTCAGAGCACGTTCAAATGGGAAAGCTAGCTGTAGACACATGTTCGTAGAGACTATTTTTAGTTGTGAACTTGAAACGCTAATTACAACACATTTTGTGATATATGATTGTCCTATTTTCGGTCAGAGCTTTCAGCATCATTGGTTTTTGGACATCATACGTTTTCTATCACGAATACTTGCACTGTAAGGTGGGGTATGGCATCAGAAATTGTAAATACTCAGGTGATGGCTTGTCTTTTAGCTTATATATGAATGAGATATTTTACAGTTGTTCATGTGATTAGCGAGAAAACTATAAATGTTTCTTCAGCATCCGAAAACCTATAACACTGGGATATATGTTGTATTAATGTCTTATGTTTTCAATGGAGTTTTGTTTTTTTTTCACCAAAAGGTAAGTAAGTACAAGGTGAATTTTTTTTTTCAATATTATTCAACATGGGGAAAGGGTCAGACATTGCACGCTTGGGACAGAAATTTTACTGCATCCGCCATTTTTGTTTATTTGACTTCTTGACTTTTGCCATTGACTTATTACATTTCTTGGTGTAAATGTTGGCAAAACTGCACAAACTTGCTTAAAATGCAATCAGGTGTTTAAAAAATTTCCCCCATACCCCTCCTAGACATTTCCTCTTCTTTCCAGAAAACCTGCTCACATTCCTGGTAATGGTAAACATCATCTCCTCAGAAACCACTTGACCAGCAAAACTGAATCTTCACATGCTTGTTTCCACCATTTTGTCCAAGAGGTTGAAATGTGATTTTTCATATGGTCATGTTTGTTAATAAAGTTCTGAAATTTGGTATATGTTTAGTTGGAAGTAGAACTCGATACATATTTTCCGTATTTTGCAATATTTAACATTTTGACCTTGATATAAGACATAACTCCCTGATTCACTCACTCCAAATAGTGAGGTGAGCTACAGTGCCAAATGCTTTGAATGTCGTGGTTCTGTAATTCTGTGTTTCTGTTTGTTGAAGTGCTGGAAATCAGTCATCACATTAATGAGTAACTTTTGTTGTTACATTGAATACACACTTGGGATGGCACATTTGCTGTCTTCTTAATTTCTTTGGGGAATTCTTTTTTATCGTATTATTTTAAGTCTTATTAGATTTTGAATTTATGTAAAGTGTTGATGAAATTTGTACATTTGGTGTAACTTTAAAATGGTAGGATTTTTTCATTGCCCTTTGTTTAAGGTCATTGGCAGTATAGATTTATTTCATAAAGTAGTTGTGTTTTAAGAAAACAGGGGCCACGCTTGGCCCGGTCTTCTAAGGCACTGCAAGTCGCTATGCAGAGTTGCTTCCCTTGGGTATGCAAAAAACCTACGATTGTGGGTTCAAATCCAAGTTCACCCCAATTACGTTTCTAGGTTTGTCAGCACCATACCTGTGCTCGTGGATTTCTCCAAAGTGGTTTAAGTCTGAGATGTACATCAAACATGCTTTTCTCCTATGTTAAGCTGACAGGCTTTGATGTAACTTGAATACTGTTGGCATGAAACCCAACTCACTCTCTTTAAGAGAACCTGGAATATTGCTGAGTGGTGCATTAAATAACACAAACAAACACACGTAGGGTCTGTGTGGGTGAATGTCACTTCCACAATGACAGTTTGACTGGTCCATGACATATGAAGGTGAAGGTCACTTCCACAATACTGACAGGTAGACTGGTGACACTTTGTCCTTGACCTATGAAGGTGAAGGTCACTTCCACAATACTGACAGGTAGACTGGTGACACTTTGTCCATGACCTATGAAGGTGAAGGTCACTTCAACAATACTTACAGGTAGACTGGTGACACTTTGTCCATGACCTATGAAGGTGAAGGCCACTTCCACAATACTGACAGGTCGACTGGTGACACTTTGTCCATGACCTATGAAGGTGAAGGTCACATCCACAATACTGACAGGTCGACTGGTGACACTTTGTCCATGACCTATGAAGGTGAAGGTCACTTCCACAACACTGACAGGTCGACTGGTGACACTTTGTACATGTCCTCCTTAAGGGTATGGTCTAACTGTTAAGGTTATTGTGGAACATACATTTTGGGAATATGTAGTCGGAACTAAAGAGTTCTCTCCAAGAATTACCCAAGGCCTAATTACATCTAGGGTTCTTTAGCTTTTCTGAATCAGTTTTCTGCCATAGAATAAGTGTGTGCATAAACTCAGCAATGATGCGCCCAATGGTTAAGTATCACATAAAGGAGTAGTAGACACCATTTTAAGTATTTGTAATGTTATCTTTAAAAGGACTAGCAGACAAAAATGTTTCTATCACGGTCAAAAGTGGTAGCTTCTGTTTCTGGATGTAACACAGTTCTAGTTTGCCTTGAAGTACTCCTGTTGGACTTCAATTAGGATTAGCATGTAGATAGGGTGGTGTTATTTGCTGCTGAAGAGGGAAATATGGTGATCACTTCAGAAAATAAGATCTTAGTAGTAACTTTGGTTTGTGTGTCATTGTCCCCAGTAGTGTAATTCAATGCTCACACTATCAATCCAAGATTTCAGTTGTTCAGGGGATTTGATTTGACATTATTGAGATACTGATGGCCATTTTGAATTACTTTTTACTAGGTCTGTAATATGCGGCAGCCATAATAACTAAATCATTTGACTCATAACTCTGTATTTCTGCATGTGATGAGACCTGTGAAGATCTGGGGTAGAATTGGTCCTCAGTAACCCATGCTTCTCCGTAAGAGGTGACTATGCTTGTTGTAAGAGGCGACTGATGGGATGGGGTGGTCAGACTCAGTGACTAGGTTGATGCATGTCATTGTATCCCAATTAGGTGAATTGATGCACATGGTCTGGTCCAGGCTCGATTATTTACAGACCGCTGTCATATAGCTGGAATATTGATGAGTGTGGCACTAAACAAGAAACAAAGAAGGGTTTACACAATGGTTGGTACTTGGCAGCATGACATATATATCAAAATTAATTTGCCAAATTTTCTAATATGCACCTTGAAGTATGGGTTAGGTAGGATTTAGTTCTAAACATTGAGCATCGTACAATTCAGGTATGCTGTTGAATTTTGCATTTCATGAACACACCTTTTGGGTGTTGAATATATGCATGAAGAATGTGCTTATTGCAGTATTGTTGGTTTTATGGCTGGTCCTGGTAGGATCGTTAAAGCAAGTAGTTACTGTGTTTTGTAACTGCTGTACATAGAAGCGTAACTGGGACAAGCCACACAAGTTTAAAAAGTGGGCTTGAATGTGGTAAGTACCCTGCTTTCCTCACTTAGCCTGTCAAACAGGACCATTAGTTAACACAACCGGTTCCAGGGACTGACGCTGAGAACATGCAGTAGGATCCATTGTTGATGTAGACAAGGAAACGGTGGGGATGCCATCTCCACAAAAGCATAATCGTCAAACAATTGTGTTCGTTAGATGTGATAGTTGTGTTTGGTTTGTTTTTTTTATGCAAAAAATCACGAGAAATGCTGGCACATTAATAACACCATGCAATACATGGCGTCACCAGAACATGAAAATATGTTGTGTTGTAATGGGGAAAGCCATGATGAGCATCTTGAGTTTAATCTGAATGTAGTTTGTGTTGAGTTTTTGTCAGTGAAAATCTCTGCTGTCCAAATATTGTAAGCACATATATTGTATGTAAACTATATCTTTTTCTGGCAGCCATGAAAAAATATGTGTTGATGCCTGTCTGCCTAATGTTTACCTTCCAAAAGCGTAGCGTATCTGTATTACAATCTCCAGCGACTTATAAGCAAATTACACTTTTCCATATGCCAACAGTCACATTTATTCACTAGCTATGTTGTTTTATAGCGTTCTACATCTCATGTTATGATCCGGCATGAACATATAAACGTGTTTTTTACCCTTGAATTTGTTCTAGATGAGGATATGCTTGTAGACTTTCGCAAGTCGAAATATCACAAAATGGCACATCAACATAGCCTGTGTATACACGGCATATTTTCATATCGTTTTCACCAAAGTCTGCTTCGTATAAAATGTTTTTCTGGGATATTCTTGGAAATTTATAGTATCTCCCTGCCATAATCTATAAAATCACGGAAATTACGAACATGCGAAACTGGATCATCATTGCTTTCAATGATGTTTGAAATTATGGAAAAAGCAAAATTAATTTGCTCCTTCTCTTTGATAAAAATGATAGCAAGCCCTGCATTGGTGATTGAATCTGGCAGGGAAGTATCTTCCTGTGATCAGATGATAGGTGGCATCTGGCTCCAGACACTGAATTCAATGACTCTGCGCACTGCCAGCGCAGGTAGACGGGCGATTAATTAGTGGGTATGTATGTAATCACCATATCTAATGTTGTTCATTGCATCAGAATCCACCTGTTTGAAATTTCCACAGATATCATTTATATGGGAATGTATTTTCAGTCTTTTAACGGTGTATTTCCTGCCATTTATTGGAATCCCTGTGTCTTACTTATAATATATTATATAGCTTTATCTAAGACAGTAAGGAAATAATACTTTATGGTTGATGGCTTGGAAGGAAATTTAATAATTTAATCGTCTGAAGAAGTTTTCAGTAAGCTCACTGAACTTCTCTGTGTTGTGTGAATGGTTTTGTTTGTTTGTTTGTTGTTTAACGCCGCACTCAGCTATATTCCAGCTATATGACAGAGGTCAGTAAATAATCAACTCTGGACCAGAAATCTAGTGATTGACATCATGAGCATCAATCCACAATTGGGATATGATGACATGCATCAACCAAGTCAGCGAGCCTGACCACCTAATATCATTAGTCGCCCCTCACAATAAGCATAGTTATCTTTTAAGGAAAGCATGGGTTGCTGAAGAACTATTCTACCCCGGATCTTCTCGGATCTGTTTGTATGCTGTGTGAATTGTAGACACATGATCCATTTCCAGAAAGTTGCATATTTTAATATATACTCCCCGCCAACAGAAACTAGAACCGTAGAAACATTTTGAGGAGAATGTATGTAAAGAAGAGATGCTTCCAATGTGTACTACTTAATGACAAAATTAACAGTCAGTCAAGTGTTACCATAGTGTCTTTATTCTTATCACGGTATGCTGCACATGAATTCCAAACATTCGCGCTAATCCTGCATGAGTCAAATGACCCTCCTCGAGTCATGTGACGTCACATGTGATGCGTTCATCGGTATCAGTTCATGAAACATAACAGTATGTTTTTTTGTGAATCACACCAATCTAATATCTCTAGAATATGACTAATTCTTCATATATTAACCAACATGTATGGTATTCACATTTTTTTTGTCCGTTAGTATAGAAATGAAACATTGAAAATTCACACTGTCAGAGCACTCTTCCTAGGTTAGGTTGCATGGGGTCATAAAACATATCAGTTCTTTTCTAATGTATGCAAAAACAATGAGTTCAGGATTTAAGTGTCGAAATGAGCTGAAACAATTCTTCTGTATTTATTCATGCTAGAGAATTCCTAGGGTTACCTACCTCCAGGATGTGGAAGTAGTCCGTCAGCGTTTACGTCATTTCAAGAATTCAGTCTCGTGGAAAACGTATGAACGTCAAAATGTGTTGCTCATACACTCGTCCAATGGAAAAACTGAATACAGTGTTCGTCTGTCCTTCACATGTTGTCAATTTTCAAAGCCTCTGATAAGGCCATGCTTATCGATGTTCTTGATTTACAAATTACTTTCCTCAATAAGCCATAAACAAAACATTTTATCAGGCTTGACCCGTGTCACAAAGTGGGAATGAAAATAGTAAATAGTCTATTATATTTTGTATCCAGGGCATAGATCAAAGACCCTTCAATATTTTTGATCAAACTTTGCACAGATGTCAGTCTAGACATGAACTGGTACATTTTGCTTATTAGTAATTTTTCTGATTTCCTTGATATCAAATTGAACATAGTTAAAATAGGTGTAGGGTTTGTTTTTGGAGTGTAACTCAAAATCTGTTCAATGTTTCTTAGTCATATGTAGTGTTCCTTAATCATAAATACTTTAGAAATATGTACACTATGTAAACAATGCATTAATGTAATACAGTTGTCAATTTTCATAATTTACCGGTCAAAAGATGACTTGAGCCTAGCTGCATTCATTTCTTCACCTTCAGGTGAATATCAGATATATCCCACTTGAAAGAGGCAAATTGTTGAAAGATTGAACAGGGTTATCTGGGTGATGTTGATGCATCGAAAGCAACTTCACAAGAATGTGTATAGGTTTATTTGTTTGTTGTTACACGTCTCTCAGCAATATTCCAGCTATATGACGGCGGTCCGTAAATAATCGACTCTGGACCAGACAATCCAGTGATTGACATCATGACCATCGATCCACGCAATTGAGATCGATGACATGCATCAACCGAGTCATCGAGTCTGACCACCCGATCCCGTTGGTCGCATAGTCATCTTTTACGGCAAGCATGGGTTGCTGAAGGCCTATTCTACCCCGGATCTTCAAGGGTATTATATTCAACAATCCTATGTGTACAAGTATTTTATACAACAATCTAATGTGTACACATATTTTATACAACAATCTAATGTGTACACATATTTTATACAACAATCTTATGTGTACACATATTTTATACAACAATCTAATGTGTACAAGTATTTTGTACAACAATCTTATGTGTACAAGTATTTTGTACAACAATCTAATGTGTACAAGTGTTTTGTACAGCAATCTTATGTGTACAAGTATTTTGTACAACAATCTAATGTGTACAAGTATTTTGTACAACAATCTTATGTGTACACATATTTTGTACAACAATCTAATGTGTACAAGTATTTTGTACAACAATCTTATGTGTACAAGTATTTTGTTCAGTAATCTAATGTAGACAAGTATTTACTGCTTAAAAATAACGAAAGCAACCATACACAATATAGCAACAAAAATGAATCCTATTTTCCATGAATAAATGCTATTGAAGATACTGCAGGATCTGCCAACCTTATTCAGTGATGGGGTTATATGATAGTATGAATGGGGTAAGGTGAAAGATTGCAATAGAGTACATGTGTATAATAATACTTCTGAACTGATATATATTTAATCTGTAGGCTTTATCTTTCAAAGCTCACTCTTATGCATGGTTTCAGAATGGTCAAGATGAATGATAAAACCGGAAGTATATGGTATCCAAATTTACGGTAGTCTCTACAAAGTCTGCTGAAATCTATTGAGAAAGAAAACGAGAGAAGTGTGGTATCTTCACACATCCAGGCCAATGGCCAGGAAAGTTTATTCAATGTTTGCCATGTTCACAAGTAATTGACAATGTTTTATGAGGTAGCCAAACCCCAGTCAGGTTTGCAGAAGTTGCCTTGCTGAGAACTGCAGATGGTAATGGCTTTGAACAATGAGGCTTGTAAAGATAGGTAGAAGTTTCCTATCAAGGTCTTATCTGATGGCGATGTATTCCTCAACTTGTATCATTTGCTGCCTTATCGGCCCAAAGACCTGGCAGTCCATTTAGATTCTATCAGCAGATAATTCCTCCACAACACCAATTTAAATGAGGAGGGCATTGCTTGGAGTGCCAGCTTGGTGCTTTTTCTTTGATTGCTTGTAACCTGAAAAGGGGGACACATTTTTTTGTGGTGAAAATGAGGACTATTGGCTGCGATACATTACAGATATTCAAGTTTGTGGTCGTTTGCCAGATGGGATATTTAATCTGAGGGGAGTTTGTTGGCCTCCATGTTGGTGAGCTTGCTTGTGGCTGGCATGGTTCATGGAATGTAAATAATGAGTGATTAATTGAGGGGGCTTCCTTTCAGTGATAGGTGGCCGCAATCTGTAGATCCCTGTTCCATCCTGGAGCGATTTGTTCCCTTCATGTTGCCTCGGCGATGGTGTTGGGCGGGGACTGTGTGTTAACACGGACCCATGTGTTTACACATGTTGTTCCTCACTGCCTATCACAGTCATGTATGTAGCTACTTCATTTGGAGGGAAATCTTTCAATCTACTTTCCTCAGCGTCAAAATCTTTCAGAAGGGCTGATTCGCCATTGGTTTGAATTGTTACTGTTCTGTAAGTTTTAAAGTAAATATAGACACATTTACCCATGGGTACACATGTTAACATCAAATGATCCATCCAAATTAACGTTAAACAACCTATCTATGATAACACCAAATGATCTAGCCATGATAGCACCAAATCATCTAGCCATGATAGCGCCAAATGATCTCCTCATGATAGCACCATATGATCTCCCCATGATAGCGCCAAATGATCTCCCCATGATTGCACCAAATTATCTATCCATAATAGCACCAAAGTATCTTCCCATGATTGCACCAAATGATCTCCCCATGATTGCACCAAATGATCTCCCCATGATAGCACCAAATGATCTCCCCATGATTGCACCAAATGATCTTCCCATGATAGCACCAAAGTATCTTCCCTTGGTAGCACCAAATGATCTCCCCATGATAGCACCAAATGATCTCCCCATGATAGCACCAAATGATCTATCCATGATAGCACTAAAGTATCTTCCCATGATAGCACCAAAGTATCTTCCCTTGGTAGCAGCAAATGATCTCCCCATGATAGCGCCAAATGATCTCCCCATGATTGCACCAAATGATCTAGCCATGATAGCACCAAATGATTTACCCATAATAGCACCAAAGTATCTTCCCTTGGTAGCGCCAAATGATCTCTCCATGATAGCGCAAAATGATCTCCCCATGATTGCACCAATTGATCTAGCCATGATAGCACCAAATGATCTTCCCATAATAGCACCAAATGATCTCCCAATGATTGCACCAAATGATCTACCCATGACAGCACCAAATGATCTTCCCATGATAGCACCAAAGTATCTATCCATGATAACACCACATGATCTACCCATGATAGCGCCAAATGATCTTCCCATGATAGCACAAAATGATCTCCTCGTGATAGCACTAAATGATCTTCCCATGATAGCACCAAATGATCTCCCCATGGTAGCACTAAATGATCTTCCCATGATAGCACCAAATGATCTTCCCATGATAGCGCCAAATGATAGCGCAAAATGATCTTCCCATGATAGCACCAAATGATCTTCCCATGATAGCACCAAAGTATCTTCCCATGATAGCACCAAAGTATCTTCCCTTGGTAGCGCCAAATGATCTCCCCATGATTGCACAAAATGATCTCCCCATGATAGCGCCAAATGATCTTCCCATGATAGCACCAAATGATCTTCCCATGATAGCACCAAATGATCTTCCCATGATAGCACCAAATGATCTCCCCGTGATTGCACCAAATGATCTCCCCATGAAAGCGCCAAATGATCTTCCCATGATAGCACCTGATGATCTTCCCATGATAGCGCCAAATGATCTACCCATGATAGCGCCAAATGATCCTACATATGATCTCCCCATGATAGCACCAAATGATCTTCCCATGATAGTACCAAATGATCTTCCCATGATAGCACCAAATGATCTTCCCATGATAGCACCAAATGATCTTCCCATAATAGCATCAAATGATCTTCCCATGATAGCACCAAATGATCTCCCCATGATAGCACTAAATGATCTCCCCATGATAGCACCAAATGATCTACCCATGAGTGCACCAAATGATCTTCCCATGATAGCGCCAGATGATCTTCACATGATAGCACCAAATGATCTTCCCATGATAGCGCCAAATGATCCTACCATGATAGCACCAAATGATCTCCCCATGATTGCACCAAATGATCTTCCCATGATAGCGCCAAATGATCTTCCCATGATAGCACCAAATGATCCTACATATGATCCCCCAATGAATGCTCCAAATGATCTTCCCATGATAGCGCCAAATGATCTTCCCATGATTGCACCAAGTAGTCTACCCATGATAGCACCAAAGTATCTATCCATGATAACACCATATGACCTCCCCATGATAGCACCAAATGATCCTACATGTGATCTTCCCATGATAGCACCAAATGATCTTCCCATGATAGCACCAAATGATCTTCCCATGATAGCACCAAATGATCTCCTTATGATTGCACCAAATGATCTCCCCATGATAGCACCAAATGATCTTCCCATGATAGCACCAAATGATCTCCCCATGATTGCACCAAATGATCTCCCCATGATAGCACCTGATGATTTTCCCATGATAGCTCCAAATGATCTACCCATGATAGCACCAAATGATCCTACATATGATCTCCCCATGATAGTACTCAATGATCTTCCCATGATAGCACAAAATGATCTTCCCATGATAGCACCAAATGATCTTCCCATAATAGCACCAAATGATCTTCCCATAATAGCACCAAATGATCTTCCCATGATAGCACCAAATGATCTACCCTTGATAGCACCAAGTGATCTTCCCATAATAGCACCAAATGATCTTCCCGTGATAGCACCGAATGATCTCCCCATGATAGCACCAAATGATCTTCCCATGATAGCACCATATGATCTTCCCATGACAGCACCAAATGATCTTCTCATGATAGCACAAAATGATCTTCCCATGATAGCACCAAATGATCTTCCTATGATAGCGCCAAATAGTCCTACCATGATAGCACCAAATGATCTCCCCATGATTGCACCAAATGATCTTCCCATGATAGCGCCAGATGATCTTCCCATGATAGCACCAAATGATCTTCCCATGATAGCGCTAAATGATCCTACCATGATAGCACCAAATGATCTACCCATGATAGCGCCAAATGATCTTCCCATGGTAGCACCAAATGATCTCCCCATGATAGCACAAAATGATCTTCCCATGATAGCACCATATGATCTTCCCATGATAGCACCAAATGATCTCCCATGATTGCACCAAATGATCTTCCAGTGATAGCGCCAAATGATCTTCCCATGATAGCACCAAATGATCCTACATATCATCCCCCAATGAATGCTCCAAATGATCTTCCCATGATAGCGCCAAATGATCTTCCCATGATTGCACCAAGTGATCTACCCATGATAGCACCAAAGTATCTATCCATGATAACACCATATGATCTCCCCATGATAGCACCAAATGATCCTACATGTGATCTCCCCATGATTGCTCCAAATGATCTTCCCATGATAGCGCCCAATGATCTTCCCATGATAGCACCAAATGATCTTCTCATGATTGCACAAAATGATCTCCCCATGATATCACCAAATGATCCAACCATGATAGCACCAATAATATTCCCATGATAACATCAAATGATCTACCCATGATAACACCATATGATCTACCCATGATAGCACCATATGATCTACCCATTATAACACCATATGATCTACCCATGATAACACCATGATCTAACCATAACACCATCAACCCATAACACCATATGATCTACCCATAATAACACCATATAATCTACCCATAACACAATCAACCCATGATAACACCATATGATACACCCAATTTAACACTAACCCATTTTAAGACTGAATGATGTAGCCACGGTTTTACACTGAATGATCTACCAAAGCTACAATGTTACGATCTGAAGTTCTTAAAAAATTACGCATTTGTAACTTGATTTACCTTTACCCAACTGAAAACTTTCTTCCCAAGTTATTTTATTTGCCTATTCAAGCATTTGCGTCTGGCGCTCAGTCACCCATGTCTGCCTTGAGTGTGTAATTAGTGATTAAAACTTCTTTGATGCAGACGACACGCAGAGTGCGACAACACAGATGAGACCAGGTGATTGTTGTGCCGGTATTGATCCCAACAGAGATACATTTGTATATCTCAGTCATAAAATAGTTTTTGTTTATCCTTTCCAAAACACATTCAGTCATTCTTTACATGGAGTTAGTCATAATTACATTTCTCTAAGTACCCGAAGACACCCATGTCTGTAATTTCTCGCTTTATTAATCCCATGTGTAATAAGGGCATTAGTATGACATGACATAAATAATTTGCCGTTCTGCAGCTTCAGCGTATTATAAAGATTATTGAGTGAAAGCTTTTGTAACGAGGGTGTCTTAGTGACGCTCGGGATGACCTGCACGGGGTCATGGTAGATAAAACAGTAAAGCTCCACACACTGTTGATCTGCAGAAGCAATGAAACTGAGTTTTCATTCACACAATGAAATTTATTTCATTGGGTCATGAATAAATGATGGCGAGACCATCTCTTGGTTGATTTCGACTTGGGATTAGGAGAAGTTGTATCCGTCAAGAGAATTGATGTGAAATCGTATTTTCAGGTTCACAAGTCTAATGATTCGGTAATTATTTTTTTATGCAATTTCATTCAATTTGTTTAATTGAATAGTTGAGTGAGCGTCGTTGTGAGTTCACAGGATGACATTTCTTGTCAGCCAGATCTGCACAATCAAGTTCCAAGTTGTCAGAATGGTTATCATTTTTGAATTATTCAGCAGATCATTTTACAATGATATTGTGCAAGCTAATTTCTTGTAAAATTACAGCAACTTCTAAGGAACTTGGGCTGTGAAGCTGTGATATGATTTGATTGTTATATATCATTTTGATTGTTATATATCATTTCGGTTGTTCGGTAATAAGCAAGTATGATGGTGCATTAAGTAGATTAAGTGATACATTTTCAATTATTAATGGTATGCCGGGCATTCATTTATGCTGATCAAATTTGTGTGGGCTCTGTATGCCTTGGCCCTCAGACAACTCGTGATGTCTGTCTTTTGTGTCTGTTGTGTCTGTAGACTTGTAGCCCTCAGAAAAGTAATAGTGGCTTGTGTCTGTAGACTTGTAGCCCTCAGATAAGTAGTGGTGTCTTGTGTCTGTAGACTTGTATCCTCAGACAAGTACTGGTGTCTCATGTGTCTGTAGACTTGTAGCCCTCGGATAAGTAGTGGTGTCTCATGTGTCTGTAGACTTGTAGCCCTCGGATAAGTAGTGGTGTCTGTTGTGTCTGTAGACTTGTAGCCCTCGGATAAGTAGTGGTGTCTGTTGTGTCTGTAGACTTGTAGCCCTCGGATAAGTAGTGGTGTCTGTTGTGTCTGTAGACTTGTAGCCCTCAGATAAGTAGTGGTGTCTGTTGTGTCTGTAGACTTGTAGCCCTCGGATAAGTAGTGGTGTCTGTTGTGTCTGTAGACTTGTAGCCCTCAGATAAGTAGTGGTGTCTGTTGTGTCTGTAGACTTGTAGCCCTCAGACAAGTACTGTTGTCTTGTGTCTGTAGACTTGTAGCCCTCAGATAAGTAGTGGTGTCTTGTGTCTGTAGACTTGTAGCCCTCGGATAAGTAGTGGTGTCTCATGTGTCTGTAGACTTGTAGCCCTCGGATAAGTAGTGGTGTCTCATGTGTCTGTAGACTTGTAGCCCTCAGATAAGTTGTGGTGTCTGTTGTGTCTGTAGACTTGTAGCCCTCAGACAAGTACTATTGTCTTGTGTCTGTAGACTTGTAGCCCTCAGATAAGTACTGTTGTCTTGTGTCTGTAGACTGTAGCCCTCAGACAAGTACTGTTGTCTTGTGTCTGTAGACTTGTAGCCCTCAGACAAGTACTGTTGTCTTGTGTCTGTAGACTTGTAGCCCTCAGACAAGTACTGTTGTCTTGTGTCTGTAGACTTGTAGCCCTCAGAAAAGTACTGTTGTCTTGTGTCTGTAGACTTGTAGCCTCAGAAAAGTAATGGCATCTGGTGTCTGACAACTACCGAGCTAGTGAGTGAATGTTACTTTATGCCACATCAGGGTATTAAGTGTCAGCTGGTCAATGATGATGCCAGCTAATGATCTGTGGAGGCTGTTCACATATATGTGCAGCCATTATCAATAACTAATAATTTCTTGTCTGTTCATGGATGTAGATAGTGTGTCTATTGTCCATGAACTGGAATCTGTTCCTGATGGCATTTCTCCTGTTATGTCTTCCAGCATCTGTATATCTGTGTATTTGTTTCTGCTGTTGATTCTTCCCAGACAACCAAGTTGCAACGGGGAGGAGCAAGGAAAGTAGTCCTGACTATCCATTGTCCAACTGATTAATGTGTCCTTATTGGTGTCCTCCAGGTACAAATCTACAGCTCACAGACCAATCAGATCACTCGGACACTGAATCGGTTCCGTGAAGTGGCACATTGTGGATCATTTAGGGATGACGGTCGCCTCCTTGTTGCTGGAAGTGATGAAGCCCAAGTTAAACTGTTCGACACGAGCAGTGGATCTATGCTCAGAGTTTTCAAAGGACACGATGGGTGAGTTGGGTGGATATAAGAGTTGAGGTCAGGAAACAAGATGGGTGAGTTGGGTGGATATAACAGTTGAGGTCAGGGAACAGGATGGGTGAGTTGGGTGGATATAACATTTGAGGTCAGGGAACAGGATGGGTGAGTTGGGTGGATATAAGAGTTGAGGTCAGGGAACAGGATGGGTGAGTTGGGTGAATAGAACAGTTGAGGTCAGGGAACAAGATGGGTGAGTTAGTTGGATATAACAGTTGAAGTCAGGGAACAGGATGGGTGAGTTGGGTGGATATAAGAGTTGAGGTCATGAAACAGGATGGGTGAGTTGGGTGGATATAACAGTTGAGGTCAGGGAACAGGATGGGTGAGTTGGGTGGATATAAGAGTTGAGGTCATGAAACAGGATGGGTGAGTTGGGTGAATAGAACAGTTGAGGTCAGGGATTGGATGGGTAAGTTGGGTGGATATAAGAGTTGAGGTCAGGGAACAAGATGGGTGAGTTAGTTGGATATAACAGTTGAAGTCAGGGAACAGGATGGGTGAGTTGGGTGGATATAAGAGTTGAGGTCATGAAACAGGATGGGTGAGTTGGGTGGATATAACAGTTGAGGTCAGGGAACAGGATGGGTGAGTTGGGTGGATATAAGAGTTGAGGTCATGAAACAGGATGGGTGAGTTGGGTGAATAGAACAGTTGAGGTCAGGGATTGGATGGGTAAGTTGGGTGGATATAAGAGTTGAGGTCAGGGAACAAGATGGGTGAGTTGGTTGGATATAAGAGTTGAGGTAAGGGAACAGAATGGGTGAGTTAGTTGGATATAACAGTTGAGGTCAGGGAACTGGATGGTTGAGTTGGGTGGATATAAGAGTTGAGGTCATGAAACAGGATGGGTGAGTTGGGTGGATATAACAGTTGAGGTCAGGGAACTGGATGGGTGAGTTGGGTGGATATAACAGTTGAGGTCAGGGAACAGGATGGGTGAGTTGGGTGAATAGAACAGTTGAGGTCAGGGAACAAGATGGATGAGTTAGTTGGATGTAACAGTTGAGGTCAGGAAACAGGATGGGTGAGTTGGGTGGATATAAGAGTTGAGGTCATGAAACAGGATGGGTGAGTTGGGTGGATGTAACAGTTGAGGTCAGGGAACAGGATGGGTGAGTTGGGTGGATATAACAGTTGAGGTAAGGGAACAGGATGGATGAGTTGGTTGATATAACAGTTAAGATCATGGAACAGGATGGGTGAGTTGGGTGGATATAAGAGTTGAGGTCAGGAAACAGGATGGGTAAGTTGGGTGGATATAAGAGTTGAGGTCAGGGAACAGGATGGGTGAGTTGGGTGGATATATGATGCTGTGATGAATGAATCATGAAAAATGAGGTCATGTGACATGGAGTCATGGAACGGGCGAGTTTTTAAGTTTCTAAGAGTAGGGAGATTTCAAGAGATACATGATGTGTATCAATCATTATAATACCTACTTCCATGGTTACTTTTGATTGTGCTCTTTAAGTGTTGACTTTTGCTGTATGTGTTGTGTCCCAAGTACCATGTGTTGTTTTGCTGTATGTGTTGTGTCCCCAGTACCATGTGTTGTTTTGCTGTATGTGTTGTGCCCCCAGTACCATGTGTTGTTTTGCTGTATGTGTTGTGCCCCCAGTACCATGTGTTGTTTTGCTGTATGTGTTGTGTCCCCAGTACCATGTGTTGTTTTGCTGTATGTGTTGTGCCCCCAGTACCATGTGTTGTTTTGCTGTATGTGTTGTGCCCCCAGTACCATGTGTTGTTTTGCTGTATGTGTTGTGCCCCCAGTACCATGTGTTGTTTTGCTGTATGTGTTGTGCCCCCAGTACCATGTGTTGTTTTGCTGTATGTGTTGTACCCCCAGTACCATGTGTTGTTTTGCTGTATGTGTTGTGTCCCCAGTACCATGTGTTGTTTTGCTGTATGTGTTGTGCCCCCAGGACCATGTGTTGTTTTGCTGTATGTGTTGTACCCCCAGTACCATGTGTTGTTTTGCTGTATGTGTTGTGCCCCCAGTACCATGTGTTGTTTTGCTGTATGTGTTGTACCCCCAGTACCATGTGTTGTTTTGCTGTATGTGTTGTGCCCCCAGGACCATGTGTTGTTTTGCTGTATGTGTTGTGCCCCCAGTACCATGTGTTGTTTTGCTGTATGTGTTGTGTCCCCAGTACCATGTGTTGTTTTGCTGTACTGCATGTGTTGTCACATTGTGATTTCAGCCCGGTGAATGTCACCAGGTTCCTGCAAGATCGGGTGAGAGTCATGTCCGGCTCAAATGACCGCTCAGTCCGAGTCTGGGACGTCCCAAGCGAGAAGCCTCTGATGATTTATGATGAGCATGAGGTTTGTAGACACTAAGGTGCATGTTAGTGGGATGTGTGTGGAGTGGCAGGACAACAGGTCTGGTAAATCCAAGAGCAGGATTTGCCTCATTTGTTTCAGGCTAAGATTCAGTGATGTGACATAATCTGTGACCTACAACTGAGTGATAAGGTCTGTGAGTGACCTACAGCTGTGTGATTCAATCTGTGTGACTTGCAGCTGTGTGACAATCTGTGTGACCTACAGTTGTGTGACACAATCTGTGTGACCTGCTGCTGTGTGACACAGTCTGTGTGACCTACTGCTGTGTAACACAATCTGTGTGTGACCTACAGCTGTGTGACACAATCTGTGTGTGACCTACAGCTCTGTGACACAATCTGTGTGTGACCCACAGCTGTGTGACATAGTCTGTGTGTGACCTACTACTGTGTGACACAATCTGTGTGTGACCTACAGCTGTGTGACATAGTCTGTGTGTGACCTACAGCTGTGTGACACAATCTGTGTGTGACCTACAGCTGTGTGTGACCTACAGCTGTGTTCCGTAACACAATCTGTGTGTGACCTTCAGCTGTGTGACACGATCTGTTTGTGACGTACTGCTGTGTGACACAATCTGTGTGTGACCCACAGCTGTGTACCGTAACACAATCTGTGTGTGACCTACAGCTGTGTGACACGATCTGTTTGTGACGTACTGCTGTGTGACACAATCTGTGTGTGACCCACAGCTGTGTACCGTAACACAATCTGTGTGTGACCTACAGCTGTGTGACACGATCTGTTTGTGACCTACTGCTGTGTGGCACAATCTGTGTGTGACCTACAGCTGAGTAACACATTCTGTGTGTGACCTACAGCTGTGTGACACGATCTGTTTGTGACCTACTGCTGTGTGACACAAATTGTGTGTGACCTACAGCTGTGTACCGTAACACAATCTGTGTGTGACCCACAGTCGTGTGACACACTGTTTTTTACTTTGTAACACATTGATACACTATTTATAAAGTATGTCATTTGTGAAAACTCCCTCAAATGACAGAATGTATTAGAATATATAGAGGGTATCAACACCTGGCTTGACAAAAGTAATTGTAAGTATTTGTAATATACTCACCGCCAAAAGAAACGAGAACCATAGACACAGATAGAGAAGTATGTACGTTAAGAGAAGTTTCCATTGTGTACCACTTAAGGACAAAACTAACAATAGGCATAGTGTTCTTTATTCTTATCACGATATGCTGCAAGTGATTTCCAAACTTTACACGCTAATCCTACCGACAAAAATGGTGAATCTCAAGTCATGGATCTATGACGTCACATGTGATGCGTTCATCAGCGTTGATTCACACAACATACCAGTATGTTTATTTGTGGATTGAACCAATCTTATATCTCTTGAATATGAGTAATTCTTCATATATTAACCAACATGTATGGTATTCATGTTTCTTTTGTCAGTGAGTATAGAAATGAAACATTGAAAATTCTCACTGTCAGAGCACACTTCCTAGCTTAGGTTGACCAGCTAGATCACTGTATATTATTAGTGGAGCAGAGAGATTATCACTATCAAAGTTTTGAAATTCATTATCTGGAATTCCTTGGTGTTGACAAAGGGGGCAGACTTGAGGTGTTGTGGATTAATCCCCCCTGAAATGGGGGATGTGAGCAGGAAATGGAAATATAAGAATTGAAGAAAGGAATGGCGGAATATTTTTCATGCCTGGGCCTTAAGCAGTGTCAATTGCTTCTGCCGACTATGATGGTGGAAGAAATTGGAGATTTAGTTTGACAATTTGTTCCTTGAGTTCCCAGATTCTCTTTCACAATGTGACATGATAAATTCTAACACAGCAAGATTTTGGCATGTTTTTTGTGATGGGTTCCGCTTTGCCCTCATTCTGTTACAGTTAGCTGATGCTCACTATTCTAAACATTTCCCACTATCATAGGGGGCTAGAGATGGAGAAATGTTGTTTCACCCTTTAACAACATCTACAACACAGACCTGTCATGGAGGTGTATAGGCAAAGACAAATGATATGGCTGGAAGAGGCTGAAATGTACAAGCCAAGTGGCAGGGAGGGCGAAATGTACGAGATCACATTTCAATATTCACCTGTCCTCTTGCAGGAGGATTAACCATTACCTCCATTGACCATTGTTCCAGGTGAAATCTGTCTGGAAATGTTGACTTAATGACATGCAAACATCAAACTTGACATGACAAGTGGCTTTTTGTACAGGTCATTTGAATTCAGTTTTGGCACATTGATTGTCAGATATGATGAAGATAGTTTTCACCAGTCTTTAACTTTCTGGGTTAACTTAAACTTCTTTTTTATTCGGGCAAATTTAGACAAGAAATCGCATTAGGGGGCTTAATGGTAATTTGGTTATTACAGGAAAAATGTCATGTGTTACTCTTACCAAGCTGTTATGACTAAACTTTGTAAGTACAGGGTTAGGGTAAGGGTTTTAGAGCACTTAATTGGGATCCAGAAGGGGGTGCAGGGGATGCCCACCCATCCTTTTTTTCCACTTTTTGTTTTTGCACTTTTTGAAAATCAATGTACTTACTAGCATAACTACATACAATGTGTGAAATCCATTTCTGGTGTCCCCCACCATGATATTGCTGGACTGAATTGCTGAAAGCGGCGTGAGACACAACTCACTCACTCCCTTTTTGGTTGGCAGTGTTTGAAATTATAGAGGGCCCTGGGTAAGTTTGCTCCCAGAGTATTTGAGAATCACCTAAATCTTTAGTTTTAACATTAGGGCAGTGACCAGGATTTGCTTAATTTCGAACACTCGATAGTCTTGGGTTGACTGGGGTGTGTTGTTTGTATTCCAAATGGGGGTTTCCCATACACCTCTTTTTATTTACATATTTCTTTCCTTATTGATACGACTCAGCGTTAGAAATTGGCACTAGTCCTGTAGTCCCTACCAAACTGCCCAATAGTAAAGATATCGTAAGGACTAGTAGGAATTGGCCCATTTTAAGGGTTTTGCTATATGTTATCATTATAAGGAGTAGTGGACAAAAGTGTTAGTTTCTAACCCTGAGACTTGCAACGTCTTTAACCCCTTTCTATCTAAAATTTCTGCAGATAGCTGCAAAATTGCTGATGTGCATTGGGTAATAATCTCTTTCACTCCATTTGAAAACCATGGCTTCTACATTAAAAATAATCTAAAGTAGCATCATTGCCTGATTGACAAATATTTCCCAAAACAAGTTTTTCAAGATTTTGTCTTTTGCTTTGATTAATTTATTTCATTTTATAAAAATGAAGTTTTTAACAACAATTAACTCTTTCATTTCATGGAATATAATCACTATCATTAGCATGATTATGCCCGATTGACTGGCCTGTTTGTTTCTCATAAACTGGTGTCTCAAGATTTATTTGTTTTGCTTTATATTTTGTTACATAATTAAATGATCACACTTGAAACAACACTAAAACCCTTCCATCTGAAAATATCTCACATGAAACATAATCACTAATATCATTAATGTGGGATTGACTAGGGTTGTAGATTTCCCCACCCAGCAACTATGATCCCCCTGATGCAAGCCCCCTGGGGGTAGGGGAATGTCGGTGTTAACCAGGTTTGATCTGGAGACCCCGAGGTCAGATCCAGGGCCCTGGAGATGATTAACAACATCTACTGCACAATTCTCAGAATTTCTGGCGTACTTGTAGAATTTGTCCAAATTCTCTAATGAAACCCGATATAACTTTCGATTCGTTTCCCATCTCATGTGGTTCTGTCTGGTGCCACACCATTGTGATGCCAGTACTCCCTGGGAAATATTCCACCTCTCCACAGATATAACTTTGGTAATTTATGAAGGTAACATATCTATCCCATGATATTGTGATAGCGTGTTAACAAATTCCCAACAAAGCCTGGCAAGGCAAACTCTGCATATCTCGTCAGATGGTTCTTTATTGATATAGATACTCTCAAGATAAACTCCTCACATTCAAATCCCCCTGTGCTTCATACAACTGAAATTCTCCAATTTGGAAAGCATTTTTCTGGCCCTTTTTACCCTTCAATTGCGACTTTAATTGGCAAAATTGATCAATGAAAAAATGTATGGGTTTTTCTATCCCGAAAGATATTGAAAGAAGTGTGGTAGACTCTCTGATGGCAGAGCAGAACACTGGGCTAAAATTGTAGGTCCTTGGCAAATTAATTTGAAAAGGAAATATTTTTTGCACATTTTGTCTGCCTATTGCTCATGTGTGAAATTAATCTGGAAAATAGTTTCCCTTGTTACGTACGGATTCCTGCTCTGACTCAAAACATTAATCCCAGAATGAAAATAGTTGCATATCTTTGAAGAAGCGATATGCTTGTGCATTGCAGGAGAAATCAACGTTGAATGTAAATATCGGTTTTTGATAGCTGTTGTGTACAAGTTTGTGGACTTGATCGATTGTATCTGGAGTAGTTTACATACCTACTGTGGGGTTGCGATGTCTTGAAACATGTGTCGAGCAGATTAATAGTCTTTTTATTATCAAATTTGCCATAAGAAATAGAGCACTTTTGATGATGATTGCAAAATAATTGATGTTGATTTCCCCGGAAGTTGTACATTTCATGGACGTAGGTTTTCATTTCTACTAGTTTTTCCTCCCACATGTTTGATGATATTTTCATATTTGGTAAGTGCCAGCCACGACTCCTGACTTACATCAAATTGAAATTGTAGTCCTCATCTGCTTCATTGATTAACAATTACAATGTTTATTTATTTTTAATATGTTTGTGTCAGCACTTCTTTTTCAAGTGATGGATTTGTCTAAAAAAGTAATTCTGGCTTTTAAACTTGTTTAAATTTCCTTTAAATTCAGAAAAATAAACGATTCTTGTTTTCGCATGTTTTCGGACGCACAGTTTTTAGCGGATCAAGTTGGATTTATGAAAATAAGTATTTGTATTTCTTTTACAAATTAATTAATAAGCATGTAAATGCAATTAATAATCTTGGAACATATTTGTAAGTTGTAACCAGAACCCCCTGGTGATGAAGTGATTCATCTACAAAGTGGTAATTTTAATTGGTAAATGGATTCCTCCTTCCCTGATGTGGTATTGAGAGCATTCAGTTAATTTGCTTCTCTTTCAAGCAATGGCCATTCCTGATTTCTCCCAAATTTATCTCTGTCCCACATGTCCACTAAAGCCAGCCCCCCTGCTCCCTGAAAAATAAGCTTAGTGACATTTTAATGTGCAGGGATGAAGAGATGCAACAAGCATCATGTGGGCTGCACATGACAGGTCATGACCCCAAGGTCGGTGCTTGACCCTAAACACTCGACCTCCTCATTGACCCCTGAACCAGGCTGCATTGACCAACCAGAGATTGTTGTATGTTGATTGACAGATTGACGAGAAATTGACTTGCCCCTTGCAGTCAGGGTGTTTGTGAATGACAGGTGACATGGGGAAAGGTTATTAGCCAGTGTTGTAAATGATACTGATTGTCAGGTGATATTAACAAGCTATAACACTCAGCTGATGAGAGAGATGGCCACTTAGAAACATCCCTGGCTACATGTGTCATTTGATGCTCTGTTGCAGAGGCTGTCAATGATTATCTGTGTAATTGAAAACTGGGTGAATGTGGATTATGATCTTGTGTTGTTTGTATTGGATGCACTGATATCTGTATTCAAGACGTGGACAAATAATGAAGTTAATATCTTTTATCATGCTATTGAGTGAATGGGATTAACATTTTCTCTATTTAACCGACTGTCTCCATTTAAATTAATGGCCTGACCCAATCAATAAAATAATAAATCATGAAGTTAATTTTTTTCAATAATTGAAAAAGTATGTATTACTAAAATTTAAGTAAAATATACATAAATATTTCTTGCAACATTTAGGCCAGGTTTGTCCGTTAAATATGAAAATATATTGGTGAAATGAAGTGAGTTTTATATGGGACATGTGGTATGAGACACTTCATAAAAACAGTTTTTGTTATCTAAAATAAATCATTGTGAGACTGTAAGGTATGGTGTGAAATCAGTAAGATATGTTGTATTATAGATATAGTTGTGGTTTATAAGATATTAAAAGGCAATCAGTTTTCATACAAAGAAATTCAAATCACTTTATGATTTTTTGTAAAAGAAAAGAAATCATGGATACTTACTCAATAAGAAAATGTTCCAGCTGTAGCAATTATATCAGGGAGGCAGCCTCTCGTGATTCAACCTTTTGGGGATTTGTCGGCAGAATTGTCCCAGAACTGCATGTATGTCACAAGAGCTGACTGTCAAGTGAGGATTTTGTGGTTACAGTGTTAGCCTGGCCTGGTGCGTCATCTTTCCTCAACAGCATTGATAGTTGCTCATGACATCAACCACTGGGTTGCCTGGCCCACATTTGATTATTTAAATGCTGTGGCAATGTACCTGGAACTTTGCAAGCCACAATGTAAAGCTACTCTCGTTCAGTCAAGTGAAACAACAACTAATATCACAACCAAGTCTTCAATGCAAAATTGATCAAACATTTAGTGTTGCAATCAACTTTTCATTTAAAAATTTAAAAAAAATAATATTTTTCAAAAACATGCACAGGATAATTAAAATATAAATTAACTTAGGCTAATAGAACACAAGACTAACGTTGTGACAAACACACTTTTTTCTTAATAGTACTAATAGATTTTTAAATATTTATTTGTGTTTGTATTCAATTTAACTATGACTGAAATGATTCTTGTCTTCTCACTTTCTGTTAGAGGAACATGATTAATACCCAGCTAACCAATGTTAACAGTGCAATATTTCTCTGAAAACATTCTAAACACTTTGATGGTTTGGTAATGAGAACTTTGACTGGGGCAACTAATTCCAGATGTCTGTGAATTGACAGGAATCAATGGAAGATACCAGATGAGGAAATGGTTCTGGAATTCCTCGATGGTTTTAATTTGTGGAATGGTTAAAGGGAAAGTTATGATTATACATGTAATAACAATTATTTTGTTATAAAATATGCATACAGTCATTCATAAATGTGAGACATAAAAATTCAAACCATTTGTTTCAATCTTTATTAAACATTATTAATCACATGGTTTGTTTCAATCATATGGGACATTTGTTAATTATATGTTTTATATTTTGTTCAATTGAAATGTAAATTTTAGCAAAATGTATCCTATGTGGTCAAAGAATCTATTTTTGAGAAAGGGACCCAATCCTGCACACATTGCAATTCTAGGGCAATAGACATTGAAAATTAGTTTTCAGAAAATTAATTATGGAATTAAACCTGTGAACCCGTTTTGTGCCCACATAGTTTTGTCTTTCATCGCTGGTCAGAGGGTACAGGTGTATCATCTTTGGAACGACTGTTTGTTTATTTTCACACCTGGTTAATCTATTGTCCAGCATTATAGCGTCCTCGACCTGATTGAAGGGTTGAGTGTTACCTGTGTTGTGATCTCCGTTGACGGTGATGTATTGAGGTCGGGACGGTGCAAATCAGCAACAGTATCCAGCCCTGGGTTATCATTGTTTCCACAGAGAACCAACTTACTTTTTCATGTGTTTTGTAAACTCACAAAGGATGGGCAAAAAAGCAGGAAGTTTGAAATAGAAAACAATCGTGTGATTTGACTGTATTGTTTGATGGTAATCTACAAGGTGATGCAGACAGACTGCAGGAAAGACCTGGCCTATCTGCGTCAGAAAGACGAACATTGTCAGCAACACCAGCCTTGATATCCTGGGTGAAAATCTAACTGACAGACATATGCAACTTCATTAGCATGGAAGTCTATATTAGTAATATCAGGTTGCGATGGGGATACAGTTTTGACCAGTGGATGCTGATGGAGATGTATTGTTTGTTGGATGGGGTGAGAGTTGATGAACAAGCTTGGGTAAAAAGAAAGCATTTTTTGAGATTCTCAATTGTTTTTCATATAAGATATCTTTCAAGATGGGTATCACGGCAAACTTTTTGAAAAATATACTTTTGACAAAGTTGGCAGTTAGAACCATTCTGAAACTTCCCAGCATTTCATGCATGGGATTCTTGTGTGGAATTGGTCCCAGGAGGCCCATACTAGTTGTCAGGAGAGAGTAGGATCTATATATAAAAGATAATTTGTTCCAGAAAATACTGAAAAAAAAATATAAAGAAAAAAAAAATATAAAGAAAAAAATTGTTTGCTGGTTATGCTGGATGTGTCCTGAAAAAAATATATGTTGAAAATAAAATTGTTTAGCTTCCCCTTTCACAAAAAAATTGTATATCTTCTAGCAGTGTCTAAAGCAGTGTCTAAAGCAAAGCATTCTCTGTCTCCAACAATAATCACCACTCCTAGTTAATAGTGTTCTGAAAATTGTATATCTTCTAGCAGTGTCTAAAGCAGTGTTTAAAGCAAAGCGTTCTCTGTCTCCAACAATAATCCCCACTCCTAGTTAATAGTGTTCTGAAAATTGTATATCTTCCAGCAATGTCTAAAGCAGTGTCTAAAGCAAAGCGTTCTCTGTCTCCAACAATAATCCCCACTCCTAGTTACTAGTGTTCTGAAAATTGTATATCTTCTAGCAGTGTCTAAAGCAGTGTCTAAAGCAAAGCGTTCTCTGTCTCCAACAATAATCCCCACTCCTAGTTAATAGTGTTCTGAAAATTGTATATCTTCTAGCAGTGTCTAAAGCAGTGTCTAAAGCAAAGCATTCTCTGTCTCCAACAATAATCCCCACTCCTAGTTAATAGTGTTCTGAAAATTGTATATCTTCTAGCAGTGTCTAAAGCAGTGTCTAAAGCAAAGCGTTCTCTGTCTCCAACAATAATCCCCACTCCTAGTTACTAGTGTTCTGAAAATTGTATATCTTCCAGCAATGTCTAAAGCAGTGTCTAAAGCAAAGCGTTCTCTGTCTCCAACAATAATCCCCACTCCTAGTTAATAGTGTTCTGAAAATTGTATATCTTCCAGCAGTGTCTAAAGCAGTGTCTAAAGCAAAGCGTTCTCTGTCTCCAACAATAATCCCCACTCCTAGTTACTAGTGTTCTGAAAATTGTATATCTTCCAGCAATGTCTAAAGCAGTGTCTAAAGCAAAGCGTTCTCTGTCTCCAACAATAATCCCCACTCCTAGTTAATGGTGTTCTGAAAATTGTATATCTTCCAGCAGTGTCTAAAGCAGTGTCTAAAGCAGTGTCTAAAGCAAACCGTTCTCTGTCTCCAACAATAATCCCCACTCCTAGTTTTATAGTGTTCTGTTTGCCTTTGTTTTATAGATGTTTATAAGTACAACAGACTAAGTTCACAATACCATCATAGTACTACATGCTGTGTGTTAGTGTTTCAGTTACTGTAGTAATACATGTATGTAGTTAGAATGCCTCCAGTCCTGGCCCATTGGTGTCTTTGTGGCCCAAATGTCAGAATTGTTGTTCTCAGTAATTGGGGATCTGTTAGTACTATGTTCTTCAGATGTATGAACCACATCAGGACAGGGATATTATCAACATGTTTCTCATTATCAGTTAAGACATGGTTTGTGAATTAGGTTTTCAGGGCAGAGGATAATTTTTGTTTTTGTACATCTGGATTTGCTATGAGTTCTGTAATGTGAACATTGTCAGGATTTTAATGGAGGGGTAGAAAGAATAAATGTTGTCTGTTCCACTGCTAAAGAGGAAACTGAAAAGCTTGCGTTACTGATCCCGTTTCACAGAGCTATCAGTTTGACTATCGTAAACCTATGTACAATCATCTTAGTGCTATTATCCCTTGGATGAACAGGGCTCAAGTCCCATCTTAGTACTGAGGTAATCATTTGTGAAATGGAGCCCTGATCATTTTGAAAGTAATTTATTGATGAGAACAAAAAAATTGGTGAATTAAAATGTTTTTCTTCCTTGTTCAAGCATCGCTTATCCTTTGTTTTCATGAAATTCATGAAATATAAAAAAAAACAATGCAATGTTAAAATCATGAAACAAATATCTCTCATATTTTGTCAACCATAAAATATCTGTGGATCACGTTGTTCCTGGCCCTGCCTTGTCACCTGTCATGTTAATTGATGTCACACACTGACAGCCTGGTGTTGTTCCCCAGGACTATGTGAGGTGCGGCGTATCCAGCATGGCCAGCACAGACATCATCCTCACAGGTGAGTCAATGTGGGAATCATGGCTAGGTAGCAGAAGAGTTATCTCCCTTTATTGCCAAACTTGGTCTTGTTATATCATCAGTAAATTGCATTTCACCCTGTGAATAATTCACAGGCTCTGATTGATGAAAATATTGTTGTATTATTATTGCTTTGGCTGGGAGGACTAGGGGTATTTTAAGTGATTGTTTAAGTAAAGAAATAGACAATCATGATTCAGAAATACTTGTATCTACATGCTAATTTCGTTCTCATGGTGTGAATGTCCAAGACTATTTCTGTTATGTATGTAAAAGTATTCAGACTTATGGGACCTCTTTAACAGAAATAGTACCAGTAGGTAATATGAAATTGTGTGGAAAACAGTTCAAAATATACAGGAAAAATCAGGGAAATACATTATGACAAATAAAACAAGTTAGAGTCAAATTCCTTCTGAAAAGAAATATATTATATGTGTAGTCAGTATCTGCCATAGCTGCTTTTTGTGTTAAGTGTTCTGTCAGATCTTCATACGTGGTGAACAAAAATAATGATTTTCTCTTCCCTTGTGAGTAGATCGAGCTACTAACAGTGTGTGTTTTCTGCAGGTTCTTATGATCACACGGTTCGGATGTTTGACACTCGGGTGAAGGGAAGCGCCATGACAGTCGACCATGGGTACCCGGTAGAGAGCCTTGTCATGTTCCCCCATGGCAGCATCTTCATGTCAGCAGGTGGGTGGTACACGTGGTTGTCGGGGAGCACAGTTCCACCTGAAATGAGGATTGGGTGGTTGCGATGTGTGACCTGGTTCATTGTGTTGTTGTATCCAATAAAACTCACTCACTCACTCACACACATGTGAAGATCCGGCCAGAATAGGTTAAAGGCGACTATGATGATGTCATTGAAAAATGCACTTAGTTTATCATTAAAAACATAATTAATATTCTCTTTTTTTTAATAAATAGAATGCTCCTGGTTTGGAGACAACTGGGATGGTGATATATGGCATTATTAAAGTATGTCCAAAACATTATGGCACTTTCAAACAAAACATGAGCAATTCTTTTTGTCAAACACATGTGAACGTTATACTATAATTATGAAATATCTCCAAGCCAACACCACTGAGAGGCAGTCAGCTGATGGTTCCACCTAGATGAATCATCCCCTCTTTGTAATCACTGAACTCACTCAGCAATCAAAACTGGAATTCAGAATTGAACAAGTATGTGAATCTAGACAATCACTATCTCCATCACCACGTTAGAATGGAGTCTTTGGCTCCTGAAGGAAGTGGTGTTATTGATGCCAGGACAAGCCGACATATTGTCTAAAGCAAACTATGTACCCCTCAAACTTTGATTAGCAGTGCCACTGTATGGAAAAGAACTTTTTTAATTGTACGATGAAAATGCACCATCTCAAGCAAGTTGTGATGTTAATTAAGTTTTTCAAATTACAAATTCCGAGCAGCGTGGTGGGTCGGACTTGTGTAATTGTAAGGCTGTGTTGGTTGTGCCACTGTTGTTGATGCACAATGTTAATATTATTCTGTCAAAGCATTCCATGGAATAGAAAAAAAAAACGGTTGTAGAAATTAATCTGAAACATTTACAATTGATAATGGTGACACCCCTTCTGCACAAACACCCCCCCCCCCCCCCCACACACACACACACTCCCCCCCCCCCCTTCAATTTGCCTCCCTTAGTTGTAGCAGGATCCCAGATAAGCACACTCTTTGAGCTTTTCCCATTAAAAGCTCATGCTTGTCGTAAGAGGCAACTAATGGGATCGGGTAGTCAAGCTCGCTGACTTGGTTGACGCATGTCAGCGTATCCCAACTCTCTCATAATGGTTCCGGGGGCACGGGTGGCCCAGTCGTCTAAGGCGCCGCAATTCGCTGTGCAGAGTTGCGTCCCCTGGACATGCCAGAAACCTATGATTGTGGGTTCGAATCCCGGTTCGCCCTGATTATGTTTCTAGGTTTGTCAGCACCATACCCGTGCTCGTGGGTTTCACCGAAGTGGTAAACGTCTGAGACCTGCATCACTTGGGGCTTTCCTCCCACATTAAGCTGACACGCCGTGATATAACTGGAATACTGTTAAAAGCGGCGTTAAACCCAACTCACTCACTCACTCACTCATAATGGTTCCCCAACAACTATTTCACTTATATGAAACACTTCATTGGTGATGAAAATTCCACTATACTTTTTATCTACCTCTAGGAATTTTAAAAAGTGTTTATATTCTGTTTTAAGTTTGTTAAAACAAGCAATTGAGAATGTTGACATTTGAAACCTCGATGGTCTGGGTAACGATCTGCAGTGGGACTGATGTGTTGTAATATGGATAACAGGACATGCATTGATGTATGCCACTATTTGCTCAGGCACTGTTGGCGATATTACAACCTCACACACTGATTTGTCTAACAGAAATATCCTTCATTGAAAATAGATTTTTACGAAAAACTCATAATACTCCTCTCAGATTAAACTTGGGAGCTTAATAGGTAGTAATTACATTTTTTCCTTCCATTTGACTTTGTAAGTTAATTTCATGAGGAAACTTTGGCAAAGTCATCTGTTATAGATGAAAACTTTTACTAACTTGTTTTTAACATGCACGTGTGCCAGAGCGTTAGTTTTGATTGTGTCACCAATGAGTTTAGCATATTGGGCAGGGTCGGAGAGAGCGAACTTCTTCCAAGTTGAATGATTGTTGCAGAAAAAGTTGGCGAAGATTATCAATATATGACTATGACAAATGATGTGAAAATGAGGCAGCCATATTGCTCTGTATGTAAATATTAATGTGCTAATGTGTCTTATGCAGCAAAACAGACAGATTAACCATGAGAAGAAGCGATGAAAGTGTTTTTTGATGATTTCCCTTGCACATAACATCAAAAAAGACATTTTAATTGGCCAGCTCCAGCCAGTAATGTAAACAAATAAAGGAACTTTGATTACTGATCAGCCCGCTTATGAAGTTGTCGATTTGAAAAGTTGTTTTTGAATTTGATTTTTTCTTTATTGTGTCAGAAAGCTACAAAGCCACAGGGAATTGCCAGTATGATTTAACATCACTGTGAGAGTGTGTTGATGATTTATTAACAGCTCTTGATGCATAATGATAGTAGCAGGTAGCAGGATCGAGTCTGAAATAAACGTGTGATACACATCTGTACGCAGGAGTAGTGTTCATGAGTGTACACACACACGTATTGGGCCAGAGGCACCTTGACGGAAATGTGCGGGAGGGAATGGTAGAATTGAAACATTTGCATGAAATTAATAAATATTTAGAAAAGGAAAATATATATAACTCGCTGAAGAGCCAAGTGTAGCCTGGCCTGACATTAATGTGATATACACATGGTAAGATTGTGATGGATTGTGTGTGTTTGTGTGTGTTTGCGTGTGTTTGAAGTGTGTGTACTAGTGGCCTCCAGTATTATAGAGCAAAGTACCTCATTCATGCTTTCACGTTTCGGGGTGGGGGGTCCCTTGTGTAAGGTGCCATAATTTGCTGTGCAGAGTTGTGTCCCTTTGCATGCCCCAAACTCATGATTATAGGTTTAAATCTCGGTTTTGCCCTAATTATATTTTTAGGTTTTTCAGAACTTTATCCAAGCTCATGGGTTTCACCAAAGTGGTAAATGACTTGCATCACTTCGGGCTTCCCTCCCACAGTTAGCTGGCAAGCTGTAATATAACTGGAATACTGTTCAAAACAGCATTGAAACCAACTCACTTCACAATTCAGTGACATTGGCCATGTATCTAATTTACTGGGGAGAGTTGTCCCCCTTATGCATGCCACGATCCTATGATCGTAGGTAGGAAGCCCAGATTCACCCTGATCATTTTCCGCACCAAACCCATGCTTGTGGATTTCAGCCAGGTCGTTAATGCCTTATATCTTAGTTACTTCCTTTCCTCCACTTTAAGCTGACAAACTGTGATATACCTGCCAATACTTTCAGAATCCCCTTGTTTCTTGTTGTTAGTTTCCATAGACATGGGGATTGGGTGTCTTGACTTGGCTATTTGCATGACATCATTCCCAACAGCATGGATTCATTGTTTCAGTCACTGTTTTGTGGATGTTGCAGTCTCTATCCTTAAGTGATGATTAATGTATATGAAGGAAGTGTTGATTCCCAACAGAGCTTCATTCCACTAAGCAGTCTTTAGAGATTGTGACCCTTGCTATCCTGTGCTCGTAAGACAAGATGTGCTACCCCGTGCTTGTAAGACAGGACCTGCTACCCGGTGCTTGTAAGAAAGCACCTGCTACCCCGTGCTTGTAAGACAGTACCTGCTACCCCGTGCTTGTAAGACAGGACCTGCTACCCCTTGCTTGTAAGACCAGACCTGCTACCCCTTGCTTGTGAGACAGGACCTGCTACCCCTTGCTTGTAAGAAAGCACCTGCTACCCCGTGCTTGTAAGACAGGACCTGCTACCCCGTGCTTGTAAGACAGTACCTGCTACCCCTTGCTTGTAAGACAGGACCTGCTACCCCGTGCTTGTAAGACAGGACCTGTTACCCCGTGCTTGTAAGACAGTACCTGCTACCCCGTGCTTGTAAGACAGGACCTGCTACCCCGTGCTTGTAAGACAGTACCTGCTACCCCTTGCTTGTAAGAAAGCACCTGCTACCCCGTGCTTGTAAGACAGGACCTGCTACCCCGTGCTTGTAAGACAGTACCTGCTACCCCTTGCTTGTAAGACAGGACCTGCTACCCCGTGCTTGTAAGACAGGACCTATTACCCTGTGCTTGTAAGACAGTACCTGCTACCCCGTGCTTGTAAGACAGGACCTGCTACCCCGTGCTTGTAAGACAGTACCTGCTACCCCGTGCTTGTAAGACAGGACCTGCTACCCCTTGCTTATAAGACAGGACCTGCTACCCCGTGCTTGTAAGACAGGACCTGCTACCCGGTGCTTGTAAGACAGGACCTGCTACCCTGTGCTTGTAAGACAGGACCTGCTACCCCGTGCTTGTAAGACCAGACCTGCTACCCCCGTGCTTGTAAGACAGGACCTGTTACCCCTTGCTTGTAAGACAGGACCTGCTACCCCTTGCTTGTAAGATATGACCTGCTACCCCCTGCTTGTAAGACAGGACCTGCTACCCCGTGCTTGTAAGACAGGACCTGCTACCCCGTGCTTGGAAGACCAGACCTTCTACCCCTTGCTTGTGAGACAGGACCTGCTACCCCTTGCTTGTAAGACAGGACCTGCTACCCCGTGCTTGTTAGACAGGACCTGTTACCCCTTGCTTGTAAGACAGGACCTGCTACCCCGTGCTTGGAAGACCAGACCTTCTACCCCTTGCTTGTGAGACAGGACCCCCTACCCCTTGCTTGTAAGACAGGACCTGCTACCCCGTGCTTGTAAGACAGTACCCACTACCCCGTGCTTGTAAGACAGGACCCCTACCCCGTGCTTGTAAGACAGGACCTGCTACCCTGTGAGACAAGCTAGAGGAGAGAACTCTATTTGGATGAACTGTTGCACTTCGCTTCATGATGATCTTCAAATTAATAAAGCAGTGAAAGGGTTAAGGAAATACTGTACAACTACCGTATTCACCCTGTGCCTTGGTGCTAACAATATTGACATGGAGGGGCTTACCTTCACCCCATACACAAACCTTTGTTGTCAGAGATCCAACACACTTTTGATGAAACTAAGCCTTTTTTTATCAAATATTTTACAGTTATATACCCCTACACTGCTGTGTTTTCTGTACAGAGATATCTACACACAATCATGTAGATTGTTGGGCGTGTACATAATGATTACTTACAGGTTGGTCTTGAACCTGGTCACTGAGTTCTTATTGGAGTAGGGTGCTTTATACAGTGAATACAGTATTCTTTTACCAAAGTACCATGTTATAAAGACATTACTTGCTCGTTATTAGTTACTTCTCTCACAACGGCTCCATCCTTTTACCATTCTCGTTGCTGTTGTGAAATGTTTTAATGGTGTTAAAAGATAACAAGGTTGGTTGTATTCTTAAGGGCTTTTGCTAAAAATAAGAGAAAGCTTTGCATGTTTTAAAAATAATCTCACAGACTTAGGCTGAGCTTGATTATATATTACTTAAAAAATATGTACATCATTTAACGAGTCCTCACAGGCTAATCTTTAAACAGAGAATCTGCTTATCATAAATCATGCAGTCTTTTACCGTAACAGAGTGTTAATTTTCAAAATGTTCTCAATGTTTTGTTGTGAGATCATTAGCAAAGCATGTATTCACCATTAAGCAGCTCTCAAAAATAAAATAGCTATGCCAGCATTCTCACCTGCATACCGTTTCTCTAAAACAATTTTATTTTGGCAATTTTGTAGCCAGTTAGTAAGCTGACTATGAGTATCCCACATGTTGTATTGGGTGGCCCTGGTAAGACAATAGCACCATGTAGCCACAGACTTTATGGTAGCCATCAGTGTTTGGCAACAACAAATAGAAATAAACAGACTTGAAGGTAAACACACATGATAAAGTGATGGATAAGTTATAGTGAGTGCTGATACTGCTCCAGATAAAACGATGAAAGTGATCCTCTGCCAGGACTATCTGAAAATAATCTGCCTCTTCTAAATGTCTGTTGCCATTACCCAAAGAATGCCATATGATATTTCTACATTAACTCTTCTGTGAGATGTACTATGATGAATGCTAGTTGACCTCTGGGAGAGGGAGGGGGTGGTGTGGAGGGAGTGTCTGGATGGGGATTAGGGACTATGAGAATATGAGAACTATTTTTATGTTATCTGTATTGTAGATTCAAGTATGTAGATTGCTACTTGGGTACAGTCAGGGTAGTGGGCCTGAAGAAGGAACGTGGACTTGAATTTGGAATCGGGGACAGTTTCAGTGGAAATAGTGACTTTGGTCTGCATTTAGTTGTACAATAGATATAGTCTGCACCATATACATGCTCTGATTTTGTACAAGGTCCCAAGTGGGCATTGTTGTACGATAAAAATTCTTGATTTTTGATTCTATGCTATTAAATTCCTTTTTTTTACAATTAAAATTCTTGATTCTATATACTATTAAATTCCTGAAATACTGATCAAATAAGCATTTCAACTTTTTTTACAATGGGGTTTAACCTCTCAGACATTTGTCCTAGATGAACATTCTGCAGCTAAAATTGCAAAATACTGCGATATATCCGTAGTAAAAACAATATTTATACAAACTCATTATTTGGGAACTTGAATCCACACCCGAAATAATTCCCCAAACTGTCATAAACAGTGATTATTGGATACATAATATAGACAATAATTATTTTTGGTTAGATGTAAACATGGTTCATGTCAAAATACCACAAGAACATATGAAATTGTGAAATATTTATTTCATATTTTGTTTTGTAGCAGGATTTGTATGTTTGAAATACATGTTAAATGTTTGGGCATCATCTGGGCAAAATGTGATACAAAATAATGAAAACTGAAGTATTTATTGATAAAAAAGGGCATGTTCCACTTTTCTTCTGCAATTCTGGGTCGAGAATATTCTGCAGATCTTTCTGTGATCATGGAAATGCAGCATTTTTCTGGGACTGAGACATGAAGTTTCGAGTTAAATGATGGTGTTTAATCTCTGTCAATGAGTTTGGGGTGAGATAATGGAGTTTTTCTCTGAGACATGTAGGTTGGGTGGGATAATGGAGTTAATCTCTGAGACATGTAGGTGGGGTGAGTTAATGGAGTTTAATCTCTGAGACATGTAGGTGGGATGAGATAATGGAGTTTAATCTCTGAGACATGTAGGTGGCGTGAGATAATAGGGTTTGATCTCTGAGGCAAGAGGGCGTGGGGTGAACATGATGGGGTCTGACATCTAATGGAAGCAGATATAGATGTGGAAGGATTGGCAAACTCTGACCAACCAGGGAATCAAAAGTTTAGGTTCATCAGGAAATGGTGTGGGGGGGTTTGGGTGAACAGAATGGAGAAGTAAGTTCAGTATATTTCAAAGCAATATATGAACCAGGGATGTTTTTTGAAAAAGATACTTTTGCCTGAGATATTCCACCCCAAAAAAGTTAGCTTTCATTAGACATGCAGGATGTCTTGAAAAATGTATTGTTTGGCTCTAACAGAGAAAAAAATGTATTGAATCAGTGACAAAAAAAGCACAGATCTATCTTATAGAGTAGAGTGAGCTGACCTGTAGAGGAGGTGACAGAGTATGTGGGAGAATCATGGTGCCATGGAGGGCAAGTCAGCACCACAGAGACAACCAAATCATGAAAGACTATGTGTTGTAGATGACGCTGAGATAATGCTTGACCAGGAGTCCGCACAATACGGTAGATATCAAACACATGTGCAGTCCACGTACAAGGGTCATTGGGTCTAACTTGCTATTTCACATCAGGACATTGGGCACAAATAGGTCTGTAGCAGCCCATGTTTGTCATGAGAAGCATCTAAATACAAATCTAAATACAAAGATATGTTGGCTGATGTGTTGTGACGATTGTAATGTGAGGAGATCTCACACATCTTACCTGGATGATATTTCCTTAGACTGAGCATTGTTCTTGCTATCTGCCACTAGTATTTCCTAAGACTGAGCATTGTTCTTGCTATCTGCCACTAGTATTTTTTAAGACTGAGCATTGCTCTTGCTATCTGCCACTAGTATTTCCTGAGACTGAGCATTGTTCTTGCTATCTGCCACTAGTATTTCCTGAGACTGAACATTGTTCTTGCTATCTGCCACTAGTATTTCCTGAGACTGAGCATTGCTCTTGCTATCTGCCACTAGTATTTCCTGAGACTGAGCATTGTTCTTGCTATCTGCCACTAGTATTTCCTGAGACTGAGCATTGTTCTTGCTATCTGCCACTAGTATTTCCTGAAACTGAACATTGTTCTTGCTATCTGCCACTAGTATTTCCTGAGACTGAACATTGTTCTTGCTATCTGCCACTAGTATTTCCTGAGACTGAGCATTGTTCTTGCTATCTGCCACTAGTATTTCCTGAGACTGAACATTGTTCTTGCTATCTGCCACTAGTATTTCCTGAGACTGAGCATTGTTCTTGCTATCTGCCACTAGTATTTCCAGAGACTGAACATTGTTCTTGCTATCTGCCACTAGTATTCCCTAAGACTGAGCATTGTTCTTGCTATCACCCACTAGTATTTCCTGAGACTGAGCATTGTTCTTGCTATCTGCCACTAGTATTTCCTGAGACTGAACATTGTTCTTGCTATCTGCCACTAGTATTTTCTGAGACTGAACATTGTTCTTGCTATCTGCCACTAGTATTTCCTAAGACTGAACATTGTTCTTGCTATCAGCCACTAGTATTTCCTAAGACTGAACATTGTTCTTGCTTGTTTGATAGGCATTACTTAGAAGTTGGCGGATGACACGATTGACACAATTTTATGGATAACAACTTCTTTAATACTGTAAAAAGCGACGTTTCGGTATAGATCCTTATACCGTTGTCAAGCAAGACAACAGCCACTAGTTTGCTAGTTCCGAGGTGGATCCTTTGATGCAATAGACCATGATGTTATGGAAAATGCTGCAGGTCACATCCAACATGCCTTGTGAACAACTTTTGGTTATTGGGGCAATCAGTAATTTTTGGTTTTGTTTAGTAATCTGCCACCTTAATCCCCATCGATGCTAATGAGTTTCAATTTGTTTTTTTCCTTCTGATGAAGAAAGAAAAGGGTGAAAGAACTTAATTTTCTTATAAGAAACTGTCGTAGGGGTCGTATTTCTGTCACAAAAAAAACAGAAAGAGAGAAAAGAGTCTGAAAAGGAGAGTGACAAACTGAAGGATGAACTATGAAACAAGTCTATCCACCCCCTCCTCTAAAGGGAAGGATAATCACTGAATGTTCTGAGAAAGGCGGAGGCAAGGTGCCTCAATTCGCTGTGCAGATTTGCATCCCTTTGCCAGAAACCTAGGTTTGAATCCCGGTTCTCCTGGATTATGTTTCTGTGTTTGTCAGCACCATACCCATTGACAAAAGTCTTTTTTTGCATCACTTAGGGCTTTCCTCCCACATGAGATATAACTGGAATACTGTTCAAAGCAGCGTTAAACCCAACTCACTAACTTTTTAATACTCGATATCCCCTAACTTAAAACAAATTACAAAGCTTGAACACATGTAAACATGTCACTCTTAACAGTGTTGTATGGTTTAAACGTGTATCAGATAAGGGTGTGACAGTTACACAATTACCACAGAGAGATAGGGAAATATGCATGATAGTCCGATCTGTCTCTGCATTAAGTCTATTACTGTTTGCACTATGATGAATGCTTCCTGACCCGAGGGAAGGGGGGGGAGGGGGGGAGGGGGAAGGGGGGAGGAGAGAGTGACATGGAATGTCGGAAGACAGACAATATAGATTATAACACCAGATGTATCTGGAGAAATATGCATTCTTATCAATCTATTGCAATTGACGCTTCCTGAGGTGGAATATACAGGATCACATTTCAGGTTTGCTTCAGTGTGGTATGCCTCATAAATTGGATTATCCCTGTTACTGCCTCGCTTGTTATGATCAGTTGTCTGCTGTAAATACATCCTTCTCCCACCATTGGACAGTTACAGTAGTTATTTATGCGGACACAATCTTAATGGAGCGGAGATCGTCCGATAAGTGCAAGCAATGTAAAATCAATTAGTTCCCAGACCAACGACATCCACCCAGATCTGATAAATCATAAAGAAAAGGCTGCGATGAAAGGAAGTTTTTGGCTTTTCAAATCTTAAAAATGTCAAGAAAAAAAATTCCTCAATTTTACCATCCTTGAGACATGTCAATTGTAATGTAGAAGGGAAAAGTATAAATGACACGGAGAGATACTGTTGGACGACTGTTTCTCCGGTTGCTAGGCTCCCAGAGATGTTGGTATGGTGGAAGATCTGTTACATGCCAATAGTTTTCTTTATTCCCTTGTTTGACAGAGTGTCATCTATACAATAATCTTGGGGTGAATAATGAATTTCCCAGTTCATGAAATAACAACACAACATCTGAAAGCAATATTCAAACTGAGTATTTGTGATATGTATTTTCAGTGCTTTGGTGCTTCTGATTTCGAGCAACTTTTTTTTTTTTTTGTATCTGCAATACTAGATTAGACAAGATTGCTTTCTTTGAACAGTAATAGAGACTACATTTGTGAAATTTGTTTCGTGAAATTTTGAAGAATTATTTATTTTTTGTTTTGCAGTTTTCGGTTTTCAGTGTATGGTTAAAATGTTAAGAATATGGATATTTTTTTTATTGTCATGGTTATTCATCTGTTGACATGGCTATGATTCTTTCTTGATTTATGAAATTACCATATTTGTCATAGCACAAAAAGTATCATTTACATTTTTTTATGTATGTTCATTTGTTATTTTTAAGTAAAGTTCTACAAGTTTGTTTTCAGTCCCAAAATTGTGAATATTAGGCAAAAATAAACTTATATTTTATGTTTTAATCTTTTAATTTACTGTCTTAGTTAATTTTCTATGTACACAGTTATGAGTTTTGTTTGAGGTGACTATGATTTTCCCAGATAAATCTAGTGCTGGAGATAGTATCTGTATTGATGTCAGACCCAGTATGTCAGCTGTCATTCCTCTCTATTGAGGGCCCCTCCCACCTGTCAGGTTCATGATGATTCAAATAAAGTTATCATTATCAAAATCTCACCTGGCCGATTCAAGCAGAATAGTAAAGTTAATCCCTTTTTTAAGGCAAGACAATGATCTTCTTGATTCTGGCTCTTTTCAAATATCTCATCAATTATTCCTTGTGAAGGAGGAAGTTGCGGGTAAATAATGGGCACCTTTTCATACTCTGAGTGTTTTTATCATGGTGTTTTTGTATGTGAGGAATTTTGAACTTGCCTGGATTCAAATATTGATGATTATGTTGTGAGGGTGGCATGTGAAGAGGTGATGAACGGCAATGATCTCGATGTATCTGGTCCAGTTCTCATCAATATAAATAGTTGTATTGGACTGACAAAACAGTATTTAGTCTCTTTCTTTTATATTGAGTAAAATCAATGCAATGATGAATCTTTACCTCCTTTTGTCATTAAATCTGTAAAATCACATTTGGTGCAGCGACTATTGGAGACAAAAAAATTTGAAAGTTGGGGTTTGACAAGGAAGTTTACTTGCTCCTAATCTTTCCTCTTGTAATTATGGAACGAAGAAAACCTTCCCACTTCACTGCTGAATTAGGACTAGAATAATTGATTGTTGCACTGCATCGCCTCTTTCCAACAATTCTTTTGGATGATTTGATGATCAGGCACATGTTACTGTGTGAAGGAATTTAATTATCTGGAAGTAGCTAGCTAGCTAGCTAACTAAGATTCAGGGGTAGGAAAACAAGAAGTGTTTTATCAATAACAATGTCGTTTTTGATATGCCACCAGTTGATGCAAACATATCAAAGTCACTCAAATTTAAATGGAGAAACGATATGACAAACACATTTTTATTTTGTTGTGTCCTCAGGAAACATGTGTTTGTGTAAGAATTAAGATGCTTATGTATTATGTATTTCACCCTTATTTGAAGTTTGACATTCTTGATTTATGATTGTCACAAGATCTTGATGTATGATTTTATTTTCATTTTTGAATTAAAAGCAAACAACTTTGATGTTGTAAATGTAACGAATCAAATTACCCCAACCCGCACAAATGTGCCTGTCAGCAAAAATTGAGAGTGCTACAAGAAAATGTGACATTATGGGCGAACTTTGCTTCCTGAAATGTAGTGGAAAATGCTTCTCTTTTATGAAAGTAATGAGATGGAGTTTTATGATGGCTTCTGATAGCATGTGTTTGTCCCATCGTGAGGTCTAGGTTGCACATATTCAGTGTATACTAAGTAGAAAGGCTATTTTATATTTACAAGGGACTAAAGGGGGATATTATTCATTTGCCATGCTTCCTCCCCCGAATGTGTTTCGCAGCCCATAAGATGTGGCCCATTGAGAAAAAGCATGATTATCGGACATAAAGCATGGGCGAAAAAGTGTAAGGGATGAAATAGGCTTCCGTCAATATGCATCTATAGATAGATGTAGTGAAAACAGCACAAAGGCCTGGCGGTTGATATAGACTATCATTCGGGCAAATCAAAGTATCGCATTGCACCAGCCCTGCCATTTTTGCTGCTCTTAGAAGTTTATAATAGGCAAATTTATATCACCTTTACGGCTAGATTCAACAAAGAGAAAGCGAGAGGCCCTGGAAAAGCATTTACTGTGAACTATCACACATCATAAATCTAAATGAGACATGAAGGCCTGGCCTATGTGGCAGCCTCTGACCTGATACATGGATGGGGGAGTGGAGCCTGCTGGGGGGACAGGGGCTTGGAAGAGAGGGGAGAAGGGCTAATCAGCTTATAGGTGTGTGGTGGGGGGTTTCATTGGGGAAACTGTTTATTATGGAATTAAGGAGTGGGGTCCACATAGGTGGCTTGGGGTTGGGGATGCCATTCAGACTGAACATGGTAACCCGTCATAAGTAGGAATCACAGGGTTCATTTTACATTGGAGGCATAGCGGTTGTTGGGAGTCAGATGGAGGAGACTTAGAGTCTACATGGATGGTATGGGGCTGTTGGGTGGGGAGTCTGTGAGGGTGAGATCAGTCTACATGGATGGTGTAGGGCTGTTAGGTGGGGGTCTTTGAGGGTGACATCAGTCTACATGGATGGTATAGGACTGTTAGGTGGGGAGTCTTTGAGGGTGAGATCAGTCTACATGGATGGTATAGGGCTGTTGGGTGGGGAGTCTGTGAGGGTGAGATCAGTCTACATGGATGGTATTGGACTGTTAGGTGGGGAGTCTGTGAGGGTGAGATCAGTCTACATGAATGGTATGGGGCTGTTAGGTGGGGAGTCTTTGAGGGTGAGATCAGTCTACATGGATGGTATGGGGCTGTTGGGTGGGGGTCTGTGAGGGTGAGATCAGTCTACATAGATGTATAGGACTATCAGGTGGGGGTCTTTGAGGATGAGATCAGTCTACATAGATGTATAGGACTGTCAGATGGGAGACTTGGAGGGTGAGATCAGTCTACATAGATGTATATAGGACTGTCAGGTGGGGGTCTTTGAGGGTGAGATCAGTCTACATAGATGTATATAGGACTGTCAGGTGGGGGGTCTTTGAGGGTGAGATCAGTCTACATAGATGGTGTAGGGCTGTTAGGTGGGAGACTTTGAGGGTGAGATCAGTCTACATAGATGTATATAGGACTGTTAGGTGGGGAGTCTTTGAGGGTGAGATCAGTCTACATAGATGTATATAGGACTGTCAGGTGGGGGTCTTTGAGGGTGAGATCAGTCTACATAGATGTAAAGGACTGTTAGGTGGGAGATTTTGAGGGTGAGATCAGTCTACATAGATGTATATAGGACTGTTAGGTGGGGAGTCTTTGAGGGTGAGATCAGTCTACATAGATGTATATATGACTGTTAGGTGGGAGACTTTGAGGGTGAGATCAGTCCACATAGATGTATAGGACTGTTAGGTGGGAGTCTTTGAGGGTGAGATCAGTCTACATGGATGGTATGGGGCTGTTAGGTGGGGGTCTTTGAGGGTGAGATCAGTCTACATAGATGTATATAGGACTGTCAGGTGGGAGTCTTTGAGGGTGAGATCAGTCTACATAGATGTATATAGGACTGTCAGGTGGGAGACTTGGAGGGTGAGATCAGTCTACATAGATGTTTATAGGACTGTCAGGTGGGGGTCTTTGAGGGTGAGATCAGTCTACATAGATGTATAGGACTGTCAGGTGGGGGTCTTTGAGGGTGAGATCAGTCTACATGGATGGTATGGGACTGTTAGGTGGGAGACTTTGAGGGTGAGATATGTCCAGCTTTCCTTTATACTACTCAGCCCTTGATGGGGAGTATCCAGATGGTATCGGAATGTGAAAGATTCCTTGGATATGTTGTCCTAGGGATAGTATTTAATATTGTCATGGAACTGAAGCAAGTGCAGCTTCATTCCAAGTTGATTAAACATAAATACAATGTACACAGTTCAGTAAGTTAATTGTTGTTGTCATGTTTCCTCACAGTGTGAACCATCTCAGTAGTCCTATCAGATGTTGAGTAGTATATTTCATGCTTGTTATCGCCATAACTTGTTCTCATCAGACCGCCTCCGTGGTCTAGTGGTAGAGCGTCCGCCCGGAGAGCGGAAGGCCCGGGGTTCGATCCCCGACCGCGTCATACCAAAAGACGTTAAAAGATGGTACTTGTTGTTACCCTGTCTGGCATTAAGGGGCTAAAACAAGGACTGGTCGGCTCGGAGTCGGTATACTGTGTCTGAGTGGAGTATTCATGCTAAACTGCGGCATGGAATCTCAGTGAGCTAGAACTATAAATCGGCATCAGTCCGGATTAGTACAAGGCTTCATGTTGTTTCTACTCACTCACCCAGAGTCTCCGTGTGTGTGTGTGTGTGTGTGTGTGTGTGTGTGTGTGTGTGTGTGTGTGTGTGTGTGTGTGTGTGTGTGTGTGTGACTGGTGGTAAGCCAGGAGTATAGACCAGGTGAGCTAAGAGCACCTGGGGGGGATTCACAGATGTCCGCTGTTACCACATGATTCAACAATCAACATGGATGCCTCTGCTCTGCACATCTTCAGTGTAACAGGGATCAAACTGAATTTGACAGCTTCTGACCTGCCTGCTGTAATCATCTATCCTTACCACAAAAGTTGTCTTGAATTGAACCATATTCTGCTACTCACGAACCTAGCACTACCTTATGACAGTGTCTAGCATTATATTTAATCATTAGCTCACCACGTTCCAGCCTTTAAATACTGAAAAAAATTGTTTCTCAATATTAAACATCTTTTCCAGATAATTAGAGGGATTTTGGTGTACTAAATATTCACTTTATGCCAAAGCTGTTTACATGACTGAAGCCGGCATCCAGATTTTGTGTACCTAGTCAAATTTTCTAAATTCTTCTGGGACGAATTTTATGCAAGTCTAAATATCTGTTCCAAATAGTATTGGAAGATCAGGTGGGAATGACTTAGCATGAGTAGAAAGATGATATTGTGCTCTTTTTTTTAGAAAGGCTTGTATGACAGATCAGGGAAGATGAAGTATGACAATTGAGGAATTTGAGATTCTTCCTTTTTGTGATTGTGTCATAAACAATAAGTGAAAAGTTACTGAATCTCTCGCAAGTCACAGGTCCCTCTCACCACAGCTGTAAAACATTAAAGTTGAAAGATTTTTCTGAAGATGGAAACAATAACAGTCCAATCAGGCTGGGATCTTTGCCTCCTTATCTTGCTTCTGTAGCCTGGCCCATGTTAAATAGCTTGATATGTCTTTATCCCCCCTGGGGCGATCATGCCCTTCCAGTTACCAGGGGGTACAACTAACGCAGAGGGGACACTGAAAAAACTCTGATATTAGACTGCTTGTGATAAACCTGCTCACAGCATTGGGCTGAAATAGTTCTTTTTGATGACTGGTTTTAATAAAACTCAGGATGTCTGCATGAAGAATGTAATTTTGTTTTGCCATTTGATGAAATGATATTAACATTTGTGTGTGTTGAAACTTTGCCAATGAGACCCCCCCTGGGGGTTTATATCAAGTACATCGAGCTTAATTCCTTCCTCTCAAGATCGTATAAAACGTAGGTTCATAATTGACACAGACTTTTCCTGCGATCATATTTCGATGGTGTTTCAGAGAGTGTATATTGAAGCTGATGTTGTGTGTAATAGAACTATAATTGATTCAAGATTACACCCCTGTAGGTAGAAGGCAGCGCGGAGGGCTATTTACATGTCGAAATGAGATTTCCGTTGTCTGGATACTTTATTTTGCAATGGATGATCAGACTTTAAGCCAAAGCTTTGGATGGTAGACAAAACATGGAAGACAAATATCTTTCCAGCTGAAGTTTGTGACACTTTCTCCAACTTCTGTGGAATACTGCCTTCAGTGCTGATGGTAGAAGACATTAGTAGTGTTGAGCTATTTGAGGCTGATGTGGAACAGTTAGGCTGGGTTTCATGGAGTAGCTATGATTGAAGCTTTCTTCTTATGTGCCTGTTGTTATCCTGATAAACATCATAGCATACCACTCATATTAAATGTGTTCCTCTAGGGGGCATCTGTTGGTCTCTTCTCCTGGCCCCTCAATCTGTCACCTCCCCCACTGGTGTATCCCCTTTCTTCCCTCCACCCACAGACAGACTCAGGGCCCTGTCCCCTCCTTCTAGTCTATCCCCCACAGACTCTGGCCCAGTCCCACAACACCCCACCCCTCCTTCTACTAGTGCATCTCCCTACTTCCCTCCTCCCACAGGCTCAGGACCCTGTCCCCTCCTACTAGCCTATCCCCTCCTTCTAGTCTATCCCCCACAGACACTGGCCCTGTCCCACAAAACACCTTTCCCTCCTTCTACTTGTGCATCTCCCTACTTCCCTCCACCCACAGGCTCAGGGCCCTGTCCCCTCCTTCTAGTCTATCCCCCACAGACACTGGCCCAGTCCCACAGCACCCCTTTCCCTCCTTCTACTTGTGCATCTCCCTACTTCCCTCCACCCACAGGCTCAGGGCCCTGCGACCTCTCCCTATGGGTGTATGTCCACCCCACCCCCCCTACAGACTCGTGTACTTGTCCCATCCTCCTACTAGTGTATACCCCACAGACTCAGGGCCCTGTACCACAACACTCCACCCCTCCCTGTAAGCCCTCCAGCTATATTCTTTTCTCTCCCCCTCAGTGCTGTGTCCTGTGTGTCCTAACGGATGTGTCATGTGGACATTCCTGTTTAAGTTGTCTTTGATCTAAGTGAAGTTTCAAACCAGTGTCTTTTCAAATTTGTATCAGTGTTCCTTACAGAAATGCATATTTGACATGACAGTTTGAAAGCAGCAGTCGGTGGGGTTTTAATCATCTTTTCAAGAATTGCTTCAAAACCTGTCCAATGTTGTCAGACTTCAAGCCAGTTCCTTTCCATAAGAAAGTAACAACTTCTGTCATGAAGACACAACAGCCTCAAATCAATAACTGCCTTATTTGAATTTACTGCAAGGTCCAGTCCCTTTTCCAATGACTCTGTTGACTCGGGTGGCCCAGTTGTCTGAGGCACCATTATTCACTGCAGAATTGCCAGTGTCTGATGGTCATGGGTTTGAATCCCAGATGTTTCCTGATTATGAGCCCTGGTCTGTCAGCACCATGCTTGTGTTCTTGGGTTTCACAAGTAGCAAATATCTAAGACCAATATCACATCAGGCTTTCCTCTCGACCTATTATGACTGAAGTACTGTTACTACCATCTTCACCCATAGTAGTACCTACACCATCAATGTATATCCCTACCCTTTACTCTATGCTCTATCCCTTACTCTACCCCCCACCCCTTATTCTACTCCCCCTTACTCTACCCCCTCCCCTTACTCTACCCCACACCCCTTACTCTACCCACCACCCCTTACTCTACCTACCACCCCTTACTCTACCCACCACCCCTTACTCTACCCACCTTACTCTACCCACCACCCCTTACTCTACCCACCACCCCTTACTCTACCCACCACCCCTTACTCTACCTACCACCCCTTACTCTACCCCCACCCTGGACCCTACACACCACCCCTTACACTACCCACCACCCCTTTCTCTACTCACCACCCCTTACACTACCCACCACCCCTTACTCTACCCACCACCCCTTACTCTACCCACCACCCCTTACTCTACCCCCATTCCTAGCTCTACCCACCACCCCTTACTCTACCCCCCAACCCCTTACTCTACCCTCCACACCTTACACTACCCACCACCCCTTACTCTACCCCCCAACCCCTTACTCTACTCACCACAGCTTACTCTACTCACCACCCCTTACTCTACCCCCTTACTCTACCCCACCCCTTACTCTACCCTCCACTCCTTACTCTACCCTTCACCCCTTACTCTACCCACCACCCATTACTCTACCCTCCACCCCTTACTCTACCCACCACCCATTACTCTACCCACCACTCCTTACTCTACCCACCCCTCCTTACTCTACCCCATTCCTACCTCTACCCACCACCCCTTACTCTACCCCCAACCCCTTACTCTACCCACCACTCCTTACTCTACCCCATTCCTAGCTCTACCCACCACCCCTTACTCTTCCCACCACTCCTTACTCTACCCCATTCCTAGCTTTACCCACCACCCCTTACTCTACCCCCAAACCCTTACTCTACCCACCACCCCTTACTCTCTACCCACCACCCCTTACTCTACCCACCACCCTTTACTCTACCCTCCACACCTTACTCTACCCACCACTCCTTACACTATTCCATTCCTAGCTCTACCCACCACCCCTTACTCTACCCCATTCCTAGCTCTACCCCCACCCCTTACTCTTCCCACCACTCCTTACTCTATTCCATTCCTAGCTCTACCCACCACCCCTTACTCTACCCCTAAACCCTTACTCTACCCCTAAACCCTTACTCTACCCACCACCCTTTAATCTACCCCAACTCCTTACTCTACCCTTCATCCCTTACTCTACCCTCCACCCTTTACTCTACCCTTCACCCCTTACTCTACCCACCACTCCTTACTCTACCCCATTCCTAGCTCTACCCACCACCCCTTACTCTACCCCAACCCCTTACTCTACCCACCACCCCTTACTCTACCCACCACCCCTTACACTACCCACCACCCCTTACTCTACCCCCCAACCCCTTACTCTACTCACCACCCCTTACACTACCCACCACCCCTTACTCTACCCCATTCCTAGCTCTACCCACCACCCCTTCCTCTACCCCCCAACCCCTTACTCTACCCACCACCCCTTACACTACCCACCACCCCTTACACTACCCACCACCCCTTACTCTACTCACCACAGCTTACTCTACTCACCACCCCTTACTCTACCCACCACCCCTTACTCTACCTCCACCCCTAGCTCTACACTCCACCCCTTTCTCTACCCACCACCCCTTACTCTACCCACCACCCCTTACTCTACCCCCCACCCCTTACTCTACCGCCCACCCCTTATTCTACCTACCACCCCTAGCTCTACCCTCCACCCCATTCTCTACTCACCACCCCTTACTCTACCCACCACCCCTTACTCTACCCCCACCCCTAGCTCTACCCACCCCCCCTAGCTCTACCCACCACCCCTTTCTCTACTCACCACCCCTTACTCTACCCCCCACCCCTTACTCTACCTACCACCCCTAGCTCTACCCTCCACCCCTTACTCTACCCCCCACCCCTTACTCTACCCACCACCCCTTACTCTACCCCCACCCCTAGCTCTACCCACCCCCCTCGCTCTATCCTCCACCCCTTTCTCTACTCACCACCCCTTACTCTACCCCCCACCCCTTACTCTACCCCCCACCCCTTACTCTACCTACCACCCCTAGCTCTACCCTCCACCCCTTTCTCTACTCACCATGTTTTACTCTACTTTACTCTACTACACAATCCCATCACCCCCTGCCTCCCATGCCACAATCACTACAGGTCATCTCCTACCCTGCCCCATATCTCTTTCCTACCCAGCAAAAACTGTTCCCAAACCCACCATCAGTTCTTGAACACACATGATCTGGACCTCCTGTCTATTTGAATGAAAAGAAGCATTATCGGAATTAATGTGAACAATATTGTGTGTATAGCTACCAAGTTTGAAAGAATAGCTTCAAATGCAATGTATGTGCAGTAACCATCGTCGTAACAGCGGTTCTCATTGGAATCGCCTCAAAGCCGCTATTGGAACCGACAACATTGGCAACTCAACACATTCGGTCATATCCGTTAAATTCTGCATTTCGCCCAACTACTACAATGCTTACTGTCGCCACAGCATGCAAAACATGGCTGTCAGTAGCTGAGAGGGGAAACAGGGAAGTGTCTTAATCAATGCTTAGTTCAAGGGAATGTAATTCTAATTAAGAAGTTCATTCGCATTGAACATAATTTATGATTCCCCATCAATACAGATTATTATTTTCAGCCAAAATGTATTTTGTATGCTTTATTGACAGGGCTAATCAACAATTCTGTCAGTCAATGTCAACAGTAAGGAATTCGTCTGTGGCTGAGCGGCACTTAAACAATCATATTAATATATATGTATTTTATTTACATATACCATTACCAGATCCCTATGTGTGTGTTTTGGCTACCAAAAAGTTGCCAAGATTACTGGGATCTGGTGGGTGGATGGGCGAGATGTCAGACATCTTCAGCGTGTTCGGAGACCATACTGCCTCTTTATTTGCGATAACTGATTCAAGAAAACACGTCTCCCACTTTAGATAACATATGATTTCTAGGTGCTCTATCCCATAGTCTTATGCTTTATAGTCAAGACTTCAAGTCAAGATGAACCTAAAGAAATTAATTTGCTTGTCGATTATTTGTTTAGTGCTGCCATTACTTGATCACTGTTTTTCCGGAAAAGGTGTTATCAATTAACTATGATCGTTTTTTGACGGATACAGCTAATACGCTGCATTTGACCAAGTTTCCGCTGTCAAATCTGATAGTGTTTCATTCCCATAATAAATGCACTCGGTTCCAATATGGAAGCTCTGCTACCAATATGCCATCATTTTAAACCCATGACACACCCTTTGCTGCTAAGGCCAATATTCGTTCCGCAGGGCTTCAGTGCTTCTCCAAGTATTACATGAGAATGAAGATGTTCTCTCCCTTCATATCATCTTATGTCCTCTGTCAACCTGGCACCACTGTGCCAGCATTCAAGGAAAGCTATCGGAGATCGCACGTTGATCTCCACCCTATTTGTAGTGACAATGAAATCGGAAAAGTGCTGACATTTATTAATTCCACTAATCAATGTGTACCAGAATAGCATTGAGCTGTGGTTATGGCACTTGGTGTAATCTGCCGCTATGTTGTATTATGTGGCCAATGTTGTAAATCAGTGGTATATGTCATCGTCACTGATGTTCGCCTATAGCAGGAATGAATTGTTACATGTGCGGCACTAATTCCGTGGAGATTTCATCAGGACTTGAAGTGGCAGGAGGAAGCCAGAGGGATTTCATTAAGGGGTGTCATCAGCTTGGTAGAGGTAGAATCTCTGCCTCCATTTAATACACCATACATCTCGAATAATTCACCCAACTAGCTGCAGGTGTGGGGACTAGTTACTTCAATTTCCAGTGCGGTTGGAGAAATGAAATAACTATATGGATTTGTCATCGGGAACTGAGGGTTACATTTTCAGGAAATCTTGGATATCAAGTTTCAATTGAATTAGCTTATTTTGATTCAGAAGCTAGGTTGGGATGAGGGTTGAAGTGCATATTGTTTGTGATTGACAGGTGTTCTTATTTGGTGTGTAATTACTGGTTATTGTAAAATTGCCTGGTCATGCATCCTTGACTGTGATGCAACCTGAAGAATGAGGCTACGTATCATCTGATGACTGATGCATTGTAACAGCATATATTGCCACACAAGCATGAACAGTGTTTGGCATACACATGAAAGTCAAGGGCCATGATGTAAATACTATAGGTTCAATTGTCACTCAGCTGTCATCTTTCTATGTAGCTGTCGTAATTGATGACTGAATTGTGAAGCCATCTGGTAAGGTCTGAAGCTGCAAGAAGGTGAAGCATCCTCTGCTTCATTACCCCGGAGGAACATCACTTTCTCCTCCAGCAGCAGCACCAGCAGCAGCAATGTGCTTGTCAGACATCCAGGAGAGACATGGAGCCATCTCATCCTGAGACACCTTGGACATGGGAGACATGGAGCCATCTCTACCTGAGACACCTTGGACATGGGAGACATGGAGCCATCTCATCCTGAGACACCTTGGACATGGGAGACATGGTGCCATCTCTACCTGAGACACCTTGGAAACAAGAGACATTGAGCCATTTCAAACAAAGCCACCTTGGATGTGAGAGACAACCATCTTAACCTGAGACACCTTGGACATGAGAGACATGGAGCCATCTCAACCTGAGACACCTTGGACATGAGAGACATGGAGCCATCTCTACCTGAGACACCTTGGACATGGGAGACATGGAGCCATCTCATCCTGAGACACCTTGGACATGGGAGACATGGAGCCATCTCTACCTGAGACACCTTGGACATGGGAGACATGGAGCCATCTCTACCTGAGACACCTTGGAAACAAGAGACATTGAGCCATTTCAAACAAAGCCACCTTGGATGTGAGAGACAACCATCTTAACCTGAGACACCTTGGACATGAGAGACATGGAGCCATCTCAACGTGAGACACCTTGGACATGAGAGACATGGAGCCATCTCATCCTGAGACACCTTGGACATGAGAGACATGGAGCCATCTCATCCTGAGACACCTTGGACATGGGAGACATGGAGCCATCTCTACCTGAGACACCTTGGACATGATAGACATGGAGCCATCTCTACCTGAGACACCTTGGACATGAGGGACATGGAGCCATCTCTACCTGAGACACCTTGGACATGAGGGACGTGGAGCCATCTCATCCTGAAACACCTTGGACATGAGAGACATGGAGCCATCTCTACCTGAGACACCTTGGACATGAGAGCCATGGAGCCATCTCTACCTGAGACACCTTGGACATGAGGGACGTGGAGCCATCTCATCCTGAGACACCTTGGACATGAAAGACGTGGAGCCATCTCTACCTGAGACACCTTGGACATGATAGACATGGAGCCATCTCTACCTGAGACACCTTGGACATGAGGGACATGGAGCCATCTCATCCTGAGACACCTTGGACATGAGAAACATGGAGCCATCTCATCCTGAGACACCTTGGACATGAGAGACATGGAGCCTTATCATCCTGAGACACCTTGGACATGAGAGACATGGAACCATCTCATCCTGAGACACCTTGGACATGAGAGACATGGAGCTGTCTCTACCTGAGACACCTTGGACATGAGAGACATGGAGCCTTCTCATCCTGAGACACCTTGGACATGAGAGACATGGAGCCATCTCTACCTGAGACACCTTGGACATGGGAGACAACCATCTCTACCTGAGACAGCATGTATATGAGAGACAATGCCTGCATCTCAAAATAGACAGCATTGATATGAGATTTATGGGACAAAAATCTACATGAGACCAAAGACATTGGAGACCTTCATCTCTTTGTGAGACATATAAGATGGTAAGAAAATTGTAGAACTTGACACACATGAGACATGTTGAATCTAATCACTAGTGTTTGACATTAACCTTCTACATATGTGTGATGGTAATACCCACACTTACCCTGAGGAGGTTCATCAAGCGCTTCCCCCTGGAGGGCACATACAGGCTGTAAATACTCACCACGAGACAGCCCCAGGAAATGGAAATGGAGAATTCTTGTATGTACATGCTACTACTTATAATTACCAAATTAATACAAGGATCGCAATGTGGCTGATGTTCCAGCATTGCTTTGAAATGTACCATTTATGAACTTTGAAAGACCTATTAGGTCTTTGACCTGTATCACTGGCCTGCTGCATCAAGGACGGTATGAGCAGCAAGCTCCATCATCATGCGTGTATCTGTATGCTTCCATCGTCTTGATGGTAAGGTTACTCAGTCAGCAGGGGACTTTTAAACCAGGGCTAATTCATGTTATTCAAATTTTTTTATTTTAGTGACTGGAGCATGGGTAATTATGACGGAATGAGAGAATACATTTTCTTTCTGACATATTTTACTCTTTCTAATGGATAATGTAGAACTGAGGTCCGTGCGAAAGATTCATCCTTGTGATTTGTTGCAGGGTATTCATCAACATTTTTGGCACCTCTGTAGTAATTATGGTTTCGAGGAGATGAATCTTTACTCTAACTCCAATAAATTCAGTTATAAATCATGAACACTGCTGGTATGATAATTAAATTATTTACTCAATTAGAACTTTAACAGAGCTTCCTTGAATTGAAAAATTTCATCCAACAGAACTAACTTAAAGGCTTGAAATTGTCATTGTGTCCCAACTGAAGTGTAACTGGATCGCTTGTGATGACTGATTAAATCTTCTTCATCAGCCAATAATTGTGGAAGATAGTGTTTTTATTGAGCCCTGTGATGGCTGCAGACTCCACCCCAGCTTCCTGCTATGTTAAGTATTCTGTGAAAGACTAATTTATATTGCTTCTTTTGCCAAACATCAGATTAATGCAGCGTTGATGAGGAACTCCAAGTTAAAAAGTGCAATTTACGATGAAAGCCTTGCATTCTTGACAACCATACTAGCTTATTTACACCCCTATGAAGCAACTCAGGATATTTGCTCCCTGTTTGATGAGGAAAATTGCATCTATCAGATTTTGCTAACAAATACATTCTTGTAGCCTGTCACTGCTGTACACATGTTCCAGACAAATTTCTCTACTTCCCTGATTAGTGATTGGATGTCAGATAAGCCCCACATCCCCAGGTTCCCCCACCCAGGGCCCCCTGGCTCCTGCCTCTGCCCCCCTTCTCAACAAACTCCTATAATTTGTATTTTGCACAACATTTGGTGTAGAGTTCTTTCTTGACATGACAGAGATTGCTGGAGTCAGATTGGAGGCTAATTCTTCTCCTGCTTTTGTTTTCTGTCCAAACAAGCCTGGGTTTCCGAGGGCAACTGGTTCCTGGCATCCAATTCCTGCCAATGATTTGATATCAGAGGCATGCGGAGGGCCAGGGAGTTAACACTGTGTTGTACATGGGGGCTTCAGTGTTTAGGAGAGGCAGTGAAAGATGATAGCACTAGTATGTACATAATTGCTACCAAGCGGGCTTTATGTACATCTCTCCTGCCTAATGCATACCACAGCCATTCTATCAAAATGCAGAGGTAATGGGCATTTGTGAGCTCTTGCCTGTCCTGCAAGACTTTTCTCTTTGTCTTTCCAATACCCCCCTCCCCCATGCCACTCCTTACACCCCCATTTCACTGTAAGTATCTCGACCCCTTTACCACCCAAATACTTGTTGCTGCAGTGTTGGTGGACCCCTCAACATTGGCTTCCCCACATGTGTCCGAGGCTTTGGATGTGACCACATTTCTTGTGATGTCTTCTCCTTAGTAATGTAGATAGTCACTGGTAGGGGTGTTTGGGTAGCCCAGTGGGTAGCGTGTTTACTCATAGTACACTAGATTTAAGTTTTCACAAGATTTAGCTTTACACTAGATTTAGGTTTTCCACTGGTTTCGTACTATATCTCACCCAATACAGCTTTATGTAACATCTCACCCAATACAGCTGTATGTAACATCTCACCCAATACAGCTGTATGTAACGTCTCACCCCATACAGCTTTATGTCACATCTCACCCAATACAGCTTTATGTAACATCTCACCCCATACAGCTTTATGTAACATCTTACCCCATACAGCTTTATGTAACATCTCACCCCACACAGCTTTTGTAACATCTCACCCAATACAGCTTTATGTATGTAACATCTCACCCCATACAGCTTTATGTAACACCTCACCCCATACAGATTTATGTAACATCTCACCCCATACAGCTTTATGTAACATCTCACCCCATACAGCTTTATGTAACATCTCACCCAATACAAATGTATGTAACATTTCACCCAATACAGCTTATCTAACCATCTCACCCAATCCAAATGTATGTAACATTTCACCCAATACAGCTTATCTAACCATCTCACCCAATCCAAATGTATGTAACATTTCACCCAATACAGCTTATCTAACCATCTCACCCAATACAAATGTATGTAACATGTTACCCAATACAGCTTATCTAACCATCTCACCCAATACAAATGTATGTAACATGTCACCCAATACAGCTTATCTAACCATCTCACCCAATACAAATGTATGTAACATTTCAGCCAATACAGCTTATCTAACCATCTCACCCTATACAAATGTATGTAACATGTCACCCAATACAGCTTATCTAACCATCTCACCCAATACAAATGTATGTAACATTTCACCCAATACAGCTTATCTAACCATCTCACCCAATACAAATGTATGTAACATTTCACCCAATACAGCTTATCTAACCATCTCACCCTTTCACATAGCATCATCTGAGGCTTATGCCTCTCTTGCTTCATATTACCATCTTCTCCAGCACTGCAGACATCTAAATAGAAGCCTAATAATTAATAAATGCCTAATGGCCAAACCACATAGTGAAATGTGATGGGACATTTAACAGGCTGATATGGAAACAGTACGTCAGGATATCAAGTTAATCTGGATTTATGTTGATGCATATCGGAAAAATGATTCTTCCCTGATGGAAACGTAAATGTTAGAAGGAACTTTTCATTTTGATATGTCTGTAGATTGCAGCTTTTCATTTAACATTAATGTTCTATCATCTTATCCTGGGTGGTAGTTTAATATAGAGGAAATGATGATTATTCTGTTTAAGAAACAGATAGCTATTTCCATCAGTTCGTCGTTTACTGCCGTGTTCCCTGGAAACTCAACTATGTGGCTGATAATGCCCATATGATGATATTTCAGTTTTTTCCCTCTCATCTTTTTTGGTACGGAAGCTATAGACAGCATTATGGTTATACAAAGTCTTTTTTTATACCTTAATGTCCAATAAGGGCCATTAGTGAGACAATCTGTCATTATCAGGGAGAGTTATATTTCAAAGTTATCAAATATACATGGACTTCAGTGCCATTATCTTAAATGTATATAACATGTATTTGAAATGTGAATCATTTTACGAGGCTGCATGCTGTTCTGTAATGCGTGTGGTTGTGTATATGGTATGGTGATTGCGTTTTGATTCCAACATCTACAGAGGCCTTGAAAAAACTTAATCTTGGATCTATTTCACATTTAATTGTTTATTTCTCAAGATGCAACAGCAGGGAGAATCCCCTCAAAACACATCACTCGGAGGAGCGACATATTGGCCAACATTTACCCCAATAAAGAAAGGGGGGCTCTGGTAAAACAATATGAGGTTTTATACAAGGGTGGTCCCTATCAGCGAGACTGCACACATGGCAATGAGGGTCACCTGTGCTGCTGTTGCTGCAGCAGCATCTACCTCGGATGTCATGGTAGATGGGGAGATTAGGATGGTGATAGGTTGGTGATCACAGATTGATTTCAGGCACTTGTGTGAAGTTGTTAGAATGGGGATGGATGAATTGACTTGTGACAGTGGTATAACATCACAACAATCTCATTAAAATCAGACCTCAGTTCTCGCTACCGCTAAACAAAGATCTGAGGACATCCCATTACGGGTCACGTCAGAACGACCTTTCATACGAGCAATCAGAGCATCGCTTACCAGATTATGAATGTGAAAGTCTGAATGTGATTTCTGATCATGCAGCCTCGAAAACTTTACTTCTGAACGATAGTTACGGGTTTAACGACTATATTCATACAATCTAGACCATCTATTAGCCATTCCAGAATGTTCTTTTGTTAAGGTTTCAAATTTGTAATCAAGAATTTGTCAAAATATATTTCGAAGCATAGTCGCTAATTTGAAATTAGTGCCGTGAAGCACAAGAAAGCTGCCTTCTGATTGGTCATTCCATTAGTCGGTCAAATTTCGCGCAAGGTCGGTCTGACGTGACCCATTATGGGATGTCCTCAGATCTTTGTTTAGCGGTAGGGAGAACTAAGATCTGATTTTAATGAGATTGAACATCACAACATTTGGTGACAGTTGTGACGGAGTAATAGGCTCAGCTGTATGTAGTAGTGTTGTTCTGTTGTTATTCTGTTGTTGTTTTTGCTGCACTCAGCAGTAATCCAGAGGTATCACAGGAACCTGTAAATAATTGAGGCTGGACCAGACTAACCAGTGATTGATATTATGAGTATCAGTTAACATCGTCAATGCATGATGACGCCCTGTCGACCAACTCACCACTTATGACTAGCATAGTTGCTGGGGACCAATTCTAACCTCGAATCCTCATAGTGTTAGTGGGCGCTGGAGTGGGAGGGGTTAAGTGGAGAGGTAGTCGTCGGAGAAGTTCAGTGGTAGTGGGAGGTGGAGTGGAAGTGAGTTGTGGAAGGGTAGTGGAGCGGGGTGGTAGTAGGGGGCAGAACAGTTGTGGAGTGGGTAGTTGAGCGGAAGTTGAGTCGGTGGCAGAGGGGTAGTGGGAAGCAGAGTGGTAGTGGAGTGGTAGTGGGGGACGGAGTGGGAGGCGGTGGAATGGTAGTGGAGCAGTAGTGGAAGCTGAAGTGGTAGTGGAGCGGTAGTGGAGTGGTAGTGGGAGCTGAGCAGTAATGGAGTGGTAGTGTGAGGTGGAGTGATAGGGCAGTGGAGTGGTAGTGGGGGACGGAGTGGGAGGCGGTGGAGGGGTGGTGGAATGGTAGTGGAAGCTGAAGTGGTAGTGGAGTGGTAGTGGAGTGGTAGTGGAGTGGTAGTGGGAGGCCGAGCAGTAGTTGGAGCTGAGCAGTAATGGAGTGGTAGTGTGAGGTGGAGTGATAAGGCAGTGGAGTGGTAGTGGGAGGCGGTGGAATGGTAGTGGAGCTGAAGTGGTAGTGAAGTGGTAGTGGATTGGTAGTGGGAGGTCGAGCAGTAGTGGGAGCTGAGCAGTAAAGGAGTGGTAGTGTGAGGTGGAGTGATAGGGCAGTGGAGTGGTAGTGGGGGACGGAGTGGGAGGCGGTGGAATGGTAGTGGAGCAGTAGTGGAAGCTGAAGTGGTAGTGGAGTGGTAGTGGAGTGGTAGTGGGAGGCCGAGCAGTAGTGGGAGCTGAGCAGTAATGGAGTGGTAGTGGGAGGTTGAGTGATAGGGCAGTGGAGTGGTAGTGGGAGACGGAGTGGGAGGCGGTGGAGGGGTGGTGGAATGGTAGTGGAGCAGTAGTGGAAGCTGAAGTGGTAGTGAGAGCTGAACGGTAGTGGAGTGGGTAGTTGTGGTAGTAGTGGTGGTGGTGGTGGTGGTACTAATGGTTATGGTGGTGGTAGTACTAATGGTTATGGTGGTGGTAGTACTAATGGTTATGGTGGTGGTAGAAGTAGTGGTGAGTTGCCGTGGCAGTCGTTGTGAAAGTGGCACCACCAGCTGCTGGGGAGGGAGATATGGTTGTAACAGCATGGTGTCATATGTGCCTCTTTAGGAAATAACTGTCAGGAATGAATAAGAAAAATATTAAAGGAGTCATCATAAAGGATAAACGATTGTGTAAATAGTCCTTGTGTCAGCTTTTATTGTCAGGCAATGGTTGGGAAATCTTCTCGCTGCCTGCACATGACTGCACACGACTGCACACTGTTGTCATTGGTTTTTTTGCCTGCTGCACATGTGCGTGTAATATGTCAGACTGGGGCTGTGCACACTTCACACCATGAGGCCGGCCTCTCTTTGTACAGCCCCTCATGCAGTGTAGAGTGGCCAGCATAGCATTCATAGACATTTTATCATATTGCTATTGAAATCGAGACATTTGAAATATTTTGATACAGTTATAGAGAATTAAGTGTTTTGATGCCTGCTTGACAGTGTTCACAGTCATAGGTGGTGCTGGGTTCTGGCAGTCTTACTTGGTACATCTGGGGACCCCCTATATCTTTGTATCGGTTAGGACATGGTGTCAAACACTGCTTTGTTATCATGATCATAGTAATTGAAGACATTCAATATCCTCAGTCATTTTATTGCAATCATTGATATCACAAAATGAACATGTTAATAGTTGATTCTCATATTGTAATATGCAGGTCACTTTGTTGTCAAATGTGGTTAATACAAATAAAACTATGCTAAAATTCTGTTCATTACTACAATAATATCCAAAAAAGCCCATGCAAGTCTATATTAGTGAGTGAGTGAGTGAGTATAGTTTTACGCCGCTTTAAGCAATATTCCAGCAATATCATGGTGGGGGACACCTGAAATGGGCTCCACACGTTGTACCCATGTCGGGAATCGAACCCAGGTCTTCGGCGTGACGAGTGAATGCTTTAGCCACTACCGGTAGGCTACCCGACCGCCCCCTATATTAATGGCCAAGTCTAAATTACTCACCAATATCTCAAAATGAAGAGAGTCTCTGGGCTCCTTTTTATTATATTTTTATTAAGATAATTTAACAACTGATAGTTAGAGATGTTAGTCTACTCCAATAACAAATAGTAACAAAAAGTCACTTCAGAATGTAAATAAAAAAAGAACAAGCTTGTTTGAAGCATTTTGAAAATTACAATGCCTAAACTAACATATTTCTGTCACCAACTTTACACATCTTTTTCAAAAGTGAGAATTTTGGTAGCACGAAGGGAATACTATCTATAACTGCACAAAGAAAGCTTGTAGTGTTAGGCATGTCAAGAGACTACATGTTGATGTGTTTTGTGGTGTATAGATGTTGTATATAGATGTTATCAAGTGTTTGTTACTGCTATAGACATGATACCAGGAGGAACTGAAGACATCTGACACACTGGTGAGATGTACGACTTGTCTATAGCCGCCCATCACTCGTACATTACACCTACATTACAGGCAGGGGTGTCAGGCAGTTCCCAGTGGCAGACAAAGCTGCTTTTAATAACAAACATGGGATCATTTCTTTGTGTGGCTCTTGTTTTGTGTAGATTTTTCTTTGTGATGATGTGAGAAATGAAGAGATGCAATCTGCAGTACTCTGGGTTTATCATAACATTGATGGGAGCGTTTATGTCATGCTATATGTTCAGTATTCAATCAAATAAATTACTCACCTCGAGCTTCGTCTCATTTGTATTGGGACTTTGCCACATTTTTCACTCATATACCTAACATACAGCTAGAGATTGTGAGATAACCAAACTCTTTACATCTCGCCACATTGTGAGGCTGCATGGAAATGCCGTCGCCATATTTGATGATAGTTTTCTTGTATTACAGGACGAATGTGCTCAGAATATGAAAAAAAAATAAAACGTTTATTCTACACATGAACCTAACCTAAATTGTGCATGGATAAAAAGGTTCAAGAAATGAAATCTGAATGGTGTGTGGAATAAGTCTGCTTATGTCAAACATCCATCCCATCTGTTGTAGTTTTGATTCATGACTCTATTTGAGGGAAATGAAAGTTACGATCAACAAGTCTTTGATAGTCAAGTATGAAGAAACTGAAGTCAAGAAACAAAGTTTTGTTTGTGATGTATCAGGGCTACGTCTTGTCTCTTATCTGTTGATCACTATATGGCTGAAATATTGCCGATGTGACTTTAAATCTTAACTCACTCATCTGTTGAATGATTGAGAGTTGTTATCTGAATTTTTTTGTATTTTAATGAACATTTTTTTTTTCAAAACACATTGAGAAAAAATAATAAATAAAATAAAGCGATTTCTTCATAGATTAACTGGATACAGTCCTGGTCCATGTTATCTTTTTAAATTTGCCTGCTGTGTCTTGACCTACAGTTTCCATGAAACAGGACAGGGAAAGTCAAATGTCATTGTGGGGTGTGACATCTTAGGAAACTGTTTTGAGATCAAACATTCCTCATATTATTGTCATGAAATACAACTTTTGGTGCAGTCAGAAATGATTATAAAGATTAAACAAAGTAAAACATAATAATACACAAACATTAAGAGTAAATGCTTTGTATGTCTTCAACATCAATAAATATGCAATTGATTAAAATGTCTCTGTATTTTTGTGTATTATAGTGGCATCACAATTGTATCATATGAATTTTAGGATTTTGTTCTTTTACTTGTTTAAGGTGTAATTTGCACATTTTTTTATTAAAATATTTTTTTATTCAGAACAGTTAAGATGAGTTTTAACTTCAAACTCAAAAAAAATTCAAGGGAACATTGTAATGTCAGTCGAGGTAAACAAATTCAATTGTATATGAACATGTTCCATTTTCTCCTACACAAGCTAAAAGCCACAGGGCAGGTTGTCATTCTTCACTATCACTCATTCCTTCACTGCAACATACCAGCGATAATGGCAACAGTAAGACTGATTCCTACATATTACCAAGAGAATGCCATATTGTGACTGGTGTATGAAGACCCTATCACCAATGTGTCAGTTAAAGATTAGTCAACCCTGTGCCCAACTCCATCTCAAACTGGGCTTTTTGATGATAACATATATTTTGAATTCCCTTTCCTTACCAGTGGTTACTGCTTTGTTTCAGCAGGTCATGTGTTTTTCATCAAAGGTAACTTCATCAACATTCAGTCTGTCAAAATGCCTTCAGCTTGCAATCTTAAATCTTTTGATACCTTGTTTTTTTCCTGGAAAAATGATACACATTAAGCCGCTTTTTTTTCAGTGAGAATTCTCCTGTGTCTTAACAAAGGTACTTGTTTGCGAGTCGCATCTCGATAAATACTGGGTCCTTCTCCTGAAATAGCCTTCCCTAGAGATTCACATCTTGTAACAAAACAGATGTAAGATACCCAAACTTCACCAAGAAACAAAATTTTTCCGCCTCAATTAGGACTAGTTTGCAATTATCTGACGTGTTTGTCCATCAACGCTATACAAGATGTACGGCTAATAATTCTAGAGTTTCCTAGCCTCTCTCTGCCGGATTCCTCCGGGCCTAGGGGGCCCTGTAGCCTGCCTATTTGATGGGGTTCTAAGGGGTATCAACACCAGATAAAGGCGGCTCCTTCATATCGTCAGGGGACACTTCTACCCAATAATGATTTCAAGTTTGTCAACTTCCCCAGCTGACAAACTTGGCGTTTGCCGGACTTTTTCTCTCATTCTAATTTATACCCGATCCCTTTTATTTGATTTAGGTTGTAACTTGGACCCTTAAGAAATTAGTGCCGGAGAGGGATTGTTTTTCGTTGCGTAGTCTCGAATTGCTTTGCATCTAGATTGTAGAAAGAAGTTAGGTTATTTGAGAAGATACCCTGAAAGGTGTGAACAAGGGATCTTGTCATGTCAAATCAAACAGATTGAATCGGTAGGACTGAGACAATTTAATGTCTGTTTGGAGAGGGAACATTTGTCTTACCTAAAAACTACAGTTCACATAAAAAATGTTGGGAAACTATTTTTGAAATTGAAAAAACATGTGAAATGTTGCAAAGATAATTGAAGAACAACAGAATGGTTTCTCAAGTTGGTAGGTTCATGTTGACGGACAGACCATGTGGGAGTACAGTCAGTTTTAATTTTATTTGGATAAAAAACATTGCTGAGATTTCTGTGATCCACAATGAAAATACTATCATAGGATCTGTCAGTATTCTATGTAATAAAAAGATAGAATTGGGTAATAATGCCAACCAAGTATATAGTTGGATAAATAGGCGCTGATTGAGATGGATCATGCAGTGCTTGAGTGTAATTACATCACCAGTTGCTGCCAACTTGGGTTTCATCTGACTTGACCTTGTCATTATAATACTTAAAAATGGTCCCGTGAAGATCCGGGGTAGAATAGGTCTTCAGCAACCCATGCTTGCCTAAAAGGCGACTATGCTTGTTGTAAAAGGCGACTAATGGGATCGGGTGGTCAGGCTCGCTGACTTGGTTGATGCATGTCATCGTATCCCAATTGTGTGGATCAATGCTCATGAGGTTAACCACTTCTTTGTATTGTCCAGACTTGATTATTTTCAGACCACCGTCATGTAGCTGGAATATTGCTGAGTGCAGCATTATACAACAAACAAACAAAACTAAAAAATGTTTTGAACCACCCAATTGTTTCATATTACTGTAGTTCATGGCATACAGTTAACTACATGTTAACTAAAATAACATTAAAGAAGCAGGTGGACCTTGAGCTTTTTTAAACAGTAAATTTCAGAGTTATAAGTAATTTCAGTACAAACTAAATGGAACCAATCAAATGTATTTATATGGCAGCGTTGGGCGGTCGGGTAGCCTAGTGGTTAAAGCGTTCGCTTGTCACGCCAAAGACCCGGGTTCGATTCCCGACATGGGTACAATGTGTGAAGCCCATTTCTGGTGTCCCCCTTAGTGATATTGCTGGAATATTGCTAAAAGCGACGTAAAACCATACTCACTCACTCACTCATTATATGGCAGCGTTCGAAATTGACACTAGTCCTGCAGTCCTTGCCAAACTGCATATAGTTAAGGTATCATAAGGACTAGTAGAAATTTGCCATTTTTGAGGGTTTTGGTATATGTTATCATTATGAGGACTGGTGGCCTGAAAGTGTTAGTTTCTTCCACTGCATAATAATGTACAACAAAGTAGTTGTATAAAGCCAGAGTTTTTTGTGTTCCAGGTAACATATAAGCTGGGATTTGTAGGTGACTTTTGTTGTGTTTTGTAGATTTGGTTGGTTCATAGATGGTCATTTGGTGCAGCAAAGTACATTGAGAAATTCTGAAACACATGCAGAAATGTTTCTTTCCCATGCTGCAGGCCGAGGTGGCCCAGGGGTCTAAGTCGCCACAATTCTCTGTGCAGAGTTGCATCACTTGGGCACATCGGAAACCTATCATTGTGGATTCGAATCCTGGTTTGCCCCAGTTATGTTTCCAGGTTTGTCAGCACCATACCCATGGGCATAGGTTTCAACCCAAAGTGGTAAATATCTGACACTTTATGCATTAAGCTTACATGCTGTGATGTAACTGGAATACTGTTCAAAGCGGTGTTGGACCCAACTCACTCACTCATTCACATGCATGTTGTATTTTGTTCTATCTCCTCCGATTTTGTAGGTAAAAAATAATCAACTGAAAATTGTGATTGCTTTCCTGACAGCACTTGAACAGACAGACAGACTTAAAAAGTGTTTGGTCCCCAGGGAATTGATGGATTTTTAACATCAAGTTTCTTTTGTCCAAGCAGTAAATTAGAATTGAAATGGCAACCTAATGGATTGTACATGCCAGATAAACAACTATAGAATTGTACTTCTGCAAAGATGGGAGTTGTGAGACTTTAGTTGTGCACCCAACAATATACTTTGTTCCGACTCTTGTGTTACTCTCATGACATCATGATGGTTACTTGTGCTAATTTGTGTCAAGTGTAGTTGGCAGCAAGGCTTCAGGTTCTAATTATTTACTAATCTATGGCATTGTGTGTGGAAGTGCTAACTGGCTGCTAAGGACATCAATTGTTGTTTATCACACCTGTCAAACCAGATATCACTTAACTTACTCCTTACATATTTCATAATGATTTAGTATCAGAGTATTGATATTATTGTTTGGATGGAATGTGCTCAGTTCTGATATGTTGAAATAAAACTAGAAGTCAGTAGAGTATTAGTTATATGGTTGCTTATTTACTATATACTGGCAATCTATTCTTGAAATCTTCAGATTTGTTTGGGGGGGGGGGAGGCGCCGCGATTTGCTATGCAGAGTTGTGTCCCTTGGGCACACCAGAAACCTATGATTGTGGGTTCGAATCCCGGTTCACCCCGATTATGTTTCTAGGTTTGTCAGCACCGTGCTCATCGGTTTTACCGAAGTGATAAACGTCTGAGGCCTGCATCACTTCGGGCTTTCCTCCCACATTAAGCTGACACGCCGTGATATAACTGGAATAATGTTAAAAGCGGTGTTAAGCCCAACTCACACATTCACTCAGATCTGTGGGGATTCTGGGTAAGGCCCCGGGCAACCTATTCTTGTAGTAAGAGGTCATTAAGTTGATCAGACTTGCTGACTTGGTATGATGTGATCTGCATAGATGGGGCATATTGTCTGGCACAGTTGCGATGTACAAGGAGTGAAATCAACATGGCGCCTTGATATGATGTGATCTGCATAGATGGGGCATGTTGCCTGGCACATTTGCTATGTACAAGGAGTGAAATCAACATGGCGCCTTGATAAGATGTGATCATCATGGATGGGACATGTTGCCTGGCACAGTTGCTATGTACAAGGAGTGAAATCAACACGGCGCCTTGATATGATGTGATCATCATGGATGGGACACAGTTGCTATGTACAAGGAGTGAAATGAACACGGCGCCTTGATATGATGTGATCATCATGGATGGGACACAGTTGCTATGTACAAGGAGTGAAATCAACATGGCGCCCTTGATATGATGTGATCATCATGGATGGGACACAGTTGCTATGTACAAGGAGTGAAATGAACACGGCGCCTTGATATGATGTGATCATCATGGATGTGATCATCATGGATGTGACACAGTTGCTATGTACAAGGAGTGAAATCAACATGGCGCCTTGATATGATGTGATCATCATGGATGGGACACAGTTGCTATGTACAAGGAGTGAAATCAACATGGCGCCTTGATATGATGTGATCATCATGGATGGGACACAGTTGCTGTGTACAAGGAGTGAAATGAACACGGCGCCTTGATATGATGTGATCATCATGGATGGGACACAGTTGCTATGTACAAGGAGTGAAATGAACATAAGGGGATGAAGACACATTCAGACAGTCTGAGATCATCTCACTAGTGAAGACTGAAGGTAGCATGTGGCTGCCTTGCATCATGTAATCAGCTTTATTGTTTTGTGTCTATCCTAATATCAGGAAGTAAGCATAGCTCAATTTCTTTGATTACAGACAGAGCTAAGATATAGCTGATAAAAAGACATAAGAGACAGAGAGATATTTATTTCCAATGCTTCACTGGTATTCCTTTGAAAAGTAACCTACTGTCTCGGGGAAAAAAAACAGATTTGGAATTGCATCTTTGTGCTGTGTGTGTGATAGTGCTGTTTATTGTTTGGTTTAATGGTTTATCTTACAATAAATCAGTTACCGTATTCAACGTAATAAGTGCCCTGCTGTAATAAGCGACCACAGCGACATTTGCTAATATATTGGCTAGTGAACAATCCCAATTGATCAATGTACACAAGACTTATTTATTCGCGTATAATATGTATAATATGCATTCGTGTGTTATATGCACCCTTAATTATTCTGGAAAAATATATCTGTCGTACATAAACACTTCAGGCTGTCAGCATAAACCACGAAATTTATCTTTCAACTCTGTTTTTTCACCAAAATAATATTCTAATAGGAGCCCCCTATTTCTAATTTTGAGCGTGCCCTGGGCGCTTATTACATCGAATACGGTAATACTATTTCAGTTTTATGGCATTAGTTTAAAACTGCCTGTTTTCTCTTTGTTGTAATTTCAGTTCGTTTTTAATCTAACACACATGTGAAGTCAGGAAATGATTTGGGTAAAGATGAGGCCATGTAGAAATGTTTTTGTAAATTAGGTACATCAAGATTCTTGAATAAAGAACAATAAATTCTACATTTTTTTCAACATAAGTTTACGTGCTTGACATTTCAGGACTGAAACATATTTTGTAAATGAAAACAGTTTCTAAGTAAATATTGTTTTGTGATTTGAATCAAGCCTCGGAGACCCATAGTTTTCACGTTTATTGGCCAACACATTTGATTTGTAAACAATGAAGAAGTTATTGGTGTTGAAAGTGACTTAAATCAAATCGGCTCATGACAGTCTTTCGGAATATATGTCTAGACTTTGTTTCCTCTGTGCCCTCTTGGCCTTTAATTTGAGTTTGAAAGTTGGCAATGAAAAAACGGATGTAGACAGAGGGTTGTTATGCTTGTTTCAATTACACTTATTGCAAGTTGACAGGTAAAAAACGTGATAAATGTGTTGAATTGGTTACCCAGCTGTCTCCCGCGACTCAGGTAGACCCAGGAATGTTTGTGTGGAGGAAAAAGTAGCCAAATCATAATACTCAACAGTTGCAATCACACCCATAGCTACAGTAGTATTGTTTTCCCTCAGCACTGGGCTATGCTAATGTAGTGGGTCACTGGCATTCCTTAATAGCGCTGGCTTTTTCCCCACTTTAATATTGCCCTTATCCTCCAATCAGGGAAACCGATAACGGCAAATATTTGTGTTGACAATTAAACCGATGCGTTTGGGGTTTATTTGTTGATTTTATCTGGACTCGGGCTGGAAGAGCAGCATTTTTTGTTCCAATGAAATTTGTTTGTGAATGAAATTTGGTATTGGATGTACAATTTTGTATCACATGTCATTCCTATCCAGTCGCTTAAAAAATGAGCGAAAACAGTTTTTGGGAGATAATTGTGTGAGGTTAAGAGGTATTGTTCATTCATATATTTTGCAGTTGCAGGTCGTGGCTAGGCTTACATGTCCTTGGCTATTCAAAAAACAAAAGCTATTTCTTTTCACAAACGGATGTGTTGGATAGCGTGATGCCACGTCTCTTGAAGCAGTTATTTGGGGATAAAAACAACTGCAGAAGTACAGATAAGTTGAAAATGGTGTTAAGTTTATAATTGTAATTTTATGATATTTATTATTTCAAGCGTGAGATGTATGTTTAACCATGTTAACAACCTTGAGCTTAGGCACTGGCATGTTTTCATACAGCTGCCACATACTGGCGTTATATCACACAGTTGCTGGTCATCGATATGATGTCACAGTTGCCAGACATATGCATGATGTCACACAGTTGCTCAGCACTTATATACTACAGTTGCTTGACAATTATATACCACAGTTGCTAGACAATTATATCACACAGTTGCTAGACAATTATATACCACAATTGCTAGACACTTATATACTGCAGTTGCAAGACAATTATATACCACAGTTGCAAGACAATTATATCACACAGTTGCTAGACAATTATATACCACAGTTGCCAGACACTTTTATACTGCAGTTGCAAGACAATTATATACCACAGTTGCGAGAAAATTATATACCACAGTTGCTCGACAATGATATACCACAGTTGCTGGACACTTATATAATGCAGTTGCTAGACACTTATATACTATTGTTCCTAGACAATTATATACCACAGTTGCTCGACAATTATATACTGCAGTTGCAAGACAATTATATACCACAGTTGCAAGACATTTATATACCACAGTTGCTAGACATATATATACCACATTTGCTAGACAATTATACACCACAGTTGCTCGACACTTATATACCACAGTTGCAAGACATTTATACACCACAGTTGCTAGACAATTATATACCACAGTTGCTAGACATATATATACCACATTTGCTAGACAATTATATACCACTATTGCTAGACAATGATATACCACTATTGCTAGACAATTACATACCACAGTTGCTAGACAATTATATACCACAGTTGCTCGACACATATACTACACTAGACACTTATATATCACAGTTGCTAGACACTTATATACCACTATTGCTAGACAATTGTATGCCACAGTTGCTAGACCATTATTTACCACAGTTGCTGGACATTTATACACCACAGTTGCCAGACAATTATATACCACAGTTGCAAGACAATTATATACCACAGTTGCTAGACATTTCTATACCACAGTTGCTAGACAATGATATACCACAGTTGCTAGACAATGATAAAACACAGTTACTAGACAATTGATATACCACTATTGCTAGACAATGATACACCACAGTTACTAGACAATGATATCCACACTATTGCTATACATTTACTTATCACAACTGCTAGATATTGACATGATACTGCAAGACATTTGCATGATGTCACAACTACTAGATATTGCTTGATGACACAGTTGCTCGACACTGACATGATAGCAGTGAGTGAGTATTGTCTTTTAGCAACATTCCAGCTATATCATGCTGGAGGGCACCAGAAATGAGCTTCACACATTGTACCCATTGGGGGGAATCAAACCAGGGCCTTCAGAGTGATGAGCAAACGCTTTAACCACTAGGCTACCCTACTGTCCTTGACATGATATCACACAGCTGCAAGACATTAACATGATATTCCACTATTCCTAGACATTTACATATCCCAACTGCTAGATATTGACACGATGTCACACGTGTGTCAGGAACACGACTGATGCGGTTGTGATGAGGCAAACATCTCACCTATTATCCATCAGTTCACTTATAGCTGGCTGGCTGTTTCAGAGTACACCAAGATGTGAATGTAGCGAACTTAAAGATTGTTTCAATCTGCCTGTTGTCTTGTAGCCATGGCTACTTAGTATCCAGGTAAAAAGCCAGGATGCATTTAAGATCTGTCTGTGATCCTAGTTACATCTGTACATGTCGTAGGAATTTCACACTTCTTGCACAGACAGGTTTTGCCAATGTGGTTTCAATTAATGAACTTATGAAAAACGTTATGTATTTCTCCCATTTTTTCTTATTGCTACATATCAAGGCCATCATTGTTCATTTATTATTTATTTCCATCAATATTAAGTTACCAAGGTGCCTGAATTACCCATGAAGATTCGGGATAGAATAGGTCTTCAGCAACCCATGCTTGTCGTAAAAGGCGACTATGCTTGTCGTAAGAGGCGACTAACGGGATCGGGTGGTCAGGCTCGCTGACTTGGTTGATGCATGTCATCGATCCCAATTGCGTGGATCGATGCTCATGATATCAGTCGCTGGATTGTCTGGTCCAGACTCGATTATTTACAGACTGCTGTCATATTGCTGAGTGCGGCGTCAACCAACCAACCAACCGAACACGCATGGTGTTCGTTTTACAATCAGGATGGAGATGTAGTCTGAGATGAGGGAAATACCACCTTCATGTAGAAACCTGTAGACTCCAGGTGATGATTTATTTGTGAAGTATAAATTTGGACAAGATTGAATCTTCCCCCATGAAGATACGGGTTAGAATTGATCTTCAGCAACCCATGCTTGTCGTCAGAGAAAGCTTACGGGATCGGGTGGTCCGGTGGTTTGCCTTGCTGACTTGTTTGATGCATGTCATTGTATCCCAATTTCATAGATCAATGCTCATGATGTCAATCACTGGATTGACTGGTCCAGACTTGATTATTTACAGGTCATAAGCATTTAGCTGGAATATTGCCGAATGCATCATTAAACATGAAACAAGCAAAATGTAAGATCATCCAGAAGATAACAGTATAATTGGCCTCGTGGCTGCAAAAAAGCTTCCTCCAAACTCGGCACTCCCACAGCGACTTCCAGCAAATTCTCTCTCTGGAAGGCTGCATAGTGTGTAAGTTCACACACCAATTTGACAATTTCATCTGCATCTGTCAGACAGGGTTGAAGCCATCACTTTTGCTCCCAGGACTCAAGCAGGAGTTGCTCCAGGATGCCCTCCCACAACAAGCAGACCTGCGAGGAACCTGTCCCCCAACCAGTGGTGCATGTGTACACAAATGTGTCGGCATCTGCAGCACCATCACTTCCTGGTAATGGAATCAGTGGACAACAGTTTGTGTATTACCTGGGCATAGGTAACCAGCGTCGCCGCTTCAACGTGGGGCTGTGTTTTTGTGAGTTGTGCAGTGACTAGCACGAGATGCCTCATTAGTGAGAGATTGAGGGATTCCTCAAAATGAGCCTCCTGATCAAAAGGAAATTTTTTTACAGCTGTTTGAAGGTGAGCTTGGAAAGAAAGGCCCTATCAGAGAGCAAGCCAGAGATCTCAGTAGAGGGGAGATGGTGTAGACTCAGTGAAATCTAAACCACCATACAATATGCTATTTAGATTAAATATTTAGATACAGGCAGCTGCTTTTTTTTGCCGAACATTAAAAGAACATAATGGGGAAATCAGACTGTCGGATTCTGGAGAAATCGCAATGTGAAGGAAATAAATGTTGATGATCTCGGAATGACCAGATAGATTTCGATGATCAATCAATCCCCCAGGCTCAGCTGTCGTCACTCGAGGAAGTCGCAACAAACTTCAAAATTTGTGTTCTTCTTTTGCCGTGATGAGAATTTATTTCATGATCCGGGATGTAGTCAGCATCTGCTTTGAATTTCAGACCTCTGTACTATTTGTCAGAGTTGGAATCCGTCCATTTAATCACCCGTGTTTGGCAATATGCTGGGAAATAAATGGCAATCCTTTAGCCCCAGATGGGGCCTGTTTGCGATGATAGAGGGCGAGACAATAATACCAAATAACTTTATAAATCATGTTTTCTGAGGGCAAAAAACGGCTGGGTGAGGTTGGAAAGCATTTACCCATCTGAATATAGCACTTCCATCTTTCATTTCAATCAGGCGGGGAAACAGTGGCATCAGATGGAAATGGATACTCTACAATAACATCTCTCTGTCATTAAAGAATGGTGGTGGATGGGCACTGGCATCTCTTCAGTTAAACCTACATTCCAACATGAGGTTCCATTAATCTGCCAAAAATTACTTTCTCATATCCCTACCTCACCTCATTCTGGAGTAAACTTCTCATTTCCAGAAGTAGTGGCGGTGTGGCCATGGTGTACTGCACCCCCTTGCCTCCCCACCCCCCAACCCCCAACTCCACCCCCCACCCCCCACTCATTCCTATTGTTACCACCCCCCCAACTGTTTCCCCTCCCCAACTGGTACAGCTGTTTGTGGTCACATAACATCTACTTGGTGTATTTTATGAATTTGATTTCTCAATCAACATGTTTTCATATGCTGTTTGTCTTTGCGTTAGAATAGCTTCTGTTACACATGCTTGTGATGATTGTGATGTTGTAAAAAAGGAAGCAGTGCCAAAAAATTGAAATTCTTACAATTATATGAATTTGTTATGTTTTAGTAGATCAAGTTTCCCCTGAGCATGTGGTTTTGTCATCAGTGCATGTACTGATACAACTAGTGGAGATTTCCCTCCACGTCAAGCTGACAAGCCATTATATAACTGGAATATTGTTTAACTCACTCACTCATTGTCAAGGGCTTTCCCTCCACGTCAAGCTGACACACCATTATATAACTGGAATATTGTTTAACTCACTCACTCACTCATTGTCAAGGGCTTTCCCTCAACGTCAAGCTGACAAGCCATTATATAACTGGAATATTGTTTAACTCACTCACTCACTCATTGTCAAGGGCTTTCCCTCCATGTCAAGCTGACAAGCCAATTTACAACTGGAATATTGTTTAACTCACTCACTCATTGTCAAGGGCTTTCCCTCCGTGTCAAGCTGACAAGCCATTATATAACTGGAATATTGTTTAACTCACTCACTCACTCACTCATTGTCAAGAGATTTCCCTCCACGTTAAGCTGACAAGCCATTATATAACTGGAATATTGTTTAACTCACTCACTCACTCATTGTCAAGAGATTTCCCTCCACGTCAAGCTGACAAGCCATTATATAACTGGAATATTGTTTAACTCACTCACTCACTCATTGTCAAGGGCTTTCCCTCCACGTCAAGCTGACATGTCATGGTATAACTGGAATACTGTTATAAAAGAACAGCGTTATAGCCAACTCACTTATTCACTCATTGTGAAACTTGGTCACTGTGTCCAGTAGATACACTCCAGAACAACTGAGATGAGGGTGAGTGGTCCTCTGGTGGGTGCTCTTGTTTGTTGCACATAAAGACTGTGTTCAAATCCTTATGGAAGAACTTGTCCTGCTGTGATTGCTCATGTACCTCATGTTGACGAGTCATATGACTTAAAAGGCTGATGAAGATTGTCTCCTCTGTATGAAGAGCAACTTTTTCTGAAAAAAAAATATTTTTAATACATATTTTTTATCTGAATGTCACTGTTCATTCTGCTAGGCGCACAAACCTCACAATTTCAACCCTTTGGCTTACAAATACCATTATTAATGTTTCCCATATATAGATGAAACTCTATTCTTAAGGAAAACATTATTGTTTCTGAATTTGCTTATATTCTACTCATTGCACAACTGATTAAATATAGTAATATGAAAGAACTTCTTTTGAGTAATATATTTTAGCAGGGAGATAACACCTTGCAATGTTAAGCACTTCCCTGAGTTTCTAATGTCAGCAATTGTTCATTGATAATGCCAAACAATCCTCAGGTAACCAGTTAGCTTTGATGCACAGCAGCCTGAGTTGCCCAGTGAACACAAAAACATACAAGCCGATATTCTTACATGTTTCATCAAGACCCGTGAAGATCCAGGGTGGAATAGGACTTCAGCAACCCATGCTTGTCGTACACGGTGACTATGCTTGTCGGGAGAGGCGACTAACGGGATCGGCTGGTCAGGCTCGCTGACTTGGTTGATGCATGTCATCGATCCCAATTGCGTGGATTGATGTTCATGATGTCAATCGCTGGATTGTCTGGTCCAGACTCGATTATTTACAGACACGTCATATAGCTGGAATATTGCTGAGTGCGGCGTTACTTAACAAACAAACAAACAAACATGTTGCATCAAATTTTCCCAACTTCCATGACATGGGTGAGTGAGGTGTTTTTATATGCTAGGCAGTGCCCAGAGCTGTAACCTTACTCTCAGTTAAACATGGTACGAGGAAGGGAAATGAGACATATGGCAGCCATATTGGAAATTCCACATCATGATTTATTGCTATAAATTTGTCAGCCTGAGTATGAAATGGTGCCAATTTCATGTTCCTGGTACTGTTATAAGTAATATATTTATAGATCTCATCGAGTCGTCATCAAGCGACTCTTGGAGATTTGCGAAAGCAACTCTTGGCATTGATCCACAAACCGAAATACATCATTATTGGATCCATATGTCATTTTTCTAAATTGAAATAGTACCAAACTATTCAGTATCATAATGATGTTTTTTTACTTCAATAATTAGACATAAGACATTTTCACAAGTTGCTGTTAGGAAAGCACTACCAGACAAGTACTTCCTCTTGACTGAAATTAACAAGTAATGAACAACTTCGTACTGTGAAATAAGCGTGGATTTATTTCACATTTTGCACACGTGTTGAGTTTTCTTTCGAAGTAGGTGAAGACCTGAATCCTGTCTTGTCTCAGAAGTATGGGAATGAATGTTACCTAATATTGATTGAAATCTCCGCCATCTATCATACTCATGGCGAGTGTAATCTACGACCTTCTTGATGTGGATATCAGCTGTTTTGTAGACTAGGTTGCAGATTTAATGTTTTCATTTCACACTTTTTGCCTGGAGTAATTCTTTGAATGTACAAATGAGCTTCCTTTTGTTTGACTGTTTGCCAAAAATACACCACCACGCATCACAAGTACGATAGTATGCATACCTTGGATACGCATCCCGAACTTGAAATTGGTGTAAAAATATCAATAGTGTAGGTTAAGATTTCAATAGACCATAGTTTGTCAGGATAATGCTTCTCCAGTTTTGAAGTTTGAAAGTCGTGTTTTTTATCACCCAGACATGTTGTTAAGTATGTTAGATAGGAATCTGTGATTTCCATAAGAGGGCATGTAGTCAAAGATGGGTGATTCTATACAATTTTGTCAGTATAGTTTTCATAACATTAGGTCATAAAACTTGAAGCCAAGGCTGTGATATGATAAATGTTTTCCGTGTGTTTTCACATTACAAAATATGTAGTTGAAATGTATGAATTACTGCTTTTCTGTTGTGATTGTGTATGGGAAAAATGTGTTTTTGTTTTGTTTGTACCCAATCATGCCTGGCTGTAGCTGTAAGCAAGTGTGCATTTTACACAAGGAAAATAAGTTGCTGTCCCATTTAATTATCCAAGAAATTGGAGTCTGGATACATGTTAACTTAGGCAACGCATGCTGATAAAAGTGAACATTAGAGAATAACCAGGGCTGATTGTCCTCTGAAACATATTCCATTGGGTGTGAAAGGCCAAATAATGGTGAAAAGGCTATGAATGTATCACTGAAAATCAGAGATGACACAAGATGTTTTTGAAAAAGCCTATAGACTGGGTTCCACTCCTCACTCACACTTATCAGAATTTTCTGAGATAGGAGCTTAACTAAACAAGAGACATGAAATGTCATGTCCCCTATTTGCTGAAAATCATTAATCCTGTTTCAAGTCAAGAAATTAGCTTGTGATGGTTATTTGGTTTCTTTTTCGTTTAGAGATAATAAGTAGGAAATTAAGATATGACACGACCTTATGATTTGTGATATATTCCTGCAACAACTTACAGACGCAAGTATGAGCACTGTTTGGCTGTGTTGTAGGTGGTAATGTCATCAAGGTGTGGGATGCCCTGGCTGGAGGGAGGCTCCTGGCCACGCTCACCAACCACCACAAGACAGTCACAGCACTCGCCTTCTGCAGCAAGTACCAGCGCCTCCTGTCTGCGTCTCTGGACAGGTGAGTCTGTTACGTCACTGTCTGTATTACCCCACAGGTGAGATCAGTGAAGTATCTGAAAAATATCTAACAAAAACAGTTCCCAATCCAGATCAGATTGTTGTCTTCTCGTGAAGCTCTCAGTCCGGATCTGATTGTTGTCTTCTCGTGGAGATCCCAATCCAGATCTGATTGTTGTCTTCTCGTGAAGCTCCCAATCCAGATCTGATTGTTGTCTTCTTGTGAAGCTCCGAATCCAGATCTGATTGTTGTCTTCTCGTGGAGATCCCAATCCAGATCTGATTGTTGTCTTCTCGTGAAGCTCTCAATCCAGATCTGATTGTTGTCTTCTCGTGGAGATCCCAGTCCAGATCTGATTGTTGTCTCTTCTCGTGAAGGTCCAAGTCCATATCAGATTGTCTTCTTGTGGAGTTCTGAATCCAGATCAGATTGTTGTCTTCTCGTGAACCTCCCAATTCAGATAAGATTGTTGTCTCTTCTCGTGAAGGTCCAAGTCCATATCAGATTGTCTTCTTGTGGAGTTCCGAATCCAGATCAGATTGTTGTCTTCTCATGGAGATCCCAATCCAGATCTGATTGTTGTCTTCTCGTTAACCTCCCAATCCAGATCAGTTTGTTGTCTCTTCTCGTGAAGCTCCCAGTCCATATCAGATTGTCTTCTTGTGGAGTTCAGAATCCAGATCTGATTGTTGTCTTTTCGTGGAGATTCCAATCCAGATCAGATTGTTGTCTTCTCATGAAGCTCCAAATCCAGATCCGATTGTTGTCTCTTCTCGTGAAGCTCCAAGTCCATATCAGATTGTCTTCTTGTGGAGTTCTGAATTCAGATCAGATTGTTGATTTCTCATGAAGCTCCCAATCCAGATCTGATTGTTGTCTTCTCGTGAACCTCCCAATTCAGATCAGATTGTTGTCTTCACATGAAGTCCCAATCCAGATCAGATTGTTCTCTTCTCGAGAACCTCCCAATCCAGATCTCATTGTTGTCTCTTTTGTGTGAAGCTCCCGTACCATATCAGATTGTTGTTTTCACATGAAGCTCCCAATCCAGATCAGATCATCTTCTCGTGAACCTACAGATTCAGATCAGATTGTTCTTTTCTCATGAACCTTTCAATCCAGATCAGATTGTCTTCTCGTGAACCTCTCAGTCCAGATCATATTGTTGTCTTGTGAAGCTCCCAATCCAGATCAGATTGTTGCCTTCTCGTGGTGTTCCCCGTGCAGATCAGATTGTTGTCTTCTTGTGAAGTTCCAAGTCGAGGTCAGATTGTTGTCTTCTCGTGAAGTTCCAAGTCCATATCAGATTGTTGTCTTCTTGTAGAGTTCTGAATCAAGATGAGATTGTTGTATTCCCATGGAGTTCCCATTCCAGATCAGATTGCTGTTTTCTTGTGAAGCTCCCAGTCCAGATCAGATTGCTGTTTTCTTGTGAAGCTCCCAGTCCAGATCAGATTTTTTTCCTCTCATCAAGGTCAAGACTTGTGTTACCTCATCACACAAAATCTCCTCAATATAAGTTACTTTCACATCAGAGTTTTCAACCTGAGAAAGAACCTAATCAAGACCAAACTGTTCTTATTTCACAAAAGAGATCCTCAGTAATGTGAGACTGTTGTCTTCTCAGGATGAATGTTTTCCTTCGAATCTGACTCTCCTTGTCTCAGGCCTTTTTTGCCTTGGACCCATCTGTGATGTCATTATTACCATCATAGCTCACACACACAGTCTCATGTGATACAGGTGTGTCAAACCCAGAGAAGTTAGTATCCCAGCAGGTAGAATGAGAAGACAACTAGCCTTGCAAGGAGTTTTGATGTTACTGCTGTTTTTGACTGAAAGGGTGACAGATAGTAATTCAATGACATCAATACTATTTGAAAAGCCAAGTGTTGTGACACAAGGAGAAATGTACTATACAATGTAGTATTCCTTCTTGCAGCTTGTAATTACAAGAGCTGAGGATTGTAATGTTCGATGAATCACTGTAGTAACTGATCTTTAGATTTATTTCAATTTAAGAAAAATGAATTTAAGAATTAAATGTGATAAATGCTGATATGGTATCTATTCCTGGACAGACTCAGCAGACAGTTGTTTGTGAATGTTTAGAGTACTCCGTCAGTACCTGGCCATGTTGAACATTGCCTTCTCTACAGTGCTGTGACACACGGTGAGAAAGTCGGTCCAACAGATGTTGGATCAGAAATACAATCTTGATAATAAAAAGATGCAACAACAAAGCATCGGCCCTATCTGTAGATTAGGGAGGGAGACCTTCTCTCCAGTGTCGGCAGGCTTGTCACTTTCAGCCTTGACTGACAGCCCTCAGAAGAAGAATGCCATCTGGCAGTGTACATTTCAGCCTCAACCAATACCCACACTCACAGTTAATACACTGCTAGTCATTTTACATCAACCAATGTAATTTGTTGGATATCAAAATAAACTTGGTGTTTTCTGAATTAGAAGTAGACACAAAGTTTATTGGCTGTACTCATACTCAAAATATTTCTTGTGAGGTTAAGACTATTTTCATTCCTGGAATGGTGGGTTTTAGGTTATTTCTTTGAGCTTTTGAAGAGACAATTGCTGCCATTATTCATCTGTGTATGTTACGTCTTGGTATTGGCTCATGGGTTGGTCATTATCATGATGGGGACACCAGGATAGTCCAGTGGAGAAAGTGTTTGCTCATCACACCAAAGACCTGGTTTGAATCCCTAGGTGGTAACAATATGTAAAGCCCATTGTTGGTGTCCCTGAAGTGGCAGCTGGAAGAATGCGAACAAGGGCTGGGACGGGTAGCTCGGGTACTCGTGTCAGGTGGGTCCTGAGTAAATATAAAATTCCATGGTTACACCAGTACAAGTCATTAATGCTCGCATTTCTTTCGGACTATGCACACATTCCTTCTGACTTTTATATGTTTGAGTAAAGACAAAGCTTCAGTCAACTTTAATGTATGCACAATCAGATCGTTTTATACAATATCTAAAAACTTTTTGCCAGGGCTCTGGTAAAACAATTCCCAAATGAACATTTTGTACCTACTCTTGAGACCTACAGTGGGTACTCGGGTAGGGTCAGGTAATAGGGGGTTGGGTACCTGGGTAGGGTCGGGTAATAGGGGGTAGGGTAATAGGGGGTCTGGTACCCGGCAGTAAATTTGGACTCGTCCCAACCCTAATTCTAACATTGCTGCATCATCCAACACCTCACTGGATCATGTTGATGGAAACACATTGAACGTTTTGGGTTGTTTGGATGAGTTTGCAGCATAACAAGTAATAGAAATATGAATGAAGTGGTGGAAGTTTGACTTCAGGGTGACTGAAACCATGACCATAATATTGTGGGCTGCTTTAGGGACACAACTCTGCACTGAAGTTGTGATCCCTCAGAGGATAGACTAAAATCTAGTCTCTGAAATGAACATATCGTTCTAAAAAAAAGTTGTTAAATAATCTTTATAAAAATATTATAAGAAGGAGCCCAGAGACTCTTTTCATTTTCAGATACTGCAGTAAGTGAGACTTGCCAAACATTATAGACTTGCATTGGCTGTATTTGAAATATTTGTATCAGGGTCTGTAAGACAGACCACTCAGAGGACTGAGCCATCAGTTACTACAACATATTGTGAATCAAGTAGGAGGTGCCTTGAGAAACGGGTGCATCGAGAATTAGGTGTGTCGTGAAGTAGGTGCATCGAGAAAAAAGTGTGTCGTGAAGTAGGTGCATCGAGATTTAGATGTGTCGTGAAGTAGGTGCATCGAGAATTAGATGTGTCGTGATGTAGATGCATCGAGAATTAGGTGTGTCGTGAAGTAGGTGCATCGAGATTTAGATGTGTCGTGAAGTAGGTGCATCGAGATTTAGATGTGTCGTGAAGTAGGTGCATCGAGAATTAGGTGTGTCATGAAGTAGGTGTACTGGAAGTAGGTGTATCATGAAGTAGGTGTATCATGAACTAAGTGTATGATGAACTAAGTGTATTGTGAACTAAGTGTTGTGAAGTAGGTGTATCATGAACTAAGTGTATGATGAACTAAGTGTATTGTGAACTAAGTGTTGTGAAGTAGGTGTATCGTGAACTAAGTGTATTGTGAACTGAACAAGCACTTGTCTGATGCAACTTAGATGTTCACAGATGGCTCATGCCGTACTTTAGATGACAGGTGTGTTAAACTACACACACTCACTCACTCACTCACTACAACGGACGTGACACTGTATTCATAGTGAGATACTATATTACTGCAGTAAGCTCAGCACTTCACTGCAGAGACAACAAAAGCATGTATACTGAACAAAACAAGTTAGGGATCATGAATATTGTTGCGAATATTTTGATGAAGTTTGTGTGCTTAGTCTTCACACCAAAAAAGATTCCCCCAAAATGTTTGTGACCCCAAATTTCTTTTGTTTAATATTTGATAATGGAAAAAAGTGGAAATCTGATAATAAAACAGGTTGATGAACCAAAAACTACTCATTAGATTTGACCTGGATTTTGAATGTAAACCAGCAGATGGTGAGACGAGTGAAAGAGGACACCATTACTGATGCTTCTTTAAGTCAACATATGTAGGGTCTTGAAACCATCCTCATGACAAAAGAAAGTTTGGGTCCTCTTTTAATGTTGATGTTGTAGTAGACTAGTATTCGCAACTTGACGTGTGTGTTGATGTTTAGAAGACCAGACAGAAAACAAAGTAGAGATGTAGTGTGATGTGGGAGATACATTTGTAGTGCGAGATAAACAAGTTGATCTGGTTTCTTCCATTGCCAGATGCTGCTGGTAAAGTGGCAGAGCATGTACATTTCATGGCATCCATTTCTTGTACATTTCACCAGCGTAGGTTTCGTTGACGTACATTTCGATGTTCGTTTCAGTAGCGTAGATTTCAGTGGCGTACATTTCGCAGGATGAGCTTGATCACAATGCTGCCACTCTCACTACTCTCTTTCAATTCGTTAGCAGAGTATTCATTTCTCAACATTTGCTGTTAGAAATTCAAGATTGCTTCAAAGATTCGGCCAGCCATGTGTAGATCGCCGATTGATGATGTTGTACTCTGACTGGCTAATTGATATATCTTTGTTGAAATGTGCAACTGTTGGAATGCTCTGTTGAGGATTTCGACTGGGATTTCCTCCACTTGTGCCTGTTCTAGCTGCCATTGATGTTTGTCACTGCTATCCTTCTGAACTTTTTCCTTCTTAATTTGCAATCTGGAGACAAATGAAAAACTGAGGCTTTATTGTTAACAAGACTTTTAACTGCATGGCAAGGTATCACTTTGCTCAAACACTGTTTACAGATTGAAACAAACATGAGTACAAGCAAAAACTAGATATAGTTTTTGTCCCGACGTTTGTGCATTCCCATTGCTTTTATTTGTGTTATGTAATTACAAATGAGTGAGAAACTTAAGATGAAAAACGACTTTGCCCTTGATGACATTCAGATATGCTAAGGGTAGGTATTTCAAATATATACCTAAAATGTCATTTTAAGTTAACTTGTAAATGTATATTTGTACAAATACATTTACAGAACTTTTTGTTTATTTCTATTTTGTGTGAGCTATGCTTTTGTGAGTTTGGGGGTGAGAGACAGGATGATAAAATGGTCTGAATACATTGTACAGAATCAAACCTTGGCATACTGAACAAACACTTCACCCATAAGACTACTGTGTCGCTCCCTTGACCAAAGGTGACAACACTCAGAGGACTGATTGTGTGGAATTGATTTAGTTGCTCTAGTTTGGCTCATTTAAAACTTAATTGGCATTTGGCATGTCAAATTGTGTTTTTCCCCTCGTTGGCAGTAAACTAATTATAAATTTGACCGTTACTCTTTGACTGCTGAATTGACCTCAAGTGTAGATGCTGTTAATAAGAACATCCCATTCTTTCATGTTGCAATAGTTAATCTATCATGCCATGACAGATTAGCTATAGTCATATGAAAGAAATGTGTGTTCTTTAACTTTTTTTGAGTTGTATAGTTTGGAAAGAACAAACAACTCTGTTAAACCAGTACAACAGGTGCAGTGGTGTTTGATGTTCTTCCTGCTACACTGTACTGTCTGATGGAGCTCCAAGATTGTATGGAGTTTTCAATTTATGTTTAGGTATGTAATCATTACGGGGCCCCTCAGGAAGTGAGTTCTTCAAATCATGAACATCATGAACTGTTCATTAAATGTCTATATTGCAAATTCATGGACTTGTTCAAGAACACTTGAAGAACAGATGAATATTAGTACAGTAGTTCATGAAAAGTTCGTGACAAATATGAAGAACAAATCAAGAACAAATCATGTGCAAATATAAGTTCAGTAGTTCATGAAAAATTCATAAGTAAAATGAAGGATGAAATGTTTACATACTCAACAAATTCTACAAATTATGAATTTTGTATTAATATATATATCCTGGTGCATGCGTGCGTGTGTGCCTGTGCATGTGCCTGTGTGTAAATTGTAACTTTCGCAAACTGCCAATGAACATTTCATGAGCAGTTCAAGAACTGCCTAGTGTTCATGGATATGTCACAGGGGCGGGGAGTTGAGGGGTGTGGTTAGGCCAGGATGCATCATGGTAGGGGTAGGGTGGGAACACAAGGGTGTAGGTAGCGTGGGATGCATGGGGGCAGGGGTGGGGTGTACAAGGGTGTAGGTAGCGTGGGATGCATGGGGGAAGGGGTGGGGTGTACAAGGGTGTAGGTAGCGTGGGATGCATGGGGGCAAGGGAGGGGTGTACAAGGGTGTAGGTAGTGTGGGATGCATGGGGGAAGGGGTGGGGTGTACAAGGGTGTAGGTAGCGTGGGATGCATGGGGGCAGGGGTGGGATGTACAAGGGTGTAGGTAGTGTGGGATGCATGGGGGAAGGGGTGGGGTGTACAAGGGTGTAGGTAGCGTGGGATGCATGGGGGAAGGGGTGGGGTGGGGTGGGGTGTACAAGGGTGTAGGTAGCGTGGGATGCATGGGGGCAGGGGTGGGGTGTACAAGGGTGGAGGTAGTGTGGGATGCATGGGGGCAGGGGTGGGGTGTACAAGGGTGTAGGTAGTGGGGATGCATGGGGGCAGGGGAGGGGTGTACAAGGGTGTAGGTAGTGTGGGATGCATGGGGGCAGGGGTGGGGTGTACAAGGGTGTAGGTAGCGTGGGATGCATGGGGGCAGGGGAGGGGTGTACAAGGGTGTAGGTAGCATGGGATGCATGGGGGCAGGGGTGGGGTGTACAAGAGTGTAGGTAGCGTGGGATGCATGGGGGAAGGGGTGGGGTGTACAAGGGTGTAGGTAGCGTGGGATGCATGGGGGAAGGGGTGGGGTGTACAAGGGTGTAGGTAGCATGGGATGCATGGGGGCAGGGGTGGGGTGTACAAGAGTGTAGGTAGCGTGGGATGCATGGGGGCAGGGGTGGGGTGTAAAAGGGTGTTGGTAGCATGGGATGCATGGGGGAAGGGGTGGGGTGTACAAGGGTGTTGGTAGGGTTGGGTGCACTATGTTAGGGATGGGATTGGTTAGCACAAGGGTGGGATGCACCACTGTTGGGTAGGATTGGAAAGGGTGGGGTTCAGCGTGGGAAGCACTAGGGTGGGGGTCAGGATGGAAACACTAGAGTAGGGTTTGGAGCAGGAAGCACTGTGGTGGGGGTCACGTTCAGGATGTGAAACACCAGGATGTAGGTTGGGAATGGAATTACAAGGTTTGAGGATGGGTCAGGAAGCACCAGGATTGAGGATGGGTTGAGAAGCACCAGGATTGGGGATGGGGTGGGAAGCACTGGGTTTGAGGATGGGGTGGGATGCACCAGAATTGAGGATGGGGTGGGGAGCACTGGGATTGAGGATGGGGTGGGATGCACTGGGATTGAGGATGGGGTGGGAAGCACTGGGATTGAAGATGGGGTGAGAAGCACCAGGATTGAGGATGGGGTGGGAAGCACCAGGATTGAGGATGGGGTGGGGAGCACCAGGATTGAAGATGGGGTGAGAAGCACCAGGATTGAGGATGGGGTGGGAAGCACCAGGATTGAGGATGGGGTGGGGAGCACCAGGATTGAAGATGGGGTGAGAAGCACCAGGATTGAGGATGGGGTGGGAAGCACCAGGATTGAGGATGGGGTGGGAAGCACCAGGATTGAAGATGGGGTGGGGAGCACCAGGATTGAGGATGGGGTGGGAAGCACTGGGATTGAGGATGGGGTGAGAAGCACCAGGATTGAGGATGGGTGGGATGCACTGGGATTGAGGATGGGGTGGGAAGCACCAGGATTGAGGATGGGGTGGGGAGCACTGGGGTGGGTGGAGTAGGGGTGGGATGGGAAGCTCCAGGATTGAAGATGGAGTGAGAAGCACTAGGACTGAGGATGGGGTGGGGAGCACCAGGATTGAGGATGGGGTGGGAAGCACCAGGATTGAGGATGGGGTGGGGAGCACCAGGATTGAGGATGGGGTGGGGAGCACCAGGATTGAGGATGGGGTGAGAAGCACCAGGATTGAAGATGGGGTGGGGAGCACTGGGATTGAAGATGGGGTGGGAAGCACCAGGATTGAGGATGGGGTGGGGAGCACTGGGATTGAAGATGGGGTGAGAAGCACCAGGATTGAGGATGGGGTGGGGAGCACCAGGATTGAGGATGGGGTGGGAAGCACCAGGATTGAGGATGGGGTGGGATGCACTGGGATTGAGGATGGGGTGAGAAGCACCAGGATTGAGGATGGGGTGGGGAGCACCAGGATTGAGGATGGGGTGGGAAGCACCAGGATTGAGGATGGGGTGGGAAGCACCAGGATTGAGGATGGGGTGGGATGCACTGGGATTGAGGATGGGGTGAGAAGCACCAGGATTGAGGATGGGGTGGGAAGCACCAGGATTGAGGATGGGGTGGGAAGCACCAGGATTGAGGATGGGGTGGGATGCACTGGGATTGAGGATGGGGTGAGAAGCACCAGGATTGAGGATGGGGTGGGAAGCACCAGGATTGAGGATGGGGTGGGAAGCACCAGGATTGAAGATGGGGTGGGGAGCACCAGGATTGAGGATGGGGTGAGAAGCACCAGGATTGAGGATGGGGTGGGATGCACTGGGATTGAGGATGGGGTGAGAAGCACCAGGATTGAGGATTGAGGGGGTCGGGGTGGGAAGCACTAGGGTAGGCGACGGTGTGGGAAGCACTAGTGTAGGGGTGGATGTGGGAAGCACTATGTTGGGAGTCAGGGTGGGAAGCATTGGGAATGGGGTCAGGGTAGGAAGCAACATTATGGAGTCGGTTGGGTGGGAAGAAGCACTAGGCTGGTGGTCAGGGTGGAATTCACAGGGATGGGGGTAGGTTAGGACGCACCAGGGTCGCAGTGCCCCTTCTGTCAGCCCCTCTTCTCTCACAGGCATGACAGATGGTATCTACCCAAGCACAAAAACTCCGTCAGCACATGGAATACATTATAGGGGGCCATGTTTATGTGTTGAAATAACCAGAAATCTTCAAATTTTCAAAAAGATACAAAAAGCATCAAAGATAAAATTCAACACCGGAAGTGAAATTTAAAAGCAGCGTTAAGTTACTGCTGTGCGTGAATGTCTCGTTGATTGCACGCATATCTACAACCCTGGCTCTATTATATCATTTTCTCTTGTCAGCACTCACGGAATTCCCCATTTCCCTCTATTTAGCTTTGTGCTCGGTTTTATCACCCTTTAATGAAAAGCACAAAAAAAACTAGGACGGGGATGATAAATCTGCAACTGTCACTGACAGGCAATTTCTGTTTTGTTGTTGTACTTCAGCTGACTGTGGACACCGTGATTCATTGCTGTCAGTGTCAGATACGCTTGACATGGACAACCCTTGTCAATATCTGTCAAGGGTGGATATAAATTGTAGTGGTAGTCCCTCCAACTTCTTTCCCTAATGGCTTAATCTGCATGTACTGCTTTGTCATTTTCACGTCAGCCACACGCCGTCGATAGCATGTCAATATCGATCTGTTTCGTGTGCCTTTCATACAGTGAGATTCTTCACTTGTGATCTGTGTAGTTGTTAAATAACCTTTTTGTGTAAAACACTCAAAGACATTTTATGTATGCTTCCATGACATTTCGCAAACCAATTGTCCTGACTTGTCACATTTTTGTTTGTTTGTTGGTTAACACCACACTCAGCAATATTTGAGCTATATGATGGCGGTCTGTAAAATAATCGAGTCTGGACCAGACAATCCAGTGATTGACATCATGCGCATCGATCAACACAATTGGCATCGCTGACATGCATCAACCAAGTCAGCAAGCCTGACCACCCGATCCCGTTAGTCACCTTTTATGGCAAGCATGGGTTGCTGAAGACCTATTCTACCCCGGTTCTACCTTGTCACATCCAAGATAATCAATACTATCATGATACCTCTCGACTTGATTCAGCAACCCCTTATTGAATAGATATGGCAGAGATGTTGAATATGAATGATCCTTTGAGGTTTTTTTTATATATTTTTTTAATATTGTTTTTCATTGTGTGAGGTAGGTGGGGAAGCCTAATGTTAAAGCATTTGCTCAACAAGCTGAAAACTTTGGTTAATTCCCACCATGGGAGCTTGTCTGAAATCCATTTATACTTTATTTGACATGTCCTTTGCTGGATTTGTTATTTGTTTGTCTGTTGTTTAACGCCACAATCAGCACTATTCAAGCTACATGATGGCAGCCTGAAAATAATCAAATCAGGACCAGACATTCCAGTGATTGACATCATGAGCATTGATCTAGACAATTGGAATACTATGACATGCATAAACCAAGTCAGCGAGCCTGAACACCCGATCCTATTGGTTGCCTCTTCCGACAAGTATAGTCGCCTCTGACAGCAAGCATGGGTTGCTGAAGACCTATTCTATATCTGGATCTTCACGGGTCGCCTTGCTGGAATATTGCTGGAAACAGCATAACACCCCTCACTCACTTATGTTTTGAGATCGGGGGAGCATGGATGACCCAATCTTCAAAGGTGTTGCAATTTGCTGTGCACAGTTGCTTCTTTTAGGCACACCAGACACCTTTGATCCTGGGTTCGAATCCTAGTTCGCTCTGATTATGTTCCTAGGTTTGTCAGCACCATACACGTGCTCGTGTTTCACTGAAGTGTAGAAGTCTGAGCCCAGCATCACTTTGGGCTTCCCTCCCACACTAAGCTGACACAGTGTGCTATAACTGAAATACTGTACGAAGTGGCGTTAAACCCACTCACTCACTCACTGTATTTTGGGGTGTTATGCAGTGTGCAAGTGGACTGTAATCAGTATCACTAATCCAGCTTCGTCTTAAATCAACAAGCTGCTTGTGTATGTTGTTACAGATACATGCTACGCTTGAAAGCACGTGCTTAACCATCTGCTTGATAATTATCACTCCCACTAATTAACATATTAACTAATTGATGTGTGTGGTTTTTTCCAGGCATGTGAAGATTTATGACGTGGCATCATATCAAGTGGTCCACACACTCGACTACCCTGGCGCCATCCTCAGCCTAGCAGTTGCAGTACGTATCTCCTACTTAGACATTATCACCTCCATAAGGCCAGGTGTGAAAAACAGGTCAAATTGATGTCAACACTTTTTTGTTACTGGTAGTTTAAAGTGTCATGTATTACAAGGTTAACTTATGGGAACCTCACTGTATTCATTGCAGTCATTCTGTTGGCTTACCTCGACACTGAGAAAGTGTGAATTATTGTGCAGCAATGTCTGACTTCGGTCTGACTTCAGCAACCTTCACTGTGTCATTGTATGGCTACACTGATCTACATCTGTGTAAATAGTCTTCAGCAACCCATGCTTGCCGTAAAAAGCGACTATGCTTGTCGTTGGAGGCGACTGATGGTCAGACGGACGGGATCGGATGGTCAGACTTGCTCAACTTGGTTGATGCATGTCATCATATCCCAATTGCGTGGATCGATGCTCATGATGTCAATCAGTGTATTGTCTGGTCCAGACTCAATTATTTACATACCACTGTCATATAAGTGCTGAGCATGGCATTAAACAAAAAAAACAAAAAAACAAAAAACATCAGTGTTTGATTTGCTTTGAAGGAAGGAATTTATTGAAGTCTTTTTCTGTTTTTAGAAATATGTTTCATTATGAATTCATTCAAGTGTTTGTGGGGAGATAGTGAAGTCAAGTGGTTAAGGCATTTGTTTGTCATGCCAAAGACCTGGGTTCGATTCCATAAATGGGTACAATGTCAGAAGCGGCGTAAAACTAACTCACTCATTAAAGTGTCAAAATGTACTTTAGTGATCCCTCGCTACAACGCAAACTTTGGGGTTTAAATAATTGAAGAGCATTACAGATGATCAGTGGTTTAACTGAGGTCAAGTCGTAGGGGGTAGATGAGCAACACAACAGTACATGCTGTGCCCACCTAACACGATCTACGATGCACGTTTAAGAGTTTAAAAAAAAGATTAGAATAGTAGTTGTTTATGACTCAGAGTGTAAACAAAAGATTTATCGAGTGTTATGAGCTTTAAAAAAAATACAACAAATTTTTATGCTATGATCGGAAGAAATTGTATCTAAAATTATTATGTTATCAGAAATAATATATTCCAATATTGTGTTATTTTAGTATCAGCTTTTGGTGTATACATTGAAATTTATAAGAGCTATAAGCGTAGCACTTTGGTTCAGCTGTTTGCTATTGCAGGATATTTTTACGTATGGCACAATTTGACCAGTCACGGTAGGGACTTCCTGTGCTATATGTATTTCGATTGCGAAAACGTCATGTTGACATATAATAGTCAACTGCCACAAATATGATTTTTAACAAACCAAAGTATGACATTAATGATATATGTATCCATTCTCTGGCAACTAAAATTCGTTTCAAGGCGTAAATATCGGTAATCTGACAGTGAGTTGTGCTATCTACTGATCACTTCACACACGATTTCGCCAAAATACATGTTAACAATATTGAGTGAAATTTTAAATTAAACTCATAAAATATATTACAAACATAAGTCCAGATATACAATGAACACAATTTTATGACCAGATGGTGTAATAGGATTAAATTGTGTACTTTAGTTTGGATTTGCTGACTGGTATTTCCGGTGTTACATGCTCGCGGTGAGCAGCTGACAATGTTTTTTGAGATAGGGGAAAAACACTGTGTCAGTGTAAACCTTGAGTTTATTAAAAATGTAAGTAAATTTTGGGAGCCATGCGTTACCACACGCTATAACCTAGTTTCACTAAACTGAAGGGCACAAAAGTGAGGGAACACTGTATTTTGGGTATTCTGGGTTTGCATTGATCCCTTGTAACCTATGAGTCATTATACCCTGAAAGCTTTAGGCTTTAGGCTCATAATATCAACCACTGGCTTGTCTGATAGAGACTCAATTATTTATAGGAAGCTAGGGCTGAAATATCCCTGACTGCTCTCTCACTCACTCACTCACTCACTCACTCACTCACTGGAAAAGTTGATTTCAATTGTAGAAATATCTGCAACATTTTCCAAATGAACGGGTAATGTATAACTGACATGTCTATTTCTAAATACTGCATCAATCAAAAGTTTAACCTTTGGCAGACGGATGATGAATGACCAAATTCTGAGCGAAGGTTTATGAGGCACTGATGCCATTAAGTTGGAACTGCTGTTTTGCAAAACATTTTTTGTATTCCCTGTGACCTGGATCCTGACCCGAGAGTAATTAATCTGTCATCAGATGAATTTGATATATGGCTTATTAATAAATTTACAACACATTGATGAAAAAAATATGTTTCCAGAAATCTGATAAGATGTGATGCTTCTCCAGTACATTACAAGAAATATACGCGATGATGGCTCGCCAATATGTGCACGATTACAAACATTCAGCGGGGAAATAAACAATGAAATACTTGTCCCTTTCATGCACCACGGGAAACATGCCTTCTTCACCACGTGAAAGAATGGAGTAAATTTGGGGAATACTTTTGCCAAGTGTTTGATTGTGTGTAACAGATTGCTAGAACAGCCAGTTTCAATTAGTTCGCATTATCTGATGGCTGTGTGATGTGTGCAAGTATTTGCACAAGCGGTGATGCTTTCCTGATATCCATCGTGCTTCGAGACAGTCACAGCAATGATGACAGTCATTTCCCGGAAGACACCGACAATCCTCACTGTTGTAATTTATGCCTCAAAAAAGGGAAAAGGTCTGGTATTTGAACTAACATTTTCTTGTGTCTTTTGTCACTCTGTTGTAGCCGTCCAAGAAACTAGTGGATGTGCGATGTGGGAATTATTGGGATCACAAGTGCCACATATGACGATATTGTTAGCAATAGCCTTTTGAAAAAAATATTAGGGCATTAACTTCATAACAGCTCGATATTGAAAAGTATTGAACGTAATGGCTATACTTTCTTTAATGATGTTGATGGATTTGACACATGATAAAAACGTGAGTTAAAATTTAACGTCGCATTGGCTTTATTTCGGCCATATAGCCACCATGATAAAAACAACTGCATTAAAAAAAACAACTGCATTAAAAAAAACAACTGCATTAAAAAAACCAACTGCATTAAAAAAAAAAACTGCCCTTGTCAGCAGCATTTTATCACTCTCAGCTTGGAATTCACTCCCAAGTTTGTCAGGTGGCCAGATATTTTTAATTTCATGATTCATAAATTCAGCGAGTGTCTGAAGAAGAAAGCAGAAAGTAAATTATCCAACTCTTTGTCAAGCAAATTTGTCTGTGTTGATAAGTCAGTTCGTCATATTAAATACAATGTAGGAAACCTGTAGAGTGTCTAAAATTTCACAATGTACTTGAGCATCTACACTGATTAACGACCCATGACAGCAGATACTACACTCTGTGAGGCCCTAGAGACAACCTGCCCCGAGCACACTATTGCCGATAACAATATCCACTCAGTCACTCATCCCAATAACAAATTGCACTCAATAACTGCTTGCTATGCTCTTTTGATAAGTATTTTAAGCAACATGATCCCATTCGAACTCTTGATCATAGGTTCCTGGTGCACCTAAGGGACACAACTCTGCACGGTGACTTGTATGCCTTAGACAACATGGCCACCTGTGTTCCCCGTTCCCCTATGGGATTGGTGTACGTACACTCTCACAATGATCTCACAGCTTCTTGAGTTGTCTCACCTGGAGCACTGATATGCGTTCTGCAGCCAATGTTTTCTGTTGATCAATTGCCCTACACCTGAGTTGCATACATTGTGTGTTTGCTTAGAATACTTAGATTCTGGTAGCCTCTCTGGCCAAGAAAACATATATTGAATAGCCATTGTTGAATTAACTGACTGTAAAAGTCCATTTTCCACCCTTATCAAACTAGGCTGGAATTTCTGGGCTCAATTGTTGTGCCTTCTATGTCCCTTCTATTGACCAATCAGATTCCACCTCTCATACCACTTGTATTTGCTTCAGTACGAAATTGCAAAGCTCAGTGAAGACATTCTGATCTATGATCATGATCTATGTTGCAATAAAACAGGTCTTACGTAGCGAAGTGCATCAGATCACTTGAGCACCTTGATTAAAAACAGGAAAAGATATTTAAAATTTTGACCATGTTTTTAACATGTCATAAATTCTCTCTAAATGCGTATTTGGCTCTGTGAAGTCCTTCTCTGAAATTATTTTAGTTCTCAGTATAGATAAATATTTGAATATCAATGCTGCAGCAACTGTCTTTGTGGCCACCTGTCTTTGATGACAGGTTAGACTGTTGTTTATATATCCAGCTACATGTGCAGTGCTGTCGCAGCATTTCAATATTTTGCGTTTAATTATAGGTAAGGTTTGTTTCCGTTTGAAAATAATAAACCTTTCATTATTGTTCCATGAAACATTGCAAGTTTATCGGACTTATTAGGACTAGGTTTAAATGAGGTAGGGTTCTTTTCTTGATCACAAATATTCAATATTTCCTTGTGAAATTTTACGTCGTATACATCAATTATTGAATTGCGTACAAATCTTCTTTCTTTCTTGTTATGGAAATATTATTTAGGGTTTTTAATGCTATACTGAGCAAAAAATCTTAAGGATCTTGAATAATTTGGGGGATATTTTTTAATGGGGAGACTGCGTTTCTTAAAATGTGTATGGTATATATACCATATATAGCCATCTATAAAGCAACCCAACCTATGAGGCGACCCCCCTGTACAAACCTTCAAAATCGATGGTAATTTCTATATCCTGTCTATAAAGCGAATCGGAGTGAAGCACATCACCAACACATACACAATCCCTACATTTTCTATAAAAACGTGTTTGTCTTCCGCAGAAAAAAATTACATCATATCCCTTCAGTGAATTCAGGGAAAGGAACAGATTATAACAATGAAACTTGGTCAATACAAATTTGAAATTTGAAATAAAACATCACTAGACATGATGATTTACCAATTTAACCATTAATTACCATAAGCGTAGCACTTTGGTACAGCTGATTGCTATTGACAGATAGTTTTTTGTATGGAACCATTTGACTTATCACCCGCGATATACACTTTTTATAACCAGACAGTGTAATTATATGATTAATTTGCGTAATTCAGTACAGATTTGTTGACATGGTATTTTTGGTGTTACGTGTTCACAGTAATGTCTTTGTGTTGGAGAAAACAACATCAAAACTCTTCAACCCTGTGTATAAGACGACCCCCCCTTGGAACCCTCTAATTCTAGGTACGAAAAACTCGCCTTATACACAGTCATATACGGTAAATATTTTATGATCCCTTACAGTACATGTCATTAATAGTATCAACTATTTCTGAATGGAAAGTTCTGTTTATTGAAAAATGCCATTACTAGTTCACTTGACTGGAAGGAGGTGAGGTGAGGTTAAATTTGGTTTAACGTCGTGTCCAAGATTATTGCACTTATATAGCAACGTGCATGCACGTGTGTGTGTGTCTGCTTGTACTAGTCTGGACTGATGCCGATTTATAGTGCAAGCCCACTGAGATACCATGCCGCAGTTTAACATGAATACCCCACTCAGACACAGTATACTGACTCTGAGCCGACCAGTCCTTGTTTTAGCCCCTTAATGCATGCGCCAGACAGGGTAACAACAAGTACCATCTTTTAACGTCTTTTGGTATGACGTGGCCTGGGATCGAACGTCGGGCCTTCCGCTCTCCAGGTGGACGCTCTACAACTAGACCACGGAGGCGGTCTGACTGGATCCATCGATCCATAAAAGTTGCAAAGATTCATGTTCTTTCAAAATGCACATCAAAGACTTATTCATGAACAGTTGATTATGCCTGGTCAGTCATGATGTCACATGTTTTTACAGTACTCGGTGGCTGAGTGGGTTAGATCGCCGACTTTGTGTGCTGGCAATTAGGTGCCTCACTGTAAGATTGTTTGTGGTTTTACGCTGCACTGAGCAATATTCCAGCTCTATGATGGCTGTCTGTATATAATTGAGTCTGGTCCAGACAATCCAGTGATTGATATCATGAGCATTGATCCACGCAATTGGGATTGATGACCTGCTTCAACCATGTCAACGAGCCTGACCACCCGATCCCGTTAGTCGCCTCTTATAAGAGTGTGGGTTCGAATCCTGGAGGCGACTCAACCCAAACCCTTTTGTACTTTACGAAGGAAGTTTTCTCCAAAATATAACATTTGTTGTTTTTGACTACTTTCTATAAGGCATTATGTAGTCACAGCTTTCGGCCAAGGGATCTGTGCAAGAAAGTGTTATCCCAAATGTAAGATGTGTTACATATGACCCCTTTCTAAACGGAATTGTGTATTTTATGCACATATTTTCATTTATCATATGTTGTGTCATTAGAACAGATTGCTTGTTAGAGTTCCGCACTTGGCAAGTCGTGCAATTACTCCAGACATGAAAATGTGTCATTTGAGATATTTGAGCTTTTTTTTCATGGAGTATATCTCGATTGTAAGGCTGTGAAACCTTATAATGATGAAGGAGTAAGCATATACTCTGAAACGTTGTGTTCTTCATAATAAAGAAGTTATACATCCATATATTCCCTACCTTATGTGAATCACTTCTAAATGCCTTTCAAAGACCTCATATAATGAGATACATTTAGATAGTAAGTCCATGATAAGATATATGTCTCAAAAGTAAGATTACTTTAAGATATATATTTCAAAAGTAAGACCTGCTATTTCCGGGGTTATATGCTAGCAGTTATGTTTTTGCTTTAGGGGAAAACAACGTAACTCATTATGTGCATGTTTAAAATGACCCCCCCCCCCCCCCCCTTTACAGCTGTATTTAGGGGAAACAGTGTGCAGTATACACAAGTAAATATGGTATTTATCAAAACCAAGCTGTGAAACAAGGAAATCAGATTCCTGGAAAACCAGTTACGGTATATTATCCTTTGTATCAGGTTTGCTTTCAGAACTTATTGTTTAAAAGCAAGATGTTTAAAAGGCATTGCCTAGCCCCAGTGAATCAACATGAAAAAAATTATTTTGGTAGGAATTGTTTGTGTATCTGAAAATGTTCATCTTTAAGATGCGAAGTAAATGAATGCGCTGTACAACTGTTGCCATAGTTATGTTTCTTGTGTTTGTTTGTATTGTGTTCATTGTTCCACACGAGCGGAACTATTTGCACGGCCATGTGAAGCCATTGACGCTTTTTCCATCCCCTTTTATATATCAAACCCCAACATGATGGGGGATCCTCGCGTCTTTGTGGTCACAAATTTGATAGCAGCATCCCAACATCAACTAAATTACATTTGAAGATGCAGTTTTTTCCATCGTCTCCATGAAATTACCGCCTAGTTTGTTTGTTTTTAACCTCTCGGAAATTATATTTTCAAAATCTCAGGGTTGACAAAGGCTTCCCGTGATCAATTTTCCATTTTTGTTTGCATTTTCTCTAATAAACAAAAGTAATCTTGTGTTCTTGCAGTGTTAATGATGCGATCGCTAGGTCGAGATACGGTTGATTTATTCTTTATGGATGCAAGGATGGCTTTGTGACAATCCCTTAACACTAATTGAGCGTTCGTTGATACTTTAGGAATCGTATATCTCGCTTGCGTGCGCCTCAATCCCTGTGGAAAAATCATTTGACTTCAAGAAAAAAATGTCAAATTTCCTCGTTTGGGTATATGGAAGGTGTTGGAAGCAATAAGTCATTTATAAGGATTTTAACAGTCTGCTTGATATTACTGCTTATATGACGAGGGGTAAAAAATCGGTCATTAACTCGAAAATGAAATATTTGCACTGACATTGAACAGAAATAGGGCTAGAAATCATACATCGGCAGGGTTTTTTTCACTACCCATAATACCTCTGTTAAAATCATTTGTACTTAGGATAAAAAGATGTTTTCATGTAAGAAAATGGCATATTAGTTAGAGGAGGTGTAATTCATCCCTAAGCATTCTCACAGCTTGGGGTATGGTTTTCAAGCTCATAAAGCAAGACTTGAGAATTAGTTTTTCCCTAGGGCTTACATTAATGGCTTTATAATTGCTGGTAGTTTTCTTGGAAATAACTTAAACAGAATGTCCGATAGCCTAGATACTGTAAATATAGAACATTTTGTTGCAATTTTGTTTATTATTTTTCCATTAAAACCAAAAGTAGCACACAGGGTATTACTTGAGCTTTCTTGATTATGTAATTAAAAGTTCCATTAAACTTTTTAAACTGTTCCGCACTTCATCCTGAGAATGATTACAAATTTATTTTTGAAATAAACAGGTGATTTGAATTCTCGACATAGCTTTACGATTGAGAAAAAGCCATGGAGAATATGAGGGAACATTTGCTGGTAATTAACATTATGTGTGTTATGGAGAGTTTTGGCAGATATTATTAAAACAGAAAGTGTTGAAGAAATTGGGACTAGTTTGAAAATAAGTCTGTGTGTAAGCATAACAAACGTGTTTGAGTGGTAAGAAGTGGCTTGGGAGGAGGAATGTGGTCGGGATACCAATACTCGCTTCCCTCTCCAACTCCTCCGCACGACATGTTTACATTACGCTAACTTATAAACACAATTATTGAATAATTAATCACAAACTTCTGCTTACTGCATTGGTGATGCGTTTTTCAGTTTTGAACATGCTATTTAGCAAATATTACACAGTTAACAGCAGATTTACATTAAGGGTATCGCTGTGTGGGTGCCTTGATTGGGATTTCATGGGATTTCAGCTCTTGTTAGACCAATTACCATAATGCTTTGCAATTAAAGCAAGGAAATTAGTTTTTGAAATGAGTTATTTATGAGATGGGAGGAGAGATGCTAGCATGGGTGGCTGGCCGGCCATCCAGCTGTCTGTTTCAGCCATCAGACGCTGGCCTGACTCAGGCTTGGGTAGCGTGGAGGGTGTAGATTATGTAGATGAAGGAGTGTTGATACTGTATGTTTGTCATGAATCTTTGGAGATGGAGGGAGTGTATGTTGTTTTATGCCATAGTCCACAATGTTCCAGATATATCTGCTGTCAGTAAATAGTCGAATCTGGGCCAGGCAGTTCAGAGGGCGATAGCCTAAGCAACAATCCACTACGTTGGAGTGCGATGATACACATCAAATATTGTAACCATCTCAGGGGTGGGGTTGTGTTTGAAATAAATAACATTGCCTGGCTGCCATCACAGCCCACACACTTTGTAAGTTGCAGGCCCTTGAGCAACCCATGCTTGCCGGGATCAGGTGGTCAGACTCGCTGACTTGGTTGATGCATGTCATCGATCCCAATTGCATGGATCAATGCTCATGACATTAATCACTGGATTGTCTGGTCCAGGCTCAATTATTTACAGACCTCAGTCATATAACTGGAATATTACTGAGTGCGGCGTTAAACAACCAACCAACCAAGCAACCAACCACCCAACCAACCTACCATGCAACTAACCCTGACTAAACACTTCGGGTCATCAATATTAGAGTCAAAGTTGAATGAACCAATAGTGACAAACTTCATCTCTGATCCGGGGAGGTCGGGTAGCCTAGTGGTTGAAGCATTCGCTCGTCACGCCGGAGACCCGGGTTTGATTCCCGACATAAGTACAGTGTGTGAAGCCCATTTCTGGTGTCCCCAGCCATGATATTGCTGGAATATTGCTAAAAGCGGCGTAAAAACCATAATCACTCACTCACTTAACTTGAAAATTGAAAAGATCAACTGCCTGAAGGATTTGTCATTCCCGTAAACATCTCTGATTTCTAATTAAAAAAAGGAACCTAAAGCCTTTAAGAAACTGCAGTTAATTGTGACAAATAAGTAGCCATGTAATGTTACTTGGGGCCATGAGGACTAGGGGTACACAGTATTACAGGAACACTGTGATATGTGACACTGATGAATACGTAGCATCCTACTGGTGTATGGCGTTTTTCAAAATCATGCATATTTTCATCTTGTTGGGAAAGTTTACAAAGTGACAACATTGGACAAGCCAAATTAAGATTATGAAATTATCCTGTGATCCAAAAAGTGAAACTATTTGTGACCAGTTTACTGTGTATTATGTGCCTGTTACTTCCTCTTTTGTGTTAGCTTCCCGACATGGGTACAATGTGTGAAGGCCATTTCTGGTGTCCCCCGCCGTGATATTGCTAGAATATTGCTAAAAGCGGAATAAAGTCACACGTACTCACTCACTCACTCACTCACTCACTCACTCACTCATCTGTTCTTATCATCACAACACCCAATAAAATACGAATACGAAGTTGTCAAAATGTGCGGGGGCAGTATTTATAATCGTTATTGCAATATATTACAATACGAAATTCAGGCTAATACCCATTAATAATAAGGACCAATACAAATATCAAACTACGGGCCTGACACAAGATCTACCTACCATGAGCCTACTTTGAAAACTGGGTGGGTAGCACTTGGGATTTTATGCCCCTCAGATAATGCTTGAAAAAATAATTATGCTTCAGATTGCTGAAAAAAGAGAGACATTTTCTACCATTAAAAAAACGTTGTTACAAGATGTGTTTTCATTTTTAAAAATTTAAGCCGATAGGTTTAATTTTTTTTTTAAATATCTGGTTTTGCAACTGTAGCTGAAATACTATCCAGTCTCCATCACTCGCTCTTCCTCTAAGTGTTCCAATGAATATCAACCCATGAAGATTCCGGGGTAGAATAGGTCTTCAGCAACCCATGCTTGCCGTTAAAGGCGACTATGCTTGTCGTAAAAGGCAACTAACGGGATCGGGTGGTCAGGCTCACTGACTTGGTTGATGCATGTTATCGATCCCAATTGCATGGATAGATGCTCATGATGTCAATCACTGGATTGTCTGGTCCAGAATCGATTATATACAGACCGCCGTCATATAGCTGGAATATTGCTGAGTGCGGCGTTAAACAACAAACCAACCAACCAACCAACCAATGAATATCAAAACTTGTGTGCAACCCATGCTCTTTCCGTTGATCCCAAATTAAAAATTGACAAGTGGTACATACTCAGCGGAGGATGCTCTTGCTGAATTCCTAGAATACATTTGTTAAATATTTGCCTTTTGTCAAGTAAAAGATGTTTCATGATTTTTATTTGTATGATTTATGTTCCAAATTAGGATAACTTACATATCTTGTAAACAAGGGTCAACATCCTGTCACTGAACTGCTCACTCTACAGTTTCTGCGGAGTGAAATATTTGTGTGTGATGTGGAATATCTCGAAATTGTTTCTAAACTTCTGATTATCATTAGGTATCATCTTAATACAAGAAATGTAGTGCATGTTTAGGACTGATTCTTCTTTGACAAATGGTAAGATTACTGAAAGGGACAAATACCTCACATACCTTCCAGGTCATTTTGAAACAGGAAGCTCCCCATAATTTGGACCAGGAAACAACTTCTTTAGAAAGTAATTTGTTATATTTTGAAGTGTAAAACATGATCTTGGAGAACAATGTATAGCACCAACATATTTTATCTATACTGCCAGACATAAATTTAATGTATTAATGGTGTGCTCTAACGAATACACTAAAAACCTCTGTACACATAGAGAAAACAGGACAAGAAGACACATAAATATAATGTATTAATGGCGTCCTCTAACTAATACACTAAAAACCTCTGTACACATAGAGAAAACAGTATAAGAAGCCAACATAAGTATAATGCATTAATGGTGTCCTTTAATGAATACACTAAAAACCTCTATACACATAGAGAAAAATGTTTAAGAAGCCAACATAAGTATAATGTATTAATGGCGTCCTCTAACGAATACACTAAAAAAACTATGTACACAAATAGAAAAATGTTTAAGAAGCCAACATAAGTATAATGTAGTAATGGTGTCCTCTGATGAATACACTAAAAACCTCTGTACACAATGAGAAAACAGGATAAGAACCGAACTGGCACTGTGAGTCTCCGACTTCCTGTATTGCCATTGTATCATGGGTCATGTCTAGCTTACAATCATGAATGGTTAAAGTTGATGTAAAGTAGTGTTCATTATCATACTCTAATAGTATTCTTCAATAAATAACTCATTAAATTTGATTCATTTGAAACTTAAAACGTTCTTGCCAGACCTTTTATCACACATTCATGTTTTTCTCCGCTAATTCATATTTATTGCTTATCTACAATTTAGCATATATTTTTCAATAAAATTTACAATATCCCATTTCGTTGAGTATGCAATGTTTATATGGAGGGAAGGGTAAGACGTTTGTCAAATTTCAGTTGCTTCCTTCTGTGTATGAACGTGCAGCGCCAGCTGTCTTTTGTTGTGTGTAGAAGACACCTAGTGGAATTATTTGTCAGTAAATAGAGTCCAAGGGTAACTTGAAGTCTTGGCCCACTCCATCATGGTGGCAAAAAGCTGGCTTGTGCCACGCCTCCAATGTCAAAACATACTTGTAGTCGCCATGATGCTTCCTCCTGGAAAAGTTAATTTATGGTGGCAATGTTTCTTGCAGATCTGTTCATTATCGCAGTGCTTCATTGCTACTACTTGTGTGATATTGGGAAATAATTAGCTGTTTGTGCCTTCACAGTTCATTTACGTAGAATTTTATCCTTTTTTGTTCAAAATAAAATACGAATTTGAAAGTAATTATACAGAAGTTGATGTTTATTGCTTTGTGACAGAAATTAGGGAAGTCGTTTTTGGGGTAAAATTTTCACTCCATCATTAGGAAGATTTTTTGTCTTGTTTACAGTTAGTTTACATATTTTTGAAAAAAGATTCAGCAGTATTTGACAGATTGGGATGCTGGAAAGAGATATTTGTGTGAGTGATGTCTTGTGACGATCCAGGGATAGAATTAGGTTGTCAGAGGTGGATGTGGCACAACTTGGGGTTGTTCGTTATTAGCAGTGATACTCATGGTTGTATTTAATTTGTGCAAGATTTTCACTTTAAAAAATGATGATTATCATATGAATGTGTTCTGAAATGAGTTCATGATCAGAATATTTCGATACCTTTCTATATATTGTTCACAGAGAATGGAATTTCTTTCATAAGTGTTAAAATAAAACTGACTCTAGTTTCCTTTGACTAGTTTGTACAAAGAGGGTGATGAGATATTTGTAGAAATATTGTAAGCTTGAAGCTAAAACAGAAAGTGAAATTCCTTATCTTGAATTGTTTTACACTCAGCAAATGACTTTTAGATTTCTACAATTGTGAGCAATAAATATATTGTAATTAGTAAAACATTGATTGATAAATTGTCTTGCTATGGATATATTAACAAGATCACCTATGAGGAAAAATTGATGGCATTTTTCTACATTGCAAAAATATTTTCATTTCCCACTTGTACAAAGGACCCGTGAAGATCCGGTGTAGAATAGGTCTTCAGCAACTCATGCTTGCTGGAAAAGGTGACTGCTTGTCGTAAGAGGCGACCAACAGGATCGGATGGTCAGGCTCGCTGATTTGGTTGATGCTTGTCATCATATCCCAATTGCGTGGATCGATGCTCCTGATGTCAATCACTGGATTGTCTGGTCCAGATATGGTTATTTACAGACCGCTGCCTATAACTGGAATATTGCTGAGTGCAACGTTGAACAACAAACAAACAAACGCTTGTACAAGGGATGTTATCACCTGTAGTTGCAGGTGAAAAGATCACATTTACAATAGTAGATCACTGTCTGCAAAGGGCTCTTGCCCTGCTGTACTTATGCAAGCATCCAACAAATATACATGTATGTAACTAAATGTAGTTATGGAAGGTCAGAGCATTGTGAACAGGACATGATTTATTACCTGTGAGTGAGAGCTAGGTAAGACTGTTGTTATTTATGTGTGGCAGGTGTGTCAACACACTCCAGGAAACAAACATCTCATTTTGTAGAAACAACATCATTGTTGTAGCCCCAAATATCCTAATATTAACCTTACAGTGTGGGTATTCGCGAGCTCATGTTGTCAACTAATGCTTTGTTAATTATAAGTGAACATTGGTCAAAAACAGAAAAACCCATTGGGAAATATGACCTTTGTATTGATATTCCAATCCAAGAATACTGATCATATGTATTTGTTTAATAGTTTACTTTCAGAGACAAGGCACCTGTTATGTTTGTTTGTTTGGTAACCGCTGCACTCAACAATGTTATAGCTGTGTGACAGCGGTCTGTAAATACTTGACTCTGAACTGGACGATCCAGTGATTGACATCATGGGGTCCATCAATTGGGATATGATGACAAGCATCAACCAGGTCAGGAAGCCTGACTACCTGGACCAGCTTTCGCCTCTTATGACAAGCATGGGTTGCTGAAGGCTGAAGACCAACTCTAACCTGGACCTTCACAGGGCCTGTCGTGAAGGTTGTGTCAGTTGTCTCAGTTGTCCGTCTTTAACCTAGTGAAGAATGTATTTGATTTGAACTGCATTTTTTAACTTGATTACCTGTACCAGCCTACCAGTCTGAGTGTTGCCACATGATGTACAGTAGTTGCTTGTGTAGGATACACACTTACAGATAACAAGTGCCCCCCCTCATTGTGGGGCACAGGGCCTGGAAGAGAAGCTGTCTTGTGGGGGCTGGAGGCTGGGGGCTGGGGGCTGGAGGGGGTTTGGGGTTGGGGGGGGTTGGGGTTGGGGGGGGGGGTTGGGGTTGGGGTTGGGGTTGGGGGGTGTGTGTCCAAAACTGCATTGTTTCATTTCAGTGAAGTATCGGCAGGAGCTCTTTTCAAAATGTTGGGGATTCGAGGTTACTTTGTCAAACCCAAAACATTACCTCATTCGTTTGAACTCCAAAAGATGCCATATCTTTGGTGGATATGTATAGTGTAGTGTGTATGTTGTGGGTATGGATTAATATGTCAAATGTACCGTGGATTGTGTCTGTTGACAATGGAATCATGTGTCTGTTGACAATGCATTAATGTGTCTGTAGACAATGGATTAATGTGTCTGTTAACTGTACAGGGAAATGTGTCTGCTGCCTGTATGGATTAATGTGTCTGTTGTCGGTATGGACCAATGTGTCTGTGGTCGGTATGGATTAATGTGTCTGTTGCCTGTATGGATTAATGTGTCTGTTGTCCATATGAGTTAATGTGTCTGTCAACTGTACAGAGAAATGTGTCTGTTCACTGTATGGGTTAATGTGTCTGTTGCCTGTATGAACTAATGTGTCTGTTCACTGTATGGACTAATGTGTCTGTTGTCGGTATGGATCAATGTGTCTGTGGTCGGTATGGACTGATGTGCCTGTTGTCCATATGAGTTAATGTGTCTGTTCACTGTATGGACTAATGTGTCTGTTGCCTGTATGGACTAATGTGTCTGTTGCCTGTATGGATTAATGTGTCTGTTGTCTCCACAGCCTGATGACAGCCTGCTGGTGGTTGGGATGGCCGATGGTCTTCTCTCTATCAAAAAGAGGAAGAAAGATGAAGGGGAAGTGTTGGTCAAGAAGAAGAAGAAAGCCTCCTTCCGCTACACACTGGCTGGGAAAACCCACATGCCACACCAGGTGAGCTACAGCTCTTTCTTATTCTTGCAGGTGATCACATTGGCCTCACAGATTCAAGCCCTGTCCACTGAGACACACACATTCAGGTCTTGTCCACCAAGACTCACACATTCAGGCCCTGTCCACTGAGACTCACACATTCAGGCCCTGTCCACTGAGACTCACACATTCAGGCCCTGTCCGCTGAGACTCACACATTCAGGCCCTATCCACTGAGACTCATACATTCAGGCCCTGTCGACCAAGACTCACACATTCAGGGCCTGTCCACTGAGACTCATACATTCAGGCCCTGTCCATTGAGACTCACACATTCAGGCCCTGTCGACCAAGACTCACACATTCAGGCCCTGTCGACCAAGACTCACACATTCAGGCCCTGTCCACTGAGACTCACACATTCAAGCCCTGTCGACCAAGACTCACACATTCAGGCTCTGTCCACTAAGACTCACAAATTCAGGCCCTGTCCACAGAGACTCACACATTCAGGCCCTGTCCACCGTAGTATGTGGTTCTTCATTCTGATGATTTCTGGTTTGAATCCCTGACTTTAATCCCTGGTTTGTCAGCACCACACTCATACTCATGAACGTCAAGTGTATAACTTCTTTCCTCCCATTTTCAGCTGACACTTTGTGATGCAATGAAATAAAATAATATTCGCTCACTCTCACATTGTCACAATGGACAACAATAATTGGTGTCTCCTGCCCCGGAGCTAGCTCTGTGTCACTCAGCTTGTGTCTCGGGTCAGGTGACCTACGTCTCGTCATTCACACAACCCCTTATAACACACTGTGTGTCAAAACTGTTTAAATTGAATCATTCAGTGATGCTCTAGATTACATTATTAAAAGGTTTCACCGAGAAAATTACACTGGCATCAAAGCACAGCAAACTCTGTAAATTACTTTGTTGTAATTTGTAGGAAAGGGGATTAAGGTGACGTGCTCGACATGTCAAGCACGTTATTAGCACCATAATGAAATGGTGATGGTTCCAGGAATGGGCAAGAATCTGTACTTTTTGCAAATAGTCATTTCATGAAACAGACCGGTGTTTCAGGTGCAGCTCCTTTGGCTATCCCAAAAATCTTAAATGGTTCTACATGATTGATCACAACGCCCAAACAATGTTAAATGGCTCTTTTTCCCAATGGTTCTCTATATGGTGCAGCATAGGTTGCATATTAAGACTTACGTGTTTGCTTTTCTGCAAATATTCTGAAATATTTGACATACACTTGTATTAAATACATTGGTATTGTTGCGTGTTGGGTGCTGATAGCGACTTCTGCACATAGACCTTGAAATTAGAAACACATTGTCAGATGTGATAGTATCTACAGAAAGCAATGATTGTGACAGAAGTTGGAAAATTATGAAATGATGGACATATTTTGCGCTAGTTTCTCATGCTGTCATAATGCGCACGTTATTTATGTGAGGTCTTTGAAATGAAGAACAACTTGAACGGCCTTATCAAATGAAACTGTAGATTTATTCCCACAGTGTATGCGTACAGTAGATGATATTGAGGGAGGAATGTATATAAAACATCTCATCTTTCTCAAGGATGTAGTCTGCTTGGTATTGTGGGTCATGGTTCAGTCAGTCCTGCTGACATACACAGTTTCGTCATTTGTATTTGAATTAAGGAGTTGTCGGTGCAGTGACTAGAAATCAGGGTTGAACATTGCGGGACACAAATTTGTCATGTACTGTTAAAACTGTGACAAACCTAAGTACAGTGTTTTCCTGGGGGTCAGTGGGAAGTTTTATGTTGTATTAGGCCAGCAATACCTGACATGACAGAGTGAGGTGTCTTGGGTCCAGTAATACATGCACTTGTCATGCAGAATGGGGTGTTTCCGACCCAGTAATACATGCACTTGTCATGAAGAGTGAGGTGTCTTGGGCCCAGTAATACATGCACTTGTCATGCAGAGTGGGGTGTTTCCGACCCAGTAATACATGCACTTGTCATGCAGAGTGGGGAGTCTTGGGCCTAGTAATACATGCACTTGTCATGTAGAGTGGGGTGTCTTGGGCCTAGTAATACATGCACTTGTCATGTAGAGTGGGGTGTCTTGGGCCTAGTAATACATGCACTTGTCATGCAGAGTGGGGAGTCTTGGGCCTAGTAATACATGCACTTGTCATGCAGAGTGGGGTGTCTTGGGCCCAGTAATACATGCACTTGTCATGTAGAGTGGGGTGTCTTGGGCCTAGTAATACATGCACTTGTCATGCAGAGTGGGGAGTCTTGGGCCTAGTAATACATGCACTTGTCATGCAGAGTGGGGAGTCTTGGGCCTAGTAATACATGCACTTGTCATGCAGAGTGGGGTGTCTTGGGCCCAGTAATACATGCACTTGTCATGTAGAGTGGGGTGTCTTGGGCCTAGTAATACATGCACTTGTCATGCAGAGTGGGGTGTCTCGGGCCCAGTAATACATGCACTTGTCATGCAGAGTGGGGAGTCTTGGGCCTAGTAATCCATGCACTTGTCATGTAGAGTGGGGTGTCTTGGGCCTAGTAATACATGCACTTGTCATGCAGAGTGGGGAGTCTTGGGCCCAGTAATACATGCACTTGTCATGCAGAGTGGGGTGTCTTGGGCCTAGTAATACATGCACTTGTCATGCAGAGTGGGGAGTCTTGGTCCTAGTAATACATGCACTTGTCATGCAGAGTGGGGTGTCTTGGGCCTAGTAATACATGCACTTGTCATGTAGAGTGGGGTGTCTTGGGCCCAGTAATACATGTACTTGTCATGCAGAGTGGGGAGTCTTGGGCCTAGTAATACATGCACTTGTCATGTAGAGTGGGGTGTTTCCGACCCAGTAATACATGCACTTGTCATGCAGAGTGGGGTGTCTTGGGCCTAGTAATACATGCACTTGTCACGCAGAGTGGGGAGTCTTGGGCCCAGTAATACATGCACTTGTCATGCAAAGTGGGGTGTTTCGGGCCCAGTAATCCATGCACTTGTCATGTAGAGTGGGGTGTCTTGGGCCTAGTAATACATGCACTTGTCATGCAGAGTGGGGAGTCTTGGGCCCAGTAATACATGCACTTGTCATGTAGAGTGGGGTGTTTCGGGCCCAGTAATACATGCACTTGTCATGTAGAGTGGGGTGTCTTGGGCCTAGTAATACATGCACTTGTCATGTAGAGTGGGGAGTCTTGGGCCTAGTAATACATGCACTTGTCATGTAGAGTGGGGTGTCTTGGGCCCAATAATACATGCACTTGTCATGCAGAGTGAGGAGTCTTGGGCCTAGTAATACATGCACTTGTCATGCAGAGTGGGGAGTCTTGGGCCTAGTAATACATGCACTTGTCATGCAGAGTGGGGTGTCTTGGGCCTAGTAATACATGCACTTGTCATGCAGAGTGGGATGTCTTGGACCTAGTAATACATGCACTTGTCATGCAGAGTGGGGTGTCTTGGGCCCAGTAATGCATGCCCTTGTCATGCAGAGTGAGGTGTCTTGGGCCTAGTAATACATGCACTTGACATGCGGAGCGGAGACTCTCAGGCCAGCCTTAGATGACACTGTTTGTGTGGAGTATGTTGCCTTCAACTTCTTCCTTGTCTCAATGTTTCGGTACAGATGCTTGAACAGTTGGAAGCAAGTGATCAACAACTGGGTACAACATGGTTATATATCTAAGATTTCATATACTCAGAGATTAACAAGAACAACTCACAGGGAGGCATATGATGAAGGGATGGAGCCTTCAATGACCCTCTCCTACCCTGGTGTTGGTCACTTATCTCATAAAGGTACTAGCATTCCAGAAGCAAATGGTATAAAAGTCTAGTTTCCACCCTTGCAGAACGAGGCAGGAATTCCTGAGTTTATGCATAGTCCTATCAAAATCGCGTAACAAACAAGACACCCGGTTTGTAGGCAATAATGATTTCAACGTGCAGATTTAGGTCAACTGCAGGATTTGCAAACAATGTGTAACGCCGACTTGCCGTCAACAAATATTTTTTGCTGGGTAAGACCTGTTTTATTACAAAATAGATCTTGATTATCGATCAGATCATCTTGACAGGGCACCGATATTTTGTTTGAAGCAAATGCAAGTGATATCATAGGTGGAATCTGATTGGTCAATATGAAGGACATAGAAGGGACATTACTCATATCAGCCACTGGAACCCAAAAACCCGATTGAACCCCCAAATTCCAGTTTAATTCGGCAAGGATGGGAACTGAACTTTTAACGCCCTTGCCTTGGGAAGATGTAGCACAAAATAGCATTGAGAGAAAAAAGAAGTTGAAATCCATACAACAATTCTCGCTTCATTGATACCACAGCTTCTAAAATGGTTATTACCCCGGGAAATGGTATTGTTTTTATGGGATGCAGAAATAGATTTGTGTTTAGTCTTACCTAATGGGAAATGACATAATTAGAAGAAAGTGATTAATGACAGTGTAAATCATTGTCATCATTGTCAGATGTTTAATTTTGGAACAAAGGGAAATCCATCTTTGATGTGATGATGGCTAAAACATGCATGATGTTGCGGTATCACAGTGTAGTTGAAACGTAGAAGTTGATTTGGACGTTGTTGCCTCGAGAACTGTCGATCATGTGGTGCATGTGGTAGTCATGTCCTTGGTCTGACCTCCATCGGGGCAAACATTGGCTATTCTGTGCGTTTCGTTGTAGTTGCAGACTCGAGTGTGCCGGTAGGTTAGTTGTGTTCAGTTTAACATAATCAGAGTTTGATCAGGGTGTCATGTGACAGTACATTTATTTGTTGTTCAGACTCTTCAATTTTTTATGTAGAACAGATGTAGGCCATCGGGGCATAGTACATCGAAACAGTATACTATGAAGTAACCAGCCAGTGAAATGGTTTAACACATCAGTAGCAGATGCCTTCATCTGTACGAAATAAAGAATTCACTAGCTGTTGAAACAGTGATTACACAAAAACAGGAAATTATTTGGTCATAATACGTGTGGGAAATCACATCTTCACCGAACCAGAACAGAAGATATCCGTAGTTGAAGATACACATCACTGGACATGGGCGTTGCGGATCCAGAGGAAGAGTGCAGGGGTGCGAACCTCCCCTTTTTGAAACATATTACAGCCTATTATCATTTTGCATAAGCATGTACCCATGACATAAGCCCATGACATAAAACATGTTTGTCATACCACAGTGACATGTATGTAAATTTGATAACCGGAAACAGCACGGTGCATGGGAATTGGTGTTTATACAAACAACAGAACAACACAGATTCCCTTGATCATGTCGATGTTAGAGATAGAAGGTGATACAGTGTTGTCAAATTGTACTATGGGAATGTGGTGTCTAAAGGATGGTAAGGGTGTTTGGGTTGGAGGTAATCAGAGTTTATTGAAATGGTAAGAACAGCTTGATTTTTGGAAATCAGGAAGCAGCAAAAGCCGGTGAGAAACTGTTCTCAGATGGGTTTACGTTCAGGAAGCACTGTACAGAATGTATGAGTGTTAATTGTTTGTCACTGAAGCGTTTCCTTGGCACTGGCTTGCTTCACACAAAACAAATAGAAAGGAAAACAGAAAACTTTTTTTTTGTCATCTTGAGTGGTTGTATTCCTGCTCTCATGGAATGCAGTTTTTCATGAACTACATCGTATCATTGAATATTTTTTTACATTCTTTATGTGCAACAAAATCTCAGTGATTACGTATAGAAAACAGAGTTTACTTAACCAGAGTGTGAGTATTTCAGTTTCATCAGGATTGACAGGACACCTGAGTTCTTGGCATTGATCTTTGTTGAAACTCGTCTTCAGAGGAGTGAAGGGATGAACTTGGCACTTCCTGACGTGATCTATTACTTGGGATTATCAGGCCATTTCCTATCTATTGCATCCTGGGAGCTCACTGTAACTTACCTCCCCCTTTTCATGTTTACGTTGTACGTCAAACCATCAGAAATGAAATGTAGTCCTGTGTTTATTTGTTGTCTAGTCTGAGGCTTGAGCTGCAAAAGACTGTTCAGTGAGTGAGTGAGGTTTTACGCTGCTTTTAGCAATATTCCAGCAATATCACAGCGGGAGACACCAGAAATGGGCTTCACACATTGTACCCATGTCGGGAATCGAACCCAGGTCTTCGGCGTTCAGAGTTGATCCATTTCAATGGCTATTCTTGGGTCTGAGTGCACTTTCCTATGAAAACTATTGATAATTTTCACACAAACCTGAGCACCCATGGTTCAACAGCCGAGTTTTATTATCTGTATATAAGATAATGAAGAGAATTAATAGGTGTCAATTTCTTTATTATGAGGAACACATAGATTGGAGTATATACTTAATCCTTCATCAGGGACTTGACCGCCTCCATGGTCTAGTGGTAGAGCATCCGCTCGGATAGCGGAAGGTCTGGGGTTCGATCCCCGGTCGCGTCATACGAAAAGACATTAAAAGACGGTACTTGTTGTTACCCTGTCTGGCGCTCGGCATTAAGGGGCTAAAACAAGGATTGGTCGGCTCGAAGTCGGTATACTGTGTCTGTGTGGGGTATTCATGTTAAACTGTGGCATGGTATCTCAGTGAGCTAGCACTATAAATCGGCATCAGTCCGGACTTGTACAAGCAGCCACACAAACACAAACACGTACATGCACGTCTCTCTATAAGTGCAATAATCTTGGACGCAACGTTAAACCCCATTTCACCTCACCTCACCTCACCTCACCTCACCTCACCCCACATCAACTCAGCCAATCCCACATCACCTCACATCACCTCACCTCACCTCACCCCACCAAACATCACCTCACCCCACCCCACCCCACCCCACCACACATCACCCCACCTCACCTCACCCCACCCCACCCCACCCCACCCCACCCCACATCACCTCACCTCACCTCACCTCACCTCACCTCACCTCACCTCACCTCACCTCACCTCACCTCACCTCACCCCACCCCACCCCACCCCACCCCACCTCACCTCATCAGGGATTTACGGATGTCATCTTCTTTATTATGAGGAACACAACGTTTCAGAGTGATGAAGGAGTAAGTATATACTCCTCATAATAAAGAAGATCACATCTATAAAACCCTGATGAAGGAGTAAGTATATACTCCTCATAATAAAGAAGATCACATCTATAAAACCCTGATGAAGGAGTAAGTATATACTCCACATAATAAAGAAGATCACATCTATAAAACCCTGATGAAGGAGTAAGTATATACTCCTCATAATAAAGAAGATCACATCTATAAAACCCTGATGAAGGAGTAAGTATATACTCCTCATAATAAAGAAGATCACATCCATAAAACCCTGATGAAGGAGTAAGTATATACTCCTCATAATAAAGAAGATCACATCTATAAAACCCTGATGAAGGAGTAAGTATATACTCCACATAATAAAGAAGATCACATCTATAAAACCCTGATGAAGGAGTAAGTATATACTCCTCATAATAAAGAAGATCACATCTATAAAACCCTGATGAAGGAGTAAGTATATACTCCTCATAATAAAGAAGATCACATCTATAAAACCCTGATGAAGGAGTAAGTATATATACTCCTCATAATAAAGAAGATCACATCTATAAAACCCTGATGAAGGAGTAAGTATATACTCCTCATAATAAAGAAGATCACATCTATAAAACCCTGATGAAGGAGTAAGTATATACTCCACATAATAAAGAAGATCACATCTATAAAACCCTGATGAAGGAGTAAGTATATACTCCACATAATAAAGAAGATCACATCTATAAAACCCTGATGAAGGAGTAAGTATATACTCCTCATAATTAAGAAGATCACATCTATAAAACCCTGATGAAGGAGTAAGTATATACTCCTCATAATTAAGAAGATCACATCTATAAAACCCTGATGAAGGAGTAAGTATATACTCCTCATAATAAAGAAGATCACATCTATAAAACCCTGATGAAGGTGTAAGTATATACTCCTCATAATAAAGAAGATCACATCTATAAAACCCTGATGAAGGTGTAGGATACTCTAATCTTTGCATTCCTAATAATTAAGAAATTGACGTTCATAAATTCTCTTCCTTGTGTGTATCGCTTTGAAATGCCATTCAAAGACTTGTATATAAGGCGATATGCAAGAACTCTGTGGTTTGCCATGAGGACACTGTGTGAGTCGCCCATGAGTGATGCACGGTACACATGTTCCCTGAGCTGTTTGCATGTGCACGTGCACATTAGGGAAAGTATGCAGCAACAACTGTACAACCAACTCATGCATGTTAATCATGTACTTAAACAGCACGCTGAACAAAGCACAAATATCTCCATTCATTCACAGATTAAGATCTGGTCTTGTTTCTAGGACATATCGGATTATCAATTCCACTCAATTTCTGACATGTGGCTGTAGCAGAATACATGCACTAGGCTTTGGTAGAGATTTCCTAGGTTAGGGTAACAAACGTGATGTGTTTTCCCTGAAATTACGCTTCAAGTTAAATGAAGGTGAAGAAAGTTCTGACATTGGCAAAATATTAATAATTAATAATATTGGTAAAATTCTGGTAAAATCAAAGCTTCCATGGTGGAGCTTAAAACAGAATCTTCTTTTTTGTTGAAGTTTTTGCATTCGAAAGTTATTCTGCCCTTAAATCAAACTTTTGGACACAAAAAAATGCATTAAAGGAAAATAATATAAGCCCTTTCATTTTCACTTTGTGAGCCACTAAAAGATGAACCTCTTGGTAACTGAAGCTGAAGCATGTTTGCTGAAGCTGTAATGCATTAGATGTGTTTGCACCAGCAGAACAGCAGAACATCCACAAGAACAGACAACAGTCCATGGGAGACAACTCTGTTCTTGCACTGCGTCATCAGCAAGAGCAGAAGTTTTTGAAAGGGATTTTATGAAGAGCTACTACTATAAATGTTTTAGGACATGTGGTTCCAGTAATCAGATATATATCAGTTAGTGATATTTAATGACAATAAACTGGGAATATACTTACACCAATAACCTTAATGAGTGAAATATGAACGTATTACGGTATATTTTGTAGATATTAATGTGGATTATGAGAACACAAATTTAAAGCTTTATGTGGCAAGATTTCAACATTTTGTAGTTCAGTAATCTTGTTTGATGTGTTGAATATATGAGATCATCAGTATCTTTGCAGTAACTATTTATGTATCTGTGAGACCACATGGGGACCTGCATTAGACGTGGTCCCAAGCAGTCTATTTATTGCAAGACGACTAAATAAGATGAACTTTACAAGGTCGCTGACTTGGTTGATTGTGTGCCAACATACCCTCATGTCATGAGATGGTGCTCACAATATCAACCACTGGTTTGCTTGGCCCAGACTTTAGACTGCCGTGAATATTGGATTATTGTTGACTGGCGTATTACAACAAAGAAAAGACCCATAACTGTTGATCTTTGACACTTGACTGTTGTTGCGCAAAGTGTGTGTGTGCGGAGTGTGGTTAGACATTCCTTCCATGTAGCGCGTCATTCCAAAAGACGTTAAAAGATGGTTCTTGTACAGTGTTGTTACCCTGTCTGGCGCTCAGCATTAAGGGGCTGAAACAAGGACTGGTTGGCTCGGAGTCAGTATACTGTGTCTGGGTGGGGTATTCATGTTAAACTGCGGCATGGTATCTCAGTGAGCTAGCACTATAAATCGGCATCAGTCTGGACTAGTACAAGCAGCCACACACACACACATGCATGCTTGTCGCTATAGAAGTGCAATAATCTTGGACGCAACGTTAAACCCAATTTCACCTCACCTCACCACCTCACCTCACCTCACCTTACCTCACCTTCCATGTAGCTGGCTTTGATCAGAGTTGATGAACCTGAGCTGGCTGTAGTTCCTGAATGACTGATTCTGATTTATTGAATCAGGTTATCTAATGTCTGCTTGAGGGTAATGAAGCTGTGGAGATAATCAAGTGATAATGGTCCTTTTTTCATGTTTATGCCAATGTGAAGATGGCTTCAAACATACTTTGTCCTAATTTAGTGTTAGAAGTGTAGTAAAATCTCTGTGCATCTTCCATGTGGTGGAGTACCGATCTAGCCTGAGAACTGTAGAAACTATAAGCCAGTATATGAGGTACCGGTATATCCTGTAACCTATATCAGGTATATCCTGTAACCAGCGTATAATATCAGATATATCCTGTCACCAGTGCATGATATCAGGTATATCCTGTTACCTTTATCAGGTATATCCTCTAACCAGTATATGATATCAGGTATACCCTATAACCAGTGTATGATGTCAGGTATATCCTGTAACCTTTATCAGGTATATCCTGTAATCTTTATCAGGTATATCCTGTAATCTTTATCAGGTATATCCTCTAACCAGTATATATCAGGTGTGTCCCGTAAGCCAGTATATGATATCAGGGATATCTTTGTAACCAGTGTATGATATCAGGTTTATCCTGTAACAAGTGCATGATATCAGGTATATCCTGTAACCTGTGTATGATATGAGGTACATCCTCTAACCAATATATGATATCAGGTATACCCTGTAACCAGTGCATGATATCAGGTATATCCTGTAACCTTTATCAGGTATATCCTCTAACCAGTATATGATATCAGGTATACCCTATAACCAGTGTATGATATCAGGTATATCCTGTAACCTTTATGAGGTATATCCTGTAATCTTTATCAGGTATATCCTGTAATCTTTATCAGGTATACCCTCTAACCAGTATATATCAGTTGTGTCCCGTAAGCCAGTATATGATATCAGGGATATCCTGTAACCAGTGTATGATATCAGGTTTATCCTGTAACAAGTGCATGATATCAGGTATACCCTGTAACCAGTGCATGATATCAGGTATATAGTGTAACATGTATCAGGTATATCTTGTAACCAGTGTATAATATCGGGTATATCCTGTAACCAGTGAATGATATCATGTGTGTCCTGTAAGCCAGTATATGATATCAGGGATATCCTGTAACCATTGTGTGATATCATGTATATCCTGTAATCCAGTATATGATATGTTGTATGATCAGACTAGAGGCTGTCATACACCCGAAATATTGCAGAGTGCAGTTTTAAACAACAGCCTTACATAGTGATGTTGTGTACATACACGGAGCCTTACATTGTGATGTTGTGTACATACAGAGCCTTACATAGTGATGTTGTGTACATACACGGAGCCTTACATTGTGATGTTGTGTACATACAGAGCCTTACATTGTGATGTTGTGTACATACAGAGCCTTGCATTGTGATGTTGTGTACATACAGAGCCTTACATAGTGATGTTGTGTACATACACGGAGCCTTACATTGTGATTTTGTGTACATACAGAGCCTTACATTGTGATGTTGTGTACATACACGGAGCCTTACATTGTGATGTTGTGTACATACAGAGCCTTACATAGTGATGTTGTGTACATACACGGAGCCTTACATTGTGATGTTGTGTACATACACGGAGCCTTACATTGTGATGTTGTGTACATACAGAGCCTTACATTGTGATGTTGTGTACATACAGAGCCTTACATTGTGATGTTGTGTACATACAGAGCCTTACATTGTGATGTTGTGTACATACACGGAGCCTTACATAGTGATGTTGTGTACATACAGAGCCTTACATTGTGATGTTGTGTACATACAGAGCCTTGCATTGTGATGTTGTGTACATACGGAGCCTTACATTGTGATGTTGTGTACATACAGAGCCTTACATAGTGATGTTGTGTACATACACGGAGCCTTACATTGTGATGTTGTGTACATACAGAGCCTTACATTGTGATGTTGTGTACATACACGGAGCCTTACATTGTGATGTTGTGTACATACACGGAGCCTTGCATTGTGATGTTGTGTACATACAGAGCCTTACATTGTGATGTTGTGTACATACAGAGCCTTACATTGTGATGTTGTGTACATACACGGAGCCTTACATAGTGATGTTGTGTACATACAGAGCCTTACATTGTGATGTTGTGTACATACAGAGCCTTGCATTGTGATGTTGTGTACATACGGAGCCTTACATTGTGATGTTGTGTACATACGGAGCCTTACATAGTGATGTTGTGTACATACACGGAGCCTTACATTGTGATGTTGTGTACATACAGAGCCTTACATTGTGATGTTGTGTACATACAGAGCCTTACATTGTGATGTTGTGTACATACAGAGCCTTGCATTGTGATGTTGTGTACATACGGAGCCTTACATTGTGATGTTGTGTACATACGGAGCCTTACATTGTGATGTTGTGTACATACACGGAGCCTTACATTGTGATGTTGTGTACATACAGAGCCTTACATTGTGATGTTGTGTACATACAGAGCCTTACATTGTGATGTTGTGTACATACAGAGCCTTACATTGTGATGTTGTGTACATACGGAGCCTTGCATTGTGATGTTGTGTACATACAGAGCCTTACATTGTGATGTTGTGTACATACAGAGCCTTACATTGTGATGTTGTGTACATACAGAGCCTTGCATTGTGATGTTGTGTACATACGGAGCCTTACATTGTGATGTTGTGTACATACAGAGCCTTACATTGTGATGTTGTGTACATACAGAGCCTTACATTGTGATGTTGTGTACATACGGAGCCTTACATTGTGATGTTGTGTACATACAGAGCCTTACAGTGTGATGTTGTGTACATACAGAGCCTTGCATTGTGATGTTGTGTACATACAGAGCCTTACATTGTGATGTTGTGTACATACAGAGCCTTACATTGTGATGTTGTGTACATACAGAGCCTTACATTGTGATGTTGTGTACATACGGAGCCTTACATTGTGATGTTGTGTACATACAGAGCCTTACAGTGTGATGTTGTGTACATACGGAGCCTTACATTGTGATGTTGTGTACATACAGAGCCTTACATTGTGATGTTGTGTACATACGGAGCCTTACATTGTGATGTTGTGTACATACGGAGCCTTACATTGTGATGTTGTGTACATGGAGCCTTACAGTGTGATGTTGTGTACATACAGAGCCTTACATTGTGATGTTGTGTACATACGGAGCCTTACATTGTGATGTTGTGTACATACAGAGCCTTACATTGTGATGTTGTGTACATACGGAGCCTTACATTGTGATGTTGTGTACATACAGAGCCTTACATTGTGATGTTGTGTACATACGGAGCCTTACATTGTGATGTTGTGTACATACAGAGCCTTACATTGTGATGTTGTGTACATACGGAGCCTTACATTGTGATGTTGTGTACATACAGAGCCTTACATTGTGATGTTGTGTACATACAGAGCCTTACATTGTGATGTTGTGTACATACAGAGCCTTGCATTGTAATGTTGTGTACATACGGAGCCTTGCATTGTGATGTTGTGTACATACAGAGCCTTGCATTGTGATGTTGTGTACATACAGAGCCTTACATTGTGATGTTGTGTACATACAGAGCCTTACATTGTGATGTTGTGTACATACAGAGCCTTACATTGTGATGTTGTGTGCATACAGAGCCTTACATTGTGATGTTGTGTACATACGGAGCCTTGCATTGTGATGTTGTGTACATACAGAGCTTAGTTGTGATGTTGTGTACATACAGAGCCTTACATTGTGATGTTGTGTGCATACGGAGCCTTACATTGTGATGTTGTGTGCATACGGAGCCTTACATTGTGATGTTGTGTACATACGGAGCCTTACATTGTGATGTTGTGTACATACAGAGCCTTACATTGTGATGTTGTGTACATACAGAGCCTTACATTGTGATGTTGTGTACATACAGAGCCTTACATTGTGATGTTGTCTACATACGGAGCCTTACATTGTGATGTTGTGTACATACAGAGCCTTACATTGTGATGTTGTGTGCATACAGAGCCTTACATTGTGATGTTGTGTACATACAGAGCCTTACATTGTGATGTTGTGTGCATACAGAGCCTTACATTGTGATGTTGTGTGCAGGGCGACCTGGTGGTGGAGCACAAGAGGAGGGAGCACCTGGCCAAGTATGACGTCTACTTCAGGAAGTTCCAGTATTCTAAAGCCCTGGACGCAGCTTTCAATGTGAGAATACTGGAGACAAGGGCCATGACTACGTGTTATCTAACAATCTCCTTGACTTTGTTAAAGAGGCTGTTTTCTAAAATTTCAGATGAACAACAGAAAACTACTTTTAATGAATTGAATATTAACTTTCTAAGAACAAATATGTATTGAAAACAACAGCCATGAAAGGGCTGAAAGGATTGATTGCCAGACTGACGTCCAGTGAGGCCCCTATGTCATTTTGTTTGAGCACACTTCATGTTTATCTGGGATTTAATTGTCTAAACTTAGACTTTAATATAGTTCCTGTGATAATCATTGTTATGATGAAGTATGGATGTTGAAGTTCAGCGGTATTGTTGCAGCCAAAGCTGACGCTGTTTAACAGGCCGGAGATCACAGTGAGCGTGATCCAGGAGCTGATCCGCCGCGGAGCGCTGCGTGCAGCACTGGCAGGTCGACCTCACTCCTACCTCAAGATTATCATGAAGTTCATCAGGAGGTAACACTATGTGTTCAATAAGAGAAATTGTTATTACTCCATTAAAAATCTTGCAATTCCATTGGTTAACCCTTACGATGTGACAAGACAATGCATTTCGATGTAGACCCCCATATCACCTGAATGACATTGACCTCGAATATCGACTTGTCACATGATCAGTATTGACCTGTCATATCATGGATATTTACTCATCTGCTAGAAAACAAGATAGTGTCTGGTACTAACATTTGACTGTCTGCCGCTAAGATACTGTAATGAAACAGAGGACAGTTTTGAGGCTTCGTAAACAAATGATTACTCTTGACAAGGTCAATACAAAAACAAGGACCCTCGGACCCGATTTCTTCAGCAATCAAACCACCTCATGGGTTGGGTCTGAGGATTCTTTTTTTCGCATATTGACCTTGCTGAGAGTTATTATTTGTATAATAATCAATAACATAAAACATTTCGAAATAGATTTGCAGACAATTTTGTTGTGGTGTCCTGTCTTTGACCAGCTATAGGAGAAGGTACATCGCCAAGTGGCAAAGATGGCGACAGTGTAGCATGTTCATAGATGTAATGAACCTGGTATGTGGGTCTGTTTATAGGATTACGAGACTTGAAGTTATTGTTACTTTAAAGAACCACAATCAGTTCGAGATGGGCAAGACTGCACTTCACCACTTACTGTACTGATCTGTTACAGACACATCACAGACCAGAGGTTTGCCCACACACTCACGGATGTCGCCAATCTCCTCATTGGTAAGTCTTGACTGCAGGACAGGCTGTGGTGGTTGCCATAGGAATACTTCAGATAAGGTTGTAAAAATTCACCCAAGGGAACATTTTAGAGCCATTTCCTCATCTAAAATGCCATTTCTGCATTGAACCCGTGAAGATCTGGGGTAGAACAGGTCTTCAGCAACCCATGCTTGTCATAAAAGGCGACTTTGCTTGTCGTAAGAGGCGACTAACGGGATCGGGTGGTCAGGCTCGCTGACTTGGTTGATGCATGTCATCGATCCCCATTGTGTGGATCGATGTTCATGATTTCAATCACTGGATTGTCTGTTGATTATTTACAGACAGCTGTCATATAGCTGGAGTATTGCTGAGTGTGGCATTAAACAACAATCCAACCAACCAAAACAGCCTGTCTCTTAAGGTTATTGTGTGATTTGATGATGGTGCCTGAGAACCAAGATTGTTATTGTTTTAAATAACCCATGCTAGTGGGTTTCACAGAAGTGACATGCTTTTATATAACTGAAATATTTCTACATTCTGCTCTCTCTCGACCACATTCTCGCTCACTCGCGTTTGTAAATATTGGTTCTGATGACTCAGTTAGAAACTGTTTGTGAAAGGAATGGGCTGTAATTGGACTAGATAATAAATTTCCAAGTACACTATGTTTGTTGTAAGAGATGACAAACTGAGGGAGATTTTGAAAAAATGGGGTGTGTGCATAATAACAAAGTGACTTGGCCAAGAGCTCAGGTAATATGTGAGGTGTCTGACAAAATAGTAGGGTTCACACCCTCTGCCTCAGGATTCATCAGTGACAAAATTAGGATTTTAATATAAGATGGCTGCATAGCGGCCAAGTGCAAAAATTGTCAAATAATGATTGGGTGGCTATGTTAGCTGTGTGCCAATGGTTGATGATTGTCATCATGCTCCAGTGGTGCAGATCAGTATTCATGCTGATAGTATTTATTTACAAGCGTTATGGTTACAGGTGAATAATTACAGAATGCAGAGTAAATCAACATTTACTTCTAATGACCAGTTGATCTCTAGCTCCCCACTAGCATGTGTTCCGCTGGTGTTGCAGACTTGTACTCGGACCAGATTGGTCAAGGGACGGAGCTGGACCACCAGCTGGGTCAGCTGAAGGAGGTGCTGGGCTACGAGATGCTGTACATGAAGGACCTGCTGGAGCTGATGGGGGCCATGGACACGCTGTTCTCGGCCGCAACCCCCCTCGCCGCACCCAGCAATGACACAGCCACCACCCCCAACATCGACCTCACACCATCCACGTTAGCTCAGGCAGTTTGACCACAGCTCCAGTGACTGCAGTGTACATATGTATATAATAAACCCAAGAAATCACACTGTTGTTTGTTGTGCTTGTTATTATTGTTAATGTTTGGTTCTTCCCTCAGATTTTCTTATGTTGGTTGTTATTGGATTACTGTTTCCTGATATGGGGCTTGGTTCCCTGTCATCTTAAAGCGAGGCAATTCACTATTCAGATTTCCACTCAGGATGTGGCTTAGAATTCCAGAATCACCCTGTTTATGATGCTGGTTGTGCATGTGGGTTTCAACAATGTGCCAAATGACCTACCTGCCTGACTGGTGATCTACCTGCCTAACTAGTGACCTAACTGCCTGACTAGTGACCTACCTGCCTGACTAGTGACCTATCTGCCTGACTAGTGACCTACCTGCCTTACTAGTGACCTACCTGTCTTACTAGTGACCTTACTGCCTTACTAGTGACCAACCTGCCTTACTAGTGACCTACCTGCCTGACTAGTGACCTATCTGCCTGACTAGTGACCTACCTGCCTTACTAGTGACCTACCTGTCTTACTAGTGACCTTACTGCCTTACTAGTGACCAACCTGCCTTACTAGTGACCTACCTGCCTTACTAGTGACCTAACTGCCTGACTAGTGACCTACCTGCCTGACTAGTGACCTACCTGTCTTACTAGTGACCTTACTGCCTTACTAGTGACCAACCTGCCTTACTAGTGACCTACCTGCCTTACTAGTGACCTACCTGTCTTACTAGTGACCTACCTGTCTGAATAGTGACCTACCTGCCTTACTAGTGTCCTATCTGCCTGACTAGTGACCTACCTGCCTGACTAGTGACCCATCTGCCTAACTAGTGACCTACCTGCCTGACTAATGACCCATTTGCCTGACTAGTGACCAACCTGCCAGACTAGTGACCAACCTGCCTGACTAGTGATCTGCCTGACTAGTGACCTACCTGCCTGACTAGTGACCCATCTGCCTGACTAGTGACCTATCTGTCTGACTAGTGATCTGCCTGACTAGTGACCTACCTGCCTGACTAGTGAACTATCTGCCTGACTAGTGAACTATCTGCCTGACTAGTGACCTACCTGCCTTACTAGTGACCTACCTCTCTTACTAGGGACCTACCTGCCTTACTAGTGACCTACCTGCTTTACTAGTGACCTACCTGTCTTACTAGTGACCTACCTGCCTTACTAGGGACCTACCTGCCTTACTAGTGACCTACCTGCCTTACTAGTGACCTACCTGTCTGATTGAGACAATCGTCTTACCCACAGGCACGGGGTTCAGGTGGTCCGGCTCTGTAACAGTGATGATGGAGACTGCCATCTACCCCACAGGTACGGGGTACAGGTGGGCCGGCTCTGTAACAGTGATGATGGAGACTGCCATCTACCCCACAGGTACGGGGTACAGGTGGGCCGGCTCTGCAACAGTGCTGATGGAGACTGTGTCGTCTACCCCACAGGTACGGGGTACAGGTGGTCCGGCTCTGTAACAGTGATGATGGAGACTGCCTCTACCCCACAGGTACGGGGTTCAGGTGGTCCGCCTCTGCAACAGTGCTGATGGAGACTGTGTCGTCTACCCCACAGGTACGGGGCTCAGGTGGTCCGGCTCTATAACAGTGATGATGGAGACTGTGTCGTCTACCCCACAGGTACGGGGTTCAGGTGGTCCGGCTCTGTAGCAGTGATGATGGAGGCTGCCATCTACCCAAGGTGTGGGAAATAAAGCTGCTGACAACTTGGTGTGAAACTGTACATCGGTGAATCATAAGTTTTCATGCAACCTTAGGATACACGATAAGTTTCACTTGGCTAAAACCGTAAAAGGCGACTATGCTTGTTGTAAGAGGTAACTAACGGATCGGGCGGTCAGACTCGCTGACTTGGTTGATGCATGTCATCGTATCCCAATTGCGTTGGTCGATGCAGATGATATCAATCACTGGATCGTCTGGTCAAGACCTGATTATTTACACACCACCGTCATATAGCTGGAATATTGTATAATGAGTGTGGCGTTAAACAACAAACAAACAAACAAACTTGATAAAAAATATTACTTACTGCTAGTTTAATTACCCCCATTAATTTTGTCAGCTAAATATCTCAAACTGTGTTGTAATTAGCGTTCCAAGTTCACAACTGAAAATAGCAGCTAGGAACATGTCTACAGCTAGCTTTTCCTTTAGAACATGCTCCGAAATAATTATATTCAAGACGTATCCACGCAATTTAATATGTGTATCGTGATATGTGATTATGATTTTATTCCATAAATAAATATGCAATATTTTTTAAAAAGCAATATTCCACGGCGGGGGACACCAGAAATGGGCTTCACACATTGTACCCATGTCGGGAATCGAACCATGGTTTTCGGCGTGACGAGCGAACGCTTTAACCACTTGGCTATCCGACACACCCCTTATCGCGATATGTATCGTATGGTGTGGTGAACTTGCGGTATCGTCCCTACTAACAACCATGGTTACCTTCCTCAGAATGCATTATTTAGGGGATAGAGCAGGAATAGTGCTGTTGCTGTGACCTGAAACAAGAAATAAAGGTCATTCTGTGAAGAAGGGTGTACAAACTTAGACTTAGGTGGTTTCAGAAAACGATTTTTGACATATACAAGAAGGTTAACTGAAGCGTATTGGAGAGGGATACTTGGGTTTGCTCTGGCGCAATGTATTTGTGAAGAAATGAAAGAAAAACATGTAAAATATATTATTTCAGCTCAGACGATGTACTTTTTAGGTCTATGGCCGTCAAATCGGCTGTTTCAGGGGGCGTTTATTGTGAATTGACAACCTCTGACTGATCAATCAGAATTTCCAAATTCATGGTATTATACACGGATAAATCATGTCAACAGACTCATCTGAATTTGCAACTTCCCCAGGTCGCAAGCATTAGAAGCTGAGCCAGATAAACGTAGTATACAATGACTGTCGGTGAGTAATCGGCAATATAACAAGTATATTTATATACATAAGAAATGGGCACGTACGCACCTGTTCACACCGATTCCTAAGTCTTCTTCTGTTTATTTATCCCAGTAGTTTATGACAGGACCCACAATGCCCCTACAACAAGGCTGTAGTGAAAGATAAGCACCCACACAAAAGAAAATAAATTACTATCTAATTTCTCTGTTTACCAGCAGAAATGAGAACATGCACAATAATGCAGTATGCAGCATTCCTCTTAGTATAACCACCAGTGGTCAATATACCATAACAGCATCTGCCAATCAAATGATTAGTTTTTCAATTAAAGCATCACTGACGTCAGTCTATTGTTCAATGGAAAATCATTCAGACATTCACCTCTACTTAAAGTATTTTTATTTTTTTTAAAGGTAATCTGCTGCCACTTTTCCTACTCAAATTCCAAACAAATTCTTGATCTTCTGAGAAACCTATCTAGGTTACTTACTGGAGCCTTGCCCCTCACTTGCCTTAGAATTGATCGGCGTATTTCACACATGACCTGTACAGGTATATCATAAAGACTTTACTCTTACAGTATGTAGTGTACATGCAGGGCTCGAATTCCATCTCGTGTTGCCGAGCTTGTATCACGGACATGAGACGAGTGTTCATATCAACACTGGAATGTATCATTGATCTCATTCAGGACACCAATATGTCCTTAATGAAAGATTTACTGTCATAGGTAAGAGCTAGTTTTTTGCGACGAGAGAGATCGTTCTGTTGACGCGGGTTGGCGTTCTTTAGTTGTTTGTGAAGGCGAGAAGTTTTATAGTTTGATTTTTATATCAAAACCACAACTGTATGTTGACAGCATACATGCGTATAATTAACTGCATATATCAAACGATTTATCGTTCTTTAGAAGAACAGCTTTTTATCATTCATAAAAAAAATATTTCAATCTCAACTTTTGACATCTCTTTAAACAAGAAACCTATTTGTTTGGAATCCTAGTGACACATAAAACTCTGAGATAAACAGTTAACTTTCCTTTGGGGACCGTGAAGATCCGGGGAGAATAGGTCTTCAACAACCCATGCTTGCCGCAAAAAGCGACTATGCTTGAAAGAGGCGACTAACGGGATCGGGTGGTCAAGCTCGCTGACTTGGTTGATGCATGTCATCGATCCAAATTTCGTGGATCGATGCTCATGATATTAATCACTGGATTGTCTGGTCAAGCCTCGATTATTTACTGACCGCCGTAAAGCTGGAATATTGCTGAGTGTGGCGTTAAACAACAAACAAACAAACTTTCCATTGGCCCATTGGAATTCATGGTTTGCCACGGATCAACTGCATGACGACTTCAATTTCTCAGTGAAACACGCACATTACCAATCTACATCAAAAGTCAAGTTCCATATATATTTTGTAGAGCAAGCTGTATGATAAAGGTATATGGTACGGACCCCTTTAAAAAGACTGATCACCAGCACTTGTCTTTTCAGATCATATATTCATTGGATTACAAACGTCAACTTGATTTTTTGACCAGTCCACGAAAAGACCGCTAACGTGGCGCCCAGAGAGCTGAAGGTCCGGGGTTCGATCCCCTGGCCGCGTCATACCAAAAGACGTTAAAATATGGTCCTTGTTGTTACCCTGCCTAGCGCTCGATATTAAGGGGATAATAAAAAAACTGGTCAGCTCGGAGTCAGTATACTGTGAGTGGGAATTCATGTTAAACTGCGACATGGTATCTCAGTGGGCTAGTACAATAGAATCGGCATTAGTCCGGACTATTACAAGCAGACACATACGCACGCACGCACGCACGCACGCATGAACACACACGTTGCTAAATAAGTGCAAAAATCGTGGGAGCAACGTTAAACCCCAGTTCACCTCACCTCCGAGTTTTAGGGATGAAGATGAGATGTTCACCAAAGTCATGCACAGTACATGTAGTTCCCGACATCGCTGAAGAAAACCTGTTGGGGTCGAATATAAGTGCATGTTTCACAGTACATCTAATATAGAACATTGACCTACTTGCCTATGTGTATTCGCGTACCAAACTATTTTCGGCAACAATTATGTTTCGATTTCTTACATAAATTTCAACGACAATGAAGAGATTGATCCCTGGAATCTGACGTTGAAGCGAACAGGGCAAAGGTGTATATGTGATCTATGAGAATATTTATACAGACCATGGCTGTCATCTCTGTTTACCTGTAATCTACACTTATCCCATTTAAGCCGGAGTGAGTGAGGTGAGATTTGTGTCTATAGTTGTTTTCATCACTTCCCAGTGGAATGTAACCAATGGAAACGTAACGATACTTAAAACGTTTGTCAATTTCTGTTTTGTTTTATTGACATTTAAAGGTCAAATGGATTGTGCAAACACTGTCCAACTTTCAACGCCATTTCTATAACACATATATATATATACAGCGGACAATAGTATACATATGAAACATTGAAATAATAACTTTATTAATATTAAAAAAACATAGAATTTTTCCACTTTTTGCTGAAAATAGAATGCATATGCCTCGTATTGTAGGAAAAACGTAATGTTCCCACTTCTTGCAGACGGTATGTATTGAATTATCGAGAAGTATAAAATACAAAAGAAAATGCTCTCCTAAACATTAAAAACATCGCTCATCTCAAGCCAAAATCCCTTGGGACTGCAATGGACAAGACAACATTTAACATGTGGTGTTCACAGGTGGTCGTGTGTGGTTTTCTCTGAGAGATTTGATGACGTGGCGGCTGTTCAGCATGCTGATATGGTTGTAGGGTGGCATGAGCGTGAACAAGACCGATCTCACTGTTGTGGACGACACAATATCATTGTAGTAGTTGTACATGTACCTTATGTACAGGAAATCCGGGGGCACGGGTGGCCCAGTCGTCTAAGGCTCCGCGATTCGCTGTGCAGAGTTGCGTCCCTTGGGCACGCCAGAAACCTATGGTTGTGGGTTCGAATCCCGGTTCGCCCCGATTATGTTTCTAGGTTTGTCAGCACCACACCCGTGCTCGTGGGTTTCACCGAAGTGGTAAACGTCTTAGACCTGCATCACTTCGGGCTTTCCTCCCACATGAAGCTGACACGCCGCGATATAATTGGAATACTGATAAAAGCGAGGTTAAACCCAACTCACTCACTCACCCCAGGAAATCCAAGGTTGTCCAGTGTTTTTGGGCAGCAGTGCAAACCACACACCCACACCCACAAACATAGTCACACACGCTCACTCGAACACACATACACTCACACATACACAGTCACTCGTAGACCGCCTCCGTGGTCTAGTGGTAGAGCGTCCGCCCGGAGAGCGGAAGGTCCAGGGTTCGATTACCGCGTCATACCAAAAGACGTTAAAAGATGGTACTTGTTGTTACCCTGCCTGGGGCTCGGCATTACGGGTCTAAAACAAGGACTGGTCGGCTCGGAGTCAGAATACTGTGTCTCAGTATCTCAGTGAGCTAGCACTATAAATCGGCATCAGTCCGTACTAGTACAAGCAGCCACACAAACACACACGTACATGCACGACGCTATATAAGCGCAATAATCTTGGACGCGAGGTTAAACCCCATTTCACCTCATTCACTCGTAGATATGGCCTCGTACGTGCAAGGATGCCAACTCCCACCCCACCCCTCTCGTTGAAGCATAGTGCTTGTGTGAAATACTGGTGATTGTTTCAACAACAAACCAAACCAACCAAAACAGGTCCATGGTTACATTTAAGATTAACTCCGACAGTCTTTTTTTTCATTAATATCACGAAACAATTGAAACAATTAAGACAATTTCAAAATATATCATTCGTAAAACGCATTAGCTCCTTTTCAGTTTGATGTACGAGGTTTGACGGAGAAGTCCGTATCCCTGAGCAGTGTCCATTTTCCTTGGGTCACAGTTCCTTGTCTTTTTTACTGTCTTGTCAGAGCTAAACAATTTCCTCCACCGACTCGTGTATTTGTGGATATACCTCTATGACATCATGTAATGTTACACACCAAATCTTTCATTATTACATATTCCTTTAGTGTGCGGCTTGGAACTTATCAACCAACCCTTGTATGTTTCAAAAAGAGTGAGTGAGTATGGTTTTACGCCGCTCTAAATATATTCCAGCAATATCACGGCGGGGACACCAGAAATGGGCTTCACACATTGTACCGTTGTGGGGAATCGAACCAAGATGTTCGGCGTGACGAGCGAACGCTGTAACCACTAGACTACCACTCCATACCTAGTTTCATAAAGAACTGGGGCGGTCGGGTAGCCTAGTGGTTAAAGCGTTCGTTCGTCACGCCGAAAACCCTGGTTGGATTCCCGACATGGGCACAATGTGTGAAGCCCATTTCTGGTGTCCCCCGCCGTGATATTGCTGGAATATTGCTAAAGGCGGCGTAAAACCATACTCACTCACTCACTCATAAAGAACTATTGGTTGTGATGTATACCTGATTCAGAATATCAACGGTCGAGTTTTATTCTAACTTCTATTATACATTAACAATTTGAAGTTAAAAGGAAAGTGCGTAGCAAAGTGGATCACTGCACGACTAGATTGATATGTAGGCAACGTTTCGTGAAGACAAACTGAAAACTTGAGCAGTGCACACTAATGGCCCAATAGACGGACATGAATGTCAATCTGGTAATAACACCCGGGGAATAAAACATGATGGTTCACATGCTGCCTGTTTTATTCATTCTGTTATCTATTTTTTATCTATTGACAACAACACTCCAAAGCAATATATCAAGAATAACAAACTTATCTCGACACTAACATAAAAAAGGGAGGTAAATAAATGTATCCCTCCTGTTTGCCTACGTTTGTGATAGGACATTTCAGCGGTACAAAGTCTAATCACATGCCCACTATAATATAAGCCTATTGCGTAAAAGATTTTACTCCACTGACGGGTATTTTATATAGTAGGTAGCTACAACGCAACATAACAACACAACGATGGTAAAATAGCTCAGAGCCTCCCGTCTTCAAAGAAGGGGTCATCCCAGGTCCTCGCCCCGCACGTGTATTCACCCTGCCGTGTGTCGCCTAAACATGAGGGTACTAACCCCCACCCCCCGAATCCCGAATCCCAAATCCCGAATCCCTAATCTATTTTTTCACTCAGTCTCATTGCGCATCCCTTAACCTCTAATACCCCTTAACACGAATCTCAATTTCAAAAGCATTGAGAAGAGGGTGCGTTTTGAAGTTAAATTCCTGAGAAAATATCGAAAAAAATAAACGATTTTGAAGGTAACTTTAACGTACACCATGTTTTGTTTTAAATGTGGAATCTGTACCAAATATGATAATGTTTGCTTCCCGAATATCCGCTCAATCGACCCCCGAATACAGCTCACCAAAAGGGGGTTGGCATCCTCAAACATGGCTTTCTTTGAAATGCTATATGATATAGGTAGTTCATCTAAGAGTAGACTCACTGCATGGGGCGGACTTCCTGATCAACACTGCAATGCCTTAATCGCTGAGTACACGTACTAAAGAAGCAACAATTCAAACAACAATTTGTCCTTAACAACAAAAAGTTCCCTTACGTTTGAGACAGTGAAATGCTTGGAATTTAACCGTCAAACCCACTCGCAGCGACGGCAAGAACCTGTGCACTGATCCTGTTTAGTTACTGTGGGGCAGTGAGATTAACAGCATGTGCTGTAGGTTCCGTGTCCATTTCGACATTGCAAGAACATAGCTTAGATGTTTGTTGTGTTTTAGATCAAGTTTCTTAAAGTGTCTTTATAGGTACCTAGCTGCTGCGAATTGGGGATACTTTTTGTTAACTCAAAAAGTAAATTACTTTATGAAGAAAGCTGCCAATTTTCACACGTAAGTATTTATACGTACATCTATGCTGTTAGTCACGTATCATACATCAAATTAGTGTATGAGAGGAGGACGGATTATGCAAGTTTTATTTCAAACTTTGATTCGATGTGAATACGTAATTGTTCCCGTATGTGGCCTTGACAACGTCAATCGTCAAACGAATGCGAATATGTTTGGACAATGTCAACGTCAAACGTCAAACGAATGCGAATATGTTTTGAAAATGTCAACGTCAAACGAATGCGAAGATGGTTTGAAATATCAACGTCAAACGACGGCGAAGATATTTTTGACAATCCCTAAAAAAGGATGTGATATATATTTATTCTAAAACTGTGTGAATGTGTTTAGATTGAGGGTAGACATCCTTGGATGAGCTCAGAATGGGTAGTGGCGCCAGCAGCAGCAAGGTGCTAACGGATGATCCAGATATAGACCCAGTAAGTAGCCGTTGCATTATGACCCACTCACTCACTTGTATATATGTGGTACAGTTATATAAGAAATGAACGACGAGTGGGAGTTGTCTATCATACAGTTAAACACTGCAGGGAGAATGAACAATGAGAGTGCAGCCCCTAGTGGTTTATCTTTTCTCTGCAGTGTTTTACTGTACGACAAACAACGGCCACGAGTCGTTTATTTCCTTTGTGAGATATCAACATTACGTGTAGTCTCTTTAAGGATGATGCTAAAATGAACAAGCTTTAAAAATATTTTCCTGTATTTTAAATATGATAACTCCCTCAATAGAATCCGACCTCGGCAAAGTCCTGCGATAAAGTACATTTTTTTAGTTACGTCATAATGGACTGACATCATGGCGCTGTTGAAATTACTTAGCTCCGACGTTCATGCAGTTTGGCCTCACTCTGTGAAGGTTCATACTCCAATGAACTCACTCAAAATGAAAGTCAGTTTCTTTAAAATAAGATAGCTGCGCGATACACTGCAAAGAACAATGAAGAAAGCGTGGTCTATTTCACGATAAAACATAATTTCTGGAGATTCGAACCCGCGCTCGCAACATGATGACTTCGTGTATTGTACGTACGGTATTTTTGAGAGGGAAGCGTCTAGTGAGTTGAAATTTAGCTGGACAACGCAAATAAACGCAGTGGCCGAACGATCGCATCCAAAAGTGGGAGAAATATGACAATCGGTATTTGAAATAAGGTACAGACAAATCGATGCGACGATTGTTAGAATATGCTAGAAATACCTATGTAAGCCCACTTGACTTGTCCCAGATTGCCGATGTCGGTATGTCTTCAGGGAGTCATCATTATTTAAATACGTGTAAATATTTTCAAAGCTTGTAAATTTTATCATCATCCTACGCCCCTCATTGTTTAGTCTCCCATCAGTGTTTAGTTGTACAATAAACAACTCCCACTCTTCGTTTATTTCTTAATTAAAACACTGCAGGGAGAATAAACCATGAGGGGCGCATAGGGGTAGAGAAAACTTAATTTTAAGAATATATAAAAACGTATCTTTATTAGCTACCTTTGTTTGTTTCATCTTGCTCACAGGGTTATATATTTATGAGCTGTTTGTATTTCTTGTCAAATAACATGGATTTTTCATTTGTGCAAATGACAGCTTTATCTTCACGAGAAAGGACATATGGCCTTTTTGTTGTGTACATTAGTAGTAGTCGTAGTAGAAGTAGTAGTAGTAGTAGTAGCAGTAAAAGTAGTAGTAGTAGTAATAATAGTAGTAGTAGTAGAAGCAGCAGCAGCAGCAGCAGCAGCAGCAGCAGCAGCAGCAGCAGTAGTAGTACCTTCCTTTCTCACGTCTATGTGTTTTAGGATGGTAAATATCCTGTATTAGACATATACACTCTCCAAAAATAGAAACGCACAGGCTGTATGTAGTTAATTGAACCTGACTACACAAATCCGGTATATAAATTGAAAAATGTTATATAATTGGAAAATGTTGGTGGCCTGATATTCGACAAACGGTACGTCAAAACGCAGCCATTGTCGATTTGCAATGTTTTAAAAGGCATTGTTTACACACTTCTTAAACATGGAGGGAAACGGTAAAGCAAAATGCACGTGCAAGTTATTGCATTCTTAACTCGTGGTAGTGGCTATAAAAAGGCAAGCATAAGCCAATAATTTGTCATTCAATTGTCAACATTTTTCAAGTTCGAAAATGCCGAGACTCAGCGCTGGCGATCGGAACATCGCCACAGGACGTATCCAAAGAGGGGAATCGCAGTCTTCTGTTGCACGCCACTTCAACGTCCACCACAGCACTATTTGCCGCCTTTTTGACCGATACACACAGTTCAATTCCACTGCAGACCGTCCGAGAACCGGCCTGCACAGGATCGCTACATTCGACTGTTCCACCTACGTCATCGCAATGCCACAGCTACGGAGACTGCAGGACGCATCCCTGGTTGAGGAGGATATCGGACCAGACTGTCAGGAACCATCTTCGCGATGCTGGAATCCGACCCAGAAGACCAGTTATCGTCCCTGTTTTGCAACAGATCCATCGACATCAACGCTTGCCTTCGTGCCAAACCTTACAGCCTTGGAATTTGACAAACTGGAGACGAGCGTGGTTTAGCGATGAATCATGATTTCTTCTTAACCGGCGAGATGGAAGACAACGTGTTTATCGTCGTCGAAATGAGCGTTTTGCCCCCACATTGTGTACGTGAATTTGACAAATTCGGTGGCGGTAGTGTCATGGTGTGGGGGGCCATATCCAACACCACGAGATCTGACTTGGTTGTGGTTCAGGGAGATTTGACAGCAAATCGTTCATGAATCATATTCTTCAACCTCACCTTCTTCCAATCGTTGACCTCCAGAGGGAACTGTTTCAACAGGACAACGCTCAACCGCACACAGCTCGTGTCACAGTAGACTATCTTCATAATGCCAACATCAACGCCTTGCCCTGGGTGTCGAGATCTCCAGATCTCAAACCAATCGATCACCTCTGGGATGAACTCGATCGACGTGTACGTCAACGCCAGAACACGCCGCAGACACTCCCACAACTGGCCAACTCGTTACATGCAGAATGGCGCAGAATTCCTCAGGACAGAATTCGTACACTTATCCAGTCAGTGACGAGGAGATGCAGAGCCGTGATTGCTGCCCGGGGCGGTCACACGAGATACTGAGTTCAACGCAACCTTGTGGCCTTATGTGACATGACATTGATAGAGTTTCAATGCCTTTGTACAACGACAACATGAGTTCCAAAATTTCATATTTGTATCTATGATATTAAATTAAATATATCGACTTTATTAGGCACAATACATTTCCTAAAAATCTACCTTTGCGTTTCTTCCTTTTGAAGAGTGTACATTTTATTTAGAGAGCCTCAGTGAGCTAATTGCATAGAGTTTATTAGTAGAGTTTTACCATCCTAAAATACTTAAGCGTGATAGTCTCTTTGTTACAAAAAGTCATTTTTCAACTCTAAACAGTGCATTTGTTCCTGGAATGTAATTGCCCTTTATCAAATTGAGGGTACTCTAGTCTATGAAATGTCAAACTACTACTACTACTACCAACGATGTCTTTTAATCAATTATGAACAAAGACGCCATGTCTATTTGTCCTGATAATAAGAGCAATGTGCGCGTATGGATATATGCAAAATGGAAACATACAGCCGCATCACTTCCCGCATGTATACCAGAGCACTCCGCGAACTATTTGTGGAGATCGCTGAATTATTTGGGAAAATCAGAACTAATAGCAAACTTCGTCATTACATTATCGCCTTTAATTCTCATTTTGTGATATATACTTATCTTACTATCAACGAAACAGTACGTTTTACGTTGAAATTACTATAAAAACTTGATTGGCAGTCGCAACTACACACAACTACTCGGCATTCTCCTTCTGTCCTGGAGTCAGGCATTCGTGACCAACTCGTGTTATTCCGGGACAAGCCGAATTGCAGGTTACGGAAAGGGGCGAGTGGTGACGAATGGGGAGTCAGGCTCACGTCAGGAGTGTGTGCATGGAGCGCGCTTGTTGGAATCATGGGCTGACAAACATGTGAGCGTTGAATAAAGACAACGTCTACCAGGCATCTTGACAGTGTAGAAGCATACACCAAGAGCCTTTGATGCCTTGACATTACTGTCAACAATTGTCAATATCAGTCTTGTTCATGGGCATGTTGACATTTGTATATACGTTGCCATTGGTAATGATTTAAACCAGGAAGTGTTAGTAAAGGAGGTCCTGCCATCTCGAGAACTCTCAACAAGCTTATCGTACGGCTAGGCGACGAATTATCAGCACGATTGACGTTCGTGTTCTGTATTAACGGTCCTGTCTCTTATTTTACAGCCACGGATGACAGGTTCGGGAAAGGTCATGTAGGAGATAACCTACTGTGTTTTCAATGCAGAGCTGTAACAATAGATTTAACCGCGCTAAATTGAATTTGGAATCGATCTCGTAGCCTTGATATACCCACCCGTACTAAAGTCAGTGAGTTGGATATAACGCCGCTTTCAACAGTATTCCAGTTATATCACGGTGTCAGCTTGATGTTGGACGACAGCCCGAAGTGATACAGGTCTCAAACGTTTTCCATTTGGTAAAGCCTAAGCGCACGGGTATGGTGCTGACAAACCTAGAAACATAAATGGGGCGAACCGGGATTCGAACCCAAGATCATAGGGTTGTGGTGTGCCCAAGGGACGCAATTCTGGACAACAATTTGCAGCGCTTTAGACGACTGGGCCATCCTTGTCCCGACCTGAAATAGAAATATAGGAGACCATTGAAGCCGCATCGTCTGTTTCATATTTGCATGTATGCATATTCACATTGATTCAGTGATTAATAAACAAATGCTGATGCTATAGTCGGAATCATACAATGGATTCTGCTTGTAGCAGAGGCTTCTTCTGATTATGGAAAGGGTTTTGCCGCTTTAATTAACACATAGTCTCGCAGTGTTCCACCACTAAGTTCGCTTTGTGGAACGGTACTTAGGGTTGCTTCCCGGGTATGACTTTGGGCAACACTGGGCAAGACTTCACTGAAATGTATAGTTTGTCTTACCCGTGTGAGCTGCTACATTACTACACGACAGATATTAGTATTAAGACGACCAGGTGAGCGACAGAACCCGTGACGTTTCCTATTTACAGATCAACGTCCCTGATGCAGTGAAAGGGTATAGACCACCTTCACCCCCCAAGTGGAAAAAGAGAGACAAGTTCGATGTCAAAAAGAGTAAAGAACTTGACAGCCGAGCAAGACAGGTTGGACATAGAGTTCACCGTCAAAGACTTCATTCATTCTTGAACTTATTATAATGTAGTGCCTTAAATTCTCAATTTGATTCTTTCGGAAAATTATGCGCACTTTATTTTATAGGAATCGCTGAGTCTGTGTGTGTGCACAGAGCAATATTCCAGCTATATGACGGCCGTCTGTAATCAGATTATACAGAGCTTTTTGTTGTCAATCGTTTTCAAAAGTTCAAGGCCGTAATGCTAAGTTATAACACCAGATATTCTCACTTCTGTGATATTTTACATATATCTCAATACTCCCTTATAAATATCAGTGTTCTGACATACGTTATGCATAGCCGTATAACATCGTTATAATCTGGTCGTATTGTATTTGATATTTCACAATAGTTATTCAGTGTCCGAACTTTTGAACTACATGACATGAAATGACGGTTCTATTGTTGGTTTTCCAATCAGTTTCATGAATGACAAGGTCTCAAGGGATGAGCTATCTACCGCCATGTCATATACATGTTTCATCATGTTCGCCAGTCAGAATCTCGGTGAAAGCGCCGCATTTTGAAAAAAAGCTTTCCAGGAAAAAAATCTGTTTTCATGATTATATTAATGGATGATGTAAACTGACTTGCAGGTGACAGTTACGGACGACACAACATTTGAAGCATTGGCTTCTGATCTGACTCGTGGTCTCAGCACTGACCTGGAGAGAGTCCGAGCCTTGTTTATCTGGCTGGGTCACCAGGACATCGAGAAGCAGTTCTACCCAGGGGTCACCGACGGTCGGACACCCCGGGGATACATGAAGCTGATGAAGTTACACAAAGGGTCCTACTCCTCCTTCTTTGCCCTTTTGTGTCGGTACGTATTTTAGAGAATAGTCGTTTGACTAAAAGGACGAGTAGCAGAACATATTGTTCCACGACACAATAACCCAATTATAACATTGGATACATTAAAAAAATTAATATAAAATAAAAAGCCACCAACATCATCATAATGGTTGCCTGTTCATCATCGTCATCAAAGGTCTATCTAATATGTAGCTACTGTGAGGCATGTAAGGAGACTTTCCGTTTATTTCCATGGCGTTACCCGGTCACAATATCTTGACGTCAACGATTAATATGCCAGTTGTTATAATGTGCATCAATTTTGAGTCAGAAGGTTTATTTGGTCACATATCCACCCATTTAAAGACCACTGTGCTGATATACAGCAAGTCTCTCTGTACCGAGATAGTTCGTTGTCCTGGTAACATCATATTTTACAAACTGCATCTTTCTTCCTGAAAGTTAAAATCGTCTTTATAGTCGAGTAAGCTACGGATTTCAAAACGTGTTTTAGATATAATCATCACCGCTTCCTGGTACACCTTAATATCACTGACATTATGATTGCTATTGTTAATGTAGTGAGAGGAATTCTATGAGACACAGGATGGTCCATTTCCCAGCACAATTAGGATAGATGAACTGTTTATATACTGAACCGCAAAAGAAACGTCACCCAAAGTAACATTGCATGAAAAGTTGTCATTTAAATATCTGGGTAATTTTTGTCAAAGTTTCTTAAATATAATATTACCTTGTCCGGAAAAAATGAAATTTGATAATAAAAAAACAAAGCAGATGACAATAAAACCGATCGCCTAAACGCATCACGGCAACGGCCATGGTAAACCGATGCACGTGAGTTACGTGCAAATTGAAATGCACAGGCGTTCCCCCATTTCTTGCCCTATAAAAATCTACCAAAATCGGATAACATTCATTCGTGATTGAATTGTTACCACATGCCAGGATCGACAAGAAATCAACGACACCAAGCCCTTAGACGATTGCAAGCTGGACAAACCGCCATGCAAGTTCCCAGTGCATTTCTAGTCCACGTAAGGACCATAGCAAAACGGCTCCAGCAACGGTACCAGACTACCAACACTACAGATGACCGACCACGTAGTGGATGACCAAGGGTCACGACCCGACGTCAGGATCGTCAGATTGTGCGACAGCATCTGCAAGATCGCTTTGTTAATGCTGAGGAAACTGCTCGACAGACCATGGGGACACACCAGCGACACATTAGTGCGGACACCGTGAGTCGACTTGACGAGCAGACACTACCACTGTCACAGGCCACACCGAGGACCCATTCTGACACCACGTCGTCGCCGGGACCGTCTTCAGTGGGCAACACAGCACCAGGATTGGCGCCACCAGCAGTGGAGAAGAGTCCTCTTCTCAGACGAGAGCCGTTACTGCCGTCAACAGCAGATGGCAGAGAGAGTCTGGCGACGCCGTGGGGAACGTTATTCGGATGCATGTGTTGTTGAGAGAGACTCGTGGAGTGGCCCGAGCATCATGGTGTAGGGTGGAATTGGTCTTGCACAAAGGGTCGGTCTTTACATCGGTCCAGGGAGAGGCAATGGTGTCACAGCAGCTCGGAACATTGATCAAGTCTTGAGACCACACGCCATACCTCATTTGGCACGTCGCCGCAACCACGAGTTTCAGCATGATAACGCCCATGTCCACACTGCGAGAGCAACAAGAGACTTCCTCCAGCAGAATGGCATCAGAACAATGCAGTGGCCTGCCCTCAGTCCCGATTTAAATCCCATTGACCACCTGTGGGACGAGATTCAAAGAGGGCTGAATGACGTCCGACCAAGGCCGACAACTGGAGCTGAATTGCATCAGGCGTTCCTCAGAGTGTGGGCTCAAGTGCCTATGGCCTTCATCAATCGCCTCAATTATTCCATGTATCGACGTTGCACGGCAGTCATCAATGTTTCTCTTTAAGAACATTTGACACTTTAATTTCAACCTTGATGATCAGTTTTGCTAAGTTTCATCTTTTTTAATATGTCTCAAAGTATCATTTTTACAGTGTTTGGACAAATAAAGATTCTCATATATCTATCCATGATGACGTTTCTCTTGCGGTTCAGTATAATTATATTGCTTGAGTTATGAACCCATCCATCCGTTGTTGCCGTATATCAGAATCGGAGTAAGTGTTGGATAGTGAAGGGCTTCTGTCAATTTTCAAGCATAAGCTGGGTACAATGTGTGAAGCCCATTTCTGGTGTCCCCCGCCGTGATATTGCTGGAATATTGCTAAAAGCGGCGTAAAACCATACTCACTCACTCAAACATATGTTTGTTCATCTGTACTTGTTTCACCTGAAAGTGATGTCATGCCGTTACAAGATATATTTTATTTGAACAAGGCTGAAATTTTAAGGATATATTTCGAATTATTCTTCAATTCGAATAATAAAAAAAATGTGAATTTTAGACTCCAAATTCATTTCCACACAGACAAAACTTCTACTTGAATATCAAACCTCTAGTCAGAGTATCAGTCTTTGCACAGGTAGAATATGTAGAACTGACACAGGTGGTCATGATCATCAGTTACCCGTGAAGATCCGGGGTAGAATAGGTCTTCAGCAACCCTTGCTTGTCGTAACAGGCGACTAATGGGATCGGGTAGTCAGGCTCGCTGACTTGGCTGATGCATGTCATCGTATCCCAATTGCTTTGGTCGATGCACATGATATCAATCACTGGGTCGCCTGCTCCAGAATCGATTTTTTACAGACCGCCGTCATTTAGCTGGAATATTACTGCGTGCGGCGTTAAAGAACAAGCAAGCAAACAGTATTAATATCGTCAGTATTAATATGTCAGCTAAGATTTTCGTCAATGTGAATTTCCTCAGAGCTGCAAAGCTACAGTGTGTGATAGTCAGAGGTCACGTCAAAAGCCTGGGATATGAGGTCGGAGATCAGGACGTCACAAGATTGATCGGAAACTGGAACATCGTCTACGTTGATGGGTCGTGGCAGATTGTCCATCCATTGTGGGCATTCACCGGAGTCATCGGCCATGACAGTGGAAGATGGGTCAAAATAGAGGCAGATGGCAAAGGGACGAGGGAAAAAGGTCAAGCCAGACAAGGAATCAGCATCAAAGACCTGGATGAAGATTTCTTCCTCCCACACCCAGAGGAGTTTATCTATACCTGCATGGCCGAGAAAAGAGAATGGCAGCTTGTCAGTGACACATGGGACCTTCATACATTTTGCAACGTACCTCGTTTTGAGTTCCGGTACTTCACGTCAGGTTACAAACTTATACGGGAACACAAATCTATTCTTCTCTCTGAAAATGGAAAATGTGAGCTGGAATTCGAAGAAAAGAGAGACACCAAAACACATCTTGCATACGACCTGTATTTTGATGAAGCACTGTCCAAAGATAAATTGCCAGAAGGAATTGAACTGCCACGGTGTGTTTTCCTGGAAACCAACGGGAAACACCTGAGACTAATTGTTCGATTCCATGTCGCAGGGATATATAAACTGTCTATCAAATACAACATCCTGGGGATTATATCTGTACCCATGGCTGCCTTCAAGCTGGAGGTGAGTGAAAGGTCGGAAAACAAAAACATGTTTCCAGTGAATCCTCCTATTGGATTTGGTTTTGGTCAGACAGCCAAGGTTAAAGGTTTGGCGGCCCCTTCTCACAAATCAGGGGTTGTTGTGATGGAGAAACGCACGATGCAGACCTTTAACTTCAAGATGACCACGAGGATGCAGGTTGTCGCCCGACTGCGCCACAACAAAATGCAATCGGAAGAACTGGACCAATATGTGGAACAGGAGGTCAAGGACAAAAACGTTAAAGTCAAGGTCACTATGCCAGATGATGGCGACATTGAAGAGTATGCTCTCCAGATTTACACAGGAGAAGAGAGCAAAGACAACAACGTCGTCAACTACTTGCTGACAAGTAGAAAAGAGGATTTCGAGAAGATACAGGAGGTAGGTGTTTCTATAAACTTTCTTCTAATATATTTCCAGGACACGAGCCCCAAGCCTTATGGAGGTATCACAAGTAATCGATCCTGTAGAACCAACAAAACAAATCCATTTGATATTTTTCATGGTGTTATTATGTAATATGTATTATATTCATGCAGTTAAGACATAGTCCCAGCGCATTCCTCTTATTCAAACAGTTCCTCTCACAAGTATTACGACAACTGTTTTATTTATGTACCAAGGACAAAGTCAGGAAGAACCTACAGGTGGCCCTTGGGGGCCACAGGATCAGCAGCCTGGAGAAAGCCATCAAAGACTTTGAAGTAGCAAAACTCAAAGACACAAATGGCTATCTGCGGAAAGCAAAGCTGAAGATGGAAAAACTTAGGAAAGAACGTGAGATGATCTGAGTTGCCTCAGTTAATACATCTAAACGTCATCCATGTATACATGAGTTAAACAAGAATTGTTATTTGCTTCATTGGTATTGCACAGTTCTGAGTTTACATATAACTTCGGGTTAGAAATGGCCTTTAGCACAAACCATGCTAGTCGTAAGAGGCGAATAACGGGATCGTGTGGTCAGGCTCGCTTATTCTATCGATGCATGCCATCGTATCTCAATTGCTTAGATCTGGATCAATAGTCATGGTGTCAATCACTCTATGGTCCAGACTCGATGATGTATGTTGGTGACACGGAATATTGACCTTTCTTCCAGAGAGAAAGGAAGATGAGATAAACTCACTGAAACGGAATTTAAAGAAAGCACTGAAACATCGCAGCCTGACGGATTTGGAGAAGGCGATTGCTGACGCGGAACGTTCAGGTCACCCTGACCTGGAAGAACTGTTGTTGACAGCCAAGACCATGGCCGTGGACTTGGAACAGGAGGGTTAGTGAATGTTGGTGACTACTGGGCTAGAGTAGAGGGTGGTGGGGTGAGGGAGGTATATGAAGGGTCTGGGATTACCGCTAAAACACCAGACAGATAAGTGGGAACTTCACTTCGAGGGAACACTTACTGAAATACATCATCGGTCCTCCACTAAGAAAAGCACACTCTCAGCCATGGATGTGTACATTATCAATGGTCCCTCATTGGCATGTCTGTGAGTGTGTGAAGCCCATTTCTGGTGTCCCCCGCCGTGATATTGCTGGAATATTGATCAAAGCGGCGTAAAACCATACTCACACACTCACTCACTGTCATGTCCACAGAGATCGATGGGCAGATGGAATCCAACATCCGAGACAAGTTAATCAGTGCCACAAAGGCCAGGAAGAAGAAAGGTCTTGAAGCTGCAATAGAGTCTTTCCAGAAAGCCAACCTACAGGACACGGGCGATTTAACAGAGGCCAGAACAGTCCTGCAACATCTCTATGAGGAAGGTACACAGCGTTGTTATGACAACAGAAATGATACCTGAAAAACAGAATTAGAGAACTTCCGAAGTGACCAAAGTAGTGCTTAATTCAGATGTAATGCAATTCCCATAGAAGGATTCTGTATGGCCGAAAATGTTTCATTCCACCTTTGCTATTACCCACCACATATCTCGTCCGTATATGTTACAAGCTATCTATCAGTTTGGTTGTAAAATCTAATATACATGGAATTATTGCCATTATATTAATCATTTATCCCACTCCAATCACTGCAGCTGTTGAGAAGGAAATGTCCAAGCAGAACCTCCAACGTCTGGAGGCAGCCCTGAATGGTATTGAAGACAGCGTTGTTGAGCAGGAGCTCCGGAACTCGCAGGTGATTCAGAAGGCTAAGAGATTCCTGCAGCAACAGAAAAGGCTCAAAGGGTTCCTGAGTCCGATCCTGTTAATGAAGAATGGAACTGTTGCAGAGATCCATGGCTACAGAGACACCAACCCACTGATCGTCGACGTTATGAAAGCCACGTTCATAACACTGGGAGAGAGTCAGAATGAACTGGAGGTATCTCAGCTATATCCAAAATCTTTTCGATTCCTCCCAAATTCCTAGATATTCTTGGTGATATACATTTTACCAATTTACCATCTACTTTATGGGATGTCAAAATAATCAGTGGCCGCGATGCAATGAAACCCGATACATGTGCAGTTCAGTTCAGTAATATGAATTACCTTGGAAGTATATTTATTACTTGCCCGTGAAGAGATCACCCGTTTAATAAACATACAGCTTTATTACACTTTGTGTAATATCAAAACGCGTGCTTATGTACTCTCGGAACACGTTTTACGAACAAATATTGAAAGCTCTCGACATCCCTTGGCTTATTCAACGACATTGCCGGTGGAGATGATAGATCACTGAGAGGAGTTTATGCACACTCGATGACCCCAGAAACCTTGTTGCTAGGCTGACGTCACATGGCATTGTTTCGCCGATGGATCTTGCAACAAAATTCCACAATTTACGTCATCGGGTACTGTGACGTGATTGTAAACTTTGAGGTGCAAGGCCCCGTTCCACAAGGCGATCGTACTGTAGCGCAACGACAGTCGTTGGTCTAAGTTAAAGTGAGTTGCGATAACCTTAACGCTACGATAATTTTGTGGAACGGACGCCTGAATTCTAAAGGTGGACCGTTGTATGGTATTAAATTCATACGTTTCAACTTTTGACGTGTTTGAAGTATTACCGTTTTAAACTCAGTTGGATTATGCCGTGGATCGTGTAGGTGTCAGCCTATTCACACTCAACAGTATAATTCTAAAAACGTTATAAATGGCCATTAATACATAAAATACTTAACTCTCTCCCGTGTAAAACCAATTTTATGAAACTCGTGAATAGTTGTGGAACTAGAACTATTCACTCGTTTCATAAAATTGGTATTACACGGGAGCTCGTTTCGTTAAGAATTGACCTTCACTTTGTGTGAGTTCATTGGAGTATGAACCTGCATAGAGTGAGGGCCAAACTGTATGAACGTCGGAGCTTGCGACGATGTTCATACAATGTTTGGCCCTCACTCTATGAAGGTTCATACGCCAATGAACTCACACAAAGTGAAAGTCAATTCTTATAATTTTTTATCACAATTTCTTTCCTCAAAGGATAGAGGCCAAGATCTAAACACAATTTTATTTAGTACGTGTGACTTCATGTTAACACTGACAGCCAAACAACAACCAGCTATATCGCGGAATAAAATAGATCCCCCAAAAGAGAGGTGACATGAGCGTATGGATGCCGAACTTGCTCTTCAGAAACATCTTGCGCAACACATGTGTTCATATAATATCCCCATTAGATGAGAAAGGTCTGTAATGAACTACCTCAGTAAGTCAGTCACAATGACAGCGCGTCGTAATACATAAATTACATCAAGTACAAGACGTCAAAATGGCCGACGCGATAAACGTGACGGGAGGATTTCTGAAGTTGTTAATGAACCTGTGGCGGTTACATGTGTTAGTCATAATTGATCAACTGACCGAGTATTGAAAGGTGATTAAAGATGCGTCAGACACCAAGGTAAATTCGTAGATTGCTGGAGACGGTCACTCTCAGCCTAGACACAGATCGAGTCGATACTGACGATAGTTTGGATGTGCATTTTTTCGTTTGTTCATTAGGATGGGCCGTAGCGAGGAAATTCGTGAACAATCATGCAGTCAAGCTCTCTTACGTTTCTCAATGTATACTGAAATGCTGAGACCAAGATAAAAGGTTCTAAATGATCAGAAATAATGCTAATGTATGTTTTCGTGCTAGGGAATTCCCAGGGGTTTCCCAAGGGATGTGGAAGTAGTCCGTCAGTGTTTTCGTCATTTCAAGAACACGGTCTCGTGAAAAACATATGAACGTCAAATTGTGTCGTTCATACACTAATGAACGTCAACTTCGCGGTCATGTGACCGACCTCTCGTCCAATGGAAAAGCCGTATATCGTGTAAACGTCAAATTAAAAAATTATTATTCTATATTTAGTCTTCAGAACATTTTCTTGTGTATGTAAGCGTCGATTTTATTTCGTTTGAAGGTTCAAATATTTCTTTGGGGATCCTCCAATACATGCATTAATGTTATTGCTGCCTGAGATGTATTCTGACTATATTCATATAATATGTATCGGTTGCATGAGTTCACTGTCTGCTATGATATTACACTTATTTGTTTTAGAGTTGGAGCGCGATTCAAAAACATCTAACGCCAAGTTTAAAAATACTTCAACGGATTAAAGCCTTCAACCTGGAGTCACTGCATGTCCGGACAGCGGACAGAGCCCGGAAGCTGCTTGAGAAGTACACCACTGATGACGTCAGGGAGGTCAGCGCAGGACTGGCCACTTTCTACAAATGGGTGGGTAGTCTTATACATAAGAGGTGAGGTGAAATGGGGTTTAACGTCGCGTCCAAGATTATTGCACTTATATAGCGACGTGCATGCATGTGTATGTGTGTGTGTGTGGCTGCTTGTACTAGTCCGGACTGATGCCAATTTATAGTGCTAGCACTTTGAGATACCATGCCGCAGTTTAACATGAATACCCCACTCAAACATAGTATACTGACTCCGAGCCGACCAGTCCTTGTTTTAGCCCCTTAATGCCGAGCACCAGACAGGGTAACAACAAGTACCATCTTTTAACGTCTTTTGGTATGACGCGGCTGGAGATCGAACCCCGGAACTTCTGCTCTCCGGGTGGATGCTCTACCACTAGACCACGGAGATGGTCCTTATACATAAGAAATATGGTGATGCATTTTCATAATCTATTAGTTCACGAACCGTTCACCTTAGCTGTATGTTTGCTCTGTATGGTTTCACCATTAGTGGTTTATATATTTAGTATATGTGTCTATAGCATTGACCCTGCCTTTTCTGCAAGGGCTTTGAACAGTATTTCTGTTACATCATGGCGTGTTATGTTAGTCCAGGAGTTAAGCCCGACGTTGAGCACGTCTTTGACTATTACCACTTTGGTGAAATCCACGAGCACGGGTATGGAGCTGACAAATCTAGGAGGATAATCAGGGCGAACGAGGTTCTTACCTCGATCGTAGGTTTCTAGCACGCCCAAGGGACACTGCACAACGAATACGGCCCCTCAGACGACTGGGCCACCCGTGTTCCCCGGGCAGAAAATAAAAGCGACAAAACCCTTTCTATAATAATAAGAAATCTCAAGAAAGCCGAAACCGACAATTCATCATTTAATGACATTGTGAAGAATATTCGCGTGCCTTCAGTTAAACAATGGATAGCCAAACTATTTCAACCATGCTCAATGTGCAAGAGAGGAGCTCATTCTGCTTATGATTAGTAGTTAAAACTATCCAATTTTTTTACCTTTCTAAAGGTGTATATTTCTTCGAGAACATTTGAGCTACTCAGATACAAAACCTGGCCACTATCACAAGAAGAACATATAACCAATGATGCAAAACAGACCGTTAACAGCATCACCAATATATAATAAACCAAGGATGTAATACACACCGTTTACAACACCGCTATATCCATGATAATAAACCAAGGATGTAATACACACCGTTTACAACACCACTATATCCATAATAATAAACCAAAAAGGATGTAATACACACCGTTTACAACACCGCTATATCCATGATAATAAACCAAGGATGTAATACACACCGTTTACAACACCGCTATATCCATGATAATAAACCAACGAAGGATGTAATACACACCGTTTACAACACCGCTATATCCATGATAATAAACCAAGGATCTAATATACACTGTTTACAACACCGCTATATCCATGATGATAAACCAAGGATGTAATACACACTGTTTACAACACCGCTATATCCATGATAATAAACCAACGAAGGATGTAATACACACCGTTTACAACACCACTATATCCATGATAATAAACCAAAGATGTAATACACACCGTTTACAACACCGCTATATCCATGATAATAAACCAAGGATGTAATACACACCGTTTACAACACCACTATATCCATGATAATAAACCAAGGATGTAATGCACACCGTTTACAACACCACTTTATCCATGATAATAAATCAAGGATGTAATACACACCGTTTACGACACCACGATATCCATGATAATAAACCAAGGGTGTAATACTATTCAAACAGTTGTAGAACACCAGATCATGTTGCGGCATCTTTTCTTTTCAGTGCAACAACATACTTCAGGAAGCCCCGGCGAGACACAACCAAGACTAGTGACAGAGATGGAATGACGTCGACACCGGCACACCACTATATTACCACGTTATATCAACCCTACACCTCATGACCACGGCGAGACACGACCAAGACTAGTGACAGAGATGGAATGATGTCCACACCGGCACACCACTATATTACCACGTTATATCAACCCTGCACCTCATGGCCACGGCGAGACACGACCAAGACTAGTGACAGAGATGGAATGACGTCCTCACCGGCACACCACTATATTACCACGTTAGATCAACCCTGCACCTCATGACCGCGGCGAGACACGACCAAGACTAGTGACAGAGATGGAATGACGTCCACACCGGCACAACATTATTATACGATATATCAACCCTACACATCTTGGTCAGTCCCAGAGCCCCGTCCCACAAAGCATCTTAACACAACATGACGTGTTAAAGCTTAAGAGTTATGATAGTCGTCGCACAAGTTATATGAAATGAGGCCTTGAAGAAGCGGGAAGCTGTATTCGGAGTATGTTTCTGTACATATTCTTTACAATCCGTATACTATCACCGACAAACATGGACAACTGCTAGCCAGGCTGCTCTGTGCAGCAATGGACCTGATAATTCCTCTGCAACAATGGACACCAGTGCTGTTCTGGATTCAAATAAGTGAGGTGACATGCTCTCTTGATAAGAATCATTGTGAAATGGGACTTAACCTCTTCATGACAGGCTGGCTCTCTTTACAACCGTCCCGTGGTCTTGTGGATAGGGCGTGTGCCCCTAGAGGGAAAGGTCGGCGGTTCGATCCCCGCCTCGTCATACCAACAGACGTAACAGATGGTACTTCTTACCCCGCCTGGCGCTATCCATTAAAACGAGGAGTGGTCGGCTCGGAGTCAGTATACTGTGTTACACACCCAGTCAACATTATTATGACACTCCATTAAGAACATTTACTCACCCGATCAACACCAGTTATAGACCCAGTCAAGGAAATTAACACACCCGTTCAAAAACTTTAATATTAACACACACCATCAAGAACACTTACACGCTCATTCATCCCCAGTTACACACTACATCAAGAACACTTACACACACCACCAACACCAGTTACACACCGCATCAAGAACAATTATATATCCCAACAAGAACATTTACAAACCCATCACGAACACTTACACACCCCATCAATAACACTTAAATACCCCAACAAGAACATTTACAAACCCATCAAGAACACTTACACACTCATTCAACACCAGTTACACACTGCATCCAGAAGAATAACACACCCCACCAACACCAGTTACACACCCATCAAGAACAATTACACACACTACCAACACCAGTTACACACCAATCAAGAACATTTACATACTCCATCGACACCAGTTACACACCCATCAAGAACATTTACATACTCCATCGACACCAGTTGCACACCCATCAAGAACATTTACATACTCCCATCAACACTAGCTACACACCCATCAAGAACATTTACACACTCCAGCAATGACATTTACATACTCCATCAACACTAGCTACACACCCATCAAGAACATTTACACACTCCAGCAATGACATTTACATGTTCCATCAACACTAGCTACACACCCATCAAGAACATTTACACACTCCATCGACACCAGTTACACACCCATCAAGAACATTTACATACTCCCATCAACACTAGCTACACACCCATCAAGAACATTTACACACTCCAGCAATGACATTTACATACTCCATCAACACTAGCTACACACCCATCAAGAACATTTACACACTCCAGCAATGACATTTACATGTTCCATCAACACTAGCTACACACCCATCAAGAACATTTACACACTCCAGCAATGACATTTACATGTTCCATCAACACTAGCTACACACCCATCAAGAACATTTACACACTCCAGCAATGACATTTACATACTCCATCAACACTAGCTACACACCTATCAAGAACATTTACACACTCCAGCAATGACATTTACATACTCCATAGACACCAGTTACACACCCATCAAGAACATTTACATACTCCATCAACACTAGCTACACACCCATCAAGAACATTTACACACTCCAGCAATGACATTTACATACTCCAAAGACACCAGTTACACACCCATCAAGAGCAATTACACACTCCATCAACACTAGCTACACACCCATTTAGAACATTTACACGCCCCATCAAGAACATGAACCCCATCAAGAATATTTACACACCCGATCAACACCAGTTAGACACTCAATCAAGAACCTTTATGTACCATGTTATATCGACATCTAACATTCATATTTTAATTGCTTTTATAAAAATGTTACTTCTATTAAAGGAGGACTCTGGACAGTGGATACTGAGCACGCTTTGAACTACATAGATCGTATGGCGGTGTGTTCTGTTCCTGTTATACGGTTATATCATGTCCTACTTACTACTTGTATAGCCTGTGTAATCTTCAGCTTCACTGTGATACCACTCATATGCTGTGACTGTGATATGTTTCTATCTGAGCATTAAATAATGTAAAGAGAAAGAGACTTACACACACACACACGCACACACGCACGCACGCACGCACGCACGCACGCACGCACACGCACACGCACACGCACACATCGCATCAATGTATCAATACCACTCGCGGCAGGGATCACCCGCCGCCATGTGTCCAAAAAGACTGACTTTAAAAATAAAATATCCACCCAAAAGTATTTGATAGTCAATTACACACAAATTTATTCTACAGCTGGAACTCCAGGACAGGACATTTCCTCAGCAGCTAATGCCTGTCATAAGGCTGACTCCGGGGTAACGGAAAAGGGGATCGTGTGGTACGTATGCCAATACCTTGGTTTTGGCATACTAGGTCCCTCCCCACTCACTCACTCACTCACTCACTCACTCACGCACGCACGCACGCACTCAGACACCCACCACTCACTCACCCATCCACCCACTCACTCTCACTCATTTTCCTTGAGCCTGGTCCCCGCAAAAAGCCCCGAGTGTCTGCCCCACCCCCACACCCACACCCACACCCACACCCACACCCACACCCACACCCACACCCACACCCTCTACCGTACAGAAACGTACATCTACAACCAATTCACTTGAACATGCAGATACTTTCATTGATTTATTGATCTGAATATGCTTAATGTGTTATTTGCAAGTTTTCTGAATTATAACTCTTTGCACAACATAAATCACTTGACTACCTGGCACTTAAGATTCGTAAGAGTATGTTCATGTATCGGTCGCAATGGGTCTTTACTGGGCGTGCCTTAGACTGACACAGTGGTGAATGCCGGTTATGGGCTGTTAAAAAGGAGTTGATAATTGATTGTACTCGGTCAACAAGGCATTACACCCTGACTACAGTCATACACAGTTATCTAAACATTGCCTATTCTGCAACAAGAATGTCAAACTTGCCTCTCCGGTTATGCGTACGGTTATTATGGTTGCCTTTTGAATAAAACATATAGGGCAGGCAATGACGAATAAACATAACGATCTGAATGGGCTCGCCTTTGTACAGAGTAAATGTGACGCACGGGTATTTTCTGGCAGAGTGAGGTGTGGTGGGGTGAGATGGGGTGAGATGAGGTGAGGTGGTGGGGTGAGGTGAGCTAGGGTGAGGTGAGGTGAGGTGAGGTGAAATGGGGTATATGTCGCGTCCAAGATTATAGCGACGTGCGTGCACGAATGTATGTGTGCGTGTGTGTGTGTGTGTGTGTGTATGTTTGTGTGTGTGTTGCTGCTTGTACTAGTCCGGACTGATGCCGATTTTATAGTGCTAGCCCACTGAGATACCATGTCACAGTTTAACATGGATAACCCAATCAGACACAGTATACTGACCCTTAATGCCGAGCGCCAGGTAGGGTAGCAACACGAAACATCTTTTAACGTCTTTTGGCTGACGCGGCCAGGGATCTAACACCAGACATTCCGCTCTCCGGGCGGACGCTCTACCACTAGACCACAGAGGCGGTCGTGAGTGTGTGAGAGGGTGGGTGATTGAGTTGGTGAGCTAATGGGTGGATGGTCAGGTGAGTGCGTGCATGGGTGGTGGGAAATAGTGAGTGAGTATATTATATCTCTTACTTTGAGTATGGTCTTATGAGTCCTATGAGCAGTATCACCACTTAAGGATACCATTAACGAAACACAATCTTTCCAAGTGAAGAATTGAAACCGAGGACAACAAGCAAACTGTTCGAAGGCATTAACCGCAAGGCCACCCGAACACCTAAAAAATAAAATAATAATTTAAAAAATAAATAAATAAATAAATAAATAAATAAATAAATAAATAAATAAATGAAATAAAATAAAATAAAATAAAATAAAATAAAATAAAATAAAATAAAATAATAAAATAAAATAAAATAAAATAAAATAAAATAAAATAAAATAAAATGATAAAGCGACAAAACCATTTCTAATCCAATAGAAATATTTGCATAAAGCAGAGACGACTGTACGATTCCGACTATATCATGTGCATGTGTTTATGAATCAATAGCCCATTTCTGGTGATCCCCGCCGTGATATTGCTGGAATATTGCTAAAAGCGGCGTAAAACCATACTCACTCACTCACTCACTCACTCACTCACTATGAATCAATATTTAATGATACCACGTAACTGACTCCTTTGTCGAATCAGAAAGTGTTCATAGTCGTACCAGGACAATGTGAAGCCAGCCACCAGACGGACAAGATAGTTTACGGTAGTACCGTCGCGAGTCTCCTTGTTATAGTTGTAGCTACGAGACCCAGCTATTCAGCTGCCTGGCACGGTGTGGTGTCCATGTGTGTGAACGTACAGGGTGTGCAGCAGCGTTATCTCGTTGGAAGTTACATGTAACGCAGCGGGTAAGTCATACATGTTTAGATACCGTATGTTACAGATTACAGAAAATGTCCGGTGGGGAATTCCGAAAAAAATGAGTGAGTGAGTGAGTGTGGTTTTACCCCGCTTTAAGCTATATTTCAGCAATGTTATTGCTGGAGACAAAATGAATTGGATTCATACATTGTACCATGATGGGAACCGAAGCTTACAGAACGGATATTTACAGAATTTTGCAAAAAGGAATCTGATCTGATGCAGTTAGGCCAAGCGTTACATTCTGTCTCACAATTTTCAGAACAACTTGGTGATAGTTTGTAGCAATAGAAGACTATCTGCCTCCAGGAATACTTTTGGCCAAACATGTTGCTCATGAACTTTCTAGCGGTACGGATGGCATAGTCGTGTAAGGTGCCGCAATTCGCTGTGCAAAGTTGCGTCCCTTGGGCACGCCAGAAACCTATGATCGTGGGTTTGAATCCCGGTTCTCTCCGATTATGTTTCTAGGTGTGTCAGCTCGTGCCCGTTGGTTTCACCAAAATGGTCAACGTCTGAGACGGGCATCAGTTCGGGCTTTCTTCCTGCATAAAGCTGACACGCGGCGTTGTAACAGGAATACTGTTCAAAGCGGCGTTAAACCCAACTCACTCACATCCATCCACTCACTCACTCACTCACTCATCAGACGTATGACCAGGAGACAGGAACACCTCACGTTTGTCAGATCAGCCAGTGAACAACAGAACCTTCCTCTTTGATCCAAACTGTCTTTTTATCACAAATTAAAGGGTTTCAATTTAGAATATTCTCTGAGCTTTCCTTTGTTCTCTTTTGTATTTATCATATAATTGGGTATATCCCAGTATAATATACCATGTTGTTTATAAATCTGTGTCATTTAGTCTTCAGAAATGGGATGGGATAAATACGATAACCAACAGGAAACACAACATTGAACTACTTATCGCAAACCAACCTATACTGAACGAGTGAACGTACGCAATCAATATTGCGAGTTAAGTGCAAATTGGGCAAGCTCTTTAGTGATGGAGACTTAATACGAATTATGGGTTCGAATTAGCGGGAAATAGAAACTGTTGAAACGGTAGGCAAGGCAACGTTACACACGCAATGCAAAGTCAAACGTTTGAGCGCAAAGGTGAAGAGAGGAATTAAATTTGAAAGAGATTGTGCTTGAAACTGATCGTGATCCACAGTTCCCACTTCAACATTGACTTCTGTAAACCCAATCTGTTTTGGACGCACTTCGCCTGTCATACTTGTCACTCCCGTATCCAGGCGTTGAGTTGATATCACCCAATTGACGTCTTTATCTCATTGCTGCGAGGGAGGACTCTGTTAGTAGTAAGGAAATCCGCCTCACACACCCGAGACGTAGGGACATAATAAAAATAATGATGTTTCTTAAAGGTGTTTTTACAAATAGGTAAATTGGGTGTTTTTAGTATATTTTGTTCAGGGTATGAAAATTCGTCAGCAATCACGTCGGTTGAGTGGAAACAAGAAAAGAACAATGTCATAGCAATGGATCAAACTTAAACCGTGTCGTTACTGAAAGTTTACTAATAGCCTTGAAATAAGCCTACTACACGATACGTTATAAATTACACTCACAATGTTGATATACATTGTTACAGCTCTGTATGGCCTTGTGGTGCATATATTACTGTAACCAGGTTTATTATACATACAGTAAAGTACGGTTATAACGAACTCAAAGGGACTACTAATTTTAGTTCGTTATAACCGTAGTTCGTTATAAGCATATATACAGTATAACAACAGCAAATAGTCGGGACCCAAAAAGTAAGTTCGTTATATCCGTCAGTTCGTTATAAGCGTGTTCGTTATAACCGTAGTTTACTGTATTTAGATGTACAACTAATAATAGACTTTTAGCAGCAGTTCAAAGAGACATTTAATCCCGAAAACAAGAGACAAGTTCTAGGAAAGCGCCACGCTTTCTTAAGATTTTAAGGCCAATTCGTCATTTTGCCACAGTGAATGATCCCACGATGGTGAATCACTTACTTCACCTCAAAAGTAGGACTGAGGACACGATTTTGAAAATCAATCTTCAGAAACATAAGCAGTCCGTTCTCAATGACTTTTGAGTAAATCTTTCAAGTTAAAAATATTTTAATGTGTATGTAATGCCAGCTCGTGTCAATATGCCATGTACAATGTATGTGTACGCGAATAAAGATGAATGATCGTTGCTTTTCGTTTCGTCTTCCGTCTAACCTTTTGTACTCTGTGTAATCCGGATCTCGCCGCAAACCGGACCGGTCCCATCGAGTTCGAACTGGACAGTCCCCACTGTATGTGAAGGTTGTTTAATTTGTTTTTGCTGTCGTGTGTAATTTCAACCTTGTCTTAATCATATCGGTTTAAAATTCCAAATACAAGTAACCTATGCTAGATTGATAACGTAAGTGTTATAGGGCTGTTTGTATACCTATCTCTGTCACAAGAAGTATGGGGGCGGTCGGGTAGCATAGTGGTTAAAGCGTTCGCTCGTACGGCCGAAGACCCAGGTTCTATTCCCGACATGTGTGAAGCCCATTTCAGGTGTCCCCTGCCGTGATATTGCTGGAATATAGCTAAATGCGGCGTAAAACTATACTCACTCACAAGAAGTATGGACAAAGTCCCTACTTTTCAGAACCCACATTGGCTATAACTATACCGTTACACTGAGGACACCAGGTCTTCCTCCAGCGGGTTGTCACTCCTGCCCTACCGGAAAAATCCACCGTGAGTGAAGGTCAAGGTCGAAATACTTATTTGAAAATATCTTTCGTTACCAATTAACGGAATGGTATCACATGTTTCATGGTTGAAATAAATCACAAACACAACTGCATTCGGCCATGCAGTTCACCAATATATACTGCTCAATAATGAGTAGGGCTAGTAAGTTATTACATGTTGTTACAAAACTGAATAACGACTTATTAAATTGTGTACTTGTGTTTATTTAACTTCAATACGCATCAGTGCCTTGACAACAGTGAATACTGCTCGCATGAAAACATATCCAAGCAATTAGTCACATTCAGTCCTCACCTGGACGCTCAGAATATCCTATCAAACCTTCAGTCGTTTATTTCTGGTATTATGACAACCAACATACAAGCACTCATAAACAAACTGTCATATTTAGTTGCAATGTCCTGATCAAAGTCATACATCCAGTTGATAACGTTGATTCGTGTCTAAACAATTTAACGTCAATTTGTTGGGGAAAAAGTCAGTACCTTGACGGCACCCTAGCACTAGGATGACAAGAAAATCCCAATCTCAGTCTATACCGTAGAGTGCGTGTCGGACCACCTGCTATTATAGCAGTAAAAAACGCACTGGCAACAGAGACGATATTGTGTCGGGGCACTGCATGCATGAATCAATTGAACTGCTGTTGCCGATTCACATAGAGTGTTTATAGTAACCTCTTTATTATGTACACAGCAAACTGCATTTCAGCGGGTCCATGTTAACGGCTTGAGGATCGTCGTGTGTTGGTCTCCATCATGGGGTGTGGATCCAGCAACGCCTTGACGGATGATCCGGACATATCCGAGGTAGGTTCATACACCAAGCCATCAGATACTGAAACATTTCTAGTTAGAAGGATCCTTGTAATCCTTTTTCCATGTGGACATATCAGGCACGGTCAAACATGTTTTAACGGTATTTTTATGTTCAGCTTAGCAATGGTTTGATCAGTTAAATAGGTATCAAAATAAACTGCCAGCAACAGAGAGTATACACCCATGTTTGATGGTAGCTAAAAAGAGACAAACAAGAAACGCTTATTCGATGGTGATGTATTTGATACGGGTATCACAGTTGTGTTTTGTGGTCTTACGTTTGCAGTGTTTCGACAACTGTTTTCAGCCTAGTTTTTTAGTCAGATCCAATTTTCAGGCGTACATGTCTTTCGCCCGGGCGGTCGGGTAGCCTAGTGGTTAAAGCGTTGGCTCGTCACGCCGAAGACCCGGGTTCGATTCCCGACATGGGTACAATGTGAGAAGCCCATTTCTGGTGTGCCCCGCCGTGATATTGCTGGAACATTGCAAAAACGGCGTAAAACCATACTCACCCACTCACTCTTTCGCCCGGCGGTTTTTGTCTGGGTTTAAATTTAAAAGTGGACAGGCGAAGTGACAGCCCCAGGAACTGTGTTTTAATCCGTTCGAACGTAGCTTTGTTTGAATGCTAATTAAAGTGTTACTAATAGTACGTAATGATAATATATGATTGTACGCGTAACAGTACATGGTGGCTTTACGGGTCTCACACAAGACACTAAACACAACACCAAGACATGCACCGTTAACAGTGCAGTGCAGCATAGTGAATCTGCATCTGACCCTGATGACTTTATTACAGATCGAAGTTCCAGATTCGGAGGATGGATACCCAAAACCAAAACCACCAACATCCAAGAAGAAAGATATATTCGACACGGAGGATTATAAGGAAATTGACAAAATTGCTTCCAAAGTAACCAAAGATATTTTATATTCAAGAATATTGTTGTTGCCAATGTTTTCGTAATTCTCTGTCTGGAGTAGTTTATTATGTTAGGGTATGATTTAACTTTGTAATCCGTGGTACATGCTCTTCCTGTATACGGGGGCATGGGTGGCCCAGTCGTCTAGGGCGCCGCGATTCGCTGTGCAGAGTTGCGTCCCTTGGGCACGCCAGAAACCTATGATTTTGGGTTCGAATCCCGGTTCGCCCCGATTATGTTTCTAGGTTTGTCAGCACCATACCCGTGCTCGTGGGTTTCACCGAAGTGGTAAACGTCTTAGACCTGCATCACTTCGGGCTTTCCTCCCACATGAAGCTGACACGCCGCGATATAACTGGAATACTGTTAAAAGCGGCGTTAAACCCAACTCACCCACTCACTCTTTCTGTATACACGCACTGTATCCATGTTTGATCATATCTACAAAATAAATCTCTTCTCTGACTAAAGGGACACAGATGGCCAAGGCATTTCGCTGTGCAGTTTTGTGTCCCTTTCTCACTGGTGATGGGTGTTCGATTCTCAGATTCGTATCAGTAATGATTCTAGATATATCAGCACCACACCAGATCTCGTGGGTTCAACCTGACGTCCACTACCTGAGTTACTTTGGAATTACGTCCCATATCAAATCGTGATATAACAGAAATAGCGTTAAAAGCGCCTTTTAAATTCAACTGATTACCTTCATCAGGTTCTTGGACCTTTTATATTAAAAAGAAACGCATAGTAGCTTATGTGTGTGAATTAACGAACATTCCTTAACAACCATGACTGTGCCCTAAAGTCTGCTTCAACGTTACAGATTATCATTAAGGACGATACAACCTATGAGGAGCTCCTGACGACGTTGACGAAAGACTTAAAGACAGATCTGCAGAAGCTCCGAGCAATATTCTACCTCGTTGGGAGCCTGAATATCGAGAAACAATTCTACAAGGGCGTGACCGACCCCCACACGCCTCGTGGCCACATGAAACTCATCAAGTTGAAGAAGGGGTGGTACACGGACTTCTTTGCCCTACTTTGTAGGTAGGTGAATGTAGCCACCATTGCCATCCTTGTTGATGTGAAAGGTGAACCAGTGACTGCTCCCTGCTCGCGTAGCGTTGTATGTTTAAAGGTAAGGTGAGGTGAAATGGGGTTTAGCTTCGCGTCCAAGATTACTGCACCTATGTTGCGACGTGCATGCACGTTTGTGTGTGGGTGTGGCTGCTTGTGCTGGTCCGGACTGATGCCGATATAAAGTCCTAGCCGACTGAGACACTATGCCGTAGTTTAACATGAAAAGGACACTCAGACACAATATACTTACTCCGAACCGACCAGTCCTTGTTTTGGCCTATTTATGTCGATCGTCAGGCAGGGTAACAAGAAGTACCATCTTTTAACGTCTTTTGGTATGTTCGAACCCCAGACCCTCCGCTCTCCCACTAGACCACGGAGTTAAAACATAGAAACATATTGCTAGTTTTGTAGTGCGCTATATTATACTATTAAGTGTTATGGGTATCTTCTCATCCGTGTGGAGTTAAAACAGGGTGAAATATCCCCTGATCATATTTAAGCATCTAAAGGGATTCGAACTGCAGCATGAATTTTCTTAGCATTAATATATCTTATAATGCACCGCTAGGTAATTAAAAGATTCACACCATCATCACACTTGATTCTTTTCACGTCTTGCACAGACCATGATTTTGTGAAGAGAAAATTACAGAGACAACGATTATAGGAAATGTAAATATTGTTCAAGAAACAAAGTCCTGTATTTTCAAATCAATCCTGATTCCAGGGCTGCTGGCTTGCCATGCGTGATTGTCCACGGCAAGGGGAAGAGTGTGAACTATGAGGTAGGGGACACGGATGCCAGTGAACTCTACAGTGACTGGAACGCTGTTTATGTGGATGGGGAGTGGAGGTTGGTACATGCACTGTGGTCCTACACTGGCATCATGGGCTACGATGCTGGACGATGGATGAAGATCGAAGCCCAAGGTCAACAAAAGCGAGAGAAACAGGCATCTTCGAAAGGGAAACAAGTTTCTGGAATCAAAGAGTTTTGGTTCTTGACCGATCCTGACCAGTTTGTGTACTTCTGTCTTGCTGACCGTCAAGAATGGCAGCTGCTGGGCAAGCCCTGGACAGTCGACAAGTTCATGGATGTGCCTTATTTTAGACATCCATATTTCACCAGTTCTGATATGACTCTCACTAGTGACCACAAGTCTGTTCTTGTTCCTGACGGAGGTCGAACAGTTATTGCCTTTGAGCATGATACCGAATGCAAATCTGACATCACTTATGAGTTATTTTTTGACGAAAAACGTTCTGAGGGTACTTTACCGGACAGTGTTAAACTCCCCCGCTGCGTTTTGTTTGAATCAACAGAGAAACAAAAGAAACTTTATTATCGTTTCCATGTTGTTGGTATCTATAAAACTGTTATTTATATCGGCGGAAAATCAAAATTACCAATAGTTGCATTCATGATTGACTGCAAAGAGGTGTCACAGAATAAAAACCTATTCCCAATCAATCCTGACATCGGGTTCGGCTTTGGTCGTACGGCTAAAGACTTTGGCCTGCTATCACCCTCTGAGTCCGAGGCAATTGTTGAAACTGTTAAAAACAAACCATGTGAGTTCCACTTTAAGCTCAGTGAGGATAAACAGCTTGAGGCTAATCTCCGCCATAATGACCTTGAACCAGGGAAATTACAGCAATGTGTCGAGAAGGAGACGAAAGATGACAAGGTCAAATTCAAGGTCACCGTACCGGAAGACGTGGACAATGGCGAATTTGCACTGCAGATCTATGGTCAGGACAGCAAGGGAAAGGTCAATGTCGTCAACTATCTCTTGACCAACAACAAGGGGGATTTCGGGTCTGATGATGAGGTAAGTCTTTGCTTTTTCCATGTCATTGCGTCACCATAGCAAGAGTGTATTGTTGTACATGTCATGTTGAGAGAAGATCTATTGTGTAACATTTGGATGCACAGATGCCTTGAGCTATAAGTAATCCATATTACCACAATATCGGAATTATAGCCATATTACTGTGTATATATAATTATACATTATTATATATCCTGCCCCACCGGGGGCACCCTTCACAAACACATGCAAAGGCAAGTCAACCGTTCACGTATAATAACAAGGACAAATATAGTACAATTCTACAATGAATTTGGAAATTACTAAATCAGAGGTTTTCAATTCACAATAAACCCCCTCTGATTGAAACCATCTCATCGGAAGCTTATATGTATTCATAGAATGGTACTTCTTTCAGTCATTGTCGGTAGGCATATCTAAATAATTATATCTACAACTATGAGATAGCTACGCGATAAATCGCAAAGAAAAATGAAGAACGAAGTGTGGTTTATTTCACGATAAAACAGTGTTCTATCATGACTTCATTTCTTCTGTCATATGTTCGAATGAAGTAACACGCCGTATTTTGTCAAAGGCTGTCGTCGGTGATTCCGTAATTCAGATCGACAACCCACTGATAACATTGTACTCAACCCATGTCGCTTCACTCAATATATTTGCTAACACCAAAGAGTTCACGTTTTATTTAGTCATGGTAGAGTGGACATACACATACTGTGTTTTCAATGTAGAGCTAGTTGTCTGTAGATTTAACCGCACTAAATGTAACATTTGAAACCTCACGCTGCGCGTACGGTTCCAAATTCTATTTAGGAAATAGGAAATTGCATCAGACATAGTGTTTGTCTTTGTTGCTTTCAAATTTGGATATGTCTTACATAAAACCTTTTGAATGGATAAACAATATATGTGAAATCGATATACGCAGATATATATCTCTGAAAATATTTCAAGTTGGTAGACACATTTTCCATTAGTATATATTAAAGCTAATGGCCTGAAACTTGGAGGAAATAAAAACTCTGATATGTATTAAAGCTACTGTTTGCAATACAGTTTTAACACATTATTTAGATATATACTGGATAGATTTGTTTCCAATCGCCAATATAACGTTATGTAAACTGCACAGGGTTGTCTTATGTTCACCCTTATACATGTCCCAATACATATGTATGGCATCCTTTTAACTGTGTCTAGTATAAAGGTACGAAGCTGGTACTGTAAGGCCCTGCACATACGGAAACCGACCCGTGAAGATCCGGGGTAGAATAGGTCTTCAGTAACCCATGCTTGCCGTAAAAGGCGACATAGTCTTGTCGTAAGAGGCGGTGGTAAGGCTCGCTGACTTGGTTGATGCATGTCATCCATCCCAATTTCGTGGATCGATGCTCATGATATCAATCACTGGATTGGCTGGCACATGCTCGATTACTTACAGACCGCCGTCATAAAGCTGGAATATTGCTGAGTGCGGCGTTCAACAACAAACCAACCAACATACTGAAATCGACGCTGAGAAATATCAACATATTTAGAAATGCTATGCAAGGGAACACGATCGGTAACACTTGCCCGTTTGAAAAGAGAACATGGCTTTTCATGAAAGGGCAATACATTTCAACGCGTCATTCGCTGTTGGGGAACAAAGATCATTCAGGTGGAAAGTACAGAACTGTGACCTGCGTACTCAGCCCACACAACAAACCTCCCTCACACATATGGACGAATAGGCGAGGTGTTTGTATAGCTCAATCAAGCCAATGGGTTTTTACTTGGAAGTGGGTAGGTACTGTCGTCGCATTACCTAGAAGAGACACAATCGATATAGACAGTCATGGGGTTGTTGAGAACATATCATCGCCCTTTTGACGAATAGGTGTCCATTTGTGTGAAGCTTTATTTAATAGGCGTCCTCGTCGTTCATGTTGACATATGTCCTACACTTCTACATAATGAGCGGCCTACGACTTGACATTTGTAGGGTGTGGTGAGCATGGCATATGTGCTTCTTAAACAATATCTGTTTAAAAATAAAATGCAAAATGGTTATAGAACGACGCTGTGTGCCTTGTAAAACAGTTGCTGTTGGGCCCTGTCTGAATACATATCAATGTGATAATGTGTCTTAAGCAACCCCCCCCCCCCCCCCCCCACACACACACACACACACACACACAAACACATCAGATCAATCTGACAACGTACACCCGAAACCAGTTTAGCTGTACTATAGTAACGTACTGAGGACTCTGTTGTCGGTAAGAGTATTACAGAGCGTAACGCACTCCATGTGAACAACGTATTCACATACCTAACGTTAGTGTATTAATAACTGCAGGAAATATGAGGATAATAACCGACTATATGGTATATACTGTTATGACGTTTACTGTAACGTGATGTTTATGGAGTTATCATATATTTGGAAAAAAACATTATGTTAATACAAATATTAAAGAGATAATCACGATTAAGAGAGAAAATGGATGTCAACTGCTATTTCATGAGGAACAACGTTTCGGAGTACTAGTATACTCCTTCATCGTGTAAATGGATGCTAGGATGCAGAGAGCAGATATATGTACATGTAAAAACACAAAAGTAATAAAATGACAACGGCGGAAATATTGACAAGGGAAGCCAACAGTTAATTAACACTGATTGGTGATTAGCAATGGACAAATAGAATACCATTTAAAAACATAATCGGGGTAGAATAGATCTTCAATAAGCCATGCTTGCCGTAAAAGGCGACTATGCTTGTCGTAGGAGGCTACTAACGGGATCGGGTTGTCAGGCTCGCTGACTTGGTTGATGCATGTCATCGATCCCAATTGCGTGGATCGATGCGCATGATGTCAATCACTGGATTGTCTGGTCCAGACTCGATTATTTCACAGACCGCCATCATATAGCTGGAGTATTGCTGAGTGCGGCGTTCAACAACCAACCAACCAACCATTCTAGTTTTATCAGTGTCAATTGACAGCTACCACCTGCATATTTGCTTGAATGTCAATCTTTTTTTCAGTAGAGAGCGTAGTTCAAAACGATTACACGATGTAGAAAATTCTGTTCACATATTCCTCTACGACAGACACCACAGAAAAGTATCCCTGGGTCTTCTATTATATCATATCTAATTGTATATTATATATTCACAATGCAAAATATAACCAGTCTAGATTTTCCGCCGAAACAAATTCATTTTGGCGTAGAGGGCAAAAGAGCTGGTAAATGTATATGAATGGACCACTGAAAATCAATGATGACGTCAGGTGTTTGCGAAAAAAGTAAGCATGTCCTGTCCTACCGATAACACCTGTCATGCTCTCAGTTTGCATAAAAAAAAATGTATGTATTGCCACACAGCAGTGCAATGTAAACAAACCAGACAATCAAGTGATCGATGAACCAGAACATTCAGTGACACGACAGTGCATTTACAGAATTATGCATGCTGTGTACAAGTGCAGATATTCTGCTGCTGATAAGTAAAGAAAAACGTTGAAGGTGCATTTGGCCGCCCCTGGCGAACAGCATATGTTGCTGGCGATCTATTCAAACCCGGAATGACCACGTTTTATGTATTATTAAAACATTATCAATACTATTAGATGCATGTAAGGAGTGAGTGAGTGAGTGAGGTTTTACGCCGCTTTTAGAAATATTCCAGTAATATCAGGGTGGGGGACACCAGAAATGGGCTTCACACATTGGTTTGTACCCATGTCGGGAATCGAACCCGGGTCTGCGGCGTGACGAGCGAATGCTTTCACCACTAGGCTACCCGACCGCCCCTGCACGTAAGGAAGAGAACATACCAACTGTACAGATAGGTTGGTGATTGTGAATGGCTCTGGTCGGTCAGTTACCTTGAATTAATTGTTCGGTATATTGCATGTAATCGGGATACGCCCTTAAAACTCATTTTTAATATTAATTAGCGCTTAAACTGTCGCTTGCTTCAGAAGCGAATTCGGAAGCAACTGAAGGAGGCATTAAAGCGTGAAGATCTTGACGAACTGGAGAAGGCAATAGAGGAGTTTGAGAAGGCGGACCTGTCTGACGATGACGATGACCTGGCCACCGCCAAGAGGAAGCTCAAACGGCTGAGAAAAGGAAGTGATGGTACGACTACCTACTCGCAGTAACATTTTGTTTGTTTGTTGTTTAACGCCGCACTCAGTAGTATTCTAGCCACGGATTTCTATAATACACTGGTACCACGGAATATTCATTCATTCACTGATACGTTGAATACTAGTAATGCAATGCTACATCGCCACTGTTAATATGAATACACAAGTCCTTTTTAGTGAACAGTGTTGCTAGCTAGACTCCGAGCCGACCAGTCCTTGTTTTAGCCCCTAAATGCCGAGCGCCAGGCACGGTAACAAGTACTGTCGTTTAACGTCTTTTGGTATGATGCGACCGGGGATCGAACCCACTACCTTCCGCTCTCCGGGCAGACGCTGTACCACCAGACCATGGAGGCGTTCCTCGTCATCAAATGGGTTCAAATACATTAGTATATATTTTAGGTTACAAGTCACCTTTCGTAAGTATGGTACCGTAATTTATCAACACTGTTCCTGTTCTATTCTCACAGATGACTTGGACCCAGACCAGTTGTTGGCGAACTTGAAGAAAGCCATGGGCGACAAGAACCTGGAAGAGTTGGAGAAAGCGATAATTGAGTGTGAAGCAAACGGGCTTCAGGACCACGAAGATGTCATAAAGGCGAGGAAACGCCTCGTCAAACTTTATGAAAAGGGTAATTCTGTTTACTGTTTATGAAAAGGGTATTTCTATTTACTGTTTTATTCTTTGAAGGAGGGCACTTTTCCACTGATGTTTTGTTTGTTTGTTGTTTAACACCGCACTCAGCAATATTCCAGCTATATGACGACGGTCTGTAAATAATCTAGTCTGGACCAGTCAATCCAGTGATTGACGTCATGAGCATCGATCCCCGACAATGGGATACGATGACATGCATCAGCCAAGTCAGCGAGCCTGACCACCCGCCTTTTGTCGACAAGCATAGTCGCTTTTTGCGGCAAGCATGGGTTGCTGAAGACCTATTCTATCCTGGATCATTACGGGTCTCCATTGATGTTAAAGACGAACAAATCGTTGATCACAGAACACTGTGTCGACCTTTTCCCTGTCCGTTTTTTTAATCCACGGCTGATTTTGGGGTGTCCTCGGAATAACGCGTGATCTCACCAAAATGATATCCCCTATTTACATTTTATGAAAGATCAAAATATACCACATGTCAATGTATCAAGATTATGACCTCCGCAAAAGAATATATCATCCTATTGTTATGCACGTTGTTTCCACAGCGGCAGAGAAAGCGATGAAGGAGAATGATCTGAAGGAAGTTGAGCGACTGCTGAATCGCTCCCGGAAGTCACCCGTGGCCCCTGAACTCGATGACTCAGAGGTGATGAGGCGAGCCGAGCGCTACCTGTACCAGCAGAAGAGGCTTCAGAAGTATCTGAGTGTTGTCCTGGAACTCAAGCCGTCCACCGTGTCGGAGATCCACCGCTACAACCACCCCACCGTGCACAGCCACGAATCCGTCATGGCGACCTATATACTGCTGGGCGAGAAGAAGGCAGATCTCCAGGTAGGACAAGGAAGCCAGCTTAAATAATTGAGTATTACTTTAGAGATTTTGTTTCTTTGTGTCGGTGGTCTCGGTAAAAAAGAACTACAGAAACAGTGGTTTTAAGGCGTCTGTGTAAAATATAGTTGATATATTAATACAAACATGCTACTTGGTTGTTTGTATGTTTGTTAACGGCGCAATATTCCATCTTTATCATGAGGGTCTGTAAATAATCGAGTCTGGTCCAGACAATCCAGTGATTGTCATCATAATTTTTGTGTGTGAGTGTGTGTTGTTTAACGCCACACTAAGCAATAATCCTGCAATATGACTGCGGTCTGTAAAGGGCAGGACAGGCTTACCCTTTCTGCGAACACCTGATGCCATCACTGATATTCAGTGATCCATGCACATAGTATTTACCAGCGCTATTTTGTTTTTACGCCCAATGTTGGTTGCTTTGTTGTTTAACGCCTCACTAAGCAATAATCCTGCAATATGACGGCGGTCTGTAAATATTCGAGTCTGGACCAGACAATTCAGTGATTGACATCATGAGCATCGATCCACGCCATTGGAATACGATGACATGCATCAACCAAGTCAGCGAGTCTGACCATCCGATCCCTTTAGTCGCCTAAGCATGGGTTGCTGAAAACCTATTTTACCCCGGATCTTCACGGGTCTGACACCATGAGCATCGACCTATGAAATTGGGATATGATGACATACACCACTCAGTGAAGTTCATTTTTCAATTACTGGAATTTGGTATTTTAAAATAGTGTTCTTATTATGGGACATTTTGTTATAAGACTTCAATCGGTACTCATCTCCTGCAAAATGTTCGTCGCTTCTTAAGTTTTTAGCGTGGATTATCTTCTAAATACAAAAAAAAAAATGTTCCCAACAAGGATAAAATATTTTGGCATGAATGGTGTATGGGTATTTTGAAAGTATAAGAATCCAAACAAAACATTTTGCATTTCAAATAAGGATGTTTGTATTGATCCAGATATGGCAGCGAGTACAGACGATGCTTCGTCTCCCTGGGAGAAGGGGCATCATCATCCGCATCAAAAACTTCAACGTTGGAGATCTCAGTACATGGCGTGCCAAACAGGCCAAGCGGTTGTTGGATAGATATACCGTGGACGGTGTCCGAGTGGTCAGCGCGGGGGCGGCCGCCTTCTATGTGTGGGTACGTAGCTCGAACACATTCAAGTCGGGGCTCGGCTTCACCTGTCATCACTATTTGTTCTGGATACCAAAATTCAGTGAACTTGGAAACCGAGGTTGTCAAAATATTATTGTCTTTTGTTGGGTAGACGTTAATTAAGGTCAAGGTCAGTAGGAAAACATGGCGGTAATGTTATCGAATATTTTGTTCTTGTGTCAAATCAGTTAGAATAGAAAAAAAAACAGTTTCACCCTTTTCTGCCGGCAAGGACATTACTGTCAGGCTACAAATATCCCCAACATATGTCCCGTTCCATATTCAGAGGTGTTATTTGCTAAAAGCAGTGCCCATTGTACGGTGACTATAACATGGTCATAAGTCGGTGTGGCGTTAAGATGTTGCTACCCAACGTGACGCCAAGCTTTACAACAGATATCAAGATGTTAAGTCTCATGTCGATATATCAGATCTCAAGATATCTTAAATTGCCTACTAGATCTCAAGAAATTCTATGAAGATGTACTACCCGGAAAACATTTATAGGACAGATTTGGTCGTCTTCCAACTGGACAAGTTTCATAATATATACCAATCGATTATGAGGTTAAACATTATATAGATGGGACCGGTGAAGATCCAGGGTAGAATAGGTCTTCAGCAACCCATGCTTGCTGTAAACGGCGACTATGCTTGTCGTAAGAGGTGACGAACGGGATCGGGTGGTCAGGCTCGCTGACTTGGTTGATACATGTCATCGTATCCCAATTATGGTGATCGATCCTCATGATGTCAATCACTGGACTGTCTGGTCCAGACTATAATTTACAGACCGACATCATATAGTTGGAATAGTACTGAGTGCGGCGTTAAACAACAAACAAACAAAACATAAAACGTTACACATCTTGGTGGTTATTAAATGGTAAGAAATATGCATGGGTATTGCAATGTGCGCTGAAAAAACTCCTCAAATTTGGCATCCACATGTTACAGGTGATTTGATATGAACACAATGAAACATCTCATTTGACATTCTGGTGAGGTTGTGGGTTGTTGTTGGATCGATGCTCATGATATCAATCACTGGATTGTCTGGTCCAGACTCGATTATTTTCAGACCGCCGTCATAAAGCTGGAATATTGCTGAGTGCGGCGTTAAACAACAAACCAACCAACCAGTCAACATTATATAGATGTTAGTGAAGGTCTTATTTCGGGATAATTTGAATTAGTTGTCAGTTTCAGCGACTTCCTCATGGTTGACGTCTTACAATTTTAGAGCTCTAACATCGTGGTGGAAGCCTTGACTCCGCCGAAGGAAGAGGATGAAGATGAGGATGAAGATGACGAGTGATGAAAGCAGCAGCATAATAGGCTAGTTCGACACTGATATTAAACATGCAGAGACCTGCACATCCACGTGTTTCCAACAGTGCTACACACTTTGCGTCACAGTTCACGAAATCACCTTCGATGTCATTGTGTACTCCTCAAGGAGCTGAACATACATTGTAAACTGACTCGTTGTCAGGGATAGGTGAGGTGAGGTGACATGGGGTTTATATCCCGTTACAGATTGTTACATTTATATAGCGACCTACGTCATGCATACGGTTGTGTGCGTGCGTGCGTGCGTGCGTGCGTGCGTGCGTGTGTGTGTGCGTGTGTTTGTGTGCGTGCGTGCGGGTGTGTGTTCGCGCGTGTGTGTGCGTGTGTGCTTGTACTAGACCAGACATTTCGGTTTTACAGTGCTGGCCCACTTAGATGCCATGCCTCAGTTTAACATTATTACCCCACTCGGATATAATATACAAACTCCGTGCCGTCCAGTCCTTCTGTTATCGCGTTATTGCCGAGCACCGTGCAGGGCAACAACAAGTACCATATTGTAACGTCTGTACAGACGCGGCAGGGGATCGAACACCGACCTTATGCTCTCCGGACAGACGCTCTATCCACTCCACTACAGCGGATGTCTGTCAGGGATGAGCGTTGTATCCTGTACATCGCGCTTCTGAAGGGAAAGGGTACATGGAGACTGGCAATGGTTTCTCCCATGCATCATGTGTTGGGTGGCCCAATGGTTTATGCCTTACAGGGCCCCAGTTCAATTCCCTGCATGTTTGGTGACTCAGACTGAAACAATAGTACGAAACGTAGGTGAAACTTTTGTTTTTATTGATCCGATGGAGTATTTATTTAAGGTATTATAAGGTAAAGTACATCAAAACCCAACACATCTGTGATAAAAGTTTATTATATTGGTATTGTTGCACTGTTATTGTCATGTAGATTTATTCACATATACACATGATCTACATGTATATATTTCGTTACTTATGTATTGTTGAAGAAATCAATACACAAAAAGCTGTTCGACGTGTTGCTCTCTTTTTAAAGTACTGGTATGTACAAGGAATCTGATGTTATCTGAGGTATGAGCTGTATTTTTCTTAAAGTAATGGCGTTCATAGAAACGGTATCATTCCCAGTGAAGTTGTCGGGATTAACTTTCAAGATTATTATCAAAAAACATACGTTGGGGAGTAGCGTCCTAAATGTGTATACAGTAGAACACGGATATAACGAACACGGGTATAGCGAACAAACGGATACAACGAACTGTTAAAAAATCCCCGATTTATCTTCTATACAAGTCATTGCTGCAATTACGTGTATTGTGTTTGGTTTGCCGAAGATTGCGGACGTTTCCGAGCGAAAACGTATATAACGAACAACGGATATAACGAACTGATTTCTCTGGTCCCATGTAGTTCGTTATATCCATGTTTTACTGTACGTGAAGATTTCCACGTAGTAACTTCCCGAAAAGCAGTATGTTCGGAAGAACAGGTTTCCGATTAACAGGGTTTCATTGTATGAGTTTGGGCACTATTATCTAACTAGTGTTCATTGATCGCGTGCCTACCGTACACAGGACAGAGTCTCGTTATATTACAGACGTTACAAGGGACTAGATAGCCGGTCACATATAACACGTGGCTGGTGAGTGAGTTGGGTTTAACGCCACTCTGAAGAGTATTTCAGTTAATTTATCACGTTAACTGATAACTGAAACGTGACACATTACCTGAAATACTATCTGAAGTGGCGTTCAGCACAACTCACGCCACTTTGGGCAGTATTTCAGTTAATGTGTGACGGAACCCGTGAAGATCCGGGATAGAATATGTCTTCAGTAACCCCTGCTTGCCGTAAAAGGCGAATCTACCCCCCCCCCCCCCCCCCCCCCCCCACACACACACACACACACACACACACACACAACCCCCTAACTAGATCGGGTGGTTATCATTGACATCGTGAGCATCGATCTACTCAAATTGGGATACGATGACGTGCATCAACCAAGTCACCGAGCTTGACCACTCGATCCTGTTAGTCGCCTCTTACAAGAAGGACAGTCACCTTTTACGGCAACGCATGGGTTGCAGAAGACCTATTCTGACCCGGATAGTCCCGGGTGTTGTTTTTTGTTTAAGTGGGTCTTTCGCAATGCAATTTCAAGACGAAAAGAGCGAAGATATTGTGTTGAATCAGTGGTTATTGTGACCTTGCTGTTACGTTGGCGGCTATAGTAATGGTATTTCTTGTAATATGAGCGGTGAGGTGAGGTGAAATTGGGTTTAGTGTCGCGTCCAAGATTATTGCACTTATATAGCGCCGTGCATGCACGTGTACGTGTGTGTGTGTGTGTGTGTGTGTGTGTGTGTGTGTGTGTGTGTGTCTGGATGTACTAGTCCGGACTGATGCCGATTTATGGTGCGAACTCACTGAGATTCCATGTCGCAGTTTAACATGAATACCCCACTCAGACACAGTATACTGACTCCGAGCCGACCAGTCCTTGTTTTAGCCCCTTAATGCCGAGCGCCAGACAGGGTAACAACAAATACCATATTTTAACGTCTTTTGGTATGACACGCCCGTGAGACCACAGAAGAAGTCTGAAATATGAGCGAGTATCGGTGATCCAGTCTTCGAAAGGTCGATTCGCTGTACAGAGTTACGTCCCTTGGGCATGTCAGGATCCAATGTTCCGTTTTTGTTAGCATCATACCCATGATTGTGGGTTTGACTTGCTTCACATTTTCACAGCGGTGTTGAACCCATCTTACTCACTAGTTCATGATATTACAATCAATGATTCACGACGTCGGATGACGTAATCAAGGAATTCCCCCATCCTCATCACCCGATCCATTAAGTTGCCCCTTACGACCACCATAGGGTTTTGGGGACCTGTTCTAACATAGAGTACCAACAACAAAACACTAGTGAAACATGACATTCTGTTTATTATAATATATATTTTTACACAGTTGCTGTAGATATTTGTTTTATTTCATATGTTTCCATTATCGTATGCTTGTTCCCAAAGTATCGTCCAAAAAGGTGTGAGTGTGTTTACAGAATTACGTAAACGTATCATTTAGAAAATAATAAAACTAGGCTGCTCGACGCCCTTTACGACACATTGTACTCGCTGTCTGATAATCCGAGCCCTGGGTATCAAGTAATGAAGGCGCTCTTCTTGCAGCCATCGCCATTCACGGGCAGATAACTCTGTATCCTCATCACAACTTCCGCCGGATGCTCGAATGTGGTGTTTCAAGGGTATTCAGCCAGCCATGAATCAGTCTCTAGCCGTCGACCAGTTGGTTATGGGCGTACTTTGAGCCGTCCTTGGTGATGGCCAAATTTCGGCCGTTACTGCCGTCGTCTTTGATTATTGTCAGGAATCCCTCCACTGCTTGGTCTACGCTGAAATAACGAAATAGACAAAGATGTGAGAGTTGGGTGGGTGGGTTATTCAGAGTGAGTGTATGGGTGAGTGAGTGAGTGAGTGAGTGAGTGTTTCACGCTACAGTCAGCAGTGTCCTAGCTATATGACAGCGGCGTGCAGGGCCCAAACTACCATTGTAACAGAAAAATATAATTATTGCTTACACCGAGAAAAACACACACTTTTGACAAAAAGCACAAAGCACAATTTATTTTTTAAAAATAAGTAAACCTCAATTTATCATCGATGCAGTAAATTATTAATTCAAACTCTACACGGTCCAACATGATATTTATTGTCTAACATGATAATCGGAATCTTTACGCACTTTTGGATTTTGGAGATAGATGGTTTATGAAATGGTGAGAGTGATGTCCTTTTGTTGTTAATTTCGACCGTCAACGAAGATTGAAAGACTATTTTAGATCATGATGACATCCACATGCAGATTTATGACAGACTAATGTTGAATTTAAAAAATACAAAAAAAAACAAAACATTTGTTGTATTTTTAGTTCGTCTTTCAGTAAGATGTCAGAGAGCCCTTTAAAGTAAGTGTTTCACGATATATACGTACTTTGTAACGTAAGCAAAATCGCGGTCGGATCGCGTTAAAATACTAAAAATAAATAACCTTCCCACACTACGAATGAACATGTAAAAGCACAATATTCTAATATTGTCGATTCGTTTTAATGTTCAAATTTTATTTGTCATCATAAAAATGTTTCTTGAATGAAAGTAGAAAAAAATGTGTTGGTGAAACACGTATACATGTATATGTTTTACTGATAAAAAAAAGTATGATAAATAAATAACCAGTATGTGTTACAAATAAAATGTAACGCAGGAAATAGCGTTTGAGAGCATGTAACTTTAAAAAGCTCTGGAGGAAACCTGCATGGTTCTTAGGTTTTCCTTACACTTAAAAATAACAGAGTTGCGCCCCGGGCGTGGATCAAGCAAACCAGTGATTGTATACTTGAGCAATGATCCGCCATGTCCATTGTCAGTATAAATTGTGCGATTTCAACTATATCAAGTGTACGTGTTTATGAATCACTATGAAATAGAAATGATTACAGGTGTTCGCGTTCTGGGGCGAGTGAGAAAGATTTTACGACGCTTTTAGCAATATTCCAGTGAGATCACGGCGGACGGAGACACCAGAAATAGGCTTCACACATTCTACCTATGTGGCCAACTGGTCGGGAGTATTGTTTTAAGCCGCTTTTAGCAATATTCCATCAGTATGACGGAGGGCTTTACACATTGACGCCATGAAGGGTCTTCGGCGTGACGAGCGAAAGCTTTAAACACGAGGCTTCGATTCCTTAGATTGGTTCAATGTGTGATGCACATTTCTGGTGTCCCCCGCCGTGATATTGCTGGAATATAGCTAAAAGCGGCATAAAACAATATGACCAGTGGATCAGTGTGCGCTCAATTTTGAGTCTCAGGAACCAAGCTGCCTATAGGTGGCTAGAAGGTTAACAGTCAAATAACCATCTCATCCATTCACTGTTGGATGAACAGCTGCATATTTTGAAGTTCAATGTGCGTCAGTGTGGGACAGGACCGAAGCCCCAGACTCTCGGGGGTCCCCCATACACCTACTCTCTTTGACCAACGCTGGTTAACGTCACCTCCGGGGTAGAGTAGGTCTTCAGCAACCCGTGCTTGCCGTAAAAGGCGACTATGCTTGTCGTAAAAGGCGACTAACGGGATCGGGTGGTCAGGCTCGCTGACTTGTTTGATGCGTGTCATCGATCCCAATTGCGTGGATCGATACTCATGATATCAATCACTGGATTGTCTGGTCCAGACTTGCAGACCGCCGTCATATAGCTGGAATATTGCTGAGTGCGGCGTTGAACAACAAACCAACCAACTAACGTCACCTGATTTGTGGCTTGTGAGATGTGCATAGGACCACGTGCACATGCCACCACCAAATGCCATCAGGAAATGAAACGAAACGGGTCTGCATACCCCATGAGCGAGATGGCTTTCAGCATATCCTTGAACTCATCTGGATATAGCAACTGTTCGTCTTTGAACTTCTGGAATGCTGTGTCCACTGCAGTGGGACAGACAGTTCCAAACCGGAGTCCCATGTCTCCAAGGTAAGGATTTCCCTGCAGAAACAAAGACGTTAATGAAGGAATGTTCATGCCTATGCTCTGTGTGTACAACCAGCCACTTACTGACATTCCTACTTACTAATATTACAATCTGTAGATACCCGTGATGTTTCGGGTTAGATTTGACCTTCAGCAGCTCATTCCTGTCTTAAGAGGCGAAAAACGGGATTGGTGCTTAGACCCCAACTGCGCAGGCCGATACCCATGATGTCAATCACTTGATTGTCTGGTCCAGACTGGACTATTTACAGACCGCCGCCATGCAGCTGGAATATTGCTGAGTCTGGCGTTAAACAACAAACAAACAAACAATCTCCAGACAATTTCTTACACAGGCACACAAAGATAATTAAATATTGTTCCTTCATAAATCTCAAATCACACCAATATCTAAAGACAGAGCCACTCTACTACTACCACTACCACCACAACTACTACGACTACGACTACATAACCTACCGCCCAGCTGTTGGTAAAGCCGACGACAGCATGCTTGGAGGCCACGTAGACGGGGAAGACGAACCTGGTGACGAGGCCTGCAGTGTGTGATAGTACAAGTACATAGTTCACGATTTCATTCAACTGAGTTGGCCCTATAGCCTAATTATATTCCCCGTTCTTCTGTGTTTCATTCTTTTTCATATTTGGGACATCCTTTACTTTTGGAACAGTGTGATCATGTTCTGATCAGATCGCTACCATTAACATCATTGTTCTCACAAATAGCGAATTTTGGATTTGCAGTTGAAAGCATAGGCGGACCCAGAGGGGGTGGGGGTGGGGGTTCCAGGGGAACCGCCGCGCTGTAATATGTTGCCGACAGTAACATTTACCGAGAGAGGATTGAGATATTTTGGACCCTTCCCTTTAAAAAAATAAATGCTTGTTCCTTCTTGAAAAGGATGACTATGCTTGATTGCCAGGAGAAACTACCAGTCCAGTCGTTGCCATTCTGCCCGGGTTCGGGGTTCAACACACACTTTTTAAAACCAAATGTAATATGTTGTAGACAGTAGAATTTCCTGAGGGAGGATTTAGATTTGAGATTTTTTGGACCCCTCCCTTTTAAAAAAAATATTAGTGCTTGTTCCTCCTTGGAAAGGATGACTATGCTTGATTGCCAGGAGAAACTTCCAGGGAAGACGTTGCCATGACTGCCTGGGTGAAACTGAGCGTCTCTGTGTGTGTGGACACCATTAAGTGCTAAGTTGGTCGACACAATAAACTGTGAACTAGGATACACACAGACTGGTGTTTGAGCGGCATGCTTCTATCTTGCTGGCACTGCCATTTTGCTCTATCCCAGGTCTCCTGTAAGGTCTCGTGAGTTAGTGAGTGAGTTCAGTTTAACGCCGCTTTTAACATTATTCCAGTTATATCGCGGCGTGTCAGCTTAATGTGGGAGGAAAGCCCGAAGTGATGCAGGTCTAAGACGTTTACCACTTCAGTGAAACCCACGAGCACGGGTATTGTGCTGACAAACCTAGAAACATAATTAGGGCGAACCGGAATTCGAACCCACAATCATAGGTATCTGGCGTGCCCAAGGGACGCAACTCTGCACCGCGAATCGCGGCGCCTTAGACAACTGGGCCACCCGTGCCCCCTGTAAAGTCTCGGTAAGTCCCTTATGTCTGAAGCTGGACGTCCATTGCTGGTGCATTGCTTCTCAACACACTTTTTCAGGAGTCATTTACTGGAATTACCATTTCTGGTGTCCCTCGCCGTGATATTGCTGGAAAATTGCTGAAAGCGGCGTAAAAAGATACTCACTCCGATCTATCCGAAGGAACACAACTCGTCAATTAAATGTTCAACTCGATCCATTTGCCCCTGTTCTATCCTTACCGACCATTGAGGCGGTGTTGATGATGACGCCACCACGACCCCCCTTGTCCTTGCGCATGTGCTCCACGGCTAGTTGGGTTCCAATCACCACCCCGTCCTGGAGTACAGATAGTATACCACATACAGGCGACCTTCACAGATACCACACAACATTCAGAATACTTCCACAGATACCAAACGAAATACAGAAGACTATCGTTAATAAAACTTTGCTGTATCTTGAATCCAGCTTCCAGGTGAAGAGTGAGTGAGTGAGTTGTGTGTAACGCCGCTGTTAACAGTGTTGCAGTCATATCACGGCGTGTCAGCTTAATGTTGGAGGAAAGCCTGAAGTGATGCAGGTCTTAGACGTTTACCACTTCGGTGAAACCCACGAGCATGGGTATGGTGCTGACAAACCTGGAAACATAATCGGGGCGAACCGGGATTCGAACCCACAATCATAGGTTTCTGGCGTGCCCAAAGGACGCAACTCTGCCCAGCGAATCGCGGCGCCTTAGACGACTGGGCCACCCGGCCCCCCTCCAGGGGAAGAATAGTTCTTAGACTTACTGTGCATGAAAAACATGTTCATCTTGACATTTAGGAAGCGAACTGAGTGATGAAGCGACGATACACCAGTTACACTCGCTGAATAATGAAAACACCAGTGACCCTTACAATATTGACAGAGCACATCATCTTCCATCTCTGCTCGTTGACCAGCCCAGCGTTGTTCAACATCAGATCTATGTGACCATAGTGAGACACGGCGCTAGCGAAGGCATCTGTAATCACGACAAATCATTCATTCCATCTTTATATTGGTGTCCAAATCGATTTTGACTTTACATCCATAAATATAGGGACTGACCATTTGTTTGTCTGAGGAGGTGAGAATGGAAAAAAATAAATTGTCCCAGAAAATTCTTGAAAACACATTCTCTAGGCGGTTGAGGATTTTTTTTTTATATGCTACAAAAATACGTTGCTACAGAAGCCTTTTAGGGCAATATCTTTTTTTTTTCTTTTTTTCGATACTATCTTGACATTTCAAGATCCTAAGTTGAAATTTCAAGATACTATCTTGAAATTTCAAGATACTAAGTTGACATTTTAAGATACTATCTTGATAGTTTCTTAAAATGTCAACTTAGTATCTTGAAATTTCAACTTCTGTGTCTTGAAATTTCATCCTCTTGAAATAGAAGTATGGTATCTTGAAATTTCAAGAAACCATGTTGAAATTTCAACTTAGTTTCTTGAAATTTCAACTAAGTATCTTGAAATTTCAAGATAGTCTCGAAAAAAAAAACCACCAAAAACACATGGCCCTAAAAGGCCTCCGTACGTTGCTGCGAAATGTTTTTTGTAAACTAATATATTCAGGTTCATAGTTTTCATTAAAAAGATATTACATGGTTTTGCAGCTATAGCTAAAACATATCTTGCCTCCGTACAAAATCCCAGCCCAACAACAACCCACAACCCCTCTAGAATGTCAAATGAGATGTTTCATTGTTCATATCAAATCACCTGTAACATGTGAATGCCAAATTTGAGGAGTTTTTTCAGCGCTCCCACACATTGCAATACGATAACATAATCAGCCTGTTATTAATCCATACATATTTCTTACCATTTAATACCCACCAAGATGTGTAACGTTTTTTGTTTTGTTTGTTTGTTGTTTAACGCCGCCTTCAGTACTATTCCAGCCATATGACGGCGGTCTGTAAATAATTGTCTAGACCAGACAGTCCAGTGATTGATATCATGAGCATCGATCACCATAATTGGGATCGATGACATGCATCATCAACCAAGTCAGCGAGCCTGACCACCCGATCCCGTTTGTCACCTCATACGACAAGCATAGTCGCCTTTCCCGGCAATCATGGGTTGCTGAAGACCTATTCTATCCCGGATCTTCACGGGTCAACGTTTTATGTGTAATATGGTGATAGCTGACAGTATGTTTTCGCAACATGGTGGCGTAGATAGGTCATCACCCACAAGTCTGGCAGACTCAGAGTCAAATAGCTACAGACCGTTGTGATATAGCTTGTGAATAGTATTCACTCACTCACCCACGTGCCAAGATAAACAGCCATCAAATATTATCATTTACGAAACAGAGATACATTTTATAAATTATAAAATGAATTTCATAGAAGTGAGTATATTGAGCAAGTTCTATTTTCTATTTCAGACTAGCTTCTTGTGTTGGTGTCTTGGTGTGACTTAGTGTGAATAGACTCGTGACGAGGTACGTGACGAGTCATCCACCTATCTACTCAAGTATTCGAGGTCACCAGTCCACCTTTGTCACAGTTATCAGATTTCATAGAGCTCGTGTGATGCGACAATCATATGTAATCTGACGCCCACCTCGACCTTACCGCAGTCCATCCAATAACACAGGGATTTAATAACCATTATCCATTCCGAACTACTCTCATATAATAATTGTCAGTATACATTCCGTCCTAAATCATAATAAAACATTAATTTTTGCATTTAATATTTTTTTGTTTTATTATGGGTGAGGGAGGAAAAGAAAAGCCGAACAAAGATAATTGATATATTGAACATAGCTTTTTGTTTGGAACGCACTTTTCAAACATTATCTATCACAAAGACACTGTGGTCTAACGTTTTTTCAGTCGCATGTAGACAAATGGCCCTGTAAAGATGGACCTCAATGCATATCTCTAAACTTTAGGGTGTATTTATTTCATTTGCACGGCGCGGACTACTGTAATCTTAGTCATATGAGGTATGTACTTTTCTATGAGTGAATCTCTGGAAGTCACTGGTATTATGAACACATTCGCACAAATACCGTTGTTGGTTTCGGTAAAGAAGACTTTTGCTCTAGCGATCAAGTCTATGTTAAAGTGTGGTAGATCTATGTAAAGGTATGGTCCAGGCACTTTGTGGACTAACATCGGATGTTTTCGAAATGTATCTGAAAATTTGTTTGGGCAGATTCGTGGTTAGGGTTGAAGTACACATAGCCTTAATATCAGGGTGGTTGGTAGGACTTGTTTATCTAACACAGATAAAGTCTAAGTACACACAGACTCTTGTACCAATAAACCATTGAAGGGTGTTTGCAATGGGATTACCCGACGACAGGTTAAAGAGAGAGGATCAGTCACACACAGAGAAAGAGAAAGAAATAGAGAGAGAGAGAGAGAGAGAGAGAGAGAGAGAGAGAGAGAGAGAGAGAGAGAGAGAGAGAGAGCGTGACAGTTCCAGTGAGTGGGCCACGGGTGGCCCAGTCGTCTGAGGCGCCGCGATTCGCTGTGCAGAGTTGCGCCCCCTACTGTAGTAGAGATATAAATACAGATAGAGAGTGAGTGAGCTGTGAATGTTAGCTGAAAAGTCTTCTTAAAAGCCGTATCTCTTTATGAGGATTCCAACCCCCCCTATCCCCTGGATCTTGAATACCATCTATTTTTTCACTCTGAGTCTCATATACTCACCCCTACATCACGACTAATATTTAACACAAATTTCAAAGCACACCTCAGAGTTCATTCTACAAAGGCAGAACGTAAACCAACAGAACACGACCCGGTTGGTCATAAAATGGTGCGAAGTTAAGTTACTGAAACATATCGAAAAGAATTATTGACGTACGTCATTTTGTTTCTAAAACGTTGACTGTAGAGCTCGGTAACCTTACATTCGTGTCTAAAATAATCTACATGAGAACATTTACATGTACACATGTTATCACAAAAAGATTGTAGCGACATTATCATAACTAACGGTTACCCCTTGTGTCTTTGCATGACATCGTTTACAAATGATGACTTTTACGCGACGTAGGCTTGGTTTGTTTGTTGATTTGTTGTTTTACGCCGCACTCAGCAATATTCCAAAGACATGAGCATCGGTCCACGCAATTGGGCGAGCCTGACCGCCCGATCCTGTTAGTCGCCTCTTACTACAAGCATAGTCGCCTTTTACGGCAAGCATGGGTTGCTGAAGACCTATTCTACCCCGGATCGTCAAGGGTAGCGAGGTAGGCATTACCCTGGGCACAAATCGCGCTTCCCTTCTTGCTGATTTGTTTCCTTGGGAATATAAATACAGCGTTGTGTCAAACCATGTCAGCGAATGGGGCCATGGTCGCGATCACTAAGATTAAACGCCTGTATATGGCAAACGTTATCATTTTATCAACATGCATGCAGCTGAGCCTATGCATGATTTGACGCATTTCGTTACAGTAAGTGCAAGTTAACACGAAACCTACCTTTAAAAGACTGTTCGTCGGCAACGTTACATTTGACAAAGAATACCCTGCCGTCTCCATACGCCTTTTTGAAGTCACCCGCAGTTGCCTCCCCTTGCTCCACGGCGACGTCAGCTAAGGCAACCTGTTCGACGGTAGTTACACAGTTCATGAACTTCATGGTGTATACATTTAACACCAAAAAAAACCCCCCAAAACAAAACGTTTTCACTTTAGCCGTTAAGCGCGAGGTCGACGTCTCCTTGATGTCTTTTCTTTAAGTATTTACATGTTTACAATTTTTACGTCAGATATTTATGTTCAATACTTGTTCGTTAGGAATCAAAATGAAACAGAAGATTCAGAGGGATTCGTCTGAGGAAATGGTCATGGCCACCCTCAGAAGAATAAACTACGGTAAAAGCCCTAAGTCCATGGACTAATTCTTGTACCATTAAGCATCACTGTATAACCACACATACAGAGGATAAGTGTCACCCAGTCTTTTAAAACGGCGCAAATCGCCGCAGAGTTGCTTCGCCGAGATAACCCAGCATCCTATCGTCACGGGTCACATTCTTCATCTTAACCATGATTCTTGGTTTGTTTTTATGGTGGGTCGGAGTCCTGCATAATTTCGGGCTTTCTTTCCACAATACTCTCTCCCGCCGTGATATATATAAAATACTGTTTGTAGCGGTGTCAAAACCCATTTTGACTAGACCGCCTCCGTGATCTGGGGTTCGATCCCCGGCTGCGTCATACCAAAAGACGTTAAAACACGGTACTTGTTGTTATCCTTTTTCACAAGGACTGGTCGGCTAGGAGTCAGTATACTGTGTCTGAGTGGGGTATTCATGTTAAACTGCGGCATGGTATCTCAGTGAGCTAGCACTATAAATCGGCATCAGTCCGGACTAGTAAAAGCAGCCACACACGTGCATGCACGTCGCCATATAAGTGAGATAATCTTAGACGCGACGTTAAACCCAATTTCACCCCACCTCACCATTTTGACGTAGCTCGTAAATGCTTAATGCTTACCATGTTGAGTACTATCAGCCCGCAAAGGGAAGCAACGGCGATATGACCGCTGGGCCAACTTCAAGGGTGTAAGAAATTTAATTTTTATTTTGTGCTTTGCTTGAACAAAAGTGATGATAACTATAAAACGTGAGAGCCAAAGAATAATCAATCTTGATTATCTGCCGGGACAAATTCCAATGGGCGTAAAAGACAAACTAGTGATGAAAGGTAAGCTCACAATTGAACGATGATCTCAGTGTCTTTAACAATATGATTATAATTATGAATACCAGTTTGGGATATGTTTTCCAGTACGGTTATAACGAACACGCTTTTAACGAACTGGCGGATATAACGAACTTACTTTTTAGTCTCGACTATTTGCTATGGTTATGCTGTATATATGCTTATAACGAACTACGGTTATAACGAACTAAAATTAGTAGTCCCTTTGAGTTCGTTATAACCGTAGTTTACTGTATTGCCAATATAATAACGAGGTAGCTGTTAACAAAATGAACCATACATTCACCACTTTAACAAAATGTGATAAATCAAGGAAACCGATTCATAATTAATTCTTACATAATACTAGAAGATCAGTGATTATTAACTTTCGTTAAGTAACGAAAAACTAATTTACTTGGGATCAAACACTGAATTATCATAAAAGAATTTTACTTTATTGGATACAACATTAATCTCGCAAGGAAAATGTATTGACCCAACCTTAGCTCCTTCTTTGAGAAGAGCTTCTGCCACGTTCTTTCCAACCCCCATGGCCGCGCCCGTGATAAAAGCAACGGAGCCTTCGATCTTCATGTTGTGTTGCTGGTAGAGAGATGACTGTGAGGACACAACAATCTGCCTCTTGTTGTACCGGTAATTTGTGTCGCTCAAACTCCACACACGTTCTCCCGTTATCAATCTTATGTAAATGTTGATTTAGGTCAAGATACTGTCGATGTGTTTCTTTACGCAAGAGCACTTATATACCTGGAATATTTCATCAAGGGCGAGACATAGGAAGGGACTTTGTCCCACTACAAAAAAATCCATGTTAAAAAGGCCAAAGCGCATGTATAATGTCTCGTCCATTAAAGATCTTGCCACCGGGAATAAAAATGGGAATAATGACGAACACATTTATTTAAAAAAGAAACTTATGTCCGGAATTGACAAACCACAATGTTGGCCAAACTCTCCAAGTAAGACTAGTAACTCTGTTGGTAGTCTATCAATTCCCCATACCTCCAGAAATGATGCAGATTTGAGTGTTTAATCCGTCTTGTCAACATGAACACGCACACAGTGTGTGTGTGTGTGTGTGTGTGTGTGTGTGTGTGTGTGTGTGTGTGTGTGTGTGTGTGTTCGATATTGACCTGATCATGTTTCAGTTATGTGACCTAGGGGGAACGGGGGGGGGGGGGGGGGGGGGGGGGGGGGGGGGGCAGTCGTCTAGGGCACCGCAAGTCACTTCACAGAGTTGCGTTCTTTGGGTACGCCAGAAACCTATATATGTCTGTGGATTATGTTTCTAGGTTTTTCAGCACCATACCCGTACTCGTGGGTTTCACCAAAGTTGTAAACGTCTGAGACATGCATCGCATCCTACCACAAATTAACTGACACGTCGCCATATAGCTGAAATAGCGCTAAAAGCGCCGTTAAACCAAACTCACTCTCCAATGACCTGAAAAACTGAGTTACAAAAGATCTTCTACAACCCATGCTTGCCGTAAAAGGCAACTATGTTTGTCGTAAGAGAAGACTGACGGGATAGGGTGGTCAGGCTCGCTTACTTGGTTGGATGTCATCGTATTTCAATTGCGTAGATCGATGCGCATCATGTCAATCACTGGATTGTGTGGTCCAGACTCGATTAATTACAGTTTCAGCTGGAATATTGCTGATTGCGGCGTTAAACAACAAAGAAACAAACAAAAGTGACCAGTCACGCAATCAAAATGGCGTCTACGGCTGCCAATACACAGTCCCCGATGTTTCTGAAGATCGATCACAGGGACAGCTGGAAGACAAGGAGGGGTCTGGTCTTCGGGTCCTCGTGTCCTCGGGTCCTCGTGTCCTTCTTTTTGCACAACGACCTATCCCTGTTTATCAGTGGTATGTTAATACACGGCACAGATCAGTCTGTGCAAAATCAAGGTGCAGTTGTGTTATCTTTGAAGACCTTGAAACAAGGGTATTAAGGTTATTGTCGATATCATCACTATTTGATAGTGACTCCAAAACACATGGTTATGATAAGTTATGATATTGTCGGAATAGTAGAAAGGACTCTGCTTTTAGCCAAATATTACTTTTGCCATGAAGAAAGAACGAAAACGCGTGGCAGTGTGTCATTTTCACGAATACACCCTTTTGAGGTCTTAATTTGACATTAGTAATTCCACGCTGACGAGGAACCGACCCGCAAACACAACCATCTACACCTGTGTGGCAACGAAACAAGCGGTTGCACGTGCAGTCCGACATGTCACGCTGACAATACTTGTACGAGGTGAACAAATGGAAAGGTTCACAATGATATGGTGTTTCAGCTATTTGGCTGAAATTGGTTGTGGAGAAATAAACCACGTTCAGAACAATAAAATGACGTCACAACAATGCGGTGTGATTATGGAAAGGGTTTTGTCGCTTTTATTTAGTGAGCTTCGAGCGTAACTGTCAGTAATCAAAGTTCACAATCACCCGTATGTGAGGGACATATCAAGGGCCATGTGCACGATAATGACATGACCTTACACAGATTTCCTGACGAGGCATTCATACATCTGCTTTGTACATATTCACGGTCAACACCTTAACCCATATTAAGCATGCTTGACCCCAATCGGCAACCCCATCCCTTTTCGTAACCGCAAAGATGACTGTGGGAAATGGGGCAACGTGTGCTCATGCAGTGAGTAGGCCTCTGCAATAACACGCTCGAGGATGTACATTTTTGAGGGGCATTAACTTTTATGCACTCTTATATGCGCCTTGTTACTTTTTAAAAAGTTTTTATCCTAAAGTCACAAGTGAAATCAGGTTCCGGTGCATCACTGACTATCATGAGGACAAAATAAACAAAAACGCAAACAAAGAACGAAGAATTCAGCATCGTGTACAATCACAATTAGCAGTGACACTCCCTTGACAACGAGCCTTATTGACAGGAGATGGCTGAGGAAGGCTTCCTGGATGTCATTCCAGATCTGGGCCCACTTGCACAAAGCGATCTTAGCGCTAAGACTATCTTAAGCCTATGTTAAGGTATGAGTGTTACGATCATCTTAGACCAAAGACTGTTGCAGCTAGACCAACAATATCTGTTGGTTTAGAAGTCCGTGTAAGAGACGTTTCATTTTATCCCACAAATGGTCAAAGGGCGACAACCTAAGGAAACTGCAGCCCAAGGGACGTCGATAGACATGCTGACGGACATCAGTGATGTCAAGATGAAGCCTTGACATATCTGTGAAGAGACCTAACCTTCAGTCCCACAACCTAAACCTCAGATGTAGGCGTGCAGTTCGATGACGTGGCAGCAAAGCTGGACGTACAGCAAAACGTCGTGGGCCCACTTGCACAAAGCGATCTTAGCGCTAAGATGATCGAAACTCCCATACTTTAACATAGGCTTACAATAATCTTAGCACTCAGATCGCTTATACTCTCGTACTCGGTTCTCCACAGTCCTTCCACTAATCGGACGTAAATGTAAAACGTCAGAGAATAATCAGTCACGATAACCAGACGAAACAGATTCCATTCGGCGTAAAAGACCCGTGAAGATCCGGGGTAGAATAGGTCTTCACCAACCCATGCTTGCCGTAAAGGGCGACTTTGCTTGTCGTAAGAGGCGACTAACGGGATCGGGTGGTCAGGCCCGCTGACTTGGTTGATGCAGATCCCAATTGCGTAGATCGATGCTCATGATATCAATCACTGAACTGTCTGGTTCAGACTCGATTATTTACAGACCGCCGTCATATAGCTGCAACAAACCAACCAACATTGGGCGTAAAAACAAAATAGCGGTGGTAAATACTATGTGCATGGATCACTGAATATGGCATCAAGTGTTCGCAGAAAGGGTGGACCGCCTCCGTGGTCTGGTGGTAGAAAGTCCGCCCGGAGAGCGGAAGGTCCGAGGTTCGATCCCCGGCCGCGTCATACCAAAAGATGGTACTTGTTGTTACCCTGTCTGGCACTCGTGATTAATGGGCTAAAACAAGGACTGGTCGGCTCGGAGTCAGTATACTGTGTCTGAGTGGGGTATTCATGTTAAACTGCTGCATGGTATCTCAGTGAGCTAGCACTATAAATCGGCATCAGTCCGGACTAGTACAAGCAGCCACACAAACACACACACGTACATGCACGTCGCTATATAAGTGCAATAATCTTGGACGCGACGTTAAACCCCATTTCACCTCACCTCGCATAAAGGGTAAGCCTGTCCTGCCCTACCTGTACCAACCGCCGGGGATGCTGCTAACCAACAATGTTAAGGATTAGACACAATGTCATCGAGTGGTTTTACCTATCTAGTAAAAAGTGACAAAACCCTTTCCATATTCATAGGATATCCCAATTGTATGATTCCGAGTATATCAAGATCATGTGTTTATGAATCACTAGCAAATAGTGATGATACCAGGTGTTCGCGAAAACTTGAGCGTATCCTGCCCCATCGGTGACACCGTCACAAACACATGCAAAGGCAAGCCACTGCTCACCTGATATAACACGGGCACATATGGAACAAGGCAAAATAGGGAATTGCATCGGACATAATTGTTGTCACTGTTGGGTCAAATTTGGTAATGTCCCCCACATGTCTACCATAAAACCTTTTGAAAGCTTAACCGAAGCCTTGAATTCTGTCACCTTATTCCAACAACTTCTGAGCAAGAGTCGTATGACACTTTTGGAAATTTGGTAGAAAGAGGATGCTCGATTGTACCACGAAAGTTGTGAAATGTAGACACTGAAGCGCTATAACATATTGCTCGGCATAAAGGGAAAGTTGATACAGTTTTGAGGAGAGTAAACCATGGCTGTTATTCAAAGAACCTTGACACCTATGTCTCAAACATTATTTTGATAAGTAAAGCCTTTTTTAAAAATTATATCCGTACCCGTGAGGACTATGTTTGAATGGCCCCTCAGTGTGGTCCCTGAGACTTTTGCACAAATTCTAGAACAGAACTGACGATGCTTCGGGTAAGATTTGTTTGTTTTGTTTTCTTTCTTTATTGTTTAACGCCGCAATCCAACTTTATGGCGGTGGTCTATCTATTATCGAGTCTGGACCAGACAATCCAGTGATTGTCCTGACCAACTGCTCCCGTTAGTTGCCACTTACGACATGCATAGTTGCCTCTTACGACAAGCATTGGTTGCTGAAGACCTATTGTAACCAGGATCATCAAGGGTCGCTTCTGGTAAGAATCCGGTAAATGGGGATACGTATTTTTAAAAGATATTCATGAAACCTATGCTCCTGTCATTGTTGTAGGGAAATGTTTGTTTGTTTATTTTTTTAACGCCTCGCTCAGCAATATTCAAGCTATATGACGGCGGTCTGTAAATAATCGAGTCTGGATCAGTCAATTCAGTGATTGACATCATGAGCATCGATCCACGCGTTTGGGATACGATGACATGCATCAACCAAGTCAGCGAGCCTGACCACCCGAATCCCGTTAGTCGTCTCTTACGACAAGCAAAGTCGCCTCTTAGGGCAAGCATGGGTTATGAAGACCTATTCTACCCCGGATCTTCACGGGTCTGTAGCGAAATGTCTATTAGTTCCATAAACGCTGGAATGTGTATATACTTACATACATTAAAAGATATTGCGCCCAACATCAATAACCGCCAATATGCGCTGTAACAGTAAATCAGTCTTTTAGGACACTTTCGAACAATAACGCATTTACGGGGCATGCTTCAATTTGATCATACAAAAACGGACATGTCTTTGTGTAATAAGGAAATAAAAATCTTATAATTGTAATGACCGTTATAAAGATTCATAACAAATAAACATCTCTTTATGAGCAATACATTGGTTTTATTGAGGACACATATACAATGTCGAAACTGATTACAATGTACACATCATGAAAATTCTTCAATCTGTTTCAACCCATATGACGTCCGCCTATTGCATCAGTCACTGCAGATGCACAGGTTTTTCTGCAGTGACGTCATACAGGCATGACTCATAGGGATAAAACACGGAATAATTTATCATGATGTTCAATAAGATCCGTAATAAACAAAAACATAATCGGGGCAAACAGGGATTCGAACCCACAATCATAGGTTCTTGCACAGTGAATCGCGGCGCCTTAGACGACTGGGCCACCCATGCCCCCGAATCGCATGTAAACTACCCATATATACTTGCTTGTCATTCTGAAAACTTACAATTGATATTTCACTCACATATTTCAGCCTCAATGGCACTATGCCAACGACATGATTAAAAACAACTCCAGACAATGACCAGTCTTGAAACAGATTCCATTGAGCGTAAAAGGCAAAATAGCGTTGAAAATAATATGAATGGATCACTGAGAATCGGTGACGACATGAAGGTGTTCTCTGAGTATGCATAAGTCGTCTTTTACAAAAGAAGTTAACAGGTTAACATTATCTGATGGGTTCTTATGTTCAGTGGCAAAAGACATTAACTACTTTCTTTTTAAACACACTTTCGAAACATTAATACGTCTACTTTCAATAAGTGATCATTGTATCATTTATGCGCGTAGTAGGGTTGCCAGTGTTGCGATTATAGTAGACGAGTGAGCTTCCTTTAATGATATATTAGCAAAGCATAAATTGTTCTAACTTCAGCACTGTTTATCTGTGGAGCCTCTGTATGACGTCAACCACTGCTCTACTTCCTCTAACTTGTAGAACTCTGGCCCTCTTCCTCCCTCATACACTATGACGCCATCTTGGATTATGTACAGCCGCTCAAAGTAGCCGCCATACTGGATGTTGGCGGTGTTATCAATACTATCCACGACGACAGGGCAGACCGGATTCTTCTCAGCCAAAATCATTGCAGCCTTGCGCCGGTCGTCCAGCGTCTTATGAGAGGCAATCTGAACATTGTACTCGAAGCGCCAACCGTCGGAAGCATGCGCCTCTTCTATATAAATGATCAAAAAATCTGCGATGCTGGCAAATTCTGACGCCACAGCGTTGTAGCGCTTGAATTTGTTCATGAACGGTCGTCAGGTGCAGCTCCCAAAGTTGACCACCAGAGGGCGCCCTTGTCTCTGAAAATCCAGCAGCCGATAGATCTGGTTTCCTTTAAGAGAGTGCAACTGAGGATTGGGGGCAAGATTGTGGAGGGAAGCGTCCTTGTACAAGTCAAGATACGCTGCACGGAACAAAGCTTTGTAGTGGCTCAGCGTTAGAGTGGAACGATCGTAGTCTTTGGCAAGGTCTTCACTGGTGGCTCCCTCTATCGTGGTTTTTGCGAGAACAACGGATCGTTTAGGTTTCCTGAAAACCCGTCCGAAGATGGTGGATACAAGGTGGAAGCAGAGCCGGAGTATTATTCCCAGCAAGCGGCACAGCAACACCACCCGTCTTCCTACACCCATCTTACTGAAAGTAAAACAACACATTTGGTGGAACTGTGTATATGTCCAATCAAAAACGATCATACTGATTAATCTGAGTGAGTACGGTTTTACGCCGCTTTTAGCAATATTCCAGCAATATCTGAAATCGGCTTCACACATTGTACCCATGTGGGAAATCGAACCCGGGCCTTCGGGGTGACGAGCTAACGCTTTAACCACTAGGCTACCCCACCGCCCGATTACATCTGACACAACATTGACTTATTGTCTTGATAAGAAGAGGGCGGTCGGGTAGCCTAGTGGTTAAAGCGTTCGCTCGTCACGCCGAAGACCCGGGTTCGATTCCCGACATGGGTACAATGTGTGAAGCCCATTTCTGGTGTCCCCCGCCGCGATATTGCCCGAATATTGCTAAAAGCGGCGTAAAACCATACTCACTTGATTAGAAGCAATTTTACTGACCCCTGCAGAAAATAGCAATCTTCACCTTATTATTTTCCATCAGTAGATGGACTGTAGGATAGCCAAGCGGTTAAGGCTTTTTTCTCGTCACACCTTACTAGCAGTCCCGGGATCGATTCCCATCTGAGTACAATGTCTGAATCTCATGATGGTACCATCGCCATCACGTTCCTGGAATATGGCTTAAAACACCAGTGAAATATACCTCGACCTTCTATGTGTATGTTGTCACTTCATGCGTCATCCCGTTTTGTGACGTCATAACTTCATTGAATGATGTCACAGTGTGCTCATACCCAGGTGGTAACTGACTACGTCCATTAGGTCACTTATTCTTTGAACTTTGCGAAATTGTGAAATATATTGCAAAACTCAAGTTAATTGTGTGTTATGAAATATAACTCAATAACAGGGGCTAACGGGTGTTGATAACATGCACTGTGTTTAAACGCACAGTTTACACCAAACAAATATAGCTGACATATACAACAAACATATATATATGTGATGTTTAAAGGTGTGGAATTCAAACATCAATAATAACTCCATAAACACCCACTGCAAAACGAAAACAAAGCGACCTGGTATAGACGACCATCAAGAGTATGTCTATTGCAGCAAATACACACGTGGCCATTCACGTGACGAGGTATCACAAGGTCAAGAAACATATTTCAGGACATGACAATAGACATATAGCTGTTAAAGCGAAACGATATACAGAAAAGTACGGTTATAACGAACTCAAAGGGACTACTAATTTTAGTTCGTTATAACCGTAGTTCGTTATAAGCGTATATACAGCAAAACTACAGCAAATAGTCGGGACCAAAACAGTAAGTTCGTTATATCCGCCAGTTCGTTATAAGCGTGTTCGTTATAACCATAGTTTACTGTACTGCCCATTCACCTGCGTGAAAGACCCGAAAGTGACGATGTGTCAAAGGTCAAGGAACATATTTCAGGACATGACAATAGAAATTCAAGTGTTAAAGCGTAAACACATACTGCCCATTCACCTCCGTGAAAGACCCGATAAAGGTGAAAGCTGGTTACTGACTCTGAACGACAGTACCTCTTCTTAATGAATGTATTGTTCAGTCTAAGAATCTTTTAGATAAACCTGATATCGATAAACTTTGTTTCAAATTCAATGATGCCTGTGTGTTTATACTTCACAATGTCTGCTTTTTAATTCTTAATCGTAGAAAACATCTTTTATATGGATAACATTTTACTGTGTCATCCTTACAGCATATCTGAACGAATTTTATGATAAGTTGTCTCTAATAATTCTTATCTCATGATTCCCTTAAGTTGAGGCACTGGATGATGGTAGTCCAGGTGAATCACAGCGGCGTGTTAATAATAATCGAGCCTGTTCAAGGTTGAATGAAAGCATGTGGCATCTGGGTTCGATGCACAGGAACTCGATGATAGCGTGTATAACATAATATATTCGTAAAGAAAAAAAGCACGCACCTCTATATACATAGAGACAAGGAGTGACACCCGCCATCTTGGTTCTTATTCAAGATTTCGCACTCGGTTCGAATCACAGCTCGATATCGCATGAAATATGAATGTCACTTATTTCAACCTATTGGCACCTGCTTAACAAATCATAGGCTACACAATCACGTTCATTTGTGGTCACCTTACCTCGTATTTATTTTAAAACAACTATCAAATGTCAGCTATATGCTGCGCCGCTGAGGTAAACAAGAAAAAGGTGGCCGGAAATTACGGCGCTACACGGGCTTGAACTCAGCAAACGTTTCTGATTGGTTAAAATGTGTATCACAATATTAGCACATGGTCAAGGGAGGGAAATTCAAGACCGTCAATGATAATCTGCTTCGAAATATTTAATTATGCTGTAGATTTCCTTGTCCCAACATTATGCAAGCAGGCCTACCATTGACAGTTTTGAGTTTCCCTCCTTTCACTGTGTGCTAATATTTCGAGCCACTATTTTTTATTTTAGCCAATCAGAAACGTTTGGCGAGTGCAAGCCCGTCTAACGCCGTTATTTCCGGCCACCTTTTTCTTGTTGATGGTTGTTTTAAAATAAATACGAGGTAAGGTGACCACAGATAAACACGATTGTGTTAGCTATCGCTATATTTCATCAACAACCAGACCTGTTCGTCACGGGTGGAACGAGCATTCATTGTAACAGCCATATGCATAATGCTACCCCTGCGTCACAGGGCCGTATGACACAGTTGAACCAATCAACTCAACTCGAAAGGGTGCACGGGAATCACGCACGCACGAACACGGTGTCAGCGTTGGGCGTCTCCAGCAGTTATTTAATAATATTTATCAAATAATTTTTGCATTCTTTTTCAGGTCAGTGTTATTGACTTGAATGTATCATTCCTTGCCACATTATTATATTTCATGCATCATGTTATTAGGTGTAATATATCATACGTAATTATTCATTTAGACAAATCATTGCTTTATGGTTTGGAAGAAAATATTTTAATATTTTCGTAGATGATTCGAGACTTTCGGGCCTGTTTCGGGTGAAAGAGAATCAAATTCTGAGCCAAAAAAATCACAAAGTGGAAAAGATCCGATTACGACATGTACTACAAAGCACGTACCAGAAATTCGCAGACGATTCCTACAAATTCTTTGACAAACAATTTTTTTCCCACGAACTACAAGAATGTTTGGGAAGATACTTAAGAAATTATTAAGAATATGTACGAATGTGTAAGAATTCATATCCGTGGTAATTCGGGCTTTTACATGTCGTAGTGAAACAGGGATATATGTATTGCACTATTCTTGGTCCCACGAAATGCCCTCGTCGTCAGATTCGGAGTCTGTGCTTTCACCTAAATGAACAACAACAGGCTGGACAGTATCTGGTCGGATACAGTCTTGTTTCCAAATTCTCTTCCTCAACTTTGATAACATGTTGGACACAGTTTGCCCAACGTACATCTGTAATTTCTCCCATCCCTTTCAAGACAATCTGCTTGACGTCGGCAAGCTTGGAGGTCTTATTTTGCCGTGCTACCATATTTTTCAAATCACCCCAGATTAGTTCGATGGGATTCAAGTCACAATGGTAAGGAGAAAGTCTAAGAACTTCGTGACCGTGTTCTTTCAACATGTTTTCAATCAAATAAGAGGGCAGGGGTTTGTTCTGAAGAACCAGTTGATAGTAGTCAGTTTTTTTGGCTTTCGTGGGCCGAGCAATGCGGTTGTTGTCCAACCACTGACATATCTCACCTTTGGTGGAATTTGAGGTTGGACAACGGTTAATAAGATCTCGACAACTGTGATAGGGAGCATTATCCACAACCACCAAGGATGTATCAGGCAGTGCTAAGAGGAGCTGCTCCTCAACATACGCAGTGAAAACCTGACTTCATATCGGTATGGTAGTCTCTGCCATCTGTAGATCTGGATCTGAACACTATATCACACCAAGGGATGAAACCTCTGTCGGATTACACTATCATCGAGTTCCTGTGGTTCGATGATATGCAAATCAGTTTACCCCTTGATCATTAGAAGCCTAAACTATATTTTCAGCATTTTTAAATATAAGCGTCGTGTCAGTTAATACCTTCCTTCCTATCTAAGTTGCTATACACAATCCAAATTAATTCACTTTTATAATGTTTATATAGATTTATCATACTTCAGGTAAAATGTCTGCTAAAAGAAACAGAATAAGACTCACACTTTGATTTAGTCCAGCGCCCCTGTGTACCTACAGCCTGTCGGCTATCCCCTCTCCAATGTCCATAATATAAACTCCCCGTGTTACCGAAGTGATCTGACCTAGTTTCACACCTCCTTCAGGATTGACGTCACACAACCAACCCCGTATGTTTATACCGTGGCCACAATCTTGGGTCTCATCGCGACATGGCAATATAGCCGCTGCGATGTAAATCTTTAACTCACTCACTCTCTTGGGTGATTGTAAAAATTATAGCGTAATTATTCGAAGTGAATCCATGGTATTTAATTGGTTAACCAAGGAATATTTACCTAAAAACATATAGACCACGCCCACTTGCGGATTACTATTTGCTGATTGGCTGATGATAAAATTGGCGATTTTGTTCTCGTATTATTGTGCTGATCAATGTCACTGTTTTCGCATCGTTGCCTACATATGTGTATTTAAATTATTTATTCATAAAAAAATACTTCTTTGCGTCAAAACCGCAAGACATATAAAAGTATATTTAAAAAAAACCAACTGTCCCTTGGAAATCCACAGCATTTATGAAATTATTGAACTTTGAGTGAGGCAAACAAATTTTCGGCGTTTATACCTTTATCTGTATCTACAACTGGTATTCACCCACCCTTATCTACTCACACCTACGACGTATACATTCGTGGCATACCAGCAACTGGTAAACTATCATTCTTCACACCAAACATCAGTCATAAAAGTCTATATTATTAAGCCTCGGTCGACTTAAATTCTACAATTCCGTCGAGATAGCACCACCAAAGTTCACAATAATTACTTACTGTCAGTTTAATCAGAAAAAGAGTAAGTGAGTGAATGAGTGAGTTTGGTTTAACGCCGCTTTTAACAGCATTTCAGTTATATCACGGCGTGTCAGCTTAATGTGGGAGGAAAGCCCGAAGTGATGCTGGTCTCAGACGTTTACCACTTCGGTGAAACCCACGAGCATGGGTATGGTGCTGACAAACCTAGAAACATAATCAGGGCGAGATGGGATTCGAACCCACCATCATAGGTTTCTGGCGTGCCCAATGGGGCGCAACTCTGCACAGCGAATCGCGGCGCCTTAGACGACTGGGCCACCCGTGCCCCCAGAAAAAGAGATTATCCGTAGTAGCTAGAACAGGTATAAATACGGACGAAAGACGTACATGTGGCTATCTAATCAATTGACTGTTTATTCAGGTCTTGTGTTATTGTGTGCAAACATTTTATATTCGTTATTGCGAGCATATAAACATTTCAAGAAACTGTTCTGACGTGACCTTTATCATTATCACCAAACAATCTAAGTTAGGAATAGAACACCCAGGTGTTATTTATGCACCATATAACTGTAACCATTTGATTTCGGCTGAGTAGGGTTTTAATTACCCATGTGGTGAGGATACAGGTGGTAAAATACTAAATCCGTACGTCACACGTGTGTCGTACAAGGCTGGCCTCGTTCAATCGTATTGACCGTGACCTGTCACACCGGAACTATTTTTCTCATTCATAAAAATCATGACACGCCATTCACCTTTACAGCTACAAGGCAGACTTGAACGGATGTCATGAACGCGAGAGACATAAAGGGAAAGGTGACAATTTGAAAGTTGAAGTCATCCCTCTTGTCATATAGTCTTGTGGAGAGTGTTTTGTCACTCTGAATCTGTATACAAAGATCTACATGTAAAACAGTCGAGGCGGTCTCACTGGTCTCCTTTGTTTCTAGTTCAGGTGGGTAAATCAGTGGAAGGGAATTGGCTGTGTTATTGAACGATATCCGATCAACGTATACCTGAAGCATAAGTTACACTCCTTGGCCAAATTACCTTGTTCTGACTTTGCCAATCCGAGCAGAAATTCCGATTCATATGCATGAAGAAACTGATCCACAAGGAGGGGAGCACAATGGTGGCCATGGGGATGCCTACTTCTTGCCTGAATGTCTTACTCCAAAATGTTACGTAGATGTTATCAATGAGGATGTCCAGCATTTCACATATAGTAACACGAATCAAATTTGCTTTGCATTCTATTGTCACAGAGTGACTTAAAAACACGCTGGACAACGCATTATATTTAAAGAATTATAGCTTCTGAACTACTTCCCTTTTGTACAGTGTTGAGTACATATCGTTCAGAAAATCTATGCGTAACAGCGGTCAGTTGTACCATTGTCTAACCCAGCATTTCAAATTGTGACATTAATAGTCTTAATCCATTTTCCCCTGGGCCGTGTCTGTAATCACATCCATACGTCCAATGTCCAGGGCAATGCCATGTCTCTTCGTCTGTCTATTGTTGTCCAGTAGTGTATATGTACGTTTACATCTTTACTGTTAGTCTGGTATTCCGACAGCACCTGTATGTACAGCAGCAAGTAGGATATGCTTGATGAACTTGACTTGTAGTACTCTCCGCCCGACATATTTCTATTAGTAATTGTATTTGTTTGTTTTATTGCCGACTAAAGAAGTTTGTACTCGTATTTTCGTCTTCAATCTGAGCTAATGTCCCGGTCCACATACACGTTTGCACCATATGAGGTATGCATAGAGCTACAGAAACTATATCGAGCTATAACCATTAGTTTTGTACGACTTGGCTACCGATAGATGGAGGGTCCCTATAAGCGATTTCGCCACTTTCAATTTGATTTGACGTAAAGGGTTACGTTGGGTGCTCCGGTTGTGCCACCAGTGTTCCCTTTGAAGCGTATTTTGTGGCACTGCTTCCGAAGGTGTTTATTCATGAATGAACACACACGACTGCAGAAACACATCACTCAAAGGTAGCAGTTTTGATACAAATCATTCGAAAACTATGTGGAAGTGGGCCTAACTTCTGATTTTGTGGGCCCAAACATTCTAAATGAGAACAATAACATTCCATTTTGATCTCTAGCGTAAAACGCTGTGAGTATAGATCACGGTTGTCTTATCAAGATGGTGATCTTGCCCTTCGTTCGAAGCTTGTCACTGACATGCAAGCAGACTTAAGTTGATTTTCACGTCTTCAGTATAGGGTCGTACAGTTAACATAAACGTCTTTGGCGAGCGCTCTGATTTCCCTCTTCCAAAATGGTACGGACATGATATTAATTCAGCTGATAGATCAATGAAACCGAACCATTTTGATTGCACAGCCGGGACCCCTTCGGTGCGAGTGACCGAGTGTTGGTCCGAGATGTTTTAGGTAAGGTGGAGATTTGGGTATGAGATCAGCTTTTTCTATTTAAAGAGCTCAAGTATCTTTCCATTAACATTAACAGGTGTTCGATTATTTTGGTTACAATATAAAAAATAACGAAATTTATACTTTGGACACTGGTATAGAGACTTGCAAATTATTCTTGTCCTACAATGCGAGGCATTTGTTTTCAGTAAAACAGGGTTTATGGGTTTTTTTAAAGCCGAGACCACATAGAAATGCTGTGACATAAAAAAATACATGTAAAAAACAGAATAAGATGTACAAATGAAGGACTAATATTTACACATGTCAGTTATAAAAACATATTTTTCAGATTGTATGTCAAAAGCCACGTGTCTGTATCCAAGATCCGCGTATCACGTTAGATTGAGTGAGTTTATATTTTACACCGCTTCACCATGAGCGAACCAGGGGTTGTCGCGATGTTCATGTCTGTAATTAAAATGCATGTTCAGAATGTTCAGTAAATTCCTTACTCAGAATCAACTGCAACAACAATAAAGCATAGGACATCCTAATGGTGTAATAAGACCTTATTCAGATACTAACTCACTTATAACGTTATATACACCTTCAGTTAATGACGAGCTCCGATGCTCTTGACGTCAGTCCGTACACGTTAATTTTGAAGTATTTGCACTGCGTTGATGTTACCATGACTCTACACGTAACTGATGATACCCGTCAGGATTTACCTTGTGTTTGATGTCCGACATCTTCAAACGAGGAGGGAAATAAAAAATAAACAAAATCTTTAGATAATAACCTGCAAAGACTTTTCTTATCAATAGGCAAAAATTACACACACGTCCAGGGAAGACCTGGTATGAAACTATCTTTCGTGAATAAATGGTCTTGGTTCATCTCTTCATTCAATCTTATCTGAAACATGTACTGTTCTGTTTAGTAAGCGTGCCATATGTATTAATCTCAAAATAAGATCAAACGAAACATGCTTGAATCGAACGTTTATTCAGAAAAAAAGATGCCAGTCAACTTCAAGATGCGCTCGTTTCCTCAAAAACAATAGCCATGAATGATAACGTTGGCTATTTAAAGATGCATACAAAGGGGACGGACCATTTGACATTCTGTGTATTTTGTGTATTGTGACCAGATATTATTTTTAAGTAACAACTGCAAAAACAGATATATTTTTTTAAATTAAAACCGTGAGCCCAATTTTTGTTTCTAAAAAAAAACACATTGCAAGCATAATTATTTTTTTCAAGAAGTTTTGGAGATAAATGGTAGACCTCTTATCCTGGAAGTTTACAAGAACTGCTCGTCCTGTATACGTTTATGTGGCAGAGAAGAGAAATTGTTTGAAAATATAATGATTTAAAAGTCAATATTTTAACAAAAGAAAGAATTGCCCAATTACTTTTAGAATACATCCTCAGTACGTGCTGGCACGTCATTCTCCTCAGTGATGTGAACAGTAACCTCAGTCTCTGCAGCCCTTGTCATTTTGCAACAGTGACGTCACACGCTATAGAACATTCAGGTGAGCGGAATAAGGTGAGCCGTGGCATGACACAATAATTAGTATCTGTTAGAAGGTGCATTATAAACGTATGTGTTATCTTTTTCCTTCAGCTTAAAATATATTCTGGTTACTTTTTCCCTTTTGCAATTTTATTGTTCAGTAATATTTGATTGCCATAACACTACAGTTCCATTGAAAAGTACACATAGGAAATTATGTCATTAAGTAAAACGAAATCCATTTAATCCATGCTAAAGAATAGATGTTACATTGTAATCAGTTTCTTGTATATGTTTTGACATTATAAATAGTTTCTAGTATGGGTCTAAACAGTGTAATTAGTTCATTTGTTTCTAGTATATGTCTAGATATAATAATAAGCTTATTGTATAAAACTAGATGCTCAAAGTTAATAGTATTCACTGCAGGGCAAACGAAAGTATACACTTGAAATTGGATTTGATCAAACAATTACTAACGTTATGAAAACGTTACGAGGCTGAAAACAGCCGCCAAAAAACTGTAAATTTAAGGTCCAAAACGCAACTGTGATACCCATATCATATTCATCACCACCGAATACCATCTCTTGTTTGTTTCAGTTTGGGCTAGCATTACAAACAGGTGTTTACTTTCTTTTGTCCGTCAGTAAAGGTCTAAACATTGCAATTATTTTGTAGTAGAGGTTTTGAAACTATAATTAGTTTCTTATATAGGTCTAGAAATTGCAGTTAATTTCTAGTTTAGGTTTAGACATTGTAACTGGCTTAATGCATTGGGCATTGTAGATATTTAGACATTGTACTTGGCTTACTGCATTGGCCATAGTAGATATTAAGACATTGTAATTGGCTTAATGCATTGGACATTGTAGATATGTAGACATTGTTATTGGCTTAATGCATTGGACATTGTAGATATTTAGACACTGTAAGTGGCTTAATGCATTGGACATTGTAGATATGTAGACACTGTAATTGGCTTAATGCATTGGACATTGTAGATATGTAGACATTGTAATTGCCAATGGCTTAATGCATTGGACATTGTAGATATGTAGACATTGCAATTGGCTTAATGCATTGAACATTGTAGATATTTAGACATTGTAATTGGCTTAATGCATTGGACATTGTAGATATTTAGACATTGTATTTGGCTTAATGCATTGGACTTTGCAGATATTTAGACATTGTTATTAGTGAAATGGAGAACTTATTTTTTTCACTTGCCTTTGAATAGATAATTTGTTTTAAGAAATCCTCGATGACATGACACAAAATGGATTTACCTATTTATTAAAGATACCTTAAAACATTAAACTGCCCTTTGAACATTTTACTGTTTATATCATGTAACTTCCCTATCGGTCTCCTCTGTATTTGGCCAACCAGTCATACACCTCCTCCACGTTATATCCAATTGGCCCTGGCATGCCCTCATACAGAACCACCCCGTTCAGCACTATATACAGACGCTCGTACAGGCCGCCATACTGCTTGTTAGCTCCATCCTCCATGTTGTCCGCTACAATATCACAATCGCAGGGTTTCAGTTCACCGAGGCGCTTCGCTGCTGCGACCCTATCTTCCAGGGAGTTGTGTCTCTGGATATCTATATTGTTTCCGAAGAACCACCCATCAGTAGGATGTGCTTCTTCAATGTACACAATCAAAAAGTCCGCCATGTTGGTAAAGTCAGCAACGATCTCATTAAATCTCGCCATCTTTACCATAAACGGGGGTCAGGTGCAGCTACCGAAGTTCAGCACCAGGGGGCGATCCTTCTTCCCGAAATCTAGAAGCTTCCTTCTTGTCTGCCCGTCTAACAGAATCACTTCCGGGTTGGGAGCCTTGCCGTTGAGAGTGGCTGTTTTCAGAATATTCAAGTATCTCGACCGGAAGTAGGTGCTGACGTATTCGAGGCTATGAATGCTTTGTGAGTAGTCTTCTCTGCTGATGCCAGTACCGCCCATCACAGCGCCGATATTGTCAATCAGATCCTCCCGCACGGACGTGGACAGACGGGCCATTATCTGTTGTTTGAAAAAGAATACAACCGTGTGCCAGAACAGGGCAAGCAGTCGGAGCATCAAGGTCAAGGGTGCCGTCGGAGACGCCATCTTTCAGCCTTCCACTGCAATTTCGAAGTTTACATTAATGGGGGCATGGGTAAACACGCGGACATATGTTTGAGATTTGCTGATGAGAACAGGTCTCGATATTGTTCAGTCTCAAGGTATTTCAGATCAGGGAGAGGCCCCACCTACCCTCATGTAATGCATTCATCTTTTTAACTGTTAAAACTAAGCTGCGTATTTTATCATTGCATGGTTGAAGGCGAGATGAAAGGCGCCACCCTCCATCTAACAGACAAGGGATAGTACCGTACGATGTCGCGTCCAAACCCTCTCCACACCCCATCCATGCCTATTAATGATTATCAGAACAATCTGTGCAATCTGTGCTTCGAATTGATACACTATTGACTGTCTTACGAACTCCTGATATTTCACAGTCTCATATTAGGTACAATCGTCGCCTATTGATATTGTCAGGATACATTTATAGCAAAAGTACTAATATTTAGGCTCAGGATACTGAGCCCTAACGCCATGCTTGGTACGTACGTGCACGTGGTATTTTTCCAAATATTAACATGGGGAAAATGGACAAAGTTTTACAAATATTTGATCGAATTACATGCCACATATAAAGAATTGGAAATTGTGAAATAAGGACAAATTACCAACTAACGAACCATGTTCCAGCATCTAAACCTGCCAAGGCTCAAACCGATAACCCGCATCGAACATGAATCAGAATAAGTATCTCTCATTGTGCTGATCAGATAGCGTAAGACAAACAGATTTAAGACGTCAATAGACCGCCTCCGTGGTTTAGTGGTAGAGCGTCCGCCCGGAGAGCGGAAGGTCCGGGGTTCGATCCCTGGCCGCGTCATACCAAAAGACGTTTAAAGATGGTACTTGTTGTTACCCTTTCTGGCGCTCGGCATTAAGGGGCTAAAACAAGGACTGGTCGGCTCGGAGTCTGAGTGGGGTATTCATGTTAAACTGCGGCATGGTATCTCAGTGAGCTAGCACTATAAATCGGCATCAGTCCGGACTAGTACAAGCAGACACACAAACACACACACGTACACGCACGTCGCTTTATAAGTGCAATAATCTTGGACGCGACGTTAAACCCCATTTCATCTCACCTCACCTCACCTAAGACGTTAATACATTTATCTGTATCTACAACTGGTATTCGCCTACCCTTGTCAACTCACACCTACAACGTATACATTCGTGGCATACTAGCATCTGGTAAACTATTATTCTTCATACCAAACTTCAGTCATAAAAGTCTTTATCACCAATGCCTCGGTTTATTTGATGCTGTTTATTCACTCAGGCCTTGTCTTGTTGCGTGCAAACATTACATATTAGTTTTTACGAGCATATATACATTTTTAGAAAGTTTGACCTTTCTCTGTCTCACCTAACAACCCAGGTTAGGTATAGAGCAGCCAGGTGCTATTTATGCACAACATAACTGCTTAAGGAGCAACTATTTGATAGTTGTGTGTGGGTAATGGTTGGGTGGAGTGGGGTGAGTTGGTCTGAGATCAGCTTTCTATTTTATTTTCAGAGCTCAAGTCTATTCTCATTAACAAAAACAGGTGTTCGATTTTTTTTTTTATTTGAATATAAAAGAATAACGAAATTTATACTTTGGACACTTTTATTTAGTCTGGCACATTATTTCTTTTCCCACAATGCGAGGCATTTGCTTTCAGTAAAACAGGGTTTATGTTCTTTTTAAATATGGAGACCATGTGGAAATGCTGTGAAATTGAAATAAATGTTTGTAAAAAACAGAATAAAAAGTACAAATGCAGGACTAATATTTACACATGTCAGTTATAAAAACATTTTCAGATTGTATGTCTATAGCCACGTGCGTACCGCGTTAGATTGAGTGAGTTTATATTTTACACCGCATCACCATGAGCGAACAAGGGGTTGTCGCGATGTTCATTCTCAATTTGTTCATGTCCAAACACTACCCAGCAAGTAAGTGTATTGAATTAGTAATGAAAGACGTACATATTTTTCTGTATCATGATGTAATGGAGAAACCAACAGATTCGAGTGATTTCTCTGACAGAAACCATGTTATGGTTGATATATAATTTCTCTGTAATTGGGCATTATGACTAATGGTTGCGTCAGTTTTACTTGTTGCATGTACACAGTGGCCAGTAAGTTTCCGGCTCAGAATCAACTGCAACAACAATAAAGCATACGGCATCCTTATGATTTAATAAGACCAAATTCAGATACTAGCTCACTTATAACGTTATATACACCTTCAGTTAATGACGAGCTCCGTTGCTCTTGACGTCAGTCTGTATACATTAATTGTTTGATAGGCATTTCTTAGAAGTTGAGGGATGACAAAGTAGACACAATTTATGGATAACAACTTCTTATAATACTTTTAAGGCGACGTTTCAGTATAGATCCTTATACCGTTGTCAAGCAAGCTTCATGTTAATCTTAACACTGTTTAGCCTTCTATAAATTACTTCCTTCCTATCGTATGTCTGGAAAGTAGTACTAACACATACAAGTGAACAAATACAACATAATTTATCAGGCAATTCGGTATAAGTGTAAATTCCAAACTTTGGCTATTTCCTGCACATGGTAACTTTCTCGTTCTCATGGCGTCTGGCGTTACGCAAACCCAAACGATGACAACAGGATTAGCATTGGCCATCTTCTCAATATGTTTATAATCCATTTTATGGAATATAAATCCTACCTTGTTGAACATTAAGTGTTTCTAAATTGTCTGATGTGGTGAATTATTTCTCACTCTGTTTTACCACTTGATGTGAAAGTGTAAGTCACCTTGCATTCAATAATAATATAATGTATTATATTATATGGACAATCATTCACCTGCAATTTTAGTAAGATGAATTATGTAATATTCATTTATTACATTCCTTTTAGCATAAATTGCTGAAATTGGGTATTCGTTTTGGATAGCCCGAAGTGGTTTAAATTCTGGGCGAATTGACACACTGTTTGGGCTAGCTCCATATGGACTTGTACGATCATCCAACAGGCAGTCATACCCCACTCATCTTACCCACCTTATTTGTACAGTGCAAGTGTATATATGTGTACTGTCGTGGTTATCGTTAGTGCGTATTAAAACCGGTAATAAATATATATCATACTCCAAATGTTCTTGAGATAAGTATTCCTTAATTTTGGGTTTAAATATGTATTTTTCATAAACACCGTTGTCCGCTGTTAAAGTGACTTTCACCACACATCCTGTGCTAGAAAGGATGTGGTGATTCTTTTGAGTGATTATTTGTCAATATCAATTCTAAATAATCATCGGGGTTGTGTGTGTTTTTATGCACCTATGCTCTTTGGTGTCAGCAATATGTTTGCATAATCTTTAACAATATTGTTTTCTCCTATAAGTATTATCATCACATCCCGGTTGTCAAAAGTGTTATTGTTAAATTTTTAAATATATTTAATACGCTCTTTCTGTCTTCACTGCCTGGACACCAACATGGCAAGCCATATCTGGTTTTGTTTTGTGTCTGCCAGACTGTGAAGACACGATTTGCACCCTGTAACTTTTATTACCATACACTATTATTACTGTACTTCGCGCAGTTAGCACGCTTGCCCATTCCTTTCCGTGAGACGAAATTGTTAAGTAACCATGGTGATGTCTTACATCGGCGCCCAACGTGGGACAAAGTGATTGTTGCGCTCATACTTCTCTACAGTCAAAGATAGACACTCAATTACACATAAGGGTAATTTATAGATACCTTAGTTGCCTCAATAAACTAAGCGCATCTCAACCTTGTCTCAGGAGTTGCCACCATGTCCTCACTCACAAACTCTGAGCTCTTGAAAGCCATGGTGTCGATGCAAGTTGACCCCCAGAGGTCAGTTGGACTAAAGGAGCTCCCGGAGGAAATGAAAGTAGAGTCGGTTGAAGATGAGTTGCCCCCAATCTTTGGGAAGGCACATGTTCTCAAGGTGCTGGTTTCTGTCACCATTAGCTGAACCTCGTGAAGTTCACTGGCCCTCAAATCCTTACGACGTTTGGGAAAAGTATACTCATCGGAGAGGAGGAGTATGACGTCATAAAAGTTAGCCAAGCATTTGCCGTAGAGGATGTTGTGGCCAAGGTTGTAGACCATACATTAGGGATGAAGACAGCCTTGCTGATAAGGTAATGCAGGACGAGATGTGGGGGCAGTTTGAACTGTTGCTGCAACGGTTTCCCCTTAGCCACGACCGATGAAGGGAAAAAGCAACCGACCAGTCCGTCATTTGTTGTGGCGCCTGACAGTGAGTGGCTCAGAGCCCAAGGCTGCCAGCGACTCTAAGGACGCACGCTCAGATTCTTGGGTTGCCGGTAGCAGTAACACTGTATGCCCAGACCCACAGCAGGTGAAGGTTACTGGTACTGGCCATCGTCCAGTTACTTCAGGCTCAAGACCTTCTCTCGCACAACACCAATCAAGAACGGAGAAGTGGACTTCGAGGAATGGGATTAACAAGCTAAACTCGTCATGGGGACTAAGCCCTTTTTGAAACTTGGAAGCGTCAGAGGCTTTTCGGCAGCCTTCAGTCGCCAGCCTTTGATGTGCGCCTTGGGATAGGAGTGGACAAGACAGCGCTGGACCGCATCTCACGGCGAGTAAGGTTCAAAGTCATGCCCAGGATGCATCACCTTCTCAGAGGCGAACTGAAGGCTTTACACGGGATAAGATCTAATTCGAGAGCCTGGCGCTTTTGCCACAATTGTGGAGACTAGCAACCCAAGTCTGGTTTGAGAATGGATTAAGGCCAGGGACGAAGAGAGATACAATTGCTCATCAAAGAAGGGGATTTAAACTCCAATGGATCTCTAAAACAGTAAAGGGACCGGAGACCCAGCCAACACCAAATCGTCCCAGAACAAGGCTAAGTCGATCAGTATTCCTGCGCTAGAATTGTACGACCACCCGGACAGGTCATGGAGTTCAGGGGAAAGAATATTTCACCATCCAATTGAGCTTCTAAAACCTGAAGGGGGCACGGGTGGCCCAGTCATCTAAGGCGCCGCAATTCGTGGTACAGAGTTGCGTCCCTTGGGCACGCCAGAAACCTATGATTGTGGGTTCGAATCCCGGTTCGCCCCGATTATCTTTCTAGGTTTGTCAGCACCATACCCGTGCTCGTGGGTTTCACCGAAGTGGTAAACGTCTGAGACCTGCATCACTTCGGGCTTTCCTCCCACATTAAGCTGACACGCCGCGATATAACTGGAATACTGTTAAAAGCGGCGTTAAACCAAACTCACTCATTCACTCACTCTAAATCCTGAGCAAGTACCATTTAACCTTGAAATTTGTTCAATAGCAGTGGTGGTCTGGTGGAATCATGGTCAAAATAAAGAATCAGGGTAAGAAAACATTTATTGTTTGACCGGATCAAGTACCGGCTCAATGTTACGACCAAGCCAAGTCAGATTTTCAAGGCGAAACAACGGATGACCTACTTTGATTACTCAGTAATTCTGATTCTTCTCTCAGTATATACCTCAGGTACGATCATCAAGATAAGATGAAGTATACAATATATATTGACAAATCCACCATTCAGTATGATGGATGCGAACTTTTGTCCTAGTGATTGTAACACTTTGTTTACTTATCGAAATGGGCGGTCGGGTAGCCTAGTGGTTAAAGCGTTCGCTCGTCACGCCGACGATCCGGGTTCGATTCCCGACAGGGGTACAATGTGTGAAGCCCATTTCCGGTGTCCCCCGCCGTGATATTGCTGGAATATTGCTAAAAGCGGCGTAAAACCATAATCACTCACTACATTTCGAAGTCCGGACCGAGGTCCTCCTGTTTTTGTCGTTGTGTATTATCGCTGATTCTCCTGCCAGGTGATGTTGAATCTAATCTTGGCCAACTTTGTAAGGATTTGGATGATATGAAAAATGCAACTATTCAACAAATCAAGGCATCTAAAGACAAACAATTAAAGGAAATTGTTTCCATGAAAGAAGAATTACAAACATTACGATGTGACGTCACAGATTTACCAAATCAAGTGAATACGAACAAGGGAGAACAAGACATTTTTAAGATTGATGTTGATGCGGTCTGTCAAAAACTAGACGATGTGTATTATGACTTGGACATTGTTGATACACGTCTGGAGAATCTAGAGAGAAGGGGTCGAAGTAATAATATCATTTTGTTTGCTATTCCAGAGGGACCGAGCGAATCCTATGCAATCTCCAAAAATAAAACTTTGGAAGTTTTGAACAATGTTTGTTTGCTGAACAGATTTTTTGCACTGGTGCTTAAACATTATATTCTCATATTTGCATTTAAAATATAGGTACTTCAATTATGGAACAAGTGTTTTGTCCAGTTTAAGGGTTAATATTCACGTACAGTTTGTAAAGGATTTTGTCGCATTTATTTAAATATCACTGAATATGGCGGGTTGGTTGATCTGTTTGTTGTTTTACGCCGCACTCAGCAATATTCCAGCTATATGACGGCGGTCTGTAAATAATAGAGTCGAGACCAGACAATCCAGTGAATGATATCATGAGCTTCGATCCACGCAACTGGGATCGATGACAGGCCAAGTCAGCGAGCCTGACAAACCGATCCCGTTAGTCGCCTCTTACAAGAATAGTCGTCCTTTTCGGCTAGCATTGGTTGCTGAAAACCGATTCTACCACGGATCTTCCCGGGTCAAATATGGGGGGGGGGGAAGTATGTACTGAATAAGTATTTGATTTATACTGTTGCCCAGATAAAAACACGAGCAACTGCCACATCGGCAACTAGCTGGTCACCGTTGACGTCAAGAGAAGTCAAGAGACCCAATGTACAAAATCTAAACCTGTATATATCTTTGTGAAACGCGACGTTGCTAAAGTTACACCTGATACGTATTAAATGGATGTTATTTTGTTATTTCAGTGATGGAGGTTCTACTGTTTGGATTATACCTTAGGAACTTGTCCAAAATATAGCACAGTATCTGAAAGTAGGTCGCTAATAAACGAGAGTAGGTGGCCGATATGCGAAAATGGGTCACCGATATGCCATACTAAGACGCCAGTACATGAAAAATATGTGCTTCTCGTTTCAGCGTTGTTTGTTTAAATCCGGTTCGAGGCGACATACAATCGGCTTGTCTACATATCGGGCCGACACCTTTGAAAGAGAGAGTGTCTTTGTCATAGATTTATTTTGTTCTCGATGATTTAAACATCCCCCTGTTCACCTGTCGCCTGGATAATCAGGTCGAAAAACTACTGGGAACTAATTAGTTCAAGCTGTTCAAATAGGACATTTGACGACAATGATCTCAATAATAAACTTGTCATAATAACACAGATGATGAATTAAACGTCCATATAACGTGCCACTACGCTAATCACTGACTATTAACAATAAACGGCTGGTTCTCATAAGCGAATATACCAGCTGTTAGTTTGAGATATTTAAAAATTGTATGGAAAATAGAACTCATATTATCACAATATTTCTTCACATTCCATCTTTGATCTCCTTCAACGAGAACACACCTTACAATAAGGTCAGTTGGTGACTGTAAGCCAAATTGACAATGTATCATTACAGCTTCAAACAACATCGCAACACTTCCATCTCAAATATTGACGCCTCATCTCACCTACTCCGACAGACTGTCACAGCTGTGTCGTCTCAGCTAGCGGCTGTCGTCTCAGCTAGCGAGCAGGGAATGTGTTGACGAAAGGCATGACGTCAATGGGCACACGTGATTCACTCAGGGCGCAGAAAGTCCGGATCCAACAACAAATGTAATAAAAATATGTTGGTTGGTTGGTTATTTGTTTTACGCCGCAATCAGCAATATTCCAGCTATATGACGCCGGTCTGTAAATAATGGAGCCTGGACCAGACGATCCAGTGATTGATATTATGAGCATCGACCCTCGCAATTGGGATACGATGACATGCATCAACCAAGTCAGCAAGCCTGACCACCCGAGCCGTTAGTCGCCTCTAACGACAAGCATAGTCGCCTTTTACGGCAAGCATGAGTTGCTGAAGACCTATTCTACTCCGGATCTTCACGGGTCTAATAAGAATAGAGCTTGAATGACGTAAATGATACAGTATAAACACATGATATATATGTCAGTCCTGGCCCATTGCAATTTATGTCATTGTCTGTTTAGTGTCATATTGTTTTTGTCTTTATACAAGGAAGCTGAGAGTTTCGTTTTATCTCATATTTCAAATTCAGCATATGGAAAGAATGTTAAACTTTTGCCATTGCACACTAAAACAGTTCAAATATAGGTGACAGAACAATAAAAAAAAACCAGTGTAATAAAGCATTTTTATATAATAGTAGACCATTGTTTACAACACCATGGGTAGCAAAAGCCCAGTGTGCAGTTTTCCTCAGATTAACGGGGGGGGGGGGGGGGGTTTCGCTGTGCAGAGTTGCGTCCCTTGAGCACCTCAGAAACCTTTGATTGTGGGTTCGAACCCCGGTTCGCCCCGATTATGTTTCTAGGTTTGTCAGCACCATACCCGTGCTCGTGGGTTTTAATGAAGTGGTAGACGTCTTAGACCTGCATCACTTGGGGCTTTCCTCCCACATTAAGCTGACACGCCGCGATATAACTGGAATACTGTACTGTTTATTCACACCAATGGACAGTGACAAATAACAACCCATTGGCATGACACATCAAGGAGGATTGCATGGCCGAGTCGCAAGGAGTTTTGGCCAAAGCCGAATGACAGTCACTAGGCGCATGACGTGATTCAAGCAGGCTGGGCGGCAGAGTGACAGGCCTCGGAGTGGCAGCCCTCTTCTCACCATCCCCCAGGAAACTTTCCATGGTATCCTCCATCCGAGGAACGATATTATCATTGTGTCGGCACCACCTGAGGTAGTTAACCTGTTAGTCGCTGGACAGTGTCCAGAAGACTGCGTCGGCACAATGTCAGAGTTTGCAGACCACTACGAGACGTAATACCGGAACACAGACATCGGGCTAGAACACTGCAACGATGATAGAACAGAAACTGGCAAAGAGTTGTGTTCAGAGCAGAGAGCAGATTCCAGCTTTTCGAGCAAGTATAAGAATGTGTGTCTACCCGGACGAGGAAAACGAACGTCACGTTGCGTTCAAGATGTCGAACCGTTTGTGGTGGCAGCGCCAGTATTATTAATCCTGTCAATGTGGTATAGTTTATCAGGTCAATGTGGTATAGTTAATCCTGTCAATGCGGCATCATTAATCCTGTCAATGTTGGGTAGTTAATCCTGTTAATGCGGTATAGTTAATCCTATAAATGTGGTACAGTTAATCCTGTCAATGTGGTATAGTTAATCCTGTCAATGAGGTATAGTTAATCCTGTCAACGTGGTATAGTTAATCCTGTCAATGTGGCATAGTTAATCCTGTCAATGTGGTATAGTTAATCCTGTCAATGTGGTATAGTTAATCCTGTCAATGTGGCATCATTAATCCTGTCAATGTGGCATAGTTAATCCTGTCAATGCGGCATCATTAATCCTGTCAATGTGGGATAGTTAATCCTGTCAATGAGGTATAGTTAATTCTGTCAATGTGGTATAGTTAACCCTGTCAATGTGGTATAGTTAATCCTGTTAATGTGGTATAGTTAATCCTGTCAATGCGGCATAGTTAATTCTGTCAATGTGGTACAGTTAATTCTGTCAATGTTGTATAGTTAATCCTGTCAATGTGGTATAGTTAATCCTGTCAATGTGGCATAGTTAATCCTGCCAATGTGGTATAGTTAATTCTTTCAATGTGGTATAATTAATCCTGTCAATGTGGTATGGTTAATTCTGTCAATGTGGTATAGTTAATCCTGTCAATGTGGTATAGGTAATCCTGTCAATGTGGCATAGTTAATCCTGTCAATGCGGCATCATTAATCCTGTCAATGTGGTATAGTTAATCCTGTCAATGTGGTATAGTTAATCCTGTCAATTTGGTATTGTTAATCCTGTCAATGTGGCATCATTAATCCTGTCAATGCGGCATCATTAATCCTGTCAATGTGGCATAGTTAATCCTGTCAATGCGGCATCATTGGCCCTGTCAAGACGGCTCTGGTCATTTTGGAAGGAAATTTTAAATAGCAAGAGTGGGGAATCAGCTCGCTTAGCAGAGGTGCCACTGTCCACGGCCAACCCACACAACAACACAAGACCTGAGTGAGTGAGTGAATAAACAATCAGTTTATTAGACAGCCACAGAATGATTTGTGACTGTTTTACGTCCGTATTTACAAGTAACTACTACGGAAAATACCATTTTCTGATTAAACTGACGATCAAGTTGTTATTGTCAACTTTGTGAACTACAGAAACTTCCATAAACAAAATATTTTTTTTTATATATATCATCATTAAAAGGGATATTCCAGCTATACGACGGCGGTCTGTAAATAATCGAGTCTGGACCAGACAATCCAGTGATTGACATCATGAACATCGATCCACGCAATTGGGATGGATGACATGCATCAACCAAGTCAGCAAGCCTGACCAACCGATCCCGTTAGTCGCCTCTTACGACAAGCATAGCCGCCTTTTACGGCAAGCATAGGTTGTTGAAGACCTATTCTACTCCGGATCTTCACGGACATTGGTACTGATTTAAGAAACAATCAACCTTTGTTTGTAACGTTTCCTTTGTTCGCCAGTTAGGTTATTGCAATAAACTATTTTATATTGTTATTATGTTTGCATGTTTTTCCCCAAATAACGGTAAATGATGCTTAATGGGCATTTCACATCGCAGCCAAAAACTGTTTCAGTCATATCACGGCAGGACAAAATAGAGCCCATAACCTTGTCCACGGATACCACACAGTGACTTGCATGATATCGCCTCTTGAAATGGAAGAGTTGAAACGATTACTGATAAATAGGTCGTCTGTGTAATATAATGTCCATGACAGCCCTGTGGACATTAGCAGTCGGCATGGCTTCATTTATAATAGATATACAGTATGTAGCTCATGCAGAGGGCAATGACTGACGTATCCACTCCCGCACTGATCATAAATTGCGATTCCTATATCCCGTTTGGAGAAACGTACTTCAGCATAATGCCTCTGATCGATCATACAGTCAGTACCTAGACTAACGATTAGTCTCTGAAAATATATAATTTTGATAGACACAAACGATGCCAATTAAATTGGAAAGGAGCCTCAGTGAGATGGGAGGATCAGACCCTGAGCCTGAGGAAAATCTAGACTTGCTTCTTTTACAGTAAGGGTTGGGGAGAAGGGAAGTTAGTATTGTTTATGGAATGTGGGACAGACAAAGTCAATACCATTAGAGAGATTATCATGCTGCTGTATTCACTGTATACGAATATATGGCAACGTTGTATACCGATCTGAAGCAAACTGGTGGGGTTTTTTTTCATTTTAGCAAGCAAGCATTTTTTTTCATTTTAGATGTTACTGATAATAAAATGAATTTAGATAATTTTGACTGTATTACATTCGGTTAGTATTTCAGGATGATGGGCATATAATGGTTGAAGTCCATTTAATTTTACACCCACCGTGATTAGTGATTAGACTGTTGACCTCACCCACTCAATGAGCTTCGTGGAAGGATGTTGAATTTGTTTCTTCAATAATAGAATATATTCGCGGCATCAGAAAGATCCTGTTCTAGGGACAAATTTGGTCAAATTAAGTATTTGGTATCTTTCGGAAAGCGCAAGTACAATAGTACAATAGTAAAGGCACAATTTACAGAACTGTTGTGTTCCATGAAGAAAATGACAGGGACATTTTAGACTTAAAGAGTTCTCTATCTTATTTTTCACCACGTGATGTGTTTTTCTTTGATGAACATATGGAGTCTTCTTTATCCACTCTATTCTTGCATGTATCAAGTCCAATGCAAATCAATTATTTTTTTATGAAAGAGTGTTTCACAACTTGGGGTAACACAACTTGAAATAGCCCATCGTGTCCAGAATACAGCCTCCCGACTAATACACTCATGAACGTGAGACCAATGTGACCAAGGGAAAAGCAGTTTATCATGGCATGCATTTTTCAAGCAGATATATTTAATTTAGTAAATTTTCAAATGCAGCATCAAACTCCAGGCATGTTTATCCGTATCATAAAGCCCGCGTGGTGATATGGTGAATAAGAAGTTACGAAAATGAAGAAAATCCTGACCCGTTAATGCACAGTCTTTCAGTATGTGCCCATCTTCCCGAGGCAAGAAAGTTAACTGACTTTAAAAGTCGTTTCCACCCTTGCCGAACTAAGCTGTCATTCCTGGGCTCGACCGTAGCGCCATCAGTGGTTATTACGAGTAATGTCCCTTTTCTGCCTCTCCTATGGACCAATCAGATTCCACCGCTCGTATCACTTGCATTTGCTTCAAACAAAATGGCGGCGTCCAGTCAAGCGATCTGGTCGATAATCAAGATCTATATTGTGATAAAACGGGTCTCACATCACGAAGTGCATCAAATCACGTGAGCACCTTGATTAAAAACATGGAAAAATTTGGAAAATGTCTGTTGACACCGAGTTGGCGGTGCACATGCTTTGTAAATCCTGCAATCAACCGAAATCTGCATGACAGTTTACGAACCGGATTTCGATATCGTTTGTGATTGGACTATGCATAGACTCGTTGGTCCAGCAAAAATGTAACTCCATAATACCAGCCTAGTTCGGCAAGGGTGGAAACTGGACTTTTATAGTCAGTTAACTCCCTGGCCTAGGGAAGATGGTATCTGCCATGTGCAGTATTGCAAGTCAGGCAAGCCCTTATCATACGTCGCACAGTTATCTACAGCCGCTGACCCGGTAAATTTTGTCGAGTCATTTATTACCAGCTGTCCCTGACCTACTCGGGAGAGAAAATCGACCGACATTATTGGGATCAATCCACTATTCACAACAAGGGAATGAAATATAAGAGTTTAATTTAGTGATGTGTTACGTAAGCCCTTATTAAATGCATCTCGAAAAGAACAAAGACACCTAGTCTTTTCCGGTATTCCGATAATACAGTGATGTCGTCCGGTTAACAATCAGTCAATTTTTATTCTCTCCATTTTAGCGAGGCATGAGCGTCCACTAGCCTGTTTATCAAATTCTAGTTTTCACCCTTCCAACATGATTCCCACATTCCTGTGCTAAGTATGATTGGACTATAGCACATATCGACAGCCCAATCAGAGAACGTTTAATAAAATCGACATCTGGGTTCCGAGAACATGACCGCTGTAAAGTAGCTTGTCTTTCAACAATTAAGAGAAACAAGTATTTACTAAGTCTTTCCAAGTTGTAAATCAATTCGCCCAAGTACCGTGCCTTTAAGCAGTACGATTAAAAGCGGCGTTAAACCCAACTCACTCAATTAAGCAGTACGATGATGAGAATAGTCATTAAACAGGACTGATTTACCACTGCCTGTCTTTGTTGACACGCATATATTTCTCTTAAACCCCTCAACGATTGGCTTTGTTTGTCTGTCAGACAGGATATGTTTTCCTTATCTGATCGATCAGGTCGTCGCCTATGGTAGTCGCCATCTTTGGGAAGTCATACGATCTAAGAACAGCGATCTGATTGGATATCGTGTTTTCATTACAAGGGGCACAACTCCTGATCTACGCGGGTGGCGCTACGGTCGAGCCATGCAATGTTGGCTTGATGTGGCAAGGGTAGAAACTAGGCTTTTATATCGGCTAGTGGACACACTTGCATCGGGAAGTTGTATTCTCTCAGGAAACACCATTGATGAAACTTGTGAATATACTATCCACCAAATCCAAAGTAACAGCAAGGTTGCAATTAAAATATTGCAGACAAATAGAACAGGAGTAAGGTCTGGAACTGAAATACCTTATAGCATTTGTATGTTGTTACAAAGTGATGTCCAAATCGGTACGTAGATTGTGAAATCTGTAAATGACCACGCAAGCTGAATTAATAATCAACACAATTATATTGAAACACACAGTTTTAGGTTAACAATCCCAAAGGGCAATACGATGTGTCAAATACGTGGCCGCAGCAATAAGTAACAGGCTCTGTTATATATTAGTGCATTCACGAATGCCCAGCATTTTGTCACTGTCGAGTGCTTGACACTCTCTCTCTCTTTCTAGCTGGAATATTGCTGAATGTGTCAATTAAACAACAAACCAAACCAAAACAAATCGTATAACCCACTCGTCGCTCTTATAATATAGGTACAGACAGTCTTCTTGCTATTGAAACTGTCCCATTCCGAAACGTTTACAGCGATGGAGCCTGTCGTGTTTGTAAACAACCAGGGGCGGTAACTCTAAATTCAATCCAGTTCCTTACACCGACAATAATCTTTACTGCCACATAACAATCACAGCCATCTTAGCGCGTAATGTCCTTGGTAGATGGGAACTGATTCAGTATTCCCCGCGTAGAGGCCAGAGCACATTTCTCGTAAGAGTCGTGTACGGATGATCGGGTGGTTATAATTACAACGTGTGACGTGGTTGCGTGTCATCGTGACCTGATGGCGTGGATCGTTGCTCATGTATTGGGTCACTGCTTTTAATCTCGTCCATACTCGTTTATTTACTGGCCGCCGTTATGAAGATGGAATTAAACGGCGTTAAAAAACATTCGTTCATGAATTAGGAACATATCGATTCTGACTGGCTAGTCAAAGGTTTCAAATCACAAACTGGTGTCAGCGTGCCCGGACTGGGGACCTCTTTCTTGTTATCAGCCACCGCTTTTTTTCTGTCCCTGTCTTATTTTCAGGTGGCCCTGATATTGTCTGTACGGCTCATTGGTTGTAAAGTGTGAGTGAATGATTTGGGTTTAACGCCGCTTTTAACAGTGTTCCAGTTATATCACGGCGTGTCAGCTTAATGTGGGAGGAAAGCCCGAAGTGATGTATGTCTCAGACGTTTACCACTTCGGTGAAACCCACGATCACGGGCATGGTGCTGACAAACCTAGAAACATAATTTGGGCGAACCGGGATTCGAACCCACAATCATAGGTTTCTGGCGTGCCCAAGGGACGCAACTCTGCACAGCGAATCGAGGCGCCTAAGACGACTTGGCCACCCGTGCCCCCTGGTTGTAAAGTGTCGTTAGATTGCCTGCATACATGTATAAGACGACCTTTTAAAAAAACATGGCTGACCGGTTTATTATTGCTTTCACTGAGGCACAACATAATTCGTAGCTCATTTTATATTTCTAAAATTTCTTATCGCGGATATTTCTGGTCTTTGGTTATGTTGGTTTGTTGTTTTACGCCGCACTCAACAGTATTCCAGCTATATGACGGCGGTCTGTAAATAATCGAGTCTGGACCAGACAATCCAGTGATTAATATCATGAGCATCGATCCACACAATTGGGATCGATGACATGCATCAACCAAGTCAGCGAGCCTGACCACCCGATCCCGTTAGTCGCCTTTTACGACAAGCATAGTCACCTTTTACGGCAAGCATGGGTTGCTGAAGACCTATTCTACCCCGGAATTTTGCATTGGACTTGATACATGCAAGAATAGAGTGGATAAAGAAGACCCCATATGCTCTGCGATGACATCAAAGAAATACAGCTATATGACGGCGGTCTGTAAATAATCGAGTCTGGACCAGGCAATCCAGTGATTAATATCATGAGTATCGATCCACTTAAATGGGATTGATGACATGCATCAATCAAGTAAGAGAGCCTGACCACCCGACCCTGTTAGTAGCCTCTTACGACAAGTAGCAAGTCCGGGACAACACGTTATATGTAGGTATTGAATGTCATGGGTAAAACTACAGAAAAACATATTTTGTTCACCTCTATATACACCCTGGCCTAACATTATAAAACCACCTCCATTGGGTCCACAATAAGACTGGGAAGAGTCGAATGCCAACGCCAGCTGGAAGACAGGACCAATGAAGCGATCTGTTCGCTGAAGCTCTCGTAAAATCCGGTCACCTCTCACATATATCTGTTCCAGGTCAACACCATTCATCACACAGTTAGAGTGAGTATCGGTTTACGCCGCTTTTAACAGTATTCCAGCAATATCACCAGAATGAGTGAGTGAGTTAGTTGGGTTTAATACCGATTTTAACAGTATACCAGTTATATCGCGGCGTGTCAGCTTAATGTGGGAGGAAAGGCAGAAGTAATGCAGGTCTTAGTTGTTTACCATTTCGGTGAAATCCATGAGCACGGGTATGGTGCTGACAAACCCAGAAACATAATCGGGGCGAACCGGGATTCGAACCCACAATCATAGGTTTCTGGCGTGCCCAAGGGACGCAACTCTGCACAGCGAATCGCGGCGCCTTAGATGACTGGGCCACCCGTGCCCCCTGGTCAATGGGTGACATATCAGGGAATAACGGGTCAAGTTAAGAGGCATGTGCCGTGAAAATCCGGGTCAATGGTCTTCAGCAATCCTTGCTTGTCGTTAGTGGTGACGTTGTTTGTCGTAAGAGGCGATTAACGAGATCCGGTGGTCAGACTCCCTGACTTGGGTGATGCATGTCAGCGTGTCCTAATTGCGTAGATCGATGTTCATGGTGTCAGTCACTGGATTGGCTGGTCCAGACTCGATTATCACAGATCGCCGTCATATACCTGGAATATTTCTGAGTCAGCGTTAAACAACAAACAACAGGTTTTCATGGAAGCATGCTTCACGTGAATTTTACTTTTGAATATTGTTAACTGAGTTTAGGGGTGGCTTTCGAGCTTAGTTTATAGATTGTTGCCAAGTGTACACCACGTGCTCTACGTGAACCTTATTTATCTTCAAAGTTAAGCCTGCTTTCTCATGTTCTTTGTTGTTGTTTTTGAAACATTCACCTGACATGAATCATCTGTAACAGCAGTACATGTTAATAATTTTTGTACAAACCTAATTATTAAACTGAAACGACGATATATGTTTTTATTGTGAAGAGCAAGCTGACATACAATCGCTTACATCCAAAGCGTGGATGAAAAACTATTAACCATTAACCGGGTTTAAATCAGTTTGAATGGGAATTTCACAAGTGATGACCTTGCCCTCCAAAGTCAATTTACCGTATGCTACAATTGTCACTTTATAATACATTTCATACAGTTTCGTGTCATGCATTTCTAAATTCCTTTACAGACACGTTCACTCAACTGGACATTACAGGAATGTGTGTGTGTGTAAAAGGCTCCGCGATTCGCTGTGCAGAGTTGCTTCCCTTGGGCACCCCAGAAACCTATGATTGTGGGTTCGAATCCCGGTTCGCCCAAATTATGTTTCTAGGTTTGTCAGCACCATATCCGTGCTCGTGGGTTTCACCGAAGTGGTAAACATCTGAGACCTGCATCACTTGGGGCTTTCCTCCCACATTAAGCTGACACGCCGCGATATAACTTGAATACTGTTAAAAGCGGCGTAAATACACTTCACTCACTACAGGGATGTGACGCAAATTACAAAAAAAAATTGAATGGATATCAGACACACAAGTCCTAAATACAGGCCTCGCTAATACTCATGTCGAATATACCTTGCACTTGCCGGAGCTTCAATCATGCCATTGAAAGATGTAGGTGTTTTTTTGTTTTTTGTGTGTTTGTGTGTGTGTGTGTGTGTGTGTGTGTGTGCGTGCGTGCGTGCGTGAATGCGTGCGTGTATGTATGCCTGCGAGTGTGCCTATTCGTCACTGGTGATTGTTGGGCGGGTAAATTTCTTTGTTAATTGCAATATTAATTAGTGAGTAAGTGAGTTGGGTTTGACGTCACTTTGAACAGTGTCTCTGTTACATCCTCGGGTGTCAGCTAAATCTGGGAGAATATCCAGCCATGGCGCAGGTCGATCACAAACGACTATCGCAACTCATTGTCAACATTATACCAGCCTGGAAATAAACTAGTCTTGGCTTGACAAACCAGCTGTGAGCGACGTTTTACAGCAATATTATTGTTTTGATACAATATCACCGACTGAGTTTTAGTTAGTGAGTGATTGAGTTTGGTGTCACGCCGCTTTTAGCAATATTCCAGCAATATCACGGCGGGGGACACCAGAAATGGCCTTCACGCATTGTACCTATGTCGGGAATCGAACCTGTGACGAGCGAACGCTTTAACCACTAGGCTACCCGACCGCCCCACTGAGTTTTAGTGTTGTTATACATCCCATATTAGGCATAATAACCTATACTAACGGAACAAATGACTGTGCTTCATATAATGTGGTACACATGTAATGTTTTTGAAAATAGCATAATAGTTGACCATTCGTCAGATCATTTTTGAATTATAACAAATTCATTGACAAAACCCGTACATGGTAACAGGAGACAGAGCAGAGCGACAGGCCCTGAAAGAAGGTTGGTTTCACAACTCAATTAACAATGTCACTATGGGTTGTGACATCATTTGAGTTGATTAAGACGAGTCGGTGAAGACACAAGATTATTGAAAACAGCCGACAACGGTATAAGGATCTATACCGAAACATCGCCTTTACAGTATTGAAGAAGTTGTTATCCATAAATTGTGTCTACTTTGACATCAGTCAACTTCTAAGTAATGCCTATCAAACAATTCATATATATTGAAAGATGCATATTCAATTTCAGAATAAGTTTATTTTCATTGAATTTTACTTATATATGAAGCACAGTTACTTTTTTCTGTTAGTATATATGTGTTTAGTATGCTTCATCACTACAAGTGGTGGACTCGTGAACATCCGGGTTAGAAATGGTCTTCGGCAACCCATGCTTGTCGCAAGAGGCAACTTAAGGGATCTGGTGATGCATGTCATTGTATTCCAAATTACGTAGATCGATGCTCATGACGTCAATCACTTGATTGTCTGGTCTAGACTCGATTATTTACAGACCGCCGTCATATAGCTGGGGTATTTGTGCGTGCTGTGTTAAACAACAAACAAATACATTACAAGGATGGCGACTATGGGATCATAAACAAATCAACATAATCGCGAGACTCTATTCCCGTCACGTAACAGTTGTGCACGTGCAAGAACAAACACGACACATGTAATGTCTGCAGGTGAACGTGGTCGGTATCCTCTTCTGTTCAGTGCATTAAGGGGGCGGTCGGGTAGCCTAGTGGGTAAAGCGTTCGCTCGCCACGCCGACGACCCCGGTTCGATTCCCGATATAGTTACAATGAGTGAAGCCCACTTCTGGTGTCCCCCGCCGTGATATTGCTGGAATATTGCTAAAGGGGCGTAAAAAACATACTCACTCATTCAATGCATTAAATTGTGTAAAGTTTTCGTCCCAAGTTCGTGTCAAGTAATGTAACACTGACACATTTTCAGTCTGGTCTTGCGCACGCCAACACTGTCTTTCATCAACGATTTAGGGTTATAAGCTATTAAAGGAATGGTCTGACACAGTTTCAATGAGTTATCTTTGTGATGCATACATCCAATCTGAAGTAACTTTTCATGCACACCGATATCTTACTAATATTTGCAAAATCCTTGCTCACGGACGAGGTGAGGTGAAATGGGGTTTAACGTCGCGTCCAAGATTATTGCACTTATATAGCGACGTGCATGCACCTGTGTGTGTGTGGCTGCTTGTACTAGTCCGGACTGATGCCGATTTATAGTGCTAGCCCAATGAGATACCATGCCGCAGTTTAACATAAATACCCTACACAGACACAGTATACTGACCTTGTTTTATCCTCTTAATGCCGAGCGCCAGACAGGGTAACAACAAGTACCATCTTTTAACGTCTTTTGGTATGACGCGGCCGGGGATCGAACCCCGGACCTTCCGCTCTCCGGGTGGACGCTCTACCACTAGACCACGGAGGCGGAGATACGTACAATGTAACAAATGTTATATTTGGGATAACACTTTATCAGTAAAGTACGGATTATCATACTCGTAGATGCGTACAGACAGTTGATTATTGTGATGCGTGTCAACACAGCATCCCTAAACCACACCATCTATATCCCCGCGGTAACATAATATTTCTGTGTGTAATTTTGCGTTTGGTTCCGCTGAGGTCGCTCATACACAGTAAATATCTTGTCAATAAATAAGTAGATTACTTTTCTCACCTAAAGTTAACTGTTACATTATCTACGGCGATTCATCATAGTCTTGCTGTAGCTCTCAAAGCTAGGCCCCCGTTTAACCAAGCGATCTTTGCGCCAAGACGATCGCTTCTCCTATGTTTTAACATGGACTTAAGACAGTCGCAGCACAGAGATCGCTTCGTGAACGGAGACCCGGAAATGTAACGCTCTTTGTTTAACACAATGAGTCACATTGTTTTTTTCTATACATTTGAGCCAAAGGGTGATTGATTTTGACAGTTACCTCAAGAACACAGCTGTGTACGTAAAGTCAAAAAGGCTAAGGACATTTTTAAGCTTGTTCACATTAATAGTCCTCAGATTGTAATCACATCGACGTCTACTGTTCGAAAATTTCCTTGTATGTTTGTCAGAGTTTTCAATCCATTCTATATATTCTTTAAATGTCATTATGAATGCGTATTATATTTTTTAATGTTGTTTTGAAGTGGATGGTTGTATCAGTGTACTCTTGTCACGCACACAGACGAGTTATTACAGTTGCTGTCGTCTATATGAGGAGCTACTCATGTACATCAAATTTAATATGTCCTGTGATGCAACCAATGGGCGTTGGGGGAATCCATAGCATAAACAAGGTCATGTGATACATTCTAATTACAACATTAATTGTTGATATTTTCGTAGACAGGGTTTGCGTATAGCATGTACAATGTGATACTTACACAATTAACAAGATTCTTTGTTGTTTAACGCCGCACTCAGCAATATTACAGCTATATGACGGCGGTCAACTAACAAGTGGGTTTGATTGCGGCACTGCCAAAAACACATTCCCTGATGATATAGGACTGGTATATCCCTTGGTGTACATTTTTAACAGAAATATAGAATGATTATGAATATATCCAAAGATGGCTAGCCCATGTTGAAAACCAGTTTGATATGTGACTCCCCAGATTTAGAAATAGCCACCAAGAACAAGTTTATAGTTGACATAGATCCAGACAATTTTAGATTTTTGATGGTCGGCATTTTGAATTTCAAAATGGCGTCTCACGCACATGGAATTTCACGTGGCTCCATTACCAAAACTGTTTATACAACATGTAAAAGTAACTGTGTGCCAAATTTGGTGCTGGTATCACAAAATCCACAATACTGTCAGATATGGGGTTATGCCGCTGCACTAGAAGACTTTGAAAGGCATTTAGAAGCGTGAGACACATAAGGAAGAATTTATATATGTCAACTTCTTATATTTCCAAGGTTCTCCACACCCACAATCATGCTGTCACCACACCTAAGGGTCGCAACTCCGCACACCTACAGCGACAGCGACTCGACCCTTCCCTTATCTCTCTCCTCTCCCCAACTCCCATCCCCTACATCTCTTCATCTCCTCATGTCAAAGTAAACACAAGCATCAGCATTCCCCCAACTGTCGATTGATATATCCATGTAAGATGGAAAGTTCCAGTGTGTATATGTGTCATTGCTAAACCATGGGCGTCAAATTCTAACTCATAGATAAGCTTTATCAATGCCGCCTTATATCTGCTAAAGAGGGTAGTCGAATGAGTACACCAATTAAAGGATGTTAAGGCCGTGGATGTATGTGCCCCGGTTACCGCTATGCACTGGTTCTGTCCCAATGGTTCGCACTGTACTTCATATATTAACGACACGCGTACTAATGCAAGCTGCGGCTGAAGATGTCTATGCGCGACGACAGAAGACGACATTGTGAAATGTATATAGGTCAGCTTTTCTATAGATCCTTTCATGGGTAAACGTTTACTTTCACAGCCATACAAACCTCGGAAATGTGAAGAGGAAGACAAATATTTTATTAAGATGTCACGTGTTTGTACATACATGAAAGTTACATACTTTGATATGACAGTATATATTACAATAACCGACACCCGGCCTATGAGACATCAAACGTCATTTAAAAACATTATTATAATTGAAAGTTAAAACCAGGTGTTGGCACAGATGTTACAGCGTCACTTTAAAAGGTTTGTATTCATATATTATCATCCAAAACTGGCTCCCACAGGAGATATCGCTTGGATTAGATCACGCGATATCTACACTGTAGATATCGCTGCAATGAAATTACATCACAATGCTTTGCAGACCATTGTGACGTCACCGGTTACCATGACATCACAATCAAATAACATCACTAATGGCTCTGCTACTGAAGCTGTTAGCAGTACTTTCTACACTTAAGACACTGCTAATTACTGTCTACAAACTGAAAAGGTTGGAAGAATGATGTCGGATGATAAATAAAATCTCACCCTCGTGTCTTTTGATATCAAATATATCAACAATCGTTGATAGAAGCGGCAAAAATCCTCGGCAAGCCTCGGAATGTTTTCACTTTTATCAACTCGTGTTGATATATTTGATATCAAAAGACACTCGGATGAGATTCTCTATTTACAATACAGCGAGTTTATCTTTTCGACGTCAAAACATTAAAACATGCGGCTTGGGGTTTAACAAACACCCATTTCCCATAAGAAAGATAATCTGATCAGCAGGAGGTATTTTTATGAAAGAGGGCTCGAAAGATATAGCTTCCTTCAACAGATCGTATATAAAATCAGAATAGAAATTACAGCTCCATCAACCTGCACAGTATTCGTGTGACTGTGTGTGTGTGTGTGTGTGTGTGTGTGTGTGTGTGTGTGTGTGTGTGTGTGTGTGTGTGTGTGTGTGTGTGTTTGTGTGTTTGTGTACTAGTCCGGACTGATGGATTTATAGTGCCAGCACACTAAGATACCATGCCGCAGTTTAACATGAATACCCCACACAGACACAGTATACTCACTCCGAGCCGACCAGCCCTTGTTTTAGCCCCTTCATGCCGAGTGCCAGTCAGGGTAACAACAAGTACCATTTTTAACGTCTTTTGGTATGACGCGGCCCGAGATCGGACCCCGGACCTTCCGCTCTCCGGGCGGACGCTCTACCACTTTACCACGGAGGCGGTCTCTTGGGGCAGAGTACTCCAATCATCCAGGGGGCCCTAGGTTTTCATACAGAGTGTTAAAAGCATTATAAACCATACCACAAGCTAATTTAGACTTGCATATCCGAGCGCTGAGCTTACAGATTTAGCTAGTTCTGACACAGTAAAGTTTAAGTCCAGGTGTTCTTGAACCAAATACCTGAATATTTATAAGCATGAATAATTTCAGTGTGATCACAAATATTTGTGAAGTTAAATTCAGATCTTGCAACAGACTGAGGGCGATAGTGTACACATTCAGTTTTCGTAATATTTACTCAGAGTCACCTCTGCGGGAACCAGCGAGCTACGCAATCCAACATGCGCTGCAACGAATTCTCATCTCGCTCAATAAGCGCGACGTCGTCTGCATACAATAATATACTCACAGTGAGCCGTCCAGCTGAATACTAGAGTGAGTGAGTGAGTGAGTGAGTGAGTATGGTTTTACGCCGCTTTTAGCAATATTTCAGCAATATTACGGTGGGGTACACCAGAAATGGGCTTCACACATTGTACCCATATCGGGAATCGAACCCGGGTCTTCAGCGTGACGAGCGAACTCTTTAACCACTAGGCTACCCGACCGCCCCCTGAATACTAGAAGTTAAGCTATTGATTTCTTCAGCCAAAACATTAAACTGAAACTGAAACTGAAAAGAGTGTTGGTGACAGCACACGCCCCTGACGCACCCCTGACCTCACAGGGAAGAAACCGGAGTTAGAATGATTTACACGAAGTACCCTGGGACATGATCAAGGGTGTAGAATTTCGGAGGGATCTTCCCGTCTACCCGGCACCTTTGTTCGGAGACATGAAATCTTTTTTTTTTGTGACATAGTATCCGGGGATATAAGACAAGCAAGATAACACAGCACTGTACAGTTCCATCGGCATGTTTTATTTCTAATAATTAACATGTGTGTGTGACAATCAATAGAGTCATAACACCTTGCTGTCAAACGTTCATCAAATGTTCAATTTTCCAGAAAATATGTGAGGGTGAAACAAGAGCTAGTCGTTTTCTTCCTTATGTTATCAATCTAAGATGTGGGTCGGTCGAAAAATAATTGTTATGAATTTATTTGTTGAAACTACTTGAGCATAGTTGACCATTACAGAAATTTGGCCAAGTTTAAACAAAGCTTCATGTAAATCAATAAATAACGGTAAGTGGCAAATTACCTTACACTGACCTGCCCACTTGAAGTATCGATAAGAAAGACCAGTGAAACAGCGGTCGGGTAGCCTAGCGGTTAAAGCGTACGCTCGTCCCGAAGACCCGGGTTCGATTCCCGACATGGGTACATTGTGTGAAACCCATTTCTGGTGACCCCCGCCGTAATATTGCTGGAATATTGCTAAAAGCGGCGTAAAACCATACTCACTCACTCACTCAGAGTGACTGTATGATGAGATGGTTAGCAGCTCCAGACATTGGTGTTTACATTTCTCACAACAGTTGAGGTACAATCGAGCATGCCCTTTCTACGAAAATTTCAAACTGCGTTATACGACTCTAGCTCAAGAGTTGTTTGATCAGGATTACAACATTCAAGGACATGGTAAAGCTTTCAAAAGTTTGTTGGTGGACATGTGGAGGACATTTCTAAATTTTACGCGTCAATATTGAAAATGATTTCCAATACATTTCCCCAATTTGACTTGTACGCTGTGTTCCCATGTTTCATATGCTGATGGAATGATTTTAAAGGTTTTTATCGCTTATATGTTCTGACATTGTTTTATTGAGTTTCAAGTGTGGTTCGTGTCGATTAGATACATTGTTTATATTCAGTTTATCAGAATATGCAATGTTTGTTTCGTTTGCTGTGAATTACATATTGTAGTTCATACCAAGTATACTCAATAGGAACTGATGAAAACATGTCATTTATCAAGCTCCTTCCCAGCGCGTGACACCTTCGTTACACTCTCGGTAACACCGCTGCCACCAGTGTGGGCGCGGCCATTACAAGAATCTTGAAATTTGGCCTCTAACCCCAAATGAAGTAACGTTTATACTTTTGTTTATGTCTTTGGGAATGCCATCATAGTGAATTTTGAAAAAAGTTTACGACTGACCATGTTTTCCAGGTGAATTTACTTTGTTGTTTGTGTGATCAGATTGGTTCGAGATTGCAGACTAACAGAAAATCAAACAACTTCTCCCTTACATTCAATAACGTGATAGTTTTAATGAAATAGAAATTCAAATTGACAAACAAAGAAAGTAATTTAGCAGGTATGAAAGTATTCGGCGTCACGACAGTCGTCATTTGTTTGTAAAAATAACAGTCATTCGGGTGCGAGTTCAACTCCAAGCATGGTTGGGGCCACCTATTACAGTGGGGAGTTTTGACTGGTGGCAGCGATAGTACTGTCGTAACTGCTTTCGGGCGTCCGGTGCGACCCTACTACAGTTACTAAATGTATTGCTTTCCTGGTCATCATGGTCAATTACGCCATGACTTTGCCCCTCGCCTTGTCCGCAGCGGCTCGGCTCCGTCAAGGAGTGATTGGTCTAACGACGCTTACTCCAAGTTGTCTCTATCAGCATTCATACTCGCATAAGAAACGCAACATCAGCTTTATACTCACATAGTTTTACTTACTCTCAGCCCATCTATCAATACAGGACAGGATCAGACCGGCCAGACTCGTTACTACATAAGAAAACTTAGAACGATCGGGATTCGACTCGATCGATTGCAAACCGCGCTCTCTCCCCTAATGTTGAAGTCCGCCTCCGTGGCCTAGTGGTAGAGCGTCCGCCCGGAGAGCGGAAGGTCCGGGATTCGATCCCCGGCCGCGTCATACCAAAAGACGTTAAAAGATAGTGCTTGTTGTTACCCTGTCTGGCGCTCGGCATTAGGGGGCTAAAACATGGACTGGTCGGCTCGGAGTCAGTATACTGTGTCTGTGTGGGGTATTTATGTTAAACTGCGGCATGGTATCTCAGTGAGATAGCACTATAAATCGGCATCAGTCCGGACTAGTACAAGCAGCCACACACACACACACGTACATGCACGTCGCTATACAAGTGCAATAATCTTGGACGCGTCGCTAAACCCCATTTCACCTCACCTCACCTAATGTTGCAGATATCATTTTATAGTGACTTTGTCACATGTCACAGTACCTCATTTTCATTCGTTAAAAGGTAGATTTGACCATGAACTCATGTGGGTCGTAATCGGAAAAATACAGAAGCCTACGTGTAAGATTGTTCATCTCTCTATTGATTTTGTGACTCGCTCCGGAAGCTCCAAATGAAATATACCTTGAATCTCTCTGCTTGTTTCATTAACTAATGGACGATAACCTGGAACCAATCCAACGATAAATTTGAAAGGTCCAGAATACCTTGTGATAAATGTGAAATGTCTTTTATCTAATAATTCCTTTAGAACTAAAAGTTCTGTCACAAACTATATCTAATGCAACTCCTCATTGCAGCTATAACGGTCTTATTTGTTACCATTTTCTAATGTTTTTTAGGTGCATTTTTAACCTTATAACAGTACAGGGAGCTCCGCGAACGGGTTATCGCTGCGGGGTGCTTGGTCAGTTATATCTTACAAGGGGCAGCTTTGTGTCAGTGTGTGGCGCATCCGTAAACCTAAGCATTAACAAATATGGTCGTAATGCAACGGCATCTTAGGCATCCTCTGTATTGGTGGAGGCTTGTGGTGTTCACTGACGAGTCTCGTTTCAAGCTTTCGCCATCAGATGGTTGTCAACGTGTCTATCGACGTCAAATGAACGCTACGCAGATGCATGTGTTGTGAGAGGTATCGCTATGGCGGAGGCTCTGTCCTGATCTGGCGAGGCATCACGGCACAGTAAAAGAACACCTTTGATTTTCCTTCATGCTAAATTGAACGCCATTCGATACGGAGATGAAATCTTAAGAACAGTTGTTCTTCCTTTCATCCAATGTCATGGCCCCGGTAACATCCTACAGCAGGACAACGCACGTCCACTCACAGCACGTATTACTCAGCAGTTCCTCGAGCAACATCAGGTCGATCTTCTCGGCCAGCAAATTCACCCCTTTCACCGATTGAACAAGTCCGGGATGAAATGGATCTACGACTTCGACGTCAACCAAATCCGCCTGCAACGCTTCAGGATCTGCGGACAGAACTGATCAGAACCTTGGATGACATCTAACAAGCTTTTCCTGCCAGACTACTGTCATCCATGAGGCGTCGATTGTTGTTGTTGATGCAGCCGGTAGCCACACTCGATACTCAGCCTGTGACTTTCAAGTTTGACCCCTACGTAAGACTGGCATTCTGACGTCAAGGCAAAACAGCATTTGTCATTTTACTGTTCACGGTTGTGAATTTAAATTGTGAAACATAATTTATTTCGAATAAATTCCCACTGCATATTTTGTATCCTTATTTTTTACGGTGCAGTTTCTTTATATGGATTTATATGACTTAGCCATATAAAGAAACTGTGCATCGTAAAAATAAGGAACAATATTATATATATATATTCCCACAAGCAATACATATATACACACAATCCGGTCGACAACGCGTTCCGGAAAACAAATTTCCGTAATAGCGGGTATACCGGAATTTGTTGGCAGAATGACAACAGAATATATTGTCATCTCATCTTGTGTAAATAGGATGCTTCGTGTATGTGCAATTAGAGTAACCGGTTGAATTAAGTATGTCATGACATTTGAGTCAGCAAACAAACAGAGGTAGTTTGGAATGCCTGATCAACCTAGCTGCGACTGCCATGCATGTAAATTGCCCATCTTCCCGTTAACGTGAGTGGGTGAAACGCCGCTTTGAATAATATTGAGGTATATCACAGCGTAATGTGTGTGTGTGTGTGTGTGTGTGTGTGTGTGTGTGTGTGTGTGTGTGTGTGTGTGGTGGTTTGTGTGTGTGGTTAGTGTGTGTGTGTGTGGGGGGGGATGTGTGTGTGTGTGTGTGTGTGTGCGTGCGTGTTTGTTAATCCCGATGTGGTGTAGGTCCTAGACTTTTACCCCTTTGGTGAAACACGAGCGCATGTATGGCGCAGTAAAACCATGAATCATAATCATGGCGAACCTCGGATTCAAACCCACGGTCATGGGATCCGCGCAATGTTTGTGAGCATCCTTCCATAAGCGGATACGTCGAGATACTGTCCAAAACGGCGTTAAACCACACTCAGTCACTCACTCACACATTCCCAGGACATTAAGAACCACGTCGATTAACTACAGCTAGTAACTAGGGTTTGAATAGTTCCCAAATTTATACTCTCAGTTGTTAGGGAAAGCGGTCTGTAAACCTGTTGAACTATTCAAATGTGAAATCAGATTGTTCATATCTATACATGAATTAGTTTAAGCTTTAAATACGCTGGTATATCCACCCTGATACGGGACGTAATGCTGATATTGATTCAGTTCTACATAGTTTTGTTTCCCGATTACGATGAGATACTATCGATATCACAAAATCACGTTTAAGTACACGTGAACCTGTACAGCCCCTTATATAACAAGACGCTATTGGGTCGGGGGCTCGCCCGGCGACTGCACGAGCAGCACTTTAACCGGAATGACGAGGCAGTTCCTAGCTGCACTTGTCACGATCCTGCTGTCTGATAGCAGAGAGCCCACACTTGCACACTGTACTGATCATTATCACAATGTGGGATAACATAGTGGATAATGTCGTGTCGAAAACCGGGATTCCCCACATTGGTACAAATGTGAAAGGGGCACGGGTGGCCCAGTCGTCTAAGGCGCCGCGATTCGCTGTGCAGAGTCGCTTCACTTGGGCACGCCAGAAACCTATGATTGTGGGTTCGAATCCCGGTTCTCTTCGCTTGTGTTTCTAGGTTTGTCAGCACCATACCCGTGCTCGTGGGTTTCACCGAAGTGGTAAACGTCTGAGACCTGCATCACTTCGGGCTTTCCTCACACATTAAGCTGACACGCCGCGATATAAATGGAATACTGTTAAAGGCGGCGTAAAACCCAACTCACTCACTCACTTACAAATGTGAAACCCAGTACTGGTTTCTCCTTCCGCGGGCGTATTGCTAAAGCAGCCCAAGTCCCAACTCCCTCACTCACTCTATATATTGTCTGATGTCACGTTATGCATCTTTTTGATATATTCCCGCATGCCCCTTTTATCACAGTCAGGGTTGGATCATCACGAATGGAAAAAGAAATCGCCTGAGAGAATATTAGTTGACATCTCTAGATCATTATCTGAAAGAATTCACTGAGTAAATCACAAGTGAAGCTAAGGCATTTGCTTGGCTAACCAAGCAATACTTTTGCGTTCATGTTTCCACAAACGGAAAAAATAGGTCAGGCCCTCTACCGGACAACCGTTTCCTTATTGGCTGATAATGGGATGGGCGTGGCTTGTGTTGTATTTGTGCTCTGACCCACGTCACTGGTCGTTGTCTATAGCGGTCTGAGAAGATATATTGTTAATTTAATTATTAAGATTTGTTTTCGTTGATTGAGCTATAATTTTTTAATGTGAAGTTTACACGATATACGGCTTTTCCATTAGACGAGAGGCCGGTCACATGACCGCGAAACTGATGCTCATAAACGTATGAACGACACAACATTTGACCTTCATACGTTCTACACGGGACTGTATTCTTGAAATGACGTAAACATTGACGGACTATTTCCACATTCCTGGGAAACCCTTTGGGAATTCCCTTGTAGGAATACATACAGAACCATTGTTTCTGATCATTTAGACCCTTTAATCTTCAATTCATCATTTAAGTATCCATTGAGAAGGTCTGACTGCACGGTCGTTCACAAATACCCTCGCTACAACCCATCCTAGTGAAGAAAACGAACATATGCACATCCAAACTTTAGTGGTGCCGACCCGATCTGTGTCCAGATAGACATATACATCTACACCAATCCTTGAATTTACCTTAGTATTTATTTGACACATCTTTACAACCACCTATCAACGATCGGCCAATGGATCAATGATGACGAGGTGACGCTTGTAATCGCTACATGTTCATAGCAAGTTCGGGGCGCTCGGGTAGCCTAGTGCACGTGGTTAAAGCGTTCGCTCGTCACGCTAAAGACCCGGGTTCGATTCCCGACATGGGTACAATGTGTGAAGCCCATTTCTGGTGTCCCCCGCCGTGATATTGCTGGAATATTGCTAAAAGCGGCGTAAAACCCAAACTCACTCACTCACTCACTCATAGCAAGTTCGGAAATCTCACCGTCGCGTTTATCGTGTCGGCGCTTTCATTGTGACTGACTTAGTGAGATAATTCTTAGCAGACCCTTATCACCTAATGTTGGATATTACATTACATAATAGTATATGAATATATTTACTGTAAACAAATCACAACTTATGTCTATGTAGAACAATGTAAGCATACACACGTTCATATCACCTCTCCTTTTGAGGAACGACTTCCTTGAGATGGTTGTTGTGTCACACGTACCAAATATATTTGTGTTTAGAAGTACACCCTTCGGGGTAAATAAATAGTGAAATAAAAATGATAAAAACTGTCTTTCACTTTGTGTTATTTCATTGAAGTATAAAATAATGAGGCCCTTTACATTGAACGTCGTTGGAAGCTCTGACTAAGACTTCTGAAAAAAAAAATTCGTTTCAAAATTGGGATGTTCTTTATAGTTCTTATATCCTTAAATTCAGGGGTATATTAATATTTCATTCAGTTTAAAAATGTACAAATGTAGAACTGAACATTACGTCCATACTGTTTGGCCTTCTATGACGGTTCATACTCCAATGAACCCACACAAACTGCAATTCTTAAATATACGTGAACAAACGGAATGCAAACCTTACCACTGTGTTCGCACCGGTTTGTACGCTCTTACCTCAGTGAGTGAGTGAGTGAGTGAGTTGGGTTTAACGCCGCTTTTAACAGTATTCCGGTTATATCACGGCGTGTCAGCTTAATGTGGGAGGAAAGCCCGAAGTAATGCAGGTCTCAGACGTTTACCAGTTCGGTGAAACCGACGAGTAAGTGTATGGTGCTGACAAACCTAGAAACCTAATCGGGGCGAACCGGGATTCGAACCCACAGTCATAGGTTTCTGGCGTGCCCGAGGGAGGCAACTCTGCACAGCAAATCGCGGCGCCTTAGACGACTGGGCCACCCGTGCCCCCCTTATACCTTAATAATAACACAACCAAGATTGAAGTCTATTCTACAGTAACTTTGCAAGTTTTTGATAGTTGAGGGGCGTTTGGGTAGCCTAGTGGTTAAAGACCCGGGTTCGATTCCCGACATGAGTACAATGTGTGAAGCCCATTTCTGGTGTCTCCCGCCGTGGTATTGATGGAATATTGCTAAAAGCGGCGTAAAACCAAAACTCACTCACTCACTCATTTTGATTGTTGGAACTGGCCCAAAAAGGTATATTATCGTACTATAATGTATACTATTTAGATATCTCGTGCTCTATGAAAACTCTGTGCGCTATGTTAAATGGTCGCATGGCTGATAACTGTTGATATTTGAACTTGCCATCGATTATTTGCTATCATGCCTCTCGATATTTTCAAGGGTGTGGCGTCGCATAAATGATGAACATTTAGATTTTAACCTGTAGTATACATATACATACGTCACCGATTAAGAAAAAAATAATAATACAAGTTTTGAATGTTACAAAATATTATTTGTATCCTGGAGCAGATAGATCTGGTATAGAATTACAGCGTTCCATGCATTATTCGTCATGCCGACACATGGCGCGGAATCAATGTTAAGTATTGCGATGCATCGTCATCCGATGCATCGGTAGTTCTATGAATCGTTACCTGTGATTGTGGATTTGAATCCCGGTTCGCCCCGATTATGTTTCTAGGTTTGTCAGCACCATACCTAGGATTGTGGGTTCGAATCCCGGTTCGCCCCGATTCTGTTTCTAGGTTTGTCAGCACCATACCCTTACTCGTGGGTTTCACCGAAGTGGTAAACGTCTGTGACCTGCATCACTTCGGGCTTTCCTCCCACATTAAGCTGACACGCAGTGATGTAACTGGAATACTGCTAAAAGCGGAGTTAAACCCAACTCACTCACGCACCCACTCTATGCATCGTTATTTTCAGGATCAGTTAATACTTCACACATCAAACTGTATCAGTTGTGTTCGAAAATTGCTATGAAGTAATATCTGAATAAGTAAAGGGTATGTTTTTCTTTTATTTTAACGTGGTGTTATGGTGAATTTACCAATGGGATCGCTTCCTATTGAGCAGGAAACAGGTTTAAAAAACGTAGGCAGTCGGAATCAAAACCAGAGGTAGGCACGGGTATAAAAACTTCAACTTCACAATTTATCGGTGCAATGACCTGTTTTGATTTATACAACACCCCGTTTTGCGAATTCTGTCCCGCCGGCTGAGCGCCTTTATGACGAATAATTGTCACGATCTACAATAAATCTTGTATTGGTCGTGACTTGCAGTATCGCCAGCATTGAACGCCAGTAAGGCCAGATTCTCCATGAAAGCAAAACCCAACTGAGTAGGGCAGTTCCATTTTAACAATGTCCACCCATGACAGAGCACTTTCGATACAGATATATATAGATATCTCTAGCGTTATCCGACTCCATGCAGTCTCCGTAAAGTCACACTCTCCTACCCATGCATGTAGATTGGCCTGCATAACATCGACAAGCTCTCGACGAACAGATCCTGGTTTATGCAATCGGTAATTTGACCTGAATAAGCTGTACGTCAGTAGAAAGTTCTGCGCGTTTCTTCACTTCATAATCATGGCGACCAGGGATAAGGCAGCCGAGCAGCTAAATGAATTCAGCAAAGGACAGAAGGTAAGTTTGTTTGTTTGTTGGTGTTTTTTACGACCCAGGCAAAATTGTTCGGCCGTAATCGAGTCTGGGACGGACAAAGCAGTTTGTAACGTCATGAGCATCGTGTCATGATATCGAGGTGCAGTTACACGAATGGGCCGAAGTGATCGAGCCTACCACCATGGCCAGTGTGGTCGCCTCTCATCACCAGATCCCCATAGTACCCGTGTTCCTACCCGAGTTCATTGCTCTTTGCGATTTATCGCGATAAATCGCAAAGAATATTAAGAACGGGGCGTGGTTTATTTCACGATAAAACATTGTTCTATCATGACGTCATTGGAGATTCGACTTGTTGACGTCGTAAATTGGACGACGAGAGATAAGTGTCTAGTGAATTGTTTCTCATAGATGTAGTTGGGCAACGTAGATAAACGCAATGGATCGCATCCAAAAATGGGAGAGATATGAAATTTACACCCCTCTTAACTTGTCCGACATTGCCGAGGTCGGATTCTATTCAGGCAGGACCGCCTCCGTGGTCTACTGGTAGAGCGTCCGCCCGGACAGCGGAATGTCCGGGGTTCGATCCCCGACCGCGTCATACCAAAAGACGTTGAAAGATGGTACTTGTTGTTACCCTGTCTGGCGCTCGGCATTATGGGGCTAAAACAAGGACTGGTCGGCTGGGAGTCAGTATACTGTGTCTGGGTGGGGTATTCATGTTAAACTGCGGCATGGTATCTCAATGAGCTAGCACTATAAATCGGCATCAGTCCGGACTAGTACAAGCAGACACACACACACACACACACACACACACACACACACGTGCATGCACGTCGCTTATATAAGTGCAATAATCTTGGACGCGACGTTAAACTCAATTTCACCTCACCTCACCACCTATTCAGGCATGGTTTGTTCTCCCTGCGGTGTTTGTATGCTAAACAACGGCCGAGAGTCGTTTATTTCTTAAATATAACTGTGTAAGAGAATATTTGTGATTGGTCAATCAAGGTTTCTAATAAAAACTTGGAAATGTAGAAATTCCAGGCTCGATTGTAGCACCACAAGTGGCTTTTACGAGCTATGTCCCTTTTATGTCAATCCAGTTGACCAATCAGATTCCATCTCTCATATCTCTTGCCTTTCCTTCAAACAAAACGGCGGCACCTAGTCAATACGATCTCATCGATAGTCAAAATCTTTATTGTAATTGTAATTAAAAATCACTTGAGCACCTTTTGCAAAATATCTGTCGACGCCCAGTTGACGGTACACATCCTTTGCAAATCCTGCAGTCGACCGAAATCTGCAAGTTTTTTACGAACCGGATGTCTAGTTCGCTGGGCGTTTTGATTGGACTATGCATAGACTCGTTAGTCCGGCCAAAATGTCTCTGTGGAAGTCCAACCTAGTTCGGCAAGGGTGAAAACTGGACTGTCATAGTTAGTAAACGCCCTTGCCTCGGGAAGATGTCTGGGACACAAGTCAATACAGACAGACAGACAGACATTTTTATTTGCATGAAGGCCATCAGGCCCATAGTACAAAAAGATTTACAAGTACCATTTTACAGGGAGTTATTTCTTAAGGGAAGATAAACAGGTGCTTTATCTTCCTGTGAAGATACAATTCAGGAACCTGGCAAAGTTTTACATGACATTAACATTTGTTGACTGACATATTCTTTGTAATGAATAATAGTTATCACAAGTCAATACAGGTAAAATTATTCGCAATTTAAAATTTTTGAAGGGGAATGTGTTTCCCATCAAAATGGGACTCTGTAGTCGTGGTTACAAACATATGTTCGGATATGCAATAGTAATAATGAATAACGTAAGGGTATCATCATCTAGTCGTCGGTTGGTCATCACGATAAATGTCCTCGATTATATTCCTGTCGCACGTGGGCTGTGTGGTAGCCTAGTGGTTAAAGTGTTTGCTCGTTACGCCGTAGGCCTGGGTTCGTTCCCTACATATGCTCAATGTGTTAAGCTCATTTCTGGAGCCCCCTGCCGTTTTGTTGCCAGAGTATTGCCAAAAACGGCATGAAACCATTTTCACTCACTCCTGTCGGGTTTTGAGTGAAGACTGTTCGCTATGAACTAGTCATATCTTTCTTTAGTTTGGAAGAATGTTCACCTACCTCTGAAGGCAATTCTTACACTCACAGATAAAAATCTCCATATGCAATTCAAATTCAAAGGTTGGACCTTCTTGCATATTATCGCAATTATTAAAATATATACAAATGTTCGTGAATTGGATCATCTATGCGTCTGTACTTTCATATCCTTTATACGCCGTGCTCTTTTGTAGAAACCGGATGTCCTCACAACAGGCACAGGTGCACCTGTGGGCCGTAAGACAGCCACCATGACTGTGGGACCACAGGGGCCTGTGTTGTTGCAGGACTTCGTGTTCACGGACGAGATGGCGCATTTCAACAGAGAGAGGATTCCTGAGAGAGTCGTGCATGCTAAAGGAGCAGGTACTTGCTGAGTGAGTGAGTGAGTGGGTGGGTGGGTGGGTGGATGGGTGAGTGAGTGAGTGAGTGAGTGAGTGAGTGAGTGGGTGGGTGGGTGGGTGTGTGAGTGGGTGAACGCTTGGATGAGTGAGTGAGTGAGTGTGTAAGTGCTTGGATGAGTGAGTGAGTGCTTGGATGAGTGAGTGAGTGAGTGAGTGGGTGGGTTGGTGGGTTGTTGAGTGAGTGAGTGAGTGAGTGAGTGAGTGAACGCTTGGATGAGTGAGTGAGAGTGAGTGCTTGGATGAGTGAGTGAGTGAGTGTGTGAGTGCTTGGATGAGTGAGTGAGTGTGTGTGTGAGTGCTTGGATGAGTGAGTGAGTGAGTACTTGGATGGGTGAGTGAGTGAGTGAGTGAGTGCTTCGATGAGTGAGTGAGTGAGTGAGTGCTTGGATGAGTGGGTGAGTGAGTGAGTGTGTGAGTGCTTGGATGAGTGAGTGAGTGAGTGAGTGCTTCGATGAGTGAGTGAGTGAGTGAATGCTTGGATGAGTGAGTGAGTGAGTGCTTGGATGAGTGAGTGAGTGAATGAGTGAGTGAGTTGGGTTCGCGCCACTTTGAACAGTGTTTCAGTTGTAACATGGCAGCGGAATGTGGGATGAGATCCTAAAGTGACCCCTGTCATACACGCTTACTAGTGCTGAAACTCTCGAACACGGGTACTGAAGCAACTGACCAAGGATCATAATCAGGGATGAGGGACGCAACTGTGACACAACAATGAATTTTTTTTTTTTTATAAGAATACAGACATTAATGTATTTATTTTATAAAGTAATTAATTTAAAGTGTATTTTTTTTTAAAATCATGATAATAAAATATTTATGTTGAACAAACCCATCTGACCAATTCTGATCATTGTGAGGAATATATTTTGATATATACATATATATATACTTGTTTTAATTAGTTTTTTGTTGTTGATATCATTTCAGGGGCGTTCGGCTACTTGGAAATAACACACGACATCACCAAGTATTGTAAAGCAAAGGTATTTGAACGTGTTGGCAAGAAGACGCCACTTGCGATCAGGTTTTCAACTGTAGGTAAGCATGTCAAGTGACTGTCTGGTAAAGTAAATAGATGGGTGCAGTGTCGTTTTTGTCTCCGGTGTTTTCGTGTCGCGACAACCCGTGTACCCGCTCCAAGGCCACCTGCATAGCAGGGGTATGAATAACAGGAAGCTTGCACACTCTGTCCCTGAATACATTCACGTCTATTTATTCAAGGGCGTGAAGTTGAAACAATGGCCGACGGGAGGTCAGGAAATTCGTCGTTGCACTCGTGACTTTAATATCTGTGAAGGCAAGCTCTGCACTTCTCACTGCACGCAGTGAATACTGATTAATGTTCTCTACTGCAGAACTAAAAAACAGAATCAGTAGCTTGTGATTCAATGAGAGAGTGAGTGAGTGAGTGAGTGATTGTAGTTTCTGGGCATAGCATATAATATGAATAATATACCCCCAAAGAAGCTGAGGGTTTAATTTGAAATCTCAGAATGATGTCCGCCCCCTCCACAACCCCTTCATTTTTCTTCCATGTGTCTTGTCTTTAAAATGCATTGTAGACCTGCAGCACCATTGTCTTTCTTCATTTAATGTATGTTTAGTGTACATGTATGATGTGTGTATTCATGATAGCGTGCTTACATGTGTGTATTCATGATGTGTGTATTCATGATAGTGTGTATTCATGATGTGTGTATTCATGATGTGTGTATTCATGATGTGTGTATTCATGATAGCGTGCTTACATGTGTGTATTCATGATGTGTGTATTCATGATAGTGTGTATTCATGATGTGTGTATTCATGATGTGTGTATTCATGATAGTGTGTATTCATGATGTGTGTATTCATGATGTGTGTATTCATGATAATGTGTATCCATGGTGTGTGTATTCGTAATGGTGTGTAGTAATGATTGTGTGTATTCGTGATGTGTACATTAGAGTGTAAATTCATATTGTGTGTATTTGTGATAGTGTGTATTCATGTATGTATTCACGCTGGTGTGTATGCACGGTGTGTGTATTCATTATGTTCGATTCATGATGTGTACATTATAGTGCGTATTTATGATGTAAACATTAGCGTGTGTATTCATATTGTGTGTATTTGTGATAGTGTGTATTCATGTATGTATTCACGCTTGTGTGTATGCATGGTGTGTGTATTCATAAAGTGTACATTATAGTGTGTATTCATGATAATGTGTATTCATGTATGTTTTCACAATTGTGTCTTCATGATAGTGTCTATTCATGGTTGTGGGTATTCGTGAGGATGTGCATTAATGATAGTGTGTATTCACGATTGTGTGTATTCATGATAGTGTATTAAGGGTACTTTGTATTCATGATAGTGCGTAGGAATGGTAGTGTGTATTCATGATGGTATGTAGTAATGGTAGTGTGCATTCATGATGGAGTGCAAAAATGGTAATGTGTATTCATGATGGTGTGAAGTAATGGTAGTGTGAATTCATAATGATGTGTAGTAATGGTAGTGTGTATTCATGATGGTGTGAAGTAATGGTAGTGTGTATTCATGATGGTGTGTAGTAATGGTAGTGTGTATTCATGATGGTGTGTAGTAATGGTGGTGTGTATTTATGATGGTGTGTAGTAATGGTAGTGTGTATTCATGATGGTGTGTAGTAATGGTAGTGTGTATTTGTGATGGTGTGTAGTAGTGGCAGTGTGTATTCATGATGGTGTGTAGAACTGGTAGTGTGTATTCATGATGGTGTGTAGTAATGGTAGTGTGTATTCATGATGGTGTGTGGTAATGGTAGTGTGTAGTCATGATGGTGTATAGTAATGGTTGTGTGTATTCATGGTGGTGTGTATTCATGGTAGAGTGTATTCATGAAGGTGTGTAGTAATGGTAGTATGTATTCATGATGGCGTGTAGTAGTGGTAGTGTGTATTCATGATGGTGTGTAGTAATGGTAGTGTGTATTCATGATGGTGTGTAGTAATGGTAGTTTGTATTCATGATGGTATGTAGTAATGGTAGTGTGTATTCATGATGGCGTGTAGTAGTGGTAGTGTGTATTCATGATGGTGTGTAGTAATGGTAGTGTGTATTCATGATGGTGTGTAGTAATGGTAGTTTGTATTCATGATGGTGTGTAGTAATGGTAGTGTGTATTCATGATGGTGTGTAGTAATGGTAGTTTGTATTCATGATGGTATGTAGTAATGGTAGTGTGTATTCATGATGGTGTGTAGTAATGGTAGTGTGTATTCATGATGGTGTGTAGTAGTGGTAGTGTGTATTCATGATGGTGTGTAGTAATGGTTATGTTTATTCATGATGGTGTGTAGTAATGATAGTGTTTATTCATGATGGTGTGTAGTAATGGTAGTGTGTATTCATTATCGTGTGTAGTAATGACAGTGTGCTTTCATGATGGTGTGTAGAACTGGTAGTGTGTATTCATGATGGTGTGTAGTAATGGTAGTGTGTATTCATGATGGTGTGTAGTAATGGTAGTGTTTATTCATGATGGTGTGAAGTAATGGTAGTGTGTATTCATGATGGTGTGTAGAACTGGTAGTGTGTATTCATGATGGTGTGTAGAACTGGAAGTGTGTATTCATGATGGTGTGTAGTAATGGTAGTGTGTATTCATGATGGTGTGTAGTAATGGTAGTGTGTATTCATGATGGTGTGTAGTAATGGTAGTGTGTATTCATGATGGTGTGTAGAACTGGTAGTGTGTATTCATGATGGTGTGTAGAACTGGTAGTGTGTATTCATGATGGTGTGTAGAACTGGTCGTGTGTATTCATGAAGGTGTGTAGTAATGGTGGTATGTAATCATGATGTTACGATAAGCATGAAACAATCGTCCTTTACGAAAGAACTTTCTCCGACATATTCCTACACTGACGACTTATAGGTGGAGAGAAGGGGTCGGCGGACACGGCCAGGGACCCCCGGGGGTTCGCCATTAAGTTCTACACTGATGACGGCAACTGGGACCTGGTGGGCAATAACACTCCCATCTTCTTCATAAGGGACCCTATGCTGGTGAGTAGAAGAACAATGCTATAACTATAACTTCTTCAAGAATAGTGTAACGGAAGTAGAATAATGGTCCAACAATTGTATAGACAGTGTAGTAAAAACTACAGTAGAACAATAGTGGAACTGTATTAGAAGAATAGACCACAACAAAAGAAATGTACCAAGGCGTAAGTAGAACAAAAGAAGATTGTAGTAGACAATGGTAAACCTCTGGTAGAACAATATTTCAACAGTTGTAGTGAGTGTGTAGGGTTTAACGCCGCTTTTAACAGTATTACAGTCATATCGCGGCGTATCAGCCTAATGTGGGAGGAAAGTCCCAAGTGATGCAGGTCTAAGACGTTTTCTACTTCGGTGAAACCCACGAGCACGGGTATGGTGCTGACAAACCTAGAAACATAATCGGGGCGAACCGGGATTCGCACCCACAATCATAGGCTTCTGGCGTGCCCAAGGGAGGCAACTCTGCACAGCGAATTGCGGCGCCTTAGACGACTGGGCCACCGGTGCTCCACCAACAGTAGTAAAACAGTTGACCAACAATAGATCACTAGTAGATCTACTAGTGTAAATCAACACCAGAACAATCCCGACGTTGTCATGAATATGATTACATCCGACTTCTAAATGCCTACAAACATCTATAATTGTTTTTGGAATTTAATCGTTTCTTAATTCCAGTTCCCCAGCTTCATCCACACCCAGAAGAGAAACCCCGTTACCAACCTGAAGGTATGACGCTCTGTGACGCCTCAAGGTAGTTGATAGGCATGTTCTGAAGTGCGGCCTCCGGTATTTTACCATGGACTTCCTAATTGTCATAGGGTAGCCATACACTTGTTTCGCTTAATGCAATTTTGTCTTACTGTACAGAAGAAAAAAATACCCATGATATATATCACTGTTACTGTATGTGGGCAAGTTAACTAAAGTCGAGTGTTGAGAAGGTTAGAGTGGATAAAGGGTAGCTAATGGCTTGCATTTACCTATAAGCTGATGGATTTCAAAGGGTTCTTCCCCGGCACACACAGTAAATAATTTGAATTTTTTCAGTAACCCTATACAAAAGCGTGTTGTATAGATATTCCGTGTTTGAGTGAGGTAGATTGTCCACAGGACCCCGATATGTTCTGGGACTTCATCACGCTGCGTCCTGAGACCACCCACCAGGTATCCTTCCTCTTCTCGAACCGCGGGACCCCAGATGGTTATCGCCACATGAACGGCTACGGCAGCCACACTTTCAAGATGGTCAACGCCAAGGGGGAGTGTGTGTACTGCAAGTTTCACTTCAAGGTAAGCTTACTTCTGAAAATTGAATTTACGTACGTACCCCAGTGATGACCCGGGTTAGAAATGGCCTTGAACACCCCATGCTTGTTGGAGGTGACTAACGGATCGGGTGATCAGATATCTTGATTGATGCATGTCATCGTATCCCAGTAGCGTAGATCTATGCTCATGATGCCAATCACTGGATTGTCTGGTTGATTATTTAAATTCCGCAGCATATAGCTTGAATATTGCTGGGTGCGGCGTTAAACAACAAGCAAACGCTATCCGTGGAGACTCTGGGGAAGGATATGTCACTTCTACCTCGGGGGCACGGGTGGCCCAGTCGTCTAAGGCGCCGCGATTCGGTTTCACTGAAGTGGTAAACGTCTGAGACCTGCATCACTTCGGGCTTTCCTCCCACATTAAGCTGACACGCCGCGATATAACTGGACTACTGTTAAAAGCGGCGTTAAACCCAACTCACTCACTCACTCCCTTCTACCTCAGGCGACTGGTGTGTCATCTTTCCTTTGTTGCTTGGGTCATCATTTGTGTCTTCAATAACTGGGTTATGTCGTCTAAGTCTCGACTTCTGCCAGATGACAATGATGCAACTGGAGTATTATAGACTGCGGTGTTAAACAATATTCACTCTCCCCGACTCGTAATTACTCAACTGGTCGTAGAAGGGCAGTTGACATTGCACATCCCTTTTGTATAGATGTTGTCGCGAACACCTGGTATCATCACAATTTGATAGTGATTAATAAACACATGCTCATGATATAGTCGGAATCGTACTATCGATATTGCTATTGGATATGGAAAAGGTTTTGTCGCTTTATTTACATTTGTAGGCATAGAAACAGCTGAGGCGAAATGGGGTTTAACGTCGCGTTGAAGATGATTGCACTTATACGACGTGCATGCATGCGTGCGTGTGTGCGTGCGTGCGTGCGTGCGTGTGTGCGTGCGTGTGTGTCTGTCTGTGTGTGTGTGTGTGTGTGTGTGTGTGTGATTGTATTAGTCCGGACTAATGCCGACGATTTTAAGGTTCTAGCCCACTGAGATACCATGCCGCAGTTTAACATGAATATTCTGACTGCTAGCCGACCAGCCAGGCAGGGTAACAATAGGTACCATTTGTTAGCGTCTTTTTGGTATGACACGGCCGGGGATCGAACCCCGGACCTTCCGCTTTCCGGGCGGACACTCTACCACTAGTCGGAGGCGGTCCATAAAACAGAAATCAGCCAGGATTTATTGTGTATTAGTAAGTTTGTATGAGTTTTTAAATTGTTTCATTTATATTAACACATGTTGTGCATTGTGCATTGTGCCATAAATGTTGTATGGATTTGGAAGCAGGATGACTCTCAATATGAATAGTACATGGGTTGGTTAAAACAACAGAACCCCTTCCCCTGAACAGCTTGATAGTGTGACGTCACTTTTCGCCGTCAATTGCGGTCGTTCTTCATATCACGAAAAACTCGTCTTGTAAATAGTCAGTCTAAATATACGCTATTCCTTATGACGGCCTCATCATTATCTTACTCACTCACTCATCCTACCGCATGTCAACAGACAAACCAAGGCATTAAGAACTTGACAGGAGCCCAGGCTGACAAGCTTGCCAGCGATGACCCCGACTACGCCACACGTGACCTGTACAACGCCATCGCCGGGGGCAAGTACCCATCCTGGTCTGTCTTCATCCAAGTGATGAACTTCAAGGATGCTGAGAAGCTGAAGTGGAACCCTTTTGACCTCACCAAGGTAGGGAACCCACCGTGATCATGCATCCTTTCATTACTTCATCAAGGAGACCTTGACCTCATACATACCCCGTCATGACCCCACCAAGAAAGGGCACCCAGTGGCCTCATGCATCCTGTCGGGAGACCCTTGACCTCATATATACCCTGTCATGACCCCACCAAGGAAGGGCACCCACTGTCCTCATGCGTCCTGTCGGGAGACCCTTGACCTCATATATACCCCGTCATGACCCCACCAAGGAAGGGCACCCACTGTCCTCATGCGTCCTGTCGGGAGACCCTTGACCTCATATATACCCCGTCATGACCCCACCAAGAAAGGGCACCCACTGTCCTCATGCGTCCTGTCGGGAGACCCTTGACCTCATATATACCCCGTCATGACCCCACCAAGAAAGGGCACCCACTGTCCTCATGCGTCCTGTCGGGAGACCCTTGACCTCATATATACCCTGTCATGACCCCACCAAGGAAGGGCACCCACTGTCCTCATGCGTCCTGTCGGGAGACCCTTGACCTCATATATACCCTGTCATGACCCCACCAAGGAAGGGCACCCACTGTCCTCATGCGTCCTGTCGGGAGACCCTTGACCTCATATATACCCCGTCATGACCCCACCAAGGAAGGGCACCCACTGTCCTCATGCGTCCTGTCGGGAGACCCTTGACCTCATATATACCCCGTCATGACCCCACCAAGGAAGGGCACCCACTGTCCTCATGCGTCCTGTCGGGAGACCCTTGACCTCATATATACCCTGTCATGACCCCACCAAGGAAGGGCACCCACTGTCCTCATGCGTCCTGTCGGGAGACCCTTGACCTCATATATACCCCGTCATGACCCCACCAAGGAAGGGCACCCACTGTCCTCATGCGTCCTGTCGGGAGACCCTTGACCTCATATATACCCCGTCATGACCCCACCAAGAAAGGGCACCCACTGTCCCCATGCATCCTGTCGGGAGACCCTTGACTTCATATATACCCTGTATACCCATGAAGATCCGGGGTATAATAGGTCTTCTGCAACCCATGCTTGCCTTAAAAGGCGACTATGCTTGTCGTAAGAGTCGACTAACGGGACCGGGTGGTCAGGCTCACTGACTTGGTTGATGCATGTCATCGATCCCAATTGCGTGGATCGATACTCACGATGTCAATGACTGGATTGTCTGGTCAAGGCTCGATTATTTACAGACCACCGTCATATAGTTGGAATATTGCTAAGTGCAGCATGTAACAACAAACACACAAAACAAAAACCTAAGAAGTACTCCTTTGCAGGGATCGACATTAAGCATGCACGTAAATGTGTCTTTGTCATCACCTCGATGTCAAACGTTACGGATTTAGGAGACCCCTATTTTACAATAATATAACAACAAACCCAGGAACCTTTTAAAATTGTAACACTTTTTTTACCTCACTAATGTATGCCATCTTTTGACCTATTTCTCGTCATGACCTAACCACGGTATGCCTTCCTTGGACATCATACTTCCCGACATGACCTAGACATGACCTAGACATGACATACCTACTTCCTTGGACATCATATTCCCCTACATGATCTAACCATGGTATGACATCCTTGGACATCATATTTCCCTACATGATCTTACTATGGTATGACATCCTTTGACATCATATGTCCAGACATGACCTAATCATGGTATGACATCCTTTGACATCATATTTCCCTACATGATCTTACCATGGTATGACATCCTTTGACATCATATTTCCCTACATGATCTAACCATGGTATGACATCCTTTGACATCATATTTCCCTACATGATCTTACTATGGTATGGCATCCTTTGACATCATATTTCCCGACATGACCTAGACATGACATGCCTTCCTTTGACATCATATTTCCCTACATGATCTAACCATGGTATGACATCCTATGACGTCATATTTCTCGACATGACCTAACTATGGTATGACCTCCTTTGACATCATATTTCCAGACATGACCTAATCATGGTATGACATCCTTTGACATCATATTTCCCTACATGATCTTACCATGGTATGACATCCTTTGACATCATATTTCCCTACATGATCTTACCATGGTATGACATCCTTTGACATCATATTTCCCTACATGATCTAACCATGGTATGACATCCTTTGACATCATATTTCCCTACATGATCTTACTATGGTATGGCATCCTTTGACATCATATTTCCCGACATGACCTAGACATGGCATGCCTTCCTTTGACATCATATTTCCCTACATGATCTAACCATGGTATGACATCCTATGACGTCATATTTCTCGACATGACCTAACTATGGTATGACATCCTTTGACATCATATTTCCAGACATGATTTAACCATGATATGACATTCTTTGACGTCATATTTCCCTACATGACCTAACCATGGTATGACATTCTTTGACATCATATTTCCCTACATGATTTAACCATGGTATGACATCCTTTGACCTCATATTTCCCTGATTTGACCACATAGTGCCCGCCATTGCCAACCATGGTATGTCATCATCCTTAATAGTAATCCCCATAGTTCACATGGCCCTCGATATGACCAGACAGTTGACGTTTGTTGTTGACTGTTGTAGGTGTGGCCCCATGGAGAATACCCCCTCATCCCTGTTGGTCGCATGGTACTTGACAAGAACCCCAAGAACTACTTTGCTGACGTTGAACAGATCGCCTTCTCCCCGGCGCATATGGTGACAGGTATCGAGGCCAGCCCCGACAAGATGCTGCAGGTGAGTTGAATCAGCGGGGTAATTGTGTAGTTCATATACTGACGTGTTACACGTGGTCAGGCCGGCCAGGTAATTGTGTCTGTTATAAACTGACGTGTTACATGTGGTCAGATCGAACAGGTAATTGTGTCGTCCATATACTGATGTGTTACATGTGGTCAGACCGGCCAGGTAATTGTGTCATTCATATACTGACGTGCTACACGTGGTCAGGCCAACCAGGTAATTGTGTCGTTCATATACTGACGTGTTACATGTGGTCAGACCGGCCAGGTAATTGTGTCGTTCATATACCGACGTGTTACATGTGGTCAGGCCAATCAGTTAGTTATGCTACAAAAAAAGATATGATCGATAGATCTCACACAGCACACACAATACTAAGCTTCACGAGAAAAATCGATTATTCTTTTCATATTGATTTCTCACAGTAAAATATCAGATATGAATAAAAACCAATCAGAAACTGTATGTGAAGTATTCATTGGTGTAAGCATTATTGAAGTTAACAGGTGTTCCGGTAGCCGTGCCTAACCAGTGAATCAGATTGGTTGGTTTGTTGTTTATCGCCGCACTCGGCAATATTCCAGGTATATGACGGCGATCTGTAAATAATCGAGTCTGGACCAGACAATCCTGTGACTAATATCATGGGCATCGATCCACGCAATTGGGACCGATGACATGTATAAACCAAGTCAGTGAGCCTGACCACCTTATCCCGTTAGTCGCCGTTTACGACAAGCATAGTCACCTTTTTACGACAAGCATGGGTTGCTGAAGACCTATTCTACCCCGGATCTTCACGGGTCCAGGAAATCAGTGAAAGATGTTTGAAACGTTCCTGTTTATTACGTTTTCAGGGCCGCCTCTATTCGTACTCGGACACCCACCGGCATCGTCTCGGCAGCAACTACCTGCAACTGCCCGTCAACTGCCCCTACAACACCCGCCTCAGCAACTACCAGAGAGACGGCCCTCAGTGCGTGGACAACAACCAAGGTTAGGGAGACATGTGTGAGTGAGTGAGTTAGTGGGTGAGTGAGTGAGTGTTTGAGTGTTATTTAATGCTGCACATTTAATATTCATTTGACAGAGGTCTGTACATAAACAAGCTTGATCAGACAATCCAGTCATTGATATTACGCGAAACATTCAACACTTTCGGGTCACCTTCACACAATCAACCATGTAACCCTGACGTCTCCTATCCCAGCGTTTGTTGCTAGAGAACATTTCCAACCCTACTGGTTCCCAATGTAGTCGCTTCTGTCGACTACAATTGGGGTGCTGGGGTCCCCACTGTCTCATATATAGGTAACATAGCTACGGACGAGTGAGTATGATTTGACACCGCTTCTAGAAGTATTCCAGGACGTGAGACGGCAAGAAATCCAATACTGGGCTTCACACGTTACAAATGTGGGAATCGAACCTGGGTCTAGGGTGTTGCGAATGAACGCTGAACAACGAGTTCAAGATACAATTTTATACGAACCACATGACAGTGATGGTGTTGTGACGTGATCTATATGGCACAATTGACAAACTATAAAAGTGTCTATCTCAGTCATTTAGAACATGACCTTCATCATATTACTTATTTTGGATTCTTGACTCTCTTTCCCACCAGCTGGCGCTCCTAATTATTTCCCTAACAGCTTCTCCGGCCCCCAAGAGGACCCCAAGTGTATGGAGTGCCCTTTCAAGCTCACTGGAGACGTCGCCAGATACAGCACGGCGGATGAAGACAACTTCAGCCAAGTCGGCATCTTCTGGAAAAAGGTAAATGCTCAGAAACACACAATCACACAATCAATGATAGTGTCAGTGGGGTAAAGTTCTAGTGTACTCGTGTGTGAATGGGGTAAAGATCTAGTGTACCCTGATGGTAATGGGGTAAAGTTCTAGTGTACCCTGGTATGAATGGGGTTAGGGTCGAGTGTACTCGTGTGTGAATGGGGTACGGTTCTGGTGTACCCGGGTGTGAATGGGGTAAAGTTCTACTGTACCCTGGTGTCAATGGGGTAAAGGCCTAGTGTACCCTGGTGTGAATGAGGTAAAGTTTTAGTGTACCCTGGTGTGAATGGGGTAAGGTTCTAGTGTACCCTGGTGTCAATGGGGTAAAGGCCTAGTGTACCCGGGTGTGAATGAGGTAAAGTTTTAGTGTACCCTGGTGTGAATGGGGTAAAGTTTTAGTGTACCCTGGTGTGAGTGAGTGAGTGAGTATGGTTTTACGCCGCTTTTAGCAATATTCCAGCAATATCATGGCGGGGGACGCCGGAAATGGGCTTCACACATTGTACCCATGTCGGGAATCGAACCCGGGTCTTCGGCGTGACGAGCGAACGCTTTAACCACTAGGCTACCCGACCGCCCCACCCTGGTGTGAATGGGGTAAAGTTCTACTGTACCCTGGTGTCAATGGGGTAAAGGCCTAGTGTACCCGGGTGTGAATGAGGTAAAGTTTTTAGTGTACCCTAGTGTGAATGGGGTAAAGTTCTACTGTACCCTGGTGTCAATGGGGTAAAGGCCTAGTGTACCCGGGTGTGAATGAGGTAAAGTTCTAGTGCACCCGGGTGTGAATGAGGTAAAGTTCTAGTGTACCCGGGTGTGAATGGGGTAAAGTTCTAGTGTACTCGTGTAAATGGGGTAAAGTTCTAGTGTACTCGTGAGTGAATGGGGTGAAGTTCTAGTGTATCCGGGTGTGAATGTGGTAAACTTATAGTGTCCCCGGTTGGGAATGGGGTAAAGATCTAGTGTACTCGTGTGTGAATGGGGTAAAGTTCTAGTGTACCCGGGTGTGAATGGGGTAAAGTTCTAGTGTACTCGTGTGAATGGGGTAAAGTTCTAGTGTACTCGTGTGTGAATGGGGTAAAGTTCGGGTGTACCCAAGGTGTGAATGGGGTAAAGTTCTAGTGTACCCTGGTGTGACTGGGGTAAGGTTCTAGTGTACCCGGGTGTGAATGGGGTAAAGTTCTACTGTATCCTGGTGTCAATGGGGTAAAGGCCTAGTGTACCCTGGCGGGAATGGGGTAAAGTTCTGGTGTACCCAGGTGTGAATTGGGTAAAGTTCTAGTGTACCTGAGTGTGAATGGGGTAAAAATCTAGTATACACGGGTGTGAATGTGGTAAAGTTCTAGTGTCCCCGGGTGGGAATGGGGTAAAGCTCTAGTGTACACAGGTGTGAATGGGGTAAAGTTCTAGTGTACCCAGTTGTGAATGGAGTAAAGTTATAGTGTACCCGGGTGTGAATGGGGTAAAGTTCTAGTGCACCCGGGTCTGAATGGAGTAAAGTTCTAGTGTATCCGGGTGTATATAGAGTAAAGTTCTAGTGTACTCGTTTGTGAATGGGGTAAAGTTCTAGTGTACCCAGGTGTGAATGGGGTAAAGTTCTACTGTACCTGGGTGGAAATGGGGTAAAGTTCTAGTGTACCAAGGTGTGAATGGGGGAAATTTCTAGTGTACCCGAGTGCGAATGGGGTAAAGATCTAGTGTACCCGGGTGTGAATGTGGAAAAGTTTTAGTGTACACGGGTGTGAATGGGGTAAAGTTTTTTGTGTATCCGGGTGGGAATGGGTTAAAGTTCTATAGTGTACCCGTGTGTGAATGGAGTAAAGTTCTAGTGTACCAAGGTGTGAATGGGGGAAATTTCTAGTGTACCCGAGTGCGAATGGGGTAAAGATCTAGTGTACCCGGGTGTGAATGTGGTAAAGTTCTAGTGTACACGGGTGTGAATGGGGTAAAGTTTTTGTGTATCCGGGTGGGAATGGGTTAAATTTCTATAGTGTACCCGTGTGTGAATGGAGTAAAGTTCTAGTGTACCCGGGTGTGAATGGAGTAAAGTTATAGTGTACCCGGGTGGGAATGGGATTAAGTTCTAGTGTACCCGTGTGTGAATGGAGTAAAGTTCTAGTGTACCCGGGTGGGAATGGGGTAAAGGTCTAGAGTACCCGGGTGGGAATGGGATAAAGGTATAGTGTACTCGTGTGTGAATGGGGTAAAGGTCTATAGTGTACCCGTGTGTGAATGGGGTAAAGTTCTAGTGTACTCGTGTGTGAATGGAGTAAAGGTCTAGAGTACCCTGGTGTGAATGGGGTAAAGTTATTGTGTATCCGGGCGGGAATGGGGTAAAGGTCTAGAGTACCCTAGGGTTGATAAGGTAACGCTATGGTGTACCCAGGTGGGAATGGGATGAAAAGCTTGTGTAGCCGGGTGTGAATGGGGTAACGACTCTAGTATAGGGCTACCTTGATACTGTGTCTTGGACCAGGGTACAGAAAGAGCAGGACATGCTTCCACTTTTCGCTAACGACTAATGTCATCACAGATTTTCAATAATCCATTCACATAATTTTCATCACTATTTTGCCTTTTACGCCCTATGGAATCTGTTCCGGCAGATATTAGAGACTCATTATTCTTCGCGTTGACGTTTACCATATGACCATCTATCGTGTCTCAATGATCCAGGTCCTGCCGCCGGGTGAGCGGGACCATCTGATCAACAACCTGGCGGGACATCTCATCAACGCCCAGGAGTTCATCCAGAAACGTGCTGTCGCCAACTTTGGCAAGGCGGACCCCGAGTTCGGCCGTCGCCTGCAGGCTGCTCTCAACGCCTTAAAAGTGGAGCCTTAGGTGAGTTTAACAACTACAGGTTGTAGCGGCAGTGGTTGTCCCACACAGCTATGGCAACAAAATCACATGCAAATGGAAGCATTGACTCGTTGTAAAGAGTGGCGTCCCCTGGAAGTGTCAGGACCTTCTTGTCTTAGGTTCGAAAACCAAGTTCGCCCTGATCATGTTTCTCTGTGTGCAAACCCTATATCCCCCGTGCTGTTTAGGTAAACCAAAGTGGCCTACTACATGGCCAACATGGAACATAAATATCCATCCAGTTCGTTTCAATAGATGCAAACATTCTCAGAAATTACCAAGAACCTGAGTGTGTATATGTAGTTCTAGGGCAGTACTTGGGACGTGTTATACACTCGGAACAAGCTGGATCAAGCTTTCACCAAAGCGGTAAACTGCCAAGACCTGCTTTCCCCCCACAAGCCGACACGCTGTGATATAACTGGAATACCGTTCAATGTGAGTGAGCAAATTTCAATAATATCAGGGCGGGGGACACCACAAATGGGTTTCATACATTGTACCCATATGGGGAATTGAACCCGGGTCTTCGGTGTGACGAGTGAACGATTTAACCACAAGGCTAACCCAACGCCCCGGAATACTGTTCAAATTAACCTCATTCAATCCTTTCGCTACACCCCTACTGTTCACACCAGCCCTATGGTTTGACCTCCGAGTTATATATACTTCATTGTGAAAGGCGAATTTTCTGAAGTTGAAAAAAGTGATATTTGCAATGCAGTGTTCATACCACTTGATATTTCATTGCAGTTAACATACCACGTGCTATTTCACTGCAGTGAACATAACGCTTTGACAGAAATATTGCCATACAAGAGTTATCTCCCCTGAAATTGTCTCCCTTTATCGGAAGTGTTTAGCCCTTACACAAACTGTTGACGTCCTTTTTACGTTAGTTCCACATTGAAAAGGCAAAGAAAATGACAGATGCTCATTAATGGAGTTAATATTGCTTCTTGCCGTTTGTTATTCTCGTGAACATGATTCGTTATACATTGTAAATTTCTCATTTAAATCGTCAATCGAGACTGTTCGTTTCGCAAAGCGTCATTTATGTTAATTGACCAGCGTGTATTCCTTGGCTTCCAACAGCGGTCTCGTAGCTTTCAAGAATATGTTTTTGAATTTGATTGTACATCATCATATCCAAATGTATGATAAAGAATTTTCGTGACCCTTAATAGTATTTTAGACTTTTGTTTATATTTACTAAGATTTTGCAAACTCGGAACTGCAATTACAAGGGGTGGTGAAACGTACAGGTCTGCGTTTTTTTTGTAGGGAGACTCTACGTTTCCAGGTTTAACATTTGTAATGAAAAAGAAAATTCCGGTAGTAGACGAAACAAAATGTATATAACAAATAGGATATTCCATATCACTCGTAAAAAATATCACTTCACGCGCACTAGTGTATTGTTTACGTCATGTGGACGACATTGTTGACGTCCTTCAAATCGTATTGTGACATACGATCGGAATAACGTCACACTAGAAACGACGTCATAGCTCAAGATTGTTGACGTCATTCGACAGGAGTGGGTTTTCTAAGACGGCAGTCGGGATCAGTGCATATTTCTAAAGCGGAGCTCAAAAGAATTAAGAAATAAAGGTAATGCAGAAATTATTATACTCGCATATGTGTTACACCAATTTCACGAAACTCGTGTAAGATTTAATGTATTGGCCTCCCTCTCGCTTGGGAAATACGACAATTCTGACACTCGTTTCGTAAAATCAGCATGACAGACATGCTCGTATGATAATCACTAGTACTGTATGTATTTCCTAATGATTTTGTCTGTCTGTTCCAGATTCGGTTGCAGGCAAAACCGGAAGTACAGCATTCAGTACAGGAAAATCTCTCAGCATGTATATTGAACTATGCTCACAGATGAATAACTGATTTGTTACACAGTACTCATTGTTGTATTCTGCTTTGCGATGTATATCGTGTTTAGTTCCACAAATAGCAAGATGAAGAGATCAATAAGCATACAGTGTAACCATTATGTTTAAAAAGCACTCAAGTAGGCTAAAACAATGAGGGCATATTTTTCAACAGTTACATTTCTGTTCACGAATGTTTATTAATGAAAGGCTTTGTTTCTTTGGGAAAGCGCTCCAAGACTGTGTATGTGCAATTTATTGATCATAAATCTGCGTGAAACTATATTGGAAGGAGCAGAATTTAGCTTAATTTTGGCCATTGTGCTAGTATGAGAATTTTCTAGTTCACGTTGTTAAGTTTAATTAGCGTTCACATTAAAGATAATGTAGCTCTTGTTAAACCTCTGGATATTTGGTTTAAATTACATTTAATATATTGGCCACTATTCAGTGCAAGCGAAGTGCATCGATCATATCCACTAGCCCGGCATTAATCTTAAAAGTTGTATTTTACACTGACTTGTATGGACAACAAATGTTTGGACATTAATGTCGATGTTTTGCATCACACTTGTGTTATACCTTAGGCGTAACCGAGAAGACAGAATTAAGACATCAGCTAAAACACTACATACAAGATCAAGGCACAATTGATTTTTTTTCAAATTCTGCCTTGTTTTGTGAAAATGTAACATTTATTTCTTGAATATTTCATGCAACATGAAAACTTGAAAAATAAATTAGAAAATGCAGTGTGTGCATACGCAAGAATGAAAATGTTGGTCAGCAGAGTACTATTGTTATATGTTGCCCGTTATTTGCTGCGCTCTTAATAATCAATACATGGTTGGATAGACACAGATTGAGAAGTAGATGCATTAGCAAGTTCACGTATACAGTGATGCGGAAATTCTGCATAAAAGCATGTATTCTTCAGCTTATCGCATATTTCATATCGAAATGGGAATTTCACACATTCAATGTACTTAATTGGATTTTATACTAATATGTATATTCAATTATGTATTTGTATCAAGAGAGGTGATGATAAGACTACAGCTGTAGTGCTACACTTCGGTCCATATTAAGATGCAATAAAATATTTTGAAACAAACATTGCTTGTTCTGTATTTAATTGACTGAATCAGAATATCATGCATGTATCAACAGACTAGCCATTGCCTCACTCAAGTCAAAGTCAAAGATATTTATTGCATGTAAGGCCTCCGGACCATATACAAGAGAGTTACAAATAAGTAGTTTACATATTTGGATATATACTCATGTTTAACAATTTGTTTCTGAGGGAAATTGCATTTTTAACATATATAGCCAGTTTTAATATGACAGCATCATCTTTTGAAGAAAGAAGAAAAAGAAAGCAGGTACAGGATAGTTTGACAGATAGCGTTCTGGTATAAACTTTCTTCATAGGTCACAACAATAATGACATACACAAGTAAAATGAATTTAATTTTCTATAGCTGAATGACATAGTGGGCACAACCTCTTCGACTTTTCAGTGGACATTTTTCTTCCTTCATTTATCATGAGATCTGACAATCCGAGCCTAAATTGAATAAATGGACGTCGAAGGGTTCTTGATGTTAATGGAGATAAGTATTTGTCTGGTTGAATAAAACTTCTAAACGTTCTGTACAAGTCATACCTTGAACTGTTTTCTAGAGTGAAATGCGATTTTCCTGATTAAACATATTTATAGATTGTTCACGAAATTGTTTCAGAAAGAATTTAACAGCACAAACTGTTTGGTTTAACCATACAAAACCGTAGCCATGAGAAAACAAAAGGTTTCTAATATGTGATGCCCATGCTACTTTGCCCGTGTCGTCTAAATGTACAGGCATATTATAAGCAAGTGTGGGGATTCGGCGTTCATGCATTCCAAGAATATTAAACCAGTATTTCAATCATCTAATTTGGTAGTTGATATATAACGGGTATCTGCCACACTCGCCATAGACCATACAATTGGGTGTTGATGGACCAACGGATAAGATTTCTTACAGGCTAAAAGATGTAGCTTTTCAAGACAATCGTATCGCTGAAATCCCCATACTTCTGATCCATATAACAGGATTGGTTGAATTTGGGCATCAAATAATTTAAAAAATATATTCGGTGTAAAATCTCCTACTTTCTGCGAGACAGACATTGCATCGATTAAGGCCTTCTTTGCACGTGATGTTAAGACCGAGACACCTTTCTTCAAGTTCATTGTATGGGTAAACATTACACCAAGATATGTATAATAGCTCAGAACATTAACACATTTACCATCGAAAAACCATCTTTCATTCAGTGCCACCTGACCCCCTCTTCTGAAAATGGCAATCTTTGTTTTATCATAGTTAACTGATAGTTTCCACTCTTTGAAGTAACATTCTAAAATGTTAAGTTGTTTTTGTAATGCAACAACAGAATCTGCATCTTCCCGAGGCAAGAGAGTTAACTGACTTTGAAAGTGGAAACTGGACTTTTATAGTCAGTTAACCCACTTGCCTCGGGAAGATGCAGAATCTGATACTAAAATCACATCATCGGTAAAAAGAAGCATCAATATTTCTATTACATTTGGGAACAATTGAATACCATGTTTACCCCTAGCCATAATTTCATAATATAATTCACTTATAAAAAATGAGAACAATATCGGGTTCAAAATACATCCTTGTCGTAAGCCAACAGGACAGTTAAAGAAATCGGTTACATCGTCACCACATCGTTCACATGATTTGATATTTGAATACATACCTTTTAATAAAGAGTAAGTTTTCCCATGAAGGCCAGTAGTTTTTAAACAGTACCATAGGTTATAACGATCAACGGACTCAAAAGCATTTTTTTTTAAATCGACAAGGGCGACATACACTTTGTGTTTACGACGTGATAGACATGTTTGGATTATTGCATATAATGTGAATATATGATCTGAAGTTGATTACTTATTTCTAAAACCAGCTTGAGTTTCTGGAATATTATCTCGCATGTTAGCCCAATTCGTAATCCTGGAATTGAGCACTGATGTAAAAATCTTTCCAAGAATACTCATTAAGGATATTACCCTATAATTGTCTGGGTTGTTAAACTCTCCTTTCTTGTGAATTGGAATAATTACCGAACAAGAATAGCTTCTGGGGAATATACACCACTGTCAAACATCTTATTGAAACAGTTTTGGAGAAAAGGTATAATCTCAAATTTGGAACATTTTATCATTTTAACCACAATATGGTCAGGACCAGCAGCTTTTCCACCTTTTAGATGTACAATAGCGTTAGAATTTTATCCTATGATATGGGTGATTCTAAAATAAGTTCGCAAACATCATTATAACATGAAGAGGAAACATCCATAATATCGTCAAACACATCACTGTCAGTGTTGAAAACAGTGTCATTTGAATTTTCTTTTCATAAAATGTTTAACCCACTCATCCTTTGAGATAAAAACTTTTCTAAATGTCTGCTTCTATAATGAACGTATTTGTTTCCAAAACGTAGGGGGGGAAGGGGGGGGGGGGGGGGATAGATAGTATCACTCAGTTTTTGAAGCCTACATTTACACAAGTCGAATTTATTTTTCTTACAACAGGATTTAGCGATTTCTCTTTAGAAACAGTACGTCTACGTCTAAATGTTCTCAATGCTTTTCGAGCATCTCGTTAGCAATCTTACATTCGTCACTTAATGGGGCCTTGGTATGTTGATAATGCGTAATTCTAGTTCTTTTCCTCATACAATCTGCAGAATCTAAGATAACATGGGCACAATCATCTATAGCTCCATCAATGTTAAAATCCAGTTAACTCAAAAGTAGTTGATTATAAGACATCATCCTTTCCTGAAGGCTGTTCAAAAACGTTTCACAAAGAGATTCATTCCAAACAATCTTTTCTTTGAAAAAAAACAGATGTTGGCTTATCATTTTGGTTGTTCATGTTTGGGAATTTACATGTCAATTCTAATGGTAAATGATCGGACTCTATACGATCTCCAATGTTTAACATGTCAATGAATTGAAAAAGATCCGGAGAACAGATAAAGTTATCATTTACACTACATCCCTGGTGACCACAATATGTATATTCCCCTTCTGCGTCTCACTTCTCCCTCTATCAACTAGCCATTATATCATTCACTCACTCCTCACTGTATCAAATAACTTGCCTTTGTCTCACTCACTCCTCCCTGAACGAACAGACTAGCCTTTGTCTCACGCACTCCTCCCTCTATCAACTAACCTTTGTCTCACTCACTCCTCCCTCTATCAACTAGCCTTTGTCTCACTATCTCCTCCCTCTATCAACAAGCCTTTGTCTCACGCACTCCTCCCTCTATCAACTAGCCTTTGTCTCACACCTCCCCTCTGTATCAACAAGCCTTTGTCTCACTCACTCCTCCCTCTATCAACTAGCCTTTGTCTCACTAACTCCTCCCTCTATCAACAAGCCTTTGTCTCACTCACTCCTCCCTCTATCAACTAGCCTTTGTCTCACACCTCCCCTCTGTATCAACAAGCCTTTGTCTCACTCACTCCTCCCTCTATCAACTAGCCTTTGTCTCACTAACTCCTCCCTCTATCAACAAGCCATTGTCTCACTAACTCCTCCCTCTATCAACTAGCCTTTGTCTCACTAACTCCTCCCTCTATCAACAAGCCTTTGTCTCACTCACTCCTCCCTCTATCAACTAGCCTTTGTCTCACACCTCCCCTCTGAATCAACAAGCCTTTGTCTCACGCACTCCTCCCTCTATCAAGTAGCCTTTGTCTCACTTACCCCGCCCTCTATCAACAAGCCTTTGTCTCACTCACTCCTCCCTCTATCAACAAGCCTTTGACTCACTCACTCCTCCCTCTATCAACAAGCCTTTGTCTCACTCACCCCGCCCTCTATCAACTAGCCTTTGTCTCACTCACTCCTCCCTCTATCAATTAGCCTTTGTCTCACTTACCCCGCCGTCTATCAACAAGCCTTTGTCTCACTCACCCCGCCCTCTATCAACAAGCCTTTGTCTCACTCACTCCTCCCTCTATCAACAAGCCTTTGTCTCACTCAGCCCGCCCTCTATCATGAAGCCTTTGTCTCACTCACTCCTCCCTCTATCAACAAGCCTTTGTCTCACTCACTCCTCCCTCTATCAACAAGCCTTTGTCTCACTCAGCCCGCCCTCTATCAACAAGCCTTTGTCTCACTCACTCCTCCCTCTATCAACAAGCCTTTGTCTCACTCACTCCTCCCTCTATCAACAAGCCTTTGTCTCACTCACCCCGCCCTCTATCAACAAGCCTTTGTCTCACTCAGCCCGCCCTCTATCAACAAGCCTTTGTCTCACTCACTCCTCCCTCTATCAACTAGCCTTTGTCTCACTCACTCCTCCCTCTATCAACAAGCCTTTGTCTCACTCACTCCTCCCTCTATCAACAAGTCTTTGTCTCACTCACTCCTCCCTCTATCAACAAGCCTTTGTCTCACTCACCCCGCCCTCTATCAACAAGCCTTTGTCTCACTCAGCCCGCCCTCTATCAACAAGCCTTTGTCTCACTCACTCCCCCCTCTATCAAGTAGCCTTTGTCTCACTCACTCCTCCCTCAATCAACAAGCCTTTGTCTCACTCACCCCGCCCTCTATCAACAAGCCTTTGTCTCACTCACTCCTCCCTCTATCAACAAGCCTTTGTCTCACTCACTCCTCCCTCTATCAACAAGTCTTTGTCTCACTCACTCCTCCCTCTATCAACAAGCCTTTGTCTCACTCACCCCGCCCTCTATCAACAAGCCTTTGTCTCACTCAGCCCGCCCTCTATCAACAAGCCTTTGTCTCACTCACTCCCCCCTCTATCAAGTAGCCTTTGTCTCACTCACTCCTCCCTCAATCAACAAGCCTTTGTCTCACTCACCCCGCCCTCTATCAACAAGCCTTTGTCTCACTCACCCCGCCCTCTATCAACAAGCCTTTGTCTCGCTCACCCCACCCTCTATGAACTAGCCTTTGTCTCACTCACTCCTCCCTCTATTAACAAGCCTTTGTCTCACTCACTCCTCCCTCTATCAACAAGCCTTTGTCTCACTCACCCCGCCCTCTATCAACAAGCCTTTGTCACACTCAGCCCGCCCTCCATCAACAAGCCTTTGTCTCACTCACTCCTCCCTCTATCAACAAGCCATTGTCTCACTCACTCCTCCCTCTATCAACTAGCCTTTGTCTCACTCACTCCTCCCTCTATCAACTAGCCTTTGTCTCACTCACTCCTCCCTCTATCAACAAGCCTTTGTCTCACTCACCCCGCCCTCTATCAACTAGCCTTTGTCTCACTCACTCCTCCCTCTATCAACTAGCCATTGTCTCGCTCCTCCCTCTATCAACAGACTGGCCATTGACTCATTCTCACCTCCCTGTATCAACTAGCCTTTGTCTCACTCACACCTCCCTCTATAAACTAGCCATGGTCTCGCTCACTCCTCCCTCTATCAACTAGCCATTGTCTCGCTCCTCCCTGTATCAACAGACTGGCCATTGTCTCAGTCACTCCTCCCTCTATCAACTAGCCATTGTCTCACTCACACCTCCCTCTATCAACCAGCGATTGTCTCACTCACACCTCCCTCTATCAACTAGCCATGGTCTCGCTAACACCTCCCTCTATCAACTATCCTTTGTCTCACTCACTCCCCCCTGTATCAACTAGCCTTGTCTCACTCACCCCTCCCTCTATCAACTAGCCTTTGTCTCACTCACTCCCCCCTCTATCAACAAGCCTTTGTCTCACTCACTCCTCCCTCTATCAACTAGCCTTTGTCTCACACCTCCCCTCTGTATCAACAAGCCTTTGTCTCACTCACTCCTCCCTCTATCAACTAGCCTTGTCTCACTCACCCCTCCCTCTATCAACTAGCCTTTGTCTCACTCACCCCGCCCTCTATCAACAAGCCTTTGTCTCACTCACCCCGCCCTCTATCAACAAGTCTTTGTCTCACTCACTCCTCCCTCTATCAACTAGCCATTGTCTCGCTCCTCCCTGTATCAACAGACTGGCCATTGTCTCAGTCACTCCTCCCTCTATCAACTAGCCATTGTCTCACTCACACCTCCCTCTATCAACCAGCGATTGTCTCACTCACACCTCCCTCTATCAACTAGCCATGGTCTCGCAAACACCTCCCTCTATCAACAGACTACCCATTGTCTAAATAACTCCTCCCTTTATCGACAGACTAGCCATTGTCTCACTAACTCCTTCCTGAATGAATACACTAGCCATTGTCTAACTAACTCCTCCCTCCATCAACAGACTAGCCAGTGTCTCACTATCGATGGCTTATCTGGTCCAGAGTCGATATTTACCTTACTCACATCAGAACGCACAATTGATAAGAACAAGACAGTTTAATAGATCAAGAAATGTAACATAACTATGAATATTCCTGCTTGAAAGAGCATCCAAACTCTCATAAAAGGGGCAATTCAGTTTCGCAAAAGATCTTTGTTTTCTGAGTTTTTGCGAAATAAAGTAAGGGTTAAGGAATTTTCCGTTGTAGTGTATGCGAATCTTTTTAATTCAATACAACACAGGAAAGTAAATACATGCGTGTATGCAAACGAGATAGCATTCTGTATCCATATCTAACAAATTTATTTTTACAACAAAATGTTGAATAGTTCTATGTATAAAAGGCTAAAAAGCGGTGAAAATTATAGGAATGGATCACTGAATATCAGGAAAAGCCTTTTTAATGTGACTTTTATTAAGAATCCACACTCTTAAATCTACAGGTAACCTATCTCTACATGTAAAACAGAATGTTCATCTTCATTCCACCATGACTAAGTAAAACGCGAACTCTTTGGTGTTCGAAAATACCCATAGAACTAGTGAAGTGAAGAGTGGGTTGTCGATCTGATTTACGAATCAGCGAACTGCCTTTAAATAAAATATGGCAGTTTGTTTACACCGTGATACTTCACTCGAACACATGACAGACATTGAAAGCATGTAGATCGAGCACTGCAAGACTGTAAGCTTACACGTCAAATGGGCACCACTAACAAGCCTAAAGAAAACTCGTTCTACACCGCGCGCCACTATTATGACGTCATATTGCTCATTGTGACGCAAAGGTTAGGTCTACTAATGCCTACAGTGACAAATGTCATCAGTGACTAATGCCTACAAAAGTTGTTGTTTTAGCGTACACACTGTTTCACGCACCCCTCAAGTGGTCTACTCTACTTAGTGTTCACTAATGCCTACACTGTAAACACAGACTAGTTAATGCCTTAGAAATGTTACTGCGATTGTGAAAATATTTGACCTTTGTATAAATTTATTTTCTTAGATGGTATTGTACTTTGATAACCGTAGCAGGAAATATGGATTTTCTGTAAAATGAGAGTGGAAGAATAATGTTTTAAAGTAATTGATGATAAACTTTGAGAAGGAAATTTTCCAGTATAAAATATAGTTATCGAAGATTGGCATGCACGGCCGAACTAATTGGCATGGCCTCAGCCCTCCACAATCAAAAATCCAAAAACAACCAAAAAATCCTAATACTTACTGACTCCCTAAGTGGACTACAAGCCCTCCAAAACAAAAATACCAAAAACCGACCTAAATTAATAAATCAAATACTTAAAAGCTCCAACGACCTAACAAAAGCAGGCAAACAAATAACCTTCTTGTGGATACCCGCCCACGTAGGAATATACGGTAATGAAAACGCCGATAAAGCAGCTAAACTATCCCTCAAAATCCCAGAAATAAGCTTAAACTTACCCATCTCAAAATCAGAAATTAAAAGTGTAAACAAACAAAAAATCACAAAAAAATGGCATAACCTATATCTAAACTCAAATAGCCAAATCAAAAGAGTGCTCAGCAAACCACTAACCAAACCAAACATTCTCCATCCATCAAAAAAAATCGACCGAGTAATCACTAAACTCCAAACAGGACACACCAACCTAAATAACCACCTAAAAAAATTTAAAAAACACACTACAGGTAACTGCCCACACTGCAAACAACCAGAAACCCCAGAACACGCACTCATCCACTGCACACACTACCTAACACATCGAACCGCATTACAAACCACCCTCAATCTAAACAAGGCTCTCACTCTAGAAGCAATACTAAACCCACAAAATAAACTAGAAAACTTCAAGGCCTTAGGCGTATTCTTAATAAAAACGGAACTAATAAAACGCATCTAAAACCATAACAACCTACCAAATCAAAATCACATAAACAAACAATCATCCACCATACCCAGCTCCCTTAGTTCTCCTCCCCAACCCCATCGGCATCTATTCCAAATCTCAAAATTCCCAAATTCTATATAAGCAACCCCTAAAGCCCCCTCTTGGGTTGCACAGACCACCCTCGCCCCTTTCGGAAACACATTAAATGGCCTGGCCGGGCCCGTGTGCGAAATACGCATCAGTCGGAAAGCGCACGTTAAATCTCCAAAGTAAGTAAGTAAGTAAGATTGGCATGTTAGAGATCTAGACATGGCAAACCCGAAGAAGGTCCAGTATCATATGTCACAAAAAAGGTGGCCAGCAAATCCTACTAGATGTCTACAGGTACAGACCCAACAACCGTAGGCTAACATGTGTGCACTGGAAATGTGCACAACGCGGGTGCTTAGGGAAATGCACAACAGTTGGCCCGTTTGTGAGGAATCAGTCACCTCATAATCATCAACCAGACGACCTTCTAGCATTGCAGACTGTAAGCACACTGCGACAGAGGGTTCAAGCAGAGACAACTCCCGTCCAGATGATTTACAAGGAAGTTGTCCGACTCGACGTTCAGGATGCTGCTGTCTTCCCGGCTTACCACAGCAAGAAGAGTGGCCTCTACAAGCAGAGAAGAAAGACGATTCCCCCACTTCCACAGTCCCTGAGTTAAGTAGATCTTCCTCATATCTACAAGCAGACAACCGATGGAGAGCCCTTTCTCTGTATAGATGACGGAGATGAAGACAAGATTCTGTTTTGCCACCAGTGACCGCCTTCACCTACTCCAAGAGATAGACACTCTGTACATGGACATTCTACAGCTGCCCTCCTCTTTGGGATCAGTTGTATTTTATTCATGGACCCGTAGGTACCAAGATGACACAGATAGTGTTCTGCCTTCTGCCAAATCGCCAGCGCCAGACTTACGAGCGTCTGTTCCGGCTTCTCAAGGGTGCTGTCCACCAATCAACAGATTCCCCACTACAGCCCCAAATAATCCAGACGGACTTTGAAGTTGCAGCTATTAGGGCAATAGAGACATTGTTTCCAGACGGTGATGTTAGAGGGTGCTTCTTTCATTACTCCCAGGCCCTTTGGAGGAAGGTGCAGAGATTAGATTTCAATGCTTTCTATCAACAGAATCCTGAAGTCAACGCCTGGGTCAGCGGTGCAGCCGCAGTTCCACTTCTTCCTGTCAACCTGGTGCAGGATACATTCATAGATGTCATGAACAGTGCTCCAGAGATCCAACAAGCAGTGCGGTTCCATGACTACATGACCAACACCTGGATTGATGACCATGCTCAGTCTCGGTTGGGATTGTGGAATCATCACGACAACATTGGCCCCAGAACCAACATTCATCTAGAAGGGTGGCATTGTCATCTTAACAAGGTCGTCCAGAGAGCCCATCCGAACATTTTTGCCTTCATCAAAGTGATCCAGAGACTAGAGAAGACTGAAAGAAACAAGCTTGCTTAGAATCTCCATGGCGCCCGTCCACCACCCCGCAAGAGAATCTACCTAGAGATCAACCAGAGACTAGAAAGGCTACAGGAGCAGCTTCGACTGGGCATCAAGTCTCCTCTCCTGTTCCTTGATGCAGCTGGATGTGTTGTAAGCAACTAGTTTGTGCAACTCTGTGACACATGAAATATGATAAATGAAAATGAATGATACATATGGATGATGTATGAGATGATATATGATGAATGTAAGTCTGATATGTATATAATGTGCATGAAATATGATAAATGAAACTGAATGAAATGTATATATATATGGATAATGTAAGATGTGTGATAAAATGGGAGTGTGAATGTGATGTTTGAATCATAATGTACATGAAATATGATAAATGAAACTATGGATGTATGATGTATGAAATATCAGAAGAAATGTATAAATAAAGAAAAACCACTAAATACCATTTGCTAGTGTTTGTCATTTGTCACTGTAGGCAATAGTACACTAAAATGCGCCATTTCAACTCTGCAGAGAGGTAGCAGGGTATCACATGTAAGACCACTGAAGCATATAAATGTTTGCTTTAGACCGTAGGCATTTGTCACTGTAGGCATTAGTTGACTCCTCCGACGCAAAAGATATGAGATATGAATTGTACACATAATTATTTTTTTAATGCCACCCGACAATGACTAAAATATTAGGAGTACTATTCTATTTAATATCAGCTCAAAAATTCCGCGGGGATGTGGCCGTCAAATTAGATGTTTCAATTAGAGGGGGTTTATTGTGATTTGATAACCTCTGATTGACCAATCACAATCGACTTATTTCCAAATTCCATGTTAGAATCGTGGAAACTATACACTGCATGCTTGGTAGCCATACAACAACCAGCTGTGTGGCAGAATAAAAAGATACTCAGAAAGAGAGGTGACGTGAGCGTATGTATGCTCAACATATGCTCTACAGGAACATCTGTTGTAGTTTGTGTACAACCAATGTATTCCAAGCATATCATCATTGGATAAGAAAGGAGTGTTAAGAACTTCCTCAGGAATTTTTAAATCAGTCAGAATGAGAGCGCGTCGTAACATTTACATCAAGTACAAGACGTCAAAATGGGCGACACGATAAACGTGACGAGATATATATATATATATTTCCAAACTCGTAACAGTCAGAGATTGCTGTTGACTGTAACTGTCTGTCGAGACACGATCGATGCGATAGTTTGGATGTTAATTTCTTCGTTTTGTTCACTTGGATGGGCGAGGATAGTCGAGAACGACCATGTAGGGAAAAACTCTCTGACGTTTCTCTATTCGCTGAGTTCAAGATTAAAGGGTCTAAATTCCCAGGAACAACGCTGCTGTATACTATATATATACATGCTAAGGAATTCCCAGGGGTTTCCCTAGGAATTAATGTGGAAGTAGTCCGTCGGTATGTAGATCTATATATACATCATTTCAAGAACATGGTCTCGTGAAAAACGTATGACATCCACTCTCCTACCCATATTCTGATTTCTGAAAAAGCGTGTTTGTTTACAAACAAGAGAAAAGTCCGGTCACGTGATATGCAAATTAGCCTGTGGCAGTGGTGTTATGCCGAGTCACTACTGCGCCGGAGTGTGACGAACGCCGTGTCGTTCACACTGATCGACTTCTCTTCCAATGGAAAAGCCATATGTCGTGAAATGTTCGCATAAAAAATTATAGTCCGATGCATTCACAAAAAATATTCTTAAATGTGCATCTTATCGAGTCTCAATGCTGATTGATCAATATTGAAGTCATGCAGTTTCACACTCTCCTACCCAGAGCTCCATGTGTTATGCTTCGTCACCACGGCGGCGGAGCGTGATTGTTTCACTGCTTAGAAAAATACGATGTGACGTCATCCATTGTTCATGACATCACAAATTAATTACACGACGTCATCTGAGCAATAGGCTGCATGCATTCGGGGAGGAAAAAAATATATACGTTTTCTCTCCATTCTCTCTCTCAAAATGCCAATGTGTTCCATATAGAGGTTAACCTTTCCACGAATAGTTCCTTAAATAAGTGAGGTAAAAACGACCGGGGAACACAATCATATATATAGCACCCTTTATAGTACCCTTAACACAAACTATTTGTGTATATTCTACCTTGGCTATACATAGAAACATAGACTAGTAATACATATCTTCGATGTTCATGTCACCAAAATGAATGAGGATATGCTTGTGCTGTATCGGCCGCCATTCACAAGCCATTTGTATGTTCTTTGTTGCGTATTTTGTGTATAAAAAAGTGTACAAGCAGCGATCTAGTAAACGCGTGGCCCACTTTTTTCTGTTGGAATTGTATCAATAAACGATGACTTGCATTATTGTTACTATTCAAGTTTTAGCATGAGGAAATCTTTAGAATCCATCACAGTTGTAGACTACAATGTTGTAATGAATGTTTAGCGATGACATAGCAATTTCGGCATGTGTTAGGTGTAATTATAACGTCTAACCAACCCTTCTGGAAGTCTCCCAGTTTTGCTGAGTCATTAGGGTGATTTCCCGAGAACATGCGCGTTGCAATTCACCCTTTTGTCAACATGATAGTAGTGTAACAACTACTTTCAATAGTTTTATATCCATTCTCCCCATATATATATCATTCATTTGTATTGTTATGTGTGCTAAGGGACCGACAATTTGATATTCTTCTGGGTGCGTGCGTACGTGTGTGTGTGTGGATTTTATTGCAACAAATACATTATTCCCGTTCAGGTTCATGATTTTAAATATATATATATAGCTGTAGATGAAAAATATTTCATTTTAATACAAAATTCCAATCGGTACCATCCCCGCCCCTACCCGCACTTGGTTGTTTGGGTAGATAATTCTGTGTGATTCAACGAATGTGTAAATCATGTTGTTTTTAATAATCAGCTATACATGTCACTTGATGTTTGAAATGTTGATAAGTATTAAATCCATACAATAAAATCACTTTATAAAATCAAATATATGTAATATCAGTATACATTTATACTGATGGAACTGTCATAAAAAGGAATTTATATTCGAAAGTTTTGATAAATTATTCTAACGTCAAAATTAATCACTAGCTTTTGCAGTCAGACAGACGACTGTCAGGTGCAGTGCTTGTCTATAATCAGTTGTTAGGAATACATTTAATGACATCAATTTCAGTGCAGTATATATGTATGTATATATAAACATCACAACAGAACGGATTTCATCGCCAGTGAAGCTTATCATGTCAGCAGATATTTAGAGTCATCTTGCTTTAGTGTAACAGTCTCACCTATATCAGCACTAGCATTTGTGCGGAATATCTGTGCAGATCGCTCAGCAAGTCATAAGGAATGGGTTTGTTATCGGAAGGTTCGCCTTTGACCTGGGAAGAGACGAAGCGACATGCTGAGCATGTTCGTAAGCATGGCATCAAGCAGTTTATCACTCAGTACAAGAAATTAAAACAACGGACACGGGATGTTCTATACTGGGGAGATGAGGTGAGATTGATATTAATCGGACAACAAAATTCGCGAGTGTGTGTTTTTGTGTTTGTTTGGGGAGGGGCTAGGGGGGAGGGGCTAGGGGGGAGGGGCACCCTCATTTTATGCAAGATCACTATGATCAGTCCCTAACTGATGTTCAGATGTATAATTCTTTTTTATCGAAAATGAAACTTTGTAATTTTTTCATGTTTTTAATATGACACAGAAATTCCATCATATGTGAGACCAAGCTTGCACTCATGTTTGTTTGTTTGTTTGTTGTTAACGCCACACTCAGCAATATTCCAGCTCTATGACGGTGGTTTGTAAATAATCCAGTCTGGACCAGACAATCCAGTGATTGACATCATGAGCATTGCTCCACACAATTGGAATACGATGACGTGCATCAACCAAGTCAGTGAGGCTGACCACCCGACCCTGTCAGTCGCCTCTTATGATAAGCATTGTTGCCTTTTACGTCAAAAATGGGTTGCTGAAGACCTAATCTGCGCCGATCTTCACGGGTCCTTTCATTCATGTTTTCAATGGTGCTTGTAAAACAAACGCTTCAGACAAAAAAGCTTATATGTATATTATGTGTATGAATTAAAGAGCAGCATATACCAGACATAGTGAGCTCTCAGTGAACAAGCTGTAGAAAATCTTCTGTCTTCTGAGTATGGTTTAGTGTGGTCTATAAAACATGATATAATATATATAATGTACAAATTCATTATTTTGTTCTTGATCATTTGTTGATGCAGGGATAATTTTAGGAAGGTCCCTTGGGCATTTGGCCCATAAATCTAAAAATGGCCCACATTTTCAAAAGCAGTGGGGCTTTATAACATTGTATTATATACATGATATAGGCATCACACAGAAATTGTTCCAAATTTCACAAGTGAAAGTGACATGGTTTACACAAAATCTTCAGTTTTGCTGCCATTTATTGCATGCTGCCATTTTTGTCAAATTGCTGTGGATATTAAAATTGTATGTTATGCCTTCTTCATTCTTGTACATGAGAAACAAAAACATTTAAATGCCATTCAAAGACTTTAAAATTTTTGTGTTCTGGTCACCAACCAGTTATCAGGCATTTTTTCATGTTGTTTATGAAATATTCTGTGTACAATGTTGCTCTACCAATAACTTTGATTTCTGCGAACATGGTGAATCTGTGATCAAATTTGCATGTTTCTGTCTGTGAAAAAGGTTTCAGCACATTTCTGTTATAACTCGGGGGACGTCCGGTAGCCTAGTTGGGTAGCCTAGTGGTTAAAGTGTTCACTCGTCACGCTGAGGACCCAGGTTCGATTCCTGACATGGGTACAATGTGTGAAGCCCATTTCTGGTGTCCCCCGATGTGATATTGCTGGAATATTGCTAAAAGCGGCGTAAAACCTCTCACTCACTCACTCACTCACTATAACACAACAGTAGGTAATCAGAACAGTAGAAATAGAAGTTTCCAGTTCACCAACTGTACCAGTTACCACCATCATCTTACAGCACATGATCACGCTCATGTTCATGCTTTAGTTATACAAATTACTTTTTCTATTTTCTCTTGTATCTCACTCAATTTTTTTATTCGTTACAATTAATTAAGAACTGCTTTTTTTAAATTGCTGTCTGCTAACTGACGTAAACCAATATTCCACAAATTTGATTTACACATGCTTATCCTTGCACACTTAGGGAGTAAGGCACCTTTTCGGATCTCAATTTTCAGGAAGCCTCAGTGGCTGAGTAGTGGGTTAGGTCGCTGACTTAGTGTGCTGGCGATTAGGCGCCTTATTCCTACAGTGTAGGTTCTAAAGCCGGTGGTGACTCCAAACAAAAACTACTAGAATTTGAAATTTGCTTAGAAAATGTAACAAATGTGAGATATATGTTACATGTAAGCAGTTACAAAATTGTCTAAGTTCTTTTCCATGAATTGATTAAAGTTTTCAGTGGTGGGAGCATTTAATGATTTATACAACAGTGTGATAATAAACAACTGTATATTAATCTTATTGCGTGAGTGGCTTCTCAGGCAGTCACCTTGGAAAACAGTAACCATGGTAGCTCTTTAACCAGTTCGTGTAATTTACTGTCAGTATCTAGCATCACTATCAGTAAGAAAGAAATAGTTCTGAAAGTCTGTTTGCATGAAGTTAACTAAAATCATTACTTAGCAGCAGTGGTCATTATTTTGTTTTCATCTTATGCAACAAAATGTAAGGTACCACAAATGTTCTGAGAATGTAAATGATTTAATAAAAATCCATTGTAACCAATTGTTGGGTCTTATGTCAATTTAAAAAATAACTTGTTTGGCTTATCCTCCCCACTTCTGTCTGGGTGTTGAGATAGAGACAGGCTTAGCATCCTCTTTGAGCTTGATACAATATTCACCTTCCATCTTTTTTAGTCCAGTGATCAGAATCTTCCCGAGGCAAGGGAGATAACTGACTGTAAAAGTCCAGTTTCCACCCTTGCCCAACTTGTCTGGAATTTCTGGGTTTGATTGTAGTTATGAGTTATGTCCCTGCTATGTCCTTCCTACTGACCAATCAGATTCCACCTCTCATATCACTTGCATTTGCTTCCAACAAAATTGCAGTGCCCAGTCAATACGATCTCGACAGTCAAAATCTTTGTTTTAATAATACAGGTCTAATTTCTCAAAGTGCATCAAATCATGTGAGCACCTTGATTAAAAACATGGAAAGATTTGGAAAATATCTGTTGACGCCAAGTTGGCGGTACACATGCTTTGCAACTCTTGCAATGGAGCGAAATCTGCACTGCAGTTTACGAACCTGATGTCGATTTCGCTGCACGGTTTGATTGGACTAGCCTCATTAGTCCATCCAAAATATAACTCCATAATTCCAGCCGAGTTTGGCAAGGTTGGAAACTGGATTTTTTTTGTCCGTTATCTCCCGTTTTTACTTTAATAGTCCGTTATCTCCCATCCCGCGGGAGGATGCCCCACTTAGAGATATTTCACCATGCTCACTGGTAACAGTTGAGTTAAGGTACCTGAAATAACTTCAGATTAGATAAACATGGTATACATTGTCAATAGGTGTTGGGTAGTTACCATTTGAATTGTCATTCCCAAAAGTATTTTATATTTTATTCCCTATTTTAACATTTTTAAGTTTTTTTATTGTTGTTTTTAATATATCATTAGTTGCGTTTTTTAAAAAGAAATCTCTGAACAAAGTGATTATAATGAAGTCTTAATACATGCACTTCTCTTTGTCGTCAGGTTGAGTATATGTTGGTGAAGTTTGACCACAGCAAGAAGAAGACCCAGTTATGTCTCAAAGCTCAGGATGTCCTTGGAGCCCTGGTCCGGAGGCAGACAAAGTAAGTCAAGGATGTAACAAATTGGTGGGGACAGGTGATTGTGGAGAACAATCCTCATCTCTTAGCCAGATCGGTGTCAACATGGGTCCATGTAATGGCTGTCCATCTGTCCATCCATTCATGATCAGCCTTCTTCCATATCTGCTAAGCGTGAATATCAAATTTGTATTATACATAGCATATAGTATGGGACTGTATCGTTAAAGGGGCACTGATCTAACGCCATTCCCCAGACTGGTTGTTGCCTTTGTTATTGTTTTTTCCCCCGTGAGTACCCGGATGATACGCAACGCAACTGTGCGTGACCAGAGACTGGGCTACCGTCTGCAAGGACAGCTAAATAAACTTGGAGGCAATATTTGTTTTACGCATTTTTGCATAAACACTGATTGGTTAACTGTGATCTATAAAGATTCGACAAAGGGCGCATGTTAAATAATTTCTTCAGCCTAAACAAACAGACAAAAAGAACGGCGGAGCTCATCGGAAGTCGTCATTTGGAAATACCCCAGATGGTTATAGTTTAATACTAAAAAAAGTATCCATGCAGTGAAAGCATTTTCGGATTTCGGATTGTGTAATACGATTACTACTCCCTTGTTGTCATCCACGTTTTCTCGTATAACCCTACGCTTGTGTATTTGTCGTCATTCACTTGATGCTCAGTTAATGAATTTATTACAGGTACAATTAGTGGTAGCACCACTTAGATTACCTGACAAAGGTTCTCATTTGGCATTTATTGTGTCTGGGGTAATTATTCAATCTAAATCCAGGTTTGAAGTGAGGTTATGTAATATGCACGTGGCAGCCCAGCAAGAGATGAATGATCAGTTGATTTACTTTTTTTTGTAAATCAACGGATCGTTCCTAGTCATCAAAGGATTAACAGAAAATACGTTGATTGATTAATCACTGTTATCTTGCACAGTGGATATGTCAAAAGTGAGTGTTTACATGTCTAGGTTTACTAAAACAAAGGGAATACACTCATATCATGGCGTGAAGTGCCGATGTAAAAACAACATACAATTTGTTCAAAGGGTTAACTGATAATACGTTGATTGGTTGATCATTGTTATCAAACTCAATGGATTTTTTAGGAACCGTCGACATAATGAAAATAGTTGTCACGTGGCCTTTCTCAGCCGACCCTTGAGACTTGACACCCGAAACGATATATATCTTTTAGAATATTTGATAGTTACAGAGACACGTGACATCGAATAAGTTATTTTGTATAGCTGCAGACGAGTGGGATATTATTCCTTTGTGTGGATATTCACGGATACATTCCTCGAATAAGGAAGCTGCCTATTTATACACATAAATTTGGTAAGTTGTAATTATGGTATTTGCATTTTGTTTTCCTTCATTTGAAAAAAATATACACACTATAAAAAAAGCAATGCTCAGGTGAAATATTTACTTTGTGTTGCAAGTCAAAATAGTGTAAACGAAAATCGCAAAATTACCAAGCAAGTGACTTATCAAAACTTCGTCACCATTACCGATGCTACCCACAAAGATGCCTACATTTCCTTATTATCTTGGAAACTGTATTTCATTTTGTTGATCAATGTGACCATACGCTCTTATTACTACCGGTATCCATAAAAGTGACTAATGCGCTTACGAAAAATGGCGCAACAGAGGTCGCGAGCTAGTCTAGATTTCTGCGCTACATCCGGGTACTCACTGGGAAAAAACAATAACAAAGGCAACAACCAGTCCCGGGGAATTGCGTTAGATCAGTGCCCCTTTAAGGTCTCTCAAAGGTGAATCTTAGCACCTTTTGAAGCCACAACTTTACGTGATGCCTTCACTCATGATGCTTGCTTTTTCTACAAAATCCTGATATGAAAGAAATATGCTTGAATCTCTTCATGTACCATCCCTTTCTGCAATTGTTTTGTTTATCAAGGTTGAAAGAAACCCCATAGAAATGACTTAAAAGGCTAGCCAGTTCAAAAAGTTTTGCATTTTTGTTTTTTTTGTTTAACGTTGTACTCTGCAGTATTCCAGCTATGTGACAGCGGTCTGTAAAGAATCAAATCAACCAGACAATCCAGTGATTTACATCATGAAAAATGGCCATCTTTGAGCATGTTGAGATTGTCAGCAATCCTTTATTCATTTCTATTACATTGATTAGTTTAATTATCAAGCCTTAAAGGTGGTTTACTTCTATTGAAATGCAATTGCAATAGTTGGGCAATTATTTATTGCAGTACAGTCACAATAGTGAAAATACCACCAATAGTCACCCTGATTGCTATTGTTTACCATGTTTACGAGATGAGATTCATTTGCATGTTACTGTTACATTGATGACAGATGGTGCGGCAATGCTGTGCTTTCAGAATCAACACTGTTGTAAACATGCATGATTCATGACTTCGGTCATCATTAAAAGATGGTATAGCTCATTGTTACCCATCCTGGCACTAACAAGGACAGCCCATAGTCAGGGAAATGTGTCTGATTGGGGTATCCTTGTTGAACTGTGGCATAGTTTTGTTTGTTTGTTAGTTGTTTAATGCCGCACTCAGCTATATGATGGCGGTCTGTAAATAATTGTGTCTGGACCAGACTCTCCAGTGATTGTCATCAGGAGCATTGATCCACACAATCGGGATACGATGACATGCATCAGCCAAGTCAGAGAGGTTAGCCCCCCGATCCCGTTAGTCGCACCTTACTGCGGCATAGTACTGAGTAGGCTAGCATTATCATGATTATACCACCACACACACATCATGATTATGTACCGGAGACATTTGTCTGGTTGGTATAGGGTTATTTTGTCATTTGACATGTTTGAGGTCACTTGCATTTAAAAAACATGAAATATTGATTTGCCCATTTAAAAACTTTGTTCTCTGCTGATTTATCATAAATATTTAGCACTGCCTTATAGCAGTAGTACCTCTATTGAATAATGTTTGAATAGTGTCTACTTGGAATGCTCTTGACAATGAGTTGTGTCCTCAGAGATTACCCAGCTACATGGCACCCTGAGTATGCTGACTATATGGTGGAGGGCACTCCAGGGAAACCATATGGCTGCCTCATGGCTCACTTCAACCTGGTGGAGAGGAATATGAAGCTGAGGTATGGAAGAAAATTTGAAATACTGTGCAGTGCTACAGATAAGCTGCGTGTTTGCGTAAAACACCCCCAACCCCCCAAATATTCAAAACCCAATTACTTTCGATTAATTGCTTACAGAAACACATGCATTAAATGAAAAACTCAAATTATATAAACAGCACACGTAAATACACATTGAAGCTTTTTCAGCATGTGTACAATGGAGCTAATTTTCAAAACACAATTATGAGCTAATTTTCTTCCCGAGTCAAGCCTATATTGTGAACCTTTATACAATGTTATATACATCTAAAACATTATTTCATTTATTTTTGACTTATCCTGCATTACTCCTTAATGCATTCACTGCTTACCTTGCGACAAAAAAAATGGGACAGCGTACCGGCGATGGTCTTGGGTGAAGATAAATAAACTGTTCCTGAATCCCTCTTTAATACCACGCCGTCGCCATCCCTGTGACCTCACATGACCTAGGTCACCACTTAACATCACTGCCTGTCTCACTACACCTATGACGTGTACCAACGGAGCTCTCGTTTTGGATTAATTAAGAACCTTCAGTTTCGTCTACTATTATAAAATTCATCTGTGATGGGTGATGTATTCTTTTCATATTACTGTCAACATGTTGTGAAGTTGTATGTGATTTAGTTAAGGCGTTAAAAGACTTTGTCTTTTTTTCCCGCTATCTGTTCCCTGTCATTTTGAATTGTGTTACAATTGTTTGCCTGCCAGGGTAGTCAATTTGTTTCCAATTCTCAACTATGTACAACATATTTTGTGCGTGTTTCAATACTACTAGCTTTGGCGGTTCGTTGAATTGCGTATATACGTATATATGCGTATATGTTGTGAAGTTGTATGTGATTTAGTTAAGGCGTTAAAAGACTTTGTCTTTTTTTCAGCTATGTACGACATATTTTGTGCGTGTTTCAATACTACTAGCTTTGGCGGTTCGTTGAATTGCGTATATACGTATATATGCGTATATGTTGTGAAGTTGTATGTGATTTAGTTAAGGCGTTAAAAGACTTTGTCTTTTTTTCAGCTATGTACGACATATTTTGTGCGTGTTTCAATACTACTAGCTTTGGCGGTTCGTTGAATTGCGTATATACGTATATATGCGTATATGTTGTGAAGTTGTATGTGATTTAGTTAAGGCGTTAAAAGACTTTGTCTTTTTTTCAGCTATGTACGACATATTTTGTGCGTGTTTCAATACTACTAGCTTTGGCGGTTCGTTGAATTGCGTATATACGTATATATGCGTATATGTTGTGAAGTTGTATGTGATTTAGTTAAGGCGTTAAAAGACTTTGTCTTTTTTTCAGCTATGTACGACATATTTTGTGCGTGTTTCAATACTACTAGCTTTGGCGGTTCGTTGAATTGCGTATATACGTATATATGCGTATATGTTGTGAAGTTGTATGTGATTTAGTTAAGGCGTTAAAAGACTTTGTCTTTTTTTCAGCTATGTACGACATATTTTGTGCGTGTTTCAATACTACTAGCTTTGGCGGTTCGTTGAATTGCGTATATACGTATATATGCGTATATGTTGTGAAGTTGTATGTGATTTAGTTAAGGCGTTAAAAGACTTTGTCTTTTTTTCAGCTATGTACGACATATTTTGTGCGTGTTTCAATACTACTAGCTTTGGCGGTTCGTTGAATTGCGTATATACGTATATATGCGTATATGTTGTGAAGTTGTATGTGATTTAGTTAAGGCGTTAAAAGACTTTGTCTTTTTTTCAGCTATGTACGACATATTTTGTGCGTGTTTCAATACTACTAGCTTTGGCGGTTCGTTGAATTGCGTATATACGTATATATGCGTATATGTTGTGAAGTTGTATGTGATTTAGTTAAGGCGTTAAAAGACTTTGTCTTTTTTTCAGCTATGTACGACATATTTTGTGCGTGTTTCAATACTACTAGCTTTGGCGGTTCGTTGAATTGCGTATATACGTATATATGCGTACATGTTGTGAAGTTGTATGTGATTTAGTTAAGGCGTTAAAAGACTTTGTCTTTTTTTCAGCTATGTACGACATATTTTGTGCGTGTTTCAATACTACTAGCTTTGGCGGTTCGTTGAATTGCGTATATACGTATATATGCGTACATGTTGTGAAGTTGTATGTGATTTAGTTAAGGCGTTAAAAGACTTTGCGTATATATCATTGAATACACTTTCAACTCGTTACAAAATTTGCCGATAGATTGCTAATTGTCTACGGCAGTTTCTTCCAGTCCCTTTTCATAAAAGTATCTGTATTGAGTAACTTATGCTTGCACGTTGTACTAATTGTCGTGGAAAAAAGTCTATTAAAGACCCCATCCACGTTGTTTGGCATGTACGCAAATTTGTGCACCAAATTCTAAATGTGTTTTTTGTGTAAATCTCTCTCCAACGAGTTTCACAAGGTATCGGCAGGTCACTCACAAACGTATTTTGCAGCAATCCTGACTAGGAAAATGTCACAATCTCTGATTAGCAAGGGACAGGTTTCGGTCATTGCAACGCAACCTTTATCTTCAACGGTTAATATGTCGACCGTTATTGTCACTGCGGAAAGGTAGCACTACACATACGAGTAGAAGTAGTTCACCATCTACACGCACACGTGAACACTGTTCTGATTTGTCGGATTATTCTAATGGTGAGGAGGGTGATTCCTCGACTGAATGGAATACTCACCTTGGCCTGGCACAAGTATCTGATTGGGTAGCTGACCGCCTCATTCAGTACCTTCCCCGGGTAGCGGGGTGAATAAAAAAGATACTATTTGGACACATCCTACGTCGATTCCAATGGACCCTATAATTAGATCTTTGGATGAGGACTTTTCCAGGCTGACAGTTACGCCGTCATTCAAGCCTCCCAGGTTTAGGAAAGATGAATTTCCTATTCATGGCTTTGAGGCAGCAGACCAGGCACATAGTTTGGACAAGGATATACAGAGAATGGCAGGCTCGTCAAGGCCAACTACTCTTAAGGTTCAGGATACCAGAGTTGCGTTATTGAAACGGAAATTCGAAGGGTATTAAAACCTTTATCAGCACTAGCATCATCAACACGTGCACTAGAGCAGGATCTGTCAGAGGATAACCCTAACCGACTAGATCACCTCCAAACTATAGTTGATTTTCAACAGTGTCAGATTGACCATATGCGAAATCATCTTAAAGCCGCGCTGGCGGAAATAACTGTCACACGGAGGCTTGGTTGTTTAGCCCTATCGACTTGGGACTCGGAGTTTAAGCGCAGGCTGTTACGTCAACCTTGGTCTTCCACATCTCTGTTCAATGAACAAATTACGGACATGCATGCCAAAGTTTCCAGTTATGCTAGGGATGAAACGGCACTCAAGGCTTTGGAGCATGTTTCTCAGAGTTTATCAAAGCAATCGGGCAGGTCAGGCAATTACAGGCCAAGATGCGAGTCTCTCAAGGAAGGACAGGTGCAAGATTTCTTTTGTGGTAGAGGGCATGGCAGAGGGAAACCTCAAGGCTCTTATCAATCCCAACATGGTAAATACCACAGTAAGGTAGGTGAGAGGAGGGGCAAACAGTGAAATGTTGGACAGTCACGACTGGGATCTCCCACACCCAGTCGCCCTAATTGTCGATACCCCGGTAGGTGGGAGAGTCGATTTTGGAAGAACTGGAGCATCCTCAAGGACGATTATGTTCTCAACATTCTACGTCACGGTTACCAACTAGACGTATAGGTATTTCCACCGTTGACCACTGCTCCTCTCCCTTGGAATTGTCCAAGAAAGCAACATCTGTTATTAAAGGCCAACATAGACTTACTGTTGGAAACTAAAGTCGTAGAGATTATACACACCCCAGCGTTAACACCGGGGTTTTATTCTCACATCTTCCTGGTACTCAAGAAGGGAAGGGCTCAGACAAGATGAGAATGATACACAATCTCTCTGTTTTCAAAGAACGTTACCTGAAGCATCCACCCTATGTATTTGGTTGCACTTAACTCAGTGTTGGCTGTTCTTGATAATCGTAAGATGACTAAGATCCCGGAACTACAGGCCTTTTTTTACGCTCATTCAGGCTTGAGGATCAGAAGACCAAGTTCCCGGCTGCCTGCGTGGGATTTGAACGTGGTTTGCGAGTGCCCTCCTTCAAGCCCCTCTATGCATCCTCTTTTTATGACCTCACCAAGAAAACAGTATTTCTCTTGGCATTAGCCACAGCAGCACGGGTGAGCGAACTACATGTGATCGACATCACCCGGGTTTCTTTTTGAGCATGGAACGCCTGGGGCAGTTCATCTCGGGTTGTGCTGGGATTTTATTGCTAAGAATCAATTACCAGGCCAACCCAATTGTTCCTTCACCATTCCACCAATATCGACGATTATAGGTAGTGAAGATAAGAGTGAACTTCTATTATATTCGGTACGAGCACTGCAAATTTTCATCCACCGTCAGAAAGTTAGACTAGAAAGTGGTTATTTATACTCATATCTATTACGTCAACGACCGAAGTCAGTCGCAACACCATATCTCTATGGTTACATGCAGTCATCCTTCAAGCCTATTCGATCGCCAATTTGGACCTGCCAAGAGCGAATAATCCTCATTATATCAAGGCACTAGCCTCTACCATGGCCTTACACAGCAATTGTACTATCAAAACAATCATGGGAGGATGTTTTTGGAGGTCCAACACAGTTTTTGCTACTCATTATCTTCGCGATGTGACTCTCGAGGACATCAAAGGTGTACAGAGTTTTGGGCCGTTGGCTGTAGCTCAGCAAGTTTCCAACCCTCCACGCAAATAATGAACTCGCCCTATACAGAGCCTTTCCCTTTCCGGTGCAGTTGATCAGATTTCGCCAGTGGAAGAATATTAGACAAGCAATTGTCCACAGGCTGATGATGTCTTTATTACTAAAGATGTATAGGGAACTACTCTTTAATTCCTATGTTCAATGGGTTTTTTCACATAGATAGAACCCTACCGTAACAACGTTTTTCTGTACTTTCCCGCTTCACGGTTTACCGACCAATCAGTGTCGTACCTTCAGGGTGTGAATTATTGAGGTTTCTGTATTCTTAAGGTTTACCCACCTCCAAACTGTCCGATACAGATGCATTAAGGAGTAATGCAGGATAAGTAAAAAATTTAGTAAAATCTAAATATTTTTTACATTTGTATACTTATCCTGCATTACTACATTTAAGGCCCACCCGTCGCAGACTTGCCTCCCCACTAGGGCTCCCGAAACCTCAAAAGTATGATTTTTAAGCTAGGTCACGTGAGGTCACAGGGACGGTGGCGGCGTGGTATATAAGAGGGCTTCAGGAACAGTTTATTTATCTTCACCCAGGTAAGCAGTGAATGCATTAATAAGTAATGCAGGATAAGTATACAGATGTAAAAAATATTCAGATTTTACTAAAATTGTAATTCTCAAAATGGTGACCAGTAGATGGATATATAAGTGACAAAATATAGGTTACCTAATGAAAAATATCATAACCCAATTAAAATAGAAACCTTCAAGTAAAAACTCTATTGCTCAAAAAGTTATCTGAAGCTCTGCTTTGTTTATCTGATAACATGAATTCAGTAGTTTATACCGGTTTATACTAGGGCTGCAACAATGCAGGAAGGTCACAATACGATACGCATCTCGATATTCTGGTCACGATACGATACATATCTCGATACGCAATGATGCAAAAACAAGACTTAAAGCATGTCAAGATTAAACCTTTCATGATTTTGGAACAGTCAAAATTATTTTATAATAACAAGACTACTGAAGTTGTTACGCTTCAAAGTGGAACTTACTCTAACTTTCCTTCAAAACAATTCAAAGTTCAAACACCAGAAAATAATTCACATACTTCACCAGTGATACAACTTCAAAGAACTTTTTTGCAATAGTCGAAGAAATTGTATCTGAAATTATTGTTTTATCAGGAATAATATATTTCAATATAGTGTTACTTTAGTTGCAGCTTTTACTATATATGTATTTAAAATTATAAAAACCACAAGCGTTGCATTTTGGTACTGGTGATTGCTGTTGCAGGATATTTTTACAAATGTAACAATTTGACCAGTCACCGTAGGGACTTCCCGTACGACAGGTATTTCGATTGTGAAAATGTTATGTTGACATAAATTAGCCAAACTGCCACAAATACGACTTTTAACAAGTTGAAGTATGGCATTTTTAATATATGTATCCATTCTTTAGCAACCAAAGTTCGTTTCAATGCGTCAAAAGCGGTAATCTGTCCGTGGTTGCTGTATCTCTTCACACACGATTTCACTTAACTCAATGAAAACAATATGAAATGCATTTTTGAATAAAATTAATAAAATATATTACAAAAACATGTCCAGATATACAATGAACATGTTTTAATAACAAGATAGTACAATGATGGTATTGAATTGCGTACTTCATTTCGGTTTTGCTGACTGGTATTTCCGGTGTTATGTGCTTGCTGTGATCAGCTGATAATGTTTATTGAGGTGGGGAAAAACATCTGTCAGTGTAAAACCTGAGTTTATTAAAAATGTAAGTTGTTTTTGGGAGCCATGCGTTACCACGTGCTATGACCAAGTTAGCGGTTTATTGAAAGGCACAATAGCGAGGAAACGCTGTACTTGAAATTTGCGTTCCGTATTGTGGCGTATCGATAAATGGGCTCACGTTTATCGTATATCGTATTGTGGGTCAAGTATCACGATGCATCGGAATATCGGTGTATCGTTTCACCCTTAGTTTATACTATAATAGTTTAAGCTATGTTCTGTGCATTTTATGTTTTCTAGGCGGGAGGAGATTCAGTCACTGCTTGAACCAAACGAGGAAGCAATGTCCATCACAGTCTTTCCCAGGTGGGTTTACTGAAGAATTGACGTCCATATTTTTTTGCATTTAAGGAGGTATAAACATAAAAAAAATGGTGTGCAGACTGTGTTACTCAAAATTGTGCACACTGGTTTTGACGTTTTTGACTCCAAAAATGCAAAGACACATTGGATTCAATTCTTAGAAATAAATTTGTCAACATAATTACCTTATCCTGACTCATACTGATTGCTTAGCTTAAATAATTCGAGCAATCAGTTGGAGAGTGAGTTGAGGTAGTTTAATGAAAACATATTATTTATCAAAGTATCTTCTTTGCAGATGGGGACAAGTGTGTGGATAACATTGTTCATGCACAATGTCTGTTTTCAGACTAGGGTGTCCCAACTTCACACTCCCATCATTCGAACCAACCCCGACGTCTGGATCATCGCGATCTCTCTTCTTCCCAGATGAAGCTATCAACAGTGGCCATCCACGCTTCAGGTACTGTCATGCTCACCTGATTTTACATGAGTTTATACATGTTTTGGAATATTGATTATATATTTGTGTTTATGAAGTTATTAATCTTTATGTTAGTTATCCTAAAATTGAACACGATACCATCCAATAGTGAATACATGCTTGAGGAACACAACAACAGATCTTATTATATATGTACCCTATTTGACGTAATAAGTGCCCCGCTCTAATAAGCACCCTAGGCAATGTTTGATAATATATTGGCTAGTGAACAATCCCAATTATCACCCCTTCCGATTGATCAATGTGCACAAGACTTATTTATTCGTATATTATACGCACTCGTGACACGCCATGATGTAACTGGAATACTGTAGAAAGCTCACTCACTCACTGTCCTGATATAATGTTCAAGAGGTCTTCAGGTGAGCTACAGTGTCTATTTGTCTGTCAGTTTAAACAACTTAAGGATTGACTGCATTGTACTTATCCAATGTGACCCAAACTGTTACTGAGAAGAACCTTTATGTTCTTTCAGAACTTTAACAAGGAATATTCGGGAACGTCGCGGGGAAAAAGTGATCATTAATGTACCAGGTGAGCAAGGGCTTGTTCTCTACTTGTCGATAACCTTGATTCCTTCTTTGTTATTGATACTCTACCCATCATTTTTTTGTACCCTTGTACCATATTCACTCCATTGTATCTACACAACATTTCCCCAATCGTATTGTAGACTTGTCACTTATTCAAGATTATCGTAACATATATCTAACATGTTTCCAGAAATCTTCATTTGACTGTCCTACAGTGTAAAAGACATCCCCAATGTCTTGTAGACTTGTCACTGATTCAGAATTATTGTTGCATATTCAGCATGTTTCCTTAATTCATTATTTGACTGTCCTTCAGTGTATAAAGACATCTCCCATAGCTTTGTAGACACATCACTGATACAAGATTATCGTTACATGTATCTGCATATTCAGCACGTTTCCTTAATTCATTATTTGACTGACCTTCAGTGTATAAAGACATCTCCCATAGCTTTGTAGACACATCACTGATTCAAGATTATCGTTACATGTATCTGCATATTCAGCATGTTTCCTTAATTCATTATTTGACTGACCTTCAGTGTATAAAGACATCAACACAGAAGATCCATTTATAGAAGACTTTTCCGCCCTGGGAGACGATGGCGAGGCTCAGAGAGCGGCCAAACCAGACAATATATACATGGACTGCATGGGCTTTGGCATGGGCAACTCATGTCTCCAAGTGACCTTCCAGGCTTGCAACATTGACGAGGCTCGCCTTCTGTATGATCAGCTCACTACACTGTGTCCCATGCTGGTAAGGACATTTGACACTCTTACAGTGTTCGACAAGAGCACTGGTCAGCTAGGTCATATGTTCAATATCCCCTTAAAGGGCAAGTAATGCCGAATAGGTACTTTGCTGATTTGAATACTTTATGGCATACTTTATCACAAAGTTAAATTTGAGAATCGGAAATAGTGTAAAAAGAACGTTAAAAAAACGAAACATATTTTCCAGGAAGGGGTTTGCACCTATTGTTATAGGTACAAATTCACCCAAGCTTGGTGATGGGTAAGACAATAGGGGATTAAGGGGCACATGTCACATAAAACAAGTAATTGGTGAATATACCGACAAAATATACTGACAAAACTAATTGGTGAACTCTATACACGTTTAAAATATATATCATTTAGGGAGTTAACATATTAATCGAATTGGGCTATAAAAAGGAATTACAATAATTCTGAGGTATTTAACAATTGTATTCAGTGCAATAAGGTAAAACTAAGCATAAAAGCCTCTTCCTCTTTATTGGTCCTGTTATCAGTGTATTTCAAGTTACTCTTCAAGCCATGAAATTACTTATAACTATATCAGTATATTAACATGAATTGGGATATTTGTAATTCTAATTTGGGAATTTTTACTGACATTTGCCGCAGACTTGGGCCAAATATTGGTCTCTGGGCATTTCCAGTTAATCCCTTCAGATACGCCTCTCAAAAGTGTCTGTAAATCAAGTAATTGTCTGGATGACAAAAACATTTCTATCTACGAACCCAACTTTGTATGACTGGGTTGTGTTGCCCAAAGGGTTTATGATGGCCCTATGTTTTCCCATGTTGTGCAGGGACTTTGTGGTGCCCTGTAATATAACATTGATGAAGTAAACGTCTGACATAGCTTAGTTGGCTGTCATGCAGAAGGACATTTGTCCTCCAGCTAAAATCTATGGGTTGGAAAACCTTACATTCTTCATATTAGGTCAAGGGGGCACGGGTGGCCCAGTCATCTAAGGCGCCGCGATTCGCTGTGCAGAGTTGCGTCCCTTGGCCACGCCAGAAACCTATGATTGTGGGTTCGAATCCTGGTTCGCCCCAATTATGTTTCTAGGTTTGTCAGCACCATACCCGTGCTCGTGGGTTTCACCGAAGTGGTAAACGTCTAAGACCTGCATCACTTCGGGCTTTCCTCACACATTAAGCTGACATGCGGCGATATAACTGGAATACTGTTAAAAGCGACGTTAAGCCAAACTCACTCACTCACTCACTCATATTAGGTCATGGAAAGTGATTGTGTCTGTAAATTTGTCATTGGTGTCGGTATGTGTTGAGAGGAAACTTCTTATGTGTTCTTGAGCTCAAAGTGTGATCAGGGCATCTAAATTGGAAAGAAAGGATGCTGCGATTATTCAGTTTTGCTCAATAATTTGACATTAAGTCTCCTCCGTTTATCCTTTTGATTATGTAACAGGGAGGGTGGAATATCAAAATACTGAACATGTCCTTGTTAATATTCTGTCACATGTTTGCAGACAAATTCTGCTTTGTCTTTTTTACCCCAAATTGGTGTTTTTTGTCACAAAATCTGTCTTTTCAATCCCATATTTTCATTTTGATGTTGATAAATAAATTATCTCCATGGCTTTTCCCATAAAAGAACCTGCTTCATCCATGTCTAGGAAGTAATCAAACGAAAAACCACACTACTTCAGCAGCCTATGTGACCTGCAATGAATTCTTAAAATATGCTGTGCAAATGGCTATATGGCACTGTGATGAACTAATCAGAGAGTATGTCCTAAATTGTGAATGAAATCAGAACAAGGAAGTAAACAATACACTGCCGTCTGTTGGATTGGACATGCTCACAGTGTTTACACTTTTTCAAGCGATATTTGATACTTGTTATATGATAAATTACATATTGATATTGACCCGTGAAGATCCGGGGTAGAATAGGTCTTTTAACATTCCATACTTGCCGTAAAAGGAGACTATGCTTGTTGTAAGAGGCGAATAACGGGATCGGGGATCAGACTTGCTGACTTGGTTAATGCATGTCATCGTATCCCAATTGCGTGGATTGATGCTCATGATGTCAATCACTGGACTGTCTAGTCCAGACTCAATAACTTACAGACTGCCGTCATATAGCTGGAATATTGCTGAGTGCGGCATTAAACAACAAACAAACAAACATATTGATATTACTCATGTCCCCTCCTTGAGCATCATAACATGCTTGGTACTTGCAATATGGATTGATATCATGATGATGATGGGGATCTGCTATTATCTGATTGGACAAATATCGTATGACTCTTATTTCTGTAATTATTTACTAAGTAGGAGATCAGTCTTGTGATGACTTTGACACATGTCAGTGTCTGTAATTGCTTAGCCATATTATAATAATTGATATCATTGGTGTCAGCTATACTTCAAGAAGTTTAATTATAGTCTTAAGTTCCACTAAAAAGTGGAGAATTAAGCAATCAAGTTTATGGGAGGCATTTAACCAGAACTCTTTTCTCATTTACATGGATATCTATTGTCTGTGTTTAATCTTTCATAGCTGACTATTGAACATGATTGAACAAGTGAAAATGGAGGCTGATTGTTTAAAGCATGAATATCAACATTTGGTTTTTGCATATTTAATTTATATAAAAATTGGTATGAAACATGACGACTTACAAACATAGACAATACATATTTTGATTCATCAGAATCAGTACCGCACATGGTAACCATGGCAACAAAAAATGTTTGCTAAACAAGGAATTTCAACAAGGAAACAAGGAATGTTGTCAATTTTTTTTACCAGACAGGTGAAGCATGGAGATCGGTCTGTCGGTCATCTTTGTAGATAGGGAGGGTAGTGCTCTGTTCCACAAAGCGATCTTAGTGCTACAACTATCATAAGTGAATGTAAATATATCAGAGTAACGATCATCATAACTCTATGATTGCTTTGTGGAATAGTGCCCAGTTTATTTGAAGAAGATCTCTTCGTACAGGAGGAAGAGAGTAAAGGCGTTATAGTTCGCGTGGACCCAGCTCTGTCCATACCCTCCATCAACCAGCATGACGTACACCTGGTCACCAAACTCTAGCCGACTGATTGTCTGTATGCTACTTGATGGATAAAACCCAGAGTTCTTACTGTCATCTGCCCAGAGGGCTGCGATTGGTCGACTGTTGATGAAGATACGAGCATTTACCTTGGCACCAGGGTGAGACATGAGATACAGAGAAATTACGTATACACCAGGAATTGTACAAATAAATACACCGGTCGTGTTGTCATAGTTGTCTGCGAGGTCAATCAGTTTGAGATCAAAGGGCACAATGACGTCCTTGTCTGGCCCGAAGTGTTCTGTGAGGACTGAGGATGAGGCAGCCTGCATGGCCATTGATGCCTGGGCAGCTTGTCCTGGCTCCCCCTTGGCGCCCTTGGGACCTGGAGGACCCGCAGGACCCCTGTCCCCCTTCTTCCCCTGTGCTTTGTTTGCTTTCCTCGACCCTTTCTTTCCTTTTCCTGCGTTTTTCTTTTTATCTGGAAAATAAGTAGTTTTACAAAGCTTTAACATCTGACTGGTGTGTTGAGAAGAAAGCCATTTCATTTGCATACATGTATAGGGTACATCTATTTAAAAACATCCTGTGTGGGACATTGATGGATACAGATGGGATTTATTGTTGTGACATTTGTGTTTCATGCAATTAATTATCTATACATTGAGCTTGTATCTGCTTGCTTATGAAGATCCTACAGCACATACCAAACTGGGTTTAATGCAGAAGGTCCTATGTTACATGCCAAACTGTGCTTACTAGAGATCCTGCATTACATGCCATGTTGTGTTTGCTACAGAAGATCCTACTTCACATGCCATGTTGGACTTCCTACAGAAGTCAAGTTGCACTTGGAACTTCCTGTTACAGAAAATCCTTCATGAAGATCTGGGCTAGAATTTGTCTTCAGCAATCCATGCTTGTCTTAAGAGGAACGGGATTATTTACATATAGCTGGAATATTGTGAAACAACAAGTAAACAAATCCTACATTGCTTACCAGCGGCTGCTGCAGCAAATGCTACAGGTTTGACGCCAGTGTCTATTGTGTGGACCCTGATGGTGGCATCTGGTGACAGTGGGGCGGCTGTCGTTCTGGCTCCATGCAGAGAAGTAGCAGTGGGAGTAGGCCCTGTTGGAGTCGCAGACTTCTTCTTGGACTGTGTGCCCCTTGAGGATTTCCGGGAGTTTGATCTTGGGTTTTCATTCTGTTTGGGAGACTGCATCTTTCTCGGCTTCCGTTTCTTTCTGTTTGTCTTCTTGTTTGCAGGCTTGTTAGCAATCGTTGTTGTAGAGGCAGAGTTTGCTATATCTTCCAGGGACAATTTTTTCATCTTGCCTTTGATTCTAATTATGTTGATTCCTGGGGCACTTGTTTGTGAAGATGCTGTAGTAGAATGTGTTGTACTGGGTGATGTAGTGGAGGGTGATTCAGTGGTTGTAGTTGATGTTAACTTCGTTGATGTTAATGTAGTTGTTGCTGTTGACTTTGGTGTTGCCGAGGTTGGTGTTGCTGAGGACATTTCATCTGTTTCCTCTGATATGGTTGCATCAGCAGTGACTGAAGACTTGGTGATTGGTGTCATTCTGTTCCCTATGAGCTGGGTGTATCCTAATGTGCTGGTAACCTCAGTCACATTCAGTGGTCTGGTCGGATGAATGGTGGACTGTGCATCAGTTCTGGGTGATAGTGATGTATCTTGGGAACTAGCCAGTGTCGGCACGGAGGAGAGGGTGGTGTTTAAGTCGACACTGTTGCCACTGAGAGTGACACTGAGACATGTCAGGATGGTAAAACGGAGACAGGTGATAGACATACTCATGGTTGCTAGATAGCTCCTCACTCACTTGTTTGGGTGTGAATCTGTAGAAGAAAGATGTCACCAGATATACATCCTACATCACCGAAGAGCTTTTGTTAAAAAAATACCATAAATTTTCCATCTGTCATCCGTCCATTTTTCGTTTCCTGAGCAGAACACAAGAATATTTCTCGTTGAAAACTTGTTATGCAGATCAGTCTGGTGATGATCTGGTGCCTTTTGATGATTGAGGATTTTTGTTTTAAATTTTTTAAATATTTTTTCAATGCATGTGCCTTACCATGCTTACTATGGTTTGAAAGTTAAAAAGTGTATACCGGTTAATGTTGTCCAGTATTTAGATATATATACAATTGCAATGCGCCATAGCTGGTTGCTGAAGTTTAATATCAGAAACAAAAACATTTAATTATGTTCGAATCATAATATGGATTCTTTATGACAATACCACTCAATGTTTGCTTGAACCCTGTTCAATTTGTCTGATGGATCTAATATGACACATACACACATTGGTGCTCTGAGCCATGAGGTATGTGTTCAATAATGAATAAAGCATCTGTTAGATAATATTTTAGGTATCACAGTATTGTATTGTAAGGTAACACAATAAGGTAATGGAACATCTCAGCCCTAAGCAGGTAGACAGGGATTGACTTAGGCTGCGATTCCGCAATTTACCTTAGATATCACATCAACATTCATTCAGCACAATTGAAAATCGCATACATCTAACTGTTAAACTTTCAATAGTTTCAATTGCATCAATAGGCACTCTCATTTTCTCCTACTGTGCATGACCGATTCCAATGGTGCTTTGCATCAGCTGACAAAGGTGGAGTGCGCAACATTGTTGACCCCTGATTGGCAAAGCGAGGGTATGTTTTTGCAACATAAACACTTTGGAAACTCATGAAAAACGTATTCCATTTGAAACAGTGATCTACAACGCCAAAGTTATTAAACATAATTTTTGGTCGCTATCATCCTAGCAGAAATTAAGAAAGAAAAAACAATCACTGGTAAAGTTCAAAGCACAGGCAAATTTGGATTTGGATGACAGCAAAACAAAAACTAAATAGATATACCAACAAACCTTCTCCATAATATTATATAAATTTCAGATCACAAACGATTGTACTTTAGATGATATTTGCTTAACCTATAGAAAAGATGAAATGTCTCTGATAATTAGCAAAATCTCATTGCTTTCAGACCAGGGAAAATTTCACTTATAGGTAATAAGGCAACGGCTCCGCTGGGCCCTAAGTACGTAGAGCAATAAGGTAACGGCTCCGCTGGGCCCTAAGAAGATAGAGCAATATGGTAAGGGCTCCGCTGGGCCCTAAGAAGGTAGAGCAGTATGGTAAGGGCTCTGCTGGACCCTAAGTAGGTAGAGCAATATGGTAAGGGCTCCGCTGGGCCCTAAGTAGGTAGAGCAATATGGTTGGGGCTCCGCTGGACCCTAAGTAGGGAGAGCAATAAGATAATGGCTGTGCTGGACCCTAAGTAGGTAGAGCAATAAGGTAACGGCTCCGCTGGGCCCTAAGTAGGTAGAGCAATAAGGTAACAGCTCCGCTGGGCCCTAAGTAGGTGGAGCAATATGGTAAGGGCTCCACTGGGCCCTAAGAAGGTAGAGCAATATGGTAAGGGCTCTGCTGGACCCTAAGTAGGTAGAGCAATATGGTAATGGCTCCGCTGGGCCCTAAGAAGGTAGAGCAATATGGTAAGGGCTCCGCTGGGCCCTAAGTAGGTAGATTAGGAGCCATGAGGACATGTTGTGGACTGCAGCGGTAGGTGGGAATTAGTGCTAGCTATGCTGCCACTCTAGACAATTGCCCAGTTGACCAAGGATGTATATTAGATATAATTCAAGGGTTGTAACTTTTTACCAAGCTACTTACACTTTCTAGCTTTGGGTTTCAGATTTCTTTATTGTATTGCTATTCAACTGGTAACATTGACGATTGTCAATGTTTTTGCTAAGAAACAATACCCTTCAATTTAATGTTTTCTTCTGTAAGAAGTTTTTTAAAGTATTTATTTTGAGCACAAAAGTGTCTATTCTCTACTAATCATAGTGTGACAGACACAAAGATAAGATTATACTTAGGCTCAAAAGATTTTTGTTTTCTAAAATATGATTTGTTAAGATAACTGTCAATTCTAATGCGCTTACATTCAGAAAATCTATTACTGTGTAAGAAACCTGAATCCACTGCTTACCTACAAGTCCATTGCCTTCGAGAGCATTGAGAAAATCCTTAATGTTCCAATGCTGTGTCCTCTGTCTCATCTGTCATCTGAGCTGTATCTCGGTGGAGTATCATTTATAGGAGTAAACAAGCTGACTCTATTTCATCAGCAAACAATAAATATAAACAAATGTGTTTGTCACCTTGGCCGGTAAGCCTGTACAAATTTATCTGGCATCCTAGTTCATAACATGAAATGTGTGGACTCAAATATTGATATCGCCTTAGGAAACATTGCTTCTCCTGATGTCTCTCTGTAAATACAGCACACAAATTCTTTATTGATATTTTGCAACCTCTTGAGTCCCAATTTTACTTCATTTTCAAGTTGAGATGAGGAGGACAGACTCGGGAGGCTGGTGTTGTCATCCTGGCAATATTCTGCCTATGTGGGTGGGCCACATTGGCTCAGTCTGGAAAATGTCCCTTAAGATGACTTAGATATTGTAGCTTTTTCCCTTGTATGCCCTACATCCTTTTCAAATGATTTGAGTTTAATCTGTGAAACATGGACGTTGTGAATGTATTTGCAGTTTTAAGAAATAGGAATTTGAGGTGATGTGGTGTCCACAAAGTTAAACATGTATATTTAGGGGCTCCCTGTATTAAATATGTAGCAGAATACTTCAAGGGCACTCCTCTACTTCTGACACTGGTATTGAAATAATGTCATGTGTCCATTACATATCATAAACCGGCATGTTATACAGTAAAGATGTAGAGATCCCTAATTTGAGCTTGTTCATAACAAGAACATAACATTTCAACAAACCATTGACAAGTTATTCATAAACATTCATAGAGTCAATGGTTAGGGGAATAGTTTCATCTAATGTCTAACTGCTTGAGTATAAAAGGCCTGCCTACACAATGCTCCAGATAATTGGCTGAGCCACTGAGTGTGTACACACGTTATCACTCACATTGGGTATTGATAGTTTTCTTTAGGTATTCAATATACTCCGATTGATCAATGTACACAAGACTTATTGATTCGTGCATAATACTCACTCGTGTGTTATATGCACCCTTAATTGTGGGAAATTAAATTCATACATACTTTTCTTTTGAATCATTTCACACTGTCAACATAAACTACTGTCCGAAATTTACAATTTTTCAACTCTGTTTTTGTTCTCACCAAAATTATATTCTAATAAGAGCCCACTATTTCCAATTTTGAGAGCGCCCCGGGCGCTTAATACGTCGAATATGGTAACTGTTTTAGTCCACTAGTCCTTACAATGTTAACATATAGCAAAACCCTTGAGAAAGGTAAATTTCTTTTAGTCCTCAGGATACTTTACCTATTGGGCAGTTTGGCAAGGACTATATTTCTAACACTGGGTAGAATAGGTCTTCAGCAACCCAAGGCGACTATGCTTGTTGGAAGAGGCGACTAACGGGATTGGGTGGTAAGGCTCGCTGACTTGGTTGATGCATATCATCGTATCCCAATTGCGTGGATTGATGCTCATGATGTCAATCACCAGATTGTCTGGTCCAAACTTGATTATTTACAGACCACCGTCATATAGCTGGAATATTGCTGTGTGTGGCGTTAAACAACAAACCAACCAACCAACCAGTCCGTTGGGTTTCTTTTGCTGTTTTTTTCGACCCGTGCAGATCCAGGGTAGAATAAGTCTTAGCTTGCTGTAAAAGGCGATGATGCTTGTCGTAAGAGGCGACTAACAGGATCAGGTGGTCAGGCTCACTGACTTGGTTGATTCGTATCATCGTATCCGAATTGCGTGGGCCGATGCTCATGATGTCAATCATTGGATTATCTGGTCCACACTGAATTTACAGACTGCCGCCATATAGCTGGAATAATGATGAGCTTGGCATAAAACAACAAATGAACAAATCTATGCTTTCAGGTGACTTCTAGTTCGCACATGTTCCTGTACTGCCCCAGGTGATTTACATGTCTTCACTTTACCTAATAACAGTGAAGCATGACTCAGTAGCACATGTTTAAGTTACAATAAACCCATCTGTGCGTTATTCACTGCACTAGAGTTCAGGTTCACATAATGTCTGCATTCAGGCGGCAAGAAAAGAACTGCAGTGTCATACATGTATGCCAGCTGAAAAAAAAAACTATGTTGGATAATTATATACAGGATTGTTATGCTATATAGTTATCAAATTTCTTCAAGCAAATATAGGCGCAAGCAATTCAAAATTAACTGGGTTCTGGTGATTTAATTTGCATCTTTTACGTAAATATGCAGCTTATCTAGAGTATGTATGCATTGTATGCGGAAGTCATGTATGGAGACGAGACCAGGTTTTGTAGAGCATTTGTGTACATTATCATGATTATAGTCTTCAGTGTCCAAGATGTGTTGGGAGAGCTCATATATTGCTGGAAACGAGCATGTTTTTGGGTGTGGATTTGGTCCATTATTAATATGCACATTATTATTATTATTTTTGTTGTTGTTATTGGTATAGTTGTTGTATATATGGGGCTGATTTAAAAATGTCCCAGCAGGATCAATCATCTAACCCAGGGTAGGTAAGACCTCAGAGAGATGGAGTTAATCGGGGGCTAATCATCCATCATGTATCACCGGGTAGGTAAGACCTCAGAGATGGAGTTAGTTAATCAGGGCTAATGGTCCATCATGTATCACTGGGTAGGTAAGACCTCAGAGATGGAGTTAATCGGGGGCTAATCATCCATCATGTATCACCGGGTAGGTAAGACCTCAGAGAGATGGAGTTAATCGGGGACTAATCATCCATCATGTATCACCGGGTAGGTAAGACCTCAGAGATGGAGTTAATCAGGGACTAATGGTCCACCATGTATCACCGGGTAGGTAAGACCTCAGAGATGGAGTTAATCAGGGACTAATGGTCCATCATGTATCACCGGGTAGGTAAGACCTCAGAGATGGAGTTAATCGGGGACTAATCATCCATCATGTATCATCGGATAGGCAAGACCTTCAGAGATGGAGTTAATCGGGGGCTAATTGTCCATCATGTATCACCGGGTAGGTAAGACCTCAGAGATGGAGTTGATCGGGGACTAATAGTCCATCATGTATCACCGGGTAAGTAAGACCTCAGAGAGACGGAGTTAATCAGGGGCTAATCATCCATCATGTATCACCGGGTAAGTAAGACCTCAGAGATGGAGTCAATCGGGGACTAATGGTTTATCATGTATCACCGGGTAGGTAAGACCTTCAGAGATGGAGTTAATCGGGGGCTAATTGTCCATCATGTATCACCGGGTAGGTAAGACCTCAGAGATGGAGTCAATCGGGTACTAATGGTCCATCATGTATCACCGGGTAGGTTAGACCTCAGAGATGGAGTTAATCAGGGACTAATCATCCATCATGTATCACCGGGTAGGTAAGACCTCAGAGATGGAGTTAATCGGGGGCTAATGGTCCATCATGTATCACCGGGTAGGTAAGACCTCAGAGATGGAGTTAATCGGGGACTAATCATCCATCATGTATCACCGGGTAGGTAAGACCTCAGAGATGGAGTTAATCAGGGGCTAATCATCCATCATGTATCACCGGGTAAGTAAGACCTCAGAGATGGAGTTAATCGGGGACTAATGGTCCATCATGTATCACCGGGTAGGTAAGACCTCAGAGATGGAGTTAATCGGGGGCTAATCATCCATCATATATCACCGTGTAGGTAAGACCTCAGAGATGGAGTTAATCGGGGGCTAATCATCCATCATGTATCACCGGGTAGGTAAGACCTTCAGAGATGGAGTTGATCGGGGACTAATGGTCCATCATGTATCACCAGGTAGGTAAGACCTCAGAGAGATGGAGTTAATCAGGGGCTAATGGTCCATCATGTATCACCGGGTAGGTAAGACCTCAGAGATGGAGTTAATCGGGGACTAATCATCCATCATGTATCACCGGGTAGGTAAGACCTTCAGAGATGGAGTTGATCGGGGACTAATGGTCCATCATGTATCACCGGGTAGGTAAGACCTCAGAGAGATGGAGTTAATCAGGGGCTAATGGTCCATCATGTATCACCGGGTAGGTAAGACCTCAGAGATGGAGTTAATCGGGGACTAATCATCCATCATGTATCACCGGGTAGGTAAGACCTCAGATATATGGAGTTAATCAGGGGCTAATCATCCATCATGTATCACTGGGTAGGTAAGACCTCGGAGATGGAGTTAATCGGGGACTAATGGTCCATCATGTATCACCGGATAGGTAAGACCTTCAGAGATGGAGTTAATCGGGGACTAATTGTCCATCATGTATCACCGGGTAGGTAAGACCTCAGAGATGGAGTTGATCGGGGACTAATAGTCCATCATGTATCACCAGGTAAGTAAGACCTCAGAGAGACGGAGTTAATCAGGGGCTAATCATCCATCATGTATCACCGGGTAGGTAAGACCTCAGAGATGGAGTTAATCGGGGACTAATGGTCCATCATGTATCACCGGGTAGATAAGACCTCAGAGATGGAGTTAATCAGGGGTTAATCATCCATCATATATTACCGGGTAGGTAAGACCTCAGAGATGGAGTTAATCGGGGGCTAATCATCCATCATGTATCATCGGGTAGGTAAGACCTCAGAGATGGAGTTAATCGGGGGCTAATCATATAGACCTGTTAGACTTAACATCATGTTAAGTAATGTTATAAAATCTACACTGTGGGAGGGTCCCTGTCACATTTATTACCTACAGTTTTATCTATAGTGCAACAGTAAACTTTCCCTTAGTTGTCACCTGTCTCTCACTACTGCAAACACGTTATGAAGAAAACACCTTTAGCATTCTCGGACAGAAGTACTGCATTTTTAACAGAATAAGCATTTATTTGTGCTCTCCAAGACAAACTGTATACAAAATGAAATAAAATAATTATAAGCTACACAAATTTATTTTTTAAAAATCACTTTCAACTAGCATCATTTGAAAAATTATGCCAACTCACTGCAACTCACTGCACTGACTGAGTCACATACTGTATCAGGATATAATCAGACACGCTGACTCAACAACGCCCAATTCATATCCTTTCAGTCTTATACCTTTTCTCAATGACACTAGATCTTTGATGTGATTGGAAACCTCTCTGCATGAATATCTGAGAGCCCAGGCGAACATTCAAAACAGCCAATCAGTGTCAAGACTTTTAAATTCTCGGAGCAGCTCATCTAAAACAAATATAGTACGTAGTTGGCACTAAAACTGACTGAGAGGATTTGGATATTTTGGACCCCTCCCTTTTATAAATCCTGGATCCCCCCTTGAAATGTTCCCAAACATCAGCCATCTATTGTGGTAATTATATTTAGATGCCTGTCCAACTGGTGTACAAAGTGGTTTCCTGACTCAGACTATCCTTGTCGGTTGTGTAATTCACCGAGAGGTCACTCCTGGGGTACTACATAGAAATGTTGACCTTGTGAAGGTCAAGCAGTAAACACTACTGCCGTCTTGTGACAACAGTTTTGTTTAAATAATCGGATCACTCTGTCATTAAATATTTGAGTTTGGGAGAACTCAGCCTAGGAATTCATCAATATCTCTGCAGGTTGAAACACCTGGCATGTACATGACCTCTTTTTAGTTTAACAACTTTCTTTATAATAATCCAAGCAAACCATTTGAATCATGTACATGTATATATACAACTGCTATTGGGATGTATGTGAAAGGATGAGGGTTAAAAATTAGGGAGCAAAACAAACATTATTTGGGCAGGTGTGCACGTTCCATTTGAAGCTTTGAACCCTGGGAATTGAAACTATTTTCATGAGCCATTGGCAGCCTTTCCTGCTTCTGACTACTGAATTTGGATCATACTGAATCATCCTGGATCATACTGAATCAGTGAATCATACTGGTACATATTGAATCCTCCTGGTACATACTGATACATACTGAAGCATCCTGTATTATACTGAATCATACTAGATCATCCTTGTACATACTGAATCATAATGAATCATCCTGGATCATATTAAATCATACTGGATAATCTTGGTACATACTGGATCATACTGAATCATCCTGGATTGTCCTGAATGCTGCAGTTGGCAGGGAATAAATCCGTGAAATTGATGAACTGAATAGTGATCATAACCTTGATAACACAGGAACAAAACACACAATGTTTCAACAGTCTAGTAGCCCATAGGATATTTTACATTTAGACAATGGCTGAGGCTGACAAGCTACTTTCTCTCACTGAATGTGATTAAATATTCAAAATGTTCAAGTAAAAGTTTGGTGATAATATTTTTAGTCTCTTATTTCCCTTTTGTGACATACTTAGCTTCATAACAACTAGCATCATTGCCAAGTATCTGCTCTGTACAAACAAATGGTGAATATACATCCATATCCTTCTGGTAATGAGACAACAGTCTGTTACATGGGCAGTGAATATACATCCATATCCTTCTGGTAATGAGACAACTATGTGTTACATGGGCGGTGAATATACATCCATATCCTTCTGGTAATGAGACAACTGTCTGTTACATGGGCAGTGAATATACATCCATATCCTTCTGGTAATGAGACAACTGTGTGTTACATGGGCAGTGAATATACATCCATATCCTTCTGGTAATGAGACAACAGTCTGTTACATGGGCAGTGAATATACATCCCTATCCTTCTGGTAATGAGACAACTATGTGTTACATGGGCAGTGAATATACATCCATATCCTTCTGGTAATGAGACAACTATGTGTTACATGGGCAGTGAATATGCATCCATATCCGATGTTAATCATGACAGCCATACATAGAACCCCATTAATAGCAAGCACAAAACCTGCTTTTTTTTAGGCTTTTGTTTTCATAAGTCTGGATAGTCTCATCTATAAGTCAAGAAAATAAATTGTACACGTCTTATTTCAGTAACACCTTTTTTCCATATCAGCTGTCGACATCATTATTGGGTAGCTGATGATGAATCAACACTTGGTAACATCTCTAAGATATATGAAATAAGATATATGAAATGTTTTCCCAGGAATGAAATATCTTCTCTTCCATCTACAGTTGGCACTGAGTGCTGCTTCACCCATCTACCGTGGCCATCTTGCAGACATCGAGGCACGGTGGACCGTCATCGCCCAGGGCGTGGATGATCGCACCAAGGAGGAGCGTGGCCTTGAAGTGAGTGTCCTTCATTCAGGGGACAGAACCAGCAATGCTAAGCATTAGGATTTTCACTGAATCATTTCAAAATTTAGAACAAAAGTTTGCCTAAAATATTGTCAGTAATCATGTTAATTTTTAACTCAGTGCTCACGATAATTTTGCAACCATAGCACAGTACAGGACACACTTTCACAAAACAATCTTAGCAATAAGACTACTGTAAGCCTATGTGAAAGTATGGGAGTTACGATCATCTTAGCGCTAAGATCTCTTTGTGCAAATGGGTCCTGGTCATTATCAGAACTGATGAGTACCAGACATATCTTTTCAAACCACTAAGTACTGTACTGCTTGTTTGTAGAATTGACGACTACTGGTATGATTGGTTTTTGTTTCCAATCTTTGATTTCGCCTGACTGCCTAGTGCCTTTGTGTAGTTGACAGTGCGTCAGCCTGTAGAGAGGAGGGTTTGTGGTTCGATCCCAAGCCGTGTCATACCAAAAGACCTTAAAAAATGGTACTTGTTGTTTCGGCATTATTGGGATAAAGCAAGGACTTTTGAACAAGGAGTCAGTATACTGTGTCTGTTGGCGTATCCATGTAAAACTGCAGCATGGAATGTCAGTGGGCTAGCACTATAAAACCAGCGTAAATCCAGACTGCTGCAAGCAGCCATGTGCATGCTCATGGCTATATAAGTGCAGTAATCTTGAACGCGACATTGAACCCATTTCACCTCACTCTCACTTGTGGGTTTGGGTAACATGGTGAGCCTCTATGACCAGCTTCCTTCCTCATAATTAAATGGACATGCTTGGATATAACTGAAGAACTGCTCCAAACATCATCAGATTTGTATGAAAACATCACATGTTTTTTAGTGTTAAAATGATTCTTGGATACCATTTATTAGAATTGGAGTTTTGAAATTGCGGCCTTGAAGCAAACAGAAAATCTTACTTGTGGTGAATTTGGAAGTTGGATAGTGTCTAAAAGCCATGAGTTTACATTGGTTTTTTTGCACAAAATTAGAGACTGTGATGGTTTGTTTCAGTGGAATCATGTAGAATTTGTAGAAACCAGGTCATATGACACGAGTAATGCTTGTGAGTAATTTTAACACAAATTGTTGGTTTCGATGGATTGACCTTGACCTTGATAGATTTCTGTCTTAATTTGGCCAAGGAAGGAAAGAAGTGGAAGCTCAATGAAACACAACAACAAAGGATGCCCTTGAATTGTTGGTGCAGCCATTTGTTGACACTGGAAGATTTATTGATAACAGCCTCTTTATAACGTAATGATCAGGCGACAGACCTGCACAAGTCTGACTATATGGGGGCTAACAAATACCTTGTACATCATAATGTCATCAAGACATTTCTGTCAATTAATAATTATTGTACTTCATTTAATGTAGATTTTGTTCTTGTTATGACCTTAAGTTTAAAAACACCTTGGATGTCTTTTGAATGCTGACTGTCATGTTTTGGGTGAAAACTAACCGGTTTAGTCCACTAGTCCTTATTATGATCACGCATAGCAAAACCGTTGACAAGGGCTATAGCACTAGTGCCAATTTTTAACGCTGCTTTTCGTAGAAGGTGGGCCGCATTTGGCCGTTCACGTTTAGTTTTATTTTGTTCTAAATCTATCATAAAAATAGTTAAAGTGGACATTATGTTATCATATGTTTACCTTCAGTATGCCCGATCACCTGCAAAAATTCTGTATGTGTAAATGTTTGAAGGCTCCAAGAAGGTGAGGAGGCCCATCGAGGTGATCTCTGTACGCCTCTTGATCGGCGTACACACAGTAATCGTAATCTCTGCATATGAAGCCTAGCAGAACAGGAAATACAGTTTAATCTGCAAGGCATCATGTCCAGTTATGTTTTATCTCAAATTTCAAATTTGTATTGACCAAGTTTCATTGTTATGATCTGTTTGTTTCCCTGAATTCACTGAAGCGATACAATGTAATTTTTTTTTCTGTTCAAGACAAACACGTTTTTTATGGTAAATGTAGGAATTGTGTATTTACTGGTGATGTGCTTTATTCCGATTCACTTTATAGATGAGGTCTATAAATTAGCTTCGATTTTGAAGGTCTGTTCCAGGCAGTCACCTTATAGGTGGGGTTGCTTTATAGACGGCTGTATACGGTTTGTGGGTAATATGAATATTTTGGATTAGGTGAGTGGATTGAGAATTACAATTAGTACCTATAAAACTGTTCTGTAGAATGTCCTGAACCAACTAGAACACACAATCTCCTATGATGCTCCCAAAATGTGCCCAGCTCGGTGTCAGGAGGTTTACTGCTACTGTTTTAGCCGTTGAAAGAAAACAAGTTCCGTATCAACAAGTCTCGCTATGACTCGATTGACAGCTACCTGTCCCCTGGCGGCTGCTGCTACAACGACATTGAAATGGTCTACGACAAGGATCTGTACAAACAGCTTCGCGATGAAGGTAGGTACATAAGCTGCAGTGTGAACTCCAAAACATCGGACCTCTACCGGGGAGTAATTCAGGATGTTAAACTAAGTGCCCTTGCCAGGCAAATTGGGAAACAATCATTATTTTGTTCAAAGTTAACATTTTTTTTATTTTCTTTAATTCTGAGGTATTAAAAAAGACCCCTGAAGATGCGGGGTAGAATAGGTCTTCAGCAGCCCAGGCTTACCATAAAACCGACTATGCTTGTGGTAAGGGGTGACTAACGGGTTCGGGCCAGGCTCGCTGACTTGGTTGATGCATGTCACCGTATCCCAATTGCATTGATCGATGCTCAAGTTGTCAATCACTGGATTGTCTGGTCTAGACTCGATTATTTACTGACCGCCTTCATATAGCTGGAATATCGCTGAGCACAGCGTTAAACAACAAACAAACAAAGCTAACATTGTATTCAGTGCAGTAATATAAAACTAAGCATTAAAAGCCACTTCCTCTTTACTGGTCCTGTTATCAGTGATATACATGTCGCCTCTACAAGCCATAAAAGTAGCTATGGTTATATTAACTTGAAGTGGGGCAGGATATCGTCTATGAGTAGGTCTAGATAAACCCCTGTATACATACAGACAGGACCAATCAACCATTCAACCCCGTCATGATTCTTGGTTAAAGTAGACACCAGCAACCTATGCAAGGTGATAGAGGATTTTCTTCTCACAGTATCAATCCCTGGATTGCAGGGTTTGAAATTCAGGTAATAGGCATGTCCACTAGTCCAAGACTAGTAACCATGGTAACATTCAGGAAGGATTTGGACCAGTAGACTATCAGAAAGATGGCTGATCCTTTGTACAGACTAGTGAAAATGAAAGTTGTCACCAAACCCTGGATTGTCTTGAAAAGACATTTTTTATTTCCGTGTTGTCATCATCGAGTTGGAATATTGCTGAGTGCGGGACAAGTGAGGACAAGTGACGACTTCATACTTACTTACTTACTTTGGAGATTTAACGTGCGCTTTCTGACTGATGCGTATTTCGCACACAGGCCCGGCCAGGCCATTTAATGTGTTCCCGAAAGGGGCGAAAGTGGTGTGTGCAACCCAAGAGGGGGCTTTAGGGGTTGCTTATATAGAATTTTGGAATTTTGAGATTTGGAATAGATGCCGATGGGGTTGGGGAGGAGAACTAAGGGAGCTGGGTATGGTGGATGTTTGTTTGTTTATGTAATTTTGATTTGGTAGATTATAGTGTTTTTAGATGCGTTTTATTAGTTCCGTATTGATTAAGAATATGCCTAAGGCCTTGAAGTTTTCTAGTTTATTTTGTGGGTTTAGTATTGCTTCTAGAGTGAGAGCCTTGTTTAGATTGAGGGTGGTTTGTAATGCGGTCTTGATGTGTGAGGTAGTGTGTGCAGTGGATGAGTGCGTGTTCTGGGGTTTCTAGTTGTTTGCAGTGTGGGCAGTTACCTGTAGTATGTTTTTAAAATTTTTTAGATGGTTATTTAGGTTGATGTGTCCTGTTTGGAGTTTAGTGATTACTCTGTCGATTTTTTTTGATGGATGGAGAATTTTTGGTTTGGTTAGTGGTTTGCTGAGTACACAACTAGCCATTAAGATGTAAAACGTCTCTGATTTGAGGGGCTTTTAGAAGTTGGAGGACTAAGTAAGGATATGATATATGGATGAACAACTTCTTCATTGCAATTAGGAGAGACGTTATCATAACGGTCTTAGAAACTACACCGAAACATCACTCCTAATTGTAGTAAAGAAGTTACTTATCCATATATCTTAACCTTACCTTAAGATGTTGTTAAAAAATTAGATTGACATTTTGATACAGATTCTAGTACCTACAACTTCTTTATTACAATTAGGAGCGACGTTTCAGTGTAGGTTCTAACACCATTATCAAGCAAGTAGGTGTTGGTACCTACACCAACAGTTGCTCCTAATTGTAATAAGAAGTTGTTCATCCATAAATCTTATCCTTACTTAGTATTCCAACTTCTAAATGCCTCTCAAAGCAGTTACCTTTGTGAAGCAATTACAAGAGTGGGTTTGGTTGGAGAATCGCAACACTATTTCTGTATGCTGTATTAACTTTCCTCTCCTTGTGTAGGTGTAGATGAGCTGCTGTCCCGCCATCTTGCCCACCTGTTTATACGAGACCCCATCTCCCTGTTCAGTGAGAAGATTGACCAGAATGACGACGAGGACACGGACCATTTTGAGGTGAGGCACCAAGGATGGTGGTCAAGAGTGAGTGAGTATGGTTTTATGCTGCTTTTAGCATTATTCCAGCAATATCACAGCGGGGGACACCAGAAATTGCTTCACACATTGTGCCCATGTCGGGAATCGAACCCGTCTTCGGCGTGACAAACTAACGCTTTAACCACTATTTACTGCCCCTGGTGGTCTAGAGGAAGTGAATGTTATCATCTATTGGGGGTACATTATGGTATCGTGTTGTTTCAAGGCTCATGCTTGAACGAGAGATGAAATATTTCATTTTAAAGACTGCTCATTTGTGGGGTGGGTCGGGGTGGGGGTGGCTACTTTTAGTTCTCCTTAACATATATACACATGTGTCTTTGTGCAATGGCCGTATGTCTATCACTTCTCTGTCAATCTGTTCATTCCTCTCTTAACTCTGAACATAGCAAGTCTCCATACCTCTGAGCAAACTGTATCATCATCACAATACAATGTCTACATATCGCTTACCGTAACCAGGTATAATTTTTACTTAGTCAGTTCAAAATGACCTTGTGCATTTGCATATTTTAGGGAATAAGAAAAACAGCTGTCATATGCAGTTCTTATAATCCACTGGACATAATGTTTTCAAGTCTTAAGAGGATGTTCATAATTCTTCTCTACAATGAAGCTCATAATATCGATCACTAGATTGTCTGGTCCCAATGCGATTATTAACAGTTCTACCTGTGAAGATCCGGGGTAGAATAGGTCTTCAGCAACCCATGCTTGCCGTAAAAGGTGACTATGTTTGTCGTAAGAGGCGACTAACAGGATTGGGTGGTCATGCTGTCTTGGTTGATGCATGTCATCTTATCCCAGTTGCGTGGATCGATGCTCATGATGTCAATCTCTGGATTGTCTGGTCCAGACTCGATTATTTACAGACCGCCATCATGTTGCTGGAATATTGCTGAGTGCAGCGTTAAAAAAACAAACAAATTAACAGTTCATAACTGTTTGATGATTATGGTACTTAACAAATAGTTAGATAAGTTGATTTTGGGAGAGAACAGCTGGGCGTTTCTCTTGTCTGTTGTCTCCGACTGTTTAAAGTGTCCGACCCTCAAGAACGGACTTTGTGTTTTGACATGCTTGTTTTGTGTTTCCAGAACATCCAGTCAACCAACTGGCAGACCATGAGGTTCAAACCCCCCCCACCCAACTCAGACATAGGCTGGAGAGTGGAGTTCCGACCCATGGAGGTAGGGAAATAACTGCAAAACAGTTCTTGTGTTTTCGGTAACATTTACGTAACAATGTTAAATTTATAGGCAGGTAATAAAACGGTTTGATGATTTAAAAAACAACCCAATATTGATATGCTATTACTTTGTTAAGCTGTGTTGTGTTGAGTTTGAGTCTTGTTCCTGGTTGCAGGTTCAGCTGACTGACTTTGAGAATGCTGCCTATGTGGTGTTCATTGTGCTCCTCACGCGAGTCATCCTCACCTTCAAACTCAACTTCCTCATACCCATCTCAAAGGTAGGTCCTGGATCCTGACACATCTAGCACTGTCACTGCATTGTCCAGGGTATTACAGTCAAGTCTCGTTAATCCAACACTCATTAATCCGACAATCAGCTATATCTGACACAAATGATGGGAAATCAGTGCTAATTAGACCCGTTGATGCAGCGGTCTCACACTCCAACTGTGTCTCCAACACACCAATTTGCAATCAAAATCACTCATTAATCAGCCTCGTTAATCAGGCACAGTGATCAGCATACTCCGGCCTGCGAGTACACAGACCAGAGTTTTGATGCGAGACAAGTCAGCTAGTAGCTGCATATTACAACAGCTGCAGACATAAACTCACTGAACAATAAACAAGTAATGCTTTAAATACACAAAACAGGACAGCCACTAAGAAAGCAGCTTTCTTGAACGTCGGGGCACTAGTTTCAAACTGTTGACTTCCATTCCAGTCTACGCTTTCAAGATTATTTTAAATCAGGCATACAGCCCGTAACAGTAGTTCAGCTTTAGAGATTGTAAGATAAGAGAACATGTTCCGCTAACAATATAACATAATAATATGAATATTTTCTTTTTCATTATTTTATATTGTATATGTATCGTTATCTATCTTGTAGTTGTCCGATTTCTGGATCAAACGTTGATTCTGCTTATTTTCGTTTATCCGACATATTCGTTAATCTGACATTATCGTATGCAACCAGCCATGTTTGATTAACGGGAGTTCACTGTATGTCTCAATTCTATTATGATTAATACCCTGGACCGATTTGTGACAATGCGTTCACACAATATCATGTTACTATGGGGCTCTTTGCAAACAGTAAAACAGTGGAACAATTGTTGTAATGCTCAGTGAGAATTACTAAAAATAACTTTAGGTGTATCCGTCCCCTTATGGGTAAAATTGTGTCGTATGTTATGCATGTTGTACCTGCAGATGTTCACCAGGGGTACAGTGGGCTTAGGCAAGGCAGAGTTGCTTCCCTTAGCTTCCCGGATGTGTGCCTGGTTCTGTCAGTGTCATAACAGTGCCTGTAGGTTTCACTAAAGTGGTAGACATCTACACCCTGCATCACCATGTCTTATCAAACACATTAAGCTGATTTGCAGTTATATGAATGAAATACTGTCAAAGTGGTGTAAACTTAACTTGAAAAGGCCATATCATATTTTGGGAGTAGTTACAATTTTTATTTAATCAGAGCTCCAGATAAGCTTTTTGTGTTATGGGTATTTTACCCATGCATTTTAAAATCATTGGGTATCAGTAATTCTATCGGGGTATTCAAATTTCTGTTACCCAGTAGTTTTTACACATGTGGGTATTTAAGTTAAATATCTAAAAACACTATTCATCTAGTCCCTGGAAACTGGTGTCGAGAGCTTTATGAGACTCAAAAATACCACGATACTTCCACAAGAAAGTGTGATGGCAAATGATCATGATGTAACTGTCATCATGGAGTTTGGCAAGGTTGACGGAATGCCCGTTTATAATTTCAAAATAAGTTTCTGATTTGCTAATTGAATACGCAGGGTTACTTCACAATATTTTGATGAAACGCACAAGTTTTATTTTTGTAGCATATCTGTAATGTTCGTTGTGCATTTGATACGCTTGGATTTTATTTTACTGCATATTTCTGTATTTCTGATGCGTAGTTTACGCAGATACGCAGCTTATCTGGAGCTCTGTTTAATGCAATGATATTTCATTTGTTTGCAACACTTTCCCCTGTACCACTTTTGCAGTAGTATTATAATGTTAGATGAATACCTTCATTTTCCAGTAATGCCCTGGCAATGTTTGACATGATGTGAGACCAAACAGCACATGTCTGTCATTTTTCTTGCTTTTAATTGCAGGTGAAGTTGATGAGTTAACATGGTTAAGTAGATTATAATTGGACATAAAGTTCTGATATACTGTATTTTCTTGAGTATAATGTGTAGCCCCCTCAAGCGGATTCAGTATTTTGGAAAAGAAAAATTCCGAATAATATGCACAGAAAAAAATTATACCGGACCCCTTCAGTGAGTTCCGGTAAACAAACAGGTGATAAGAAAATAATTTAGCAATGTTCAAATATGGTTATCAGTGTTGAATCCACTGGTTTCCATCTATCAAAGCAACTGATAGTATTGTGTGGTATCCATGTCAGCTATTGATATTTTGACACATCAACGATGTAGGGGCTTTTGACCCGTTTGTCAGATAAGGGCTTTTGTCCTAAGGGGATTTGGTCCCAGGGGCCTATTGTCCAAGGGGGTTTTGTCCATGAGAGGTTATGTCCATGAGGGCTTTTGTCCGTACACCACAGTGCAGTGCAGCAGTAGTTTAATCAGTCTGTGGCGCCCCTATTGTAGCAATGTACACAAGAATCAGTGAAATTATATGGCTTTGATATGTAAACACCAGTCATAACTTTTGAACTTACCCAATGAACACATTGCTATTTGGATCCTTGATAGTTCAGCATGCTTCATAGTGAAATGACCCAATGGATAGTCCGGGTTAGAATAGGTCCCCAGCAAGCTAAGCTGGTTGTAACTTAATGGATCAGGAGGTCAGGCTTGGGGACTTGCATGTCATCGTACCCTGACAGCGCAGATCATTTGTCCGTAATGTCTGTCCCTGCATTGTGTGGTCGGGACTCAGTTATTTACAGGTCACTGTCATATACTTGGAATATTTTTTAGTGTGGCGATAAACAGTGAGCAAACTAACCAAAAAGCGACTTAGTGAAATGACTTGTACCTAGAAATGTAGTTTCCTTTCTCTCTGTAGGGGCAGTCGGGTAGCCTAGTGGTTAAAGCGTTCACTCGCCACGCCAAAGACCCAGGTTTGATTCCCGACATGGGTACAATGGTTGAAGCCCATTTCTGGTGTGCCCTGCCATTATATTGCTGGATTATTGCTAAAAACGATGTAAAACCATACTCACTCACTCACTCACTTTATCTCTGTAGGTTGATGAAAACATGAAAACGGCCTCAAAGAGAGACGCAGTCAGACAGGGCCGGTTCTACTTCAGGAAGGATGTTGTCACAGGTGAGGAACCCACAATAATTGATGTACCATTAGGTGTCCATTATTAGCAATCACAGGTCTCTCTTAGTCAGTCAGGGCGATGGGGTAGCCTAGTGTTTAAAGCGTTTGCTTGTCACGCCGAAGACCCGGGTTCAATTCCTCACATGGGTACAATGTGTGAAGCCAATTTCTGGTGTCCTGTGATATTGCTGGAATATTGCTAAAAGTGGCGTAAAACCATACTCACTCACTCACTCACTCTTAGTCAGTTGATGACAGGATGCATGCCTATAGTTGACTATATGGGTGATTTATAGAGAAACCTAAGAATAACCATGATGACATGATCTGTCCTTTTGTCAATTAATGTTGAAAGTCCCTCGCCAAAGTCATGATTTGCAAATGAATTTACTTGGGACAGATAATGAGTATTTCTTCAGTGTTTCTGGGTTGTTCTCTAAGTATTGTGTTGACAGATTGCTCCCCGCCTGAGGCTGCAGAGTGTATGGTGAACTGTGAGAAGACTCCCTGCAAGTGTATTGCCGATGAATACACATTGATGAGCATCGATGAAATCATCAATGGCAAGGTAGGTGGTCCAGCAGAAACACACCAAGTTTACTGGTTTTGTGGAATCGGTGAGGATGTCATCATGAGTTAGTTACTGTTTGTAGCAGGTTTGTTACAACAGAACAATCGTTGATTGTGGTGGTGTCCCGCTTTTTGTCATGATTTGGCATTTTTGAAAATTTATTTCTTGAATGAAAATACTGGTACCGAACTGACCACAAATTAATAATGAATGATTTTTATCCCTGGCAATGTGTTTTGTGGGGAATATTAAAATGGACACTGTGTCAGTCTGTCTTAGCAAGCAGTTGTTTCCGATGCAGATCTTGAAAACCGTACGATATTTCTTCACCAAACTTGGGTCTAAACTAGATAGGTCTAGTTGTGAACTGGTGCCTCTTAACAGTTTTGGAGTTTTAAAGAAACAAAAACTTTTCACATTTCCATGACAGTACACTGATATAGTATGTGAAAGTCATTTAACAGTACACTGATATCATACTTGGAAGTCATTTAACAGTACACTGATATAGTACTTGGAGGCCATTTAACTGTACACTGATATAGTACTTGGAGGTCATTTAACAGTACACTGATATAGTACTTGGAAGTCATATAACACTACACTGATATAGTACTTGGAGGCCATTTAACACTACACTGATATAGTACTTGGAAGTCATTTAACAGTACACTGATATAGTACTTGGAAGTCATATAACAGTACACTGATATAGTACTTGGAAGTCATTTAACAGTACACTGATATAGTAGTTGGAGGCCATTTAACAGTACACTGATATAGTACTTGGAAGTCATTTAACAGTACACTGATATAGTACTTGGAAGTCATATAACAGTACACTGATATAGTACTTGGAAGTCATTTAACAGTACACTGATATAGTACTTGGAAGTCATTTAACAGTACACTGATATAGTACATGGAGGCCATTTAACAGTACACTGATATAGTACTTGGAGGTCATTTAACAGTACACTGATATAGTACTTGGAGGCCATTTAACAGTACATTGATATAGTACTTGGAAGTCATTATTACTCATTAAGCAGTACACTGATATAATACTTGGAAGTCATTCAACAGTACACTGATATAGTACTTGGAACTCGTTTAACAGTACACTAATATAGTACTTGGAGGCCATTTAACAGTACACTGATATAGTACTTGGAGGCCATTTAACAGTACACTGATATAGTACTTGGAGGCCATTTAACAGTACACTGATATAGTACTTGGAGGTCATTTAACAGTACACTGATATAGTACTTGGAGGTCATTTAACAGTACACTGATATAGTAGTTGGAGGTCATTTAACAGTACACTGATATAGTACTTGGAGGTCATTTAACAGTACACTGATATAGTACTTGGAGGCCATTTAACAGTACACTGATATAGTACTTGGAGGCCATTTAACAGTACACTGATATAGTACTTGGAGGTCATTTAACAGTACACTGATATAGTACTTGGAGGCCATTTAACAGTACACTGATATAGTACTTGGAGGCCATTTAACAGTACACTGATATAGTACTTGGAGGCCATTTAACAGTACACTGATATAGTACTTGGAGGTCATTTAACAGTACACTGATATAGTACTTGGAGGTCATTTAACAGTACACTGATATGGTACTTGGAGGTCATTTAACAGTACACTGATATAGTACTTGGAGGTCATTTAACAGTACACTGATATAGTACTTGGAGGTCATTTAACAGTACACTGATATAGTACTTGGAAGTAAGTAATTGACAAGATGCACAGCATTTAATAGTATGCATCATCTGATTCCATCAAATACACAAGGATCCTGCATGAGAGAAACCCTGGGTCTGATATTGCAAACTAGTTGTGACGTTGTGGCGTCATTGTTTCAGGGAGATTTTGTTGGTTTGATGTCCCTGATGAACAAGTACATGGACAGTGTGGAGACCGACGTTGACACTCGCTGCACCGTGCTGCAGTATCTACAGCTCATCTCCAAAAGAGCCTCAGGTAATTATTTTCCCAACAGCTTTGAATAATATATTTTCATCATCCCTGAAACTTCAAGGCCCATGGGGCTAGAACTGCAAGACCTGTAGAGCTGAAACTGCAAGACCTGTGGGGCTGAAACTGCAAGACCTGTAGAGCTGAAACTGCAAGACCTGTGGAGCTGAAACTGCAAGACCTGTAGAGCTGAAACTGCAAGACCTGTGGAGCTGAAACTGCAAGACCTATAGAGCTGAAACTGCAAGACCTGTGGGGCTGAAACTACAAGACCTGTGGAGCTGAAACTACAAGACCTGTGGAGCTGAAACTGCAAGACCTGTGGGGCTGAAACTGCAAGACCTGTGGGGCTGAAACTACAAGACCTGTAGAGCTAAAACTGCAAGACCTGTGGAGCTGAAACTGCAAAACCTGTGGAGCTGAAACTACAAGACCTGTGGGGCTGAAACTACAAGACCTGTGGAGCTGAAACTACAAGACCTGTGGGGCTGAAACTACAAGACCTGTGGAGCTGAAACTGCAAGACCTGTGGGGCTGAAACTACAAGACCTGTAGAGCTAAAACTGCAGACCTGTGGAGCTGAAACTGCTAGACCTGTGGGGCTGAAACTGCAAGACCTGTGGGGCTGAAACTGCAAGACCTGTAGAGCTGAAACTGCAAGACCTGTGGGGCTGAAACTGCAAGACCTGTGGAGCTGAAACTGCAAGACCTGTGGAGTTGAAACTGCAAGACCTGTGGGGCTGAAACTACAAGACCTGTAGAGCTAAAACTGCAAGACCTGTGGAGCTGAAACTGCAAAACCTGTGGAGCTGAAACTGCAAGACCTATGGGGCTGAAACTACAAGACCTGTGGAGCTGAAGCTACAAGACCTGTGGAGCTGAAACTGCAAGACCTGTGGAGCTGAAACTGCAAGACCTGTGGAGCTGAAACTGCAAGACCTGTAGAGCTGAAACTGCAAGACCTGTAGAGCTGAAACTGCAAGACCTGTGGAGCTGAAACTGCAAGACCTATGGGGCTGAAACTACAAGACCTGTGGAGCTGAAACTACAAGACCTGTAGAGCTGAAACGTTGTTTGAAGCATCCCAGCTGTGGAGTACCCAGAGAGTGCTCACAGAATTTTGATCTAATTTAAACGTGACTGCCATTATTTCTTCAGGTGAACTTCAGAGCCTTGTGGGTCTACATTTTGTGATTTCTACAAGTCCTATGAATGCTTTAACCACTATGAATTGTTTTGAGGACTATAGGCTTGATAGCACTAGTGCCGTTTTCCAGATGTGGATTATGATTTATTGAAATTCATGGTGAAGGATCAGAAGCAAGGATGTACGTCAGAAAACATTAATGTTATTTGCTTACAAATTTAAAATCCCATAGTCTTTTGTAATTATATGATGAATGTTCCATTTGTTGTTTTAGGTGAGTTGATGACAACAGCACGATGGATTCGCGAATTGGTCAACAACCATCCCGATTACAAGCATGACTCCGTCGTGTCCGACAGCATTGCCTATGACCTTCTGTCCAAATGTGCTGCCTTTTCACGAGAAAGTACCGATGTGCCCGAACTTTTGTTTTCCTATTCAACTAAATCTGCTGATACCATTCCATTGGCTGTGTCCAAGGCGCAAGAGTACTACCATGAGAAGAGTAAGAAGAAATAGAAACAGGAAGTTAGGAATTATCTCCCCTTTTGTTTTCAAGCAATGGTGCTATGGGGTGGCCACATTAACATACAACGGTTCAATCAGTTAGTCTGCTTTAATAAACATGAAACCAGCTTCAGTTTAGTAATTGTTCCGTTGGTCATAATGGATTGTCAAATCAAAATCAATAGTAGTTGGAACTCATGAAGAAGTGTGTTGATATAACTCAAAGGCTATTATATTAGATAGCTAGAGTTAGATTACTTTCTTAATCATGAAATTAATGTGAGTTTTAAATTGATGCAAAAGGTGTGATTATACCTTGTTTGCATTAACACTGGTATCAGGGAGTTTATTGTCTTGTCAGGTTCACTGCACATTCCTGATGCAATGACCTACATAACAAAGCTTTGAAGAAGCAATGCAACCGGCGCTAAATTTAGCGTAGCGTGTCAAATGTGCGCACTTTGTTTACACACGTTATTAGAGATGCCAACTATGTATGACGGCACCTTTTGTTTTGGGCAAAAAAAATCTCATTACAAGCAAAAAATCGCATTACATACACAGGCTCGCTGACTTGTTGATGCATGTCATCGTATCCCAATTGCGTGGATCAATGCTCATGATATTAATCACTGGATTGTCTGTTCCAGACACGATTATTTGCAGACCGCCGTCATATAGCTGGAATAGTACTGAGTGCGGCATTAATCAACAAACAACAAACAAACCTCATTACAAGCAAAGCTGTGCTCTCAAACCACTAGGTGAAAATGTCCACTACTGTAACAGCAGCTGTGGTGGTTACACTGTTTGGCAACGGATTGTGCTAATTAGTGTAACAGCACTTGGATATTTTTACAGTCTTCGTCGGTGACCTGACCTAGCTCATTTGAATATGCTTTGTTTGGAATATCCTGCGATTGATTACATGGAATTACGTCATATCTCATGCAGAAGAAGTTGAATTTGTGAAGAAGGCAAACAATATTATTCTATCAAACTTTGATCCCATGGATTCTAGGACGACAGTTTGGGTGGGGCTGCTTGCATTGATTTCATGATGCATGTTAGGCCAGGGGTTGACACTTGCATTCGTTTGACAGCACATTAATTTCATGATTTACAGTATATTGCACAGTATGGTCGGTCGGAAGCCATTTTTCTTCCACCGGAGCTTTTCGTCTCATTTTCTTTGTATATTCATTTCACTGAAATTTTTTAAAGTTATTCGAATTAAAAATTATTTCCATGCTTGTTGATTTGCTGGTGTTGTCAATAGTCTCTTGGCTTTTAAGGTGATCAGGGTTAAGTTATTGTTATTTATAAATTCAGTTGTGTGTTGGGATCACACATGAAAATTATGATTTAATCTCTGTCCTAAGGGAATATTTGGTCCAAGTTGATGGATGTGTTGTTGACCATTTGTCAAGCACCTGTCTGTGATTTCCTGGCATCTACAACATAGACACAAACTTGGGGTAATCTCTGTAGACACATGTGTCTTGGTGTATTTGACGACCCCCTTTCTTTGCCTTGTATTTTGGCCTTAAAAACTTCACCTATACTCTGTAATAAGTGGTACATTAATCTGTGTGGGAAGGAAACTCACATCAACAGATTTTGCAGTGTGCACTGATATACTATCAGATGATCTTGCCAACTTACACAATATTGTGGTCATTTTGATTTTTCAATGTATCACGGTGCCAGTCCAATGGAAGAGGATAATGTCTTGAATTTCTCATGTAATCCAACATGCGGATCTTTAAGCCATATTTTTACGTCAGTGTTAGGTGTAAATTCCACTGTAAAAGATTAGGCACACTTTCCTAAATGATGTGTGTTCTCTGAAATGTTGAAGGATGTCTGGCAGGCTGTATTATAAATACCGTATTTGATGTAATAAGCGCCCACAGCGATAATATATATAATATATTGGCTAGTGAACAAACCCAATTAGCACCCCTTTCGATTGTTCAATGTACACAAGACTTATTTATTCGCGTATAATGCGCACTCGTGTGTTATATGCACCCTTAATTATGGGCAAATAAATTCTGGAAAAATATAACTGTCATATATAAACAGTTCAGGCTGTCAGCAGCATAAACCACGAAATTTATCTTTTAACTCTGTTTTTTTTTCACCAAAATAATATTCTATAAGAGCCTCCTATTTCTAATTTTTTGAGAGCGCCCTGGGCGCTTATTACGTCTAATACAGTACTTACATTTTTTGGAGATAGGGAAGTTATATATGTTTTTTATGTAATCCTAATTTGAAACATGAAGTGGGGTTGTGTGGACTTACTAACTACCACATTCCCACTCTTCTATAGAGGCACAATCAGTCACTGTGTTAATTTTTAAAAATATTTTGTCCAGGGCACCGTTCCACAAAGCGATCTTAGCGCTATGACTATCGTAAGCCAGTGTTAAAGTATGGGAGTTACGATCACCTCAGCGCTAAGATGTCTTTGTAGAACGGGGCCCAGAGAGGGGTGAAACATTCATCTACAGGAAAAAATCATTATTTCTATGTTAATGTGTTAATTATTTTACAAACGGTTAAAATCATTCAGACATTTGAGTTTCAGTTTCTTAATGCAGAGGAATCCATTTATGATGTTACACAGTGCTGTGACATCATGCAACAAGGTTACAATGCATTCGCATCAAAATACAAGGAAACCTTGTGGCATGGCTCTCAGACGCTTTTGCTGATTATTGTATTGGAATATTTCATGTTTTGTGAGATCAATGACGCTGTATCTTTGACAATTGGCCTTGTGTCTTTGATCCTCAGCAGCATCCCTTCATTTTGGCAATAGACTGACAAAACATATGTCATTAAGTGACTCCCGATTCACACATGATGGCATTACAACACAACACAACATCCTACAAGCAGACACCCTTAAAGCCTTTCATTGCCCCATTGTATTACTATACATGTTTGGTATGGATATTTTTACCTTCCATGATACACACGACTGATTCTCATTATATGTCAACGGTCATTTTTAATTAGAATGACATATATGATTGTCCCTATCAAAAGTTGAGTAGTGTATATATTTGTTGGGTTGGGTATCGTACAAGCTGTTCTCATGAAGTGTTGTCTCAGTAGAAGCTATGATGTGATATATATTCTGCATGATCTGTATCTCATAATATAACGTCCAAACATTGTGTATCTGGTGTAACAACCAATCAAGTGTTCATGTGATTTGAGCTGTTATTTAGAGATTTGTGACATTGTTGAGCAAGGATTCTGGACTTAAGTTTGGTACAGATCCTTCTGGAGAGATACTACTCCACTACTATCTTTCCATGATACACAAAACTGATTTTCATAATATGTCAAGTTTATATTTAAACAATCTCATTAAAATCAGACCTCCGTTCTCGCTACCGCTAAACAAAGATCTGAGGACATCCCATTAGGGGTCACGGCAGAACGACCTTTCATCTGACCAATCAGAGCATCGCTTACCAGATTATGAAAGTGACAGTCGAAATGTGATTTCTGATCATGCAGCCTCGAAAACTTTAACTCTGAACGATGGTTACGTGTTTAACAACTGTATCCATACATTCTAGACCATCTATTAGCCATTCCAGAGTGTTCTTTTGTTCAGATTTCAAATTTGTAATAAAGAATTTGTCAAAATATGTTTCGAAGCATAGTCGCCAATTTGAAATTAGTGCCGTAAAGCACGAGAAAGCTGCCTTCTGATTGGTCATTCCATTGGTCGGTCAAAGTTCGCGCAAGGTCGGCCTTACGTGACCCGTAATGGGATGTCCTCAGATCTTTGTTTAGCGGTAGCGAGAACTAAGATCTGATTTTAATGAGATTGATATTTAAATAGAATAACATATCTGATTCCCTATCGAAAGTTGATTGGTATATATCATAAGATGTTAGATATTGGAATGAATCTCCCTGATTAAAAGTTTCTGAGCCTTGTAGACATTTTATTTATCCAAGAAACTATTTGAAAGTATCTTCTTTTCAACATTGAGCAGTAACATGGTGCTGTTTGGTTCAACAACGTTATGTAAATTTGGTATACAACATTGGTATATCTTGTTTCACATATCTTATTGATCTAAAGGCATAAAGGCAGGAGATGAAATGAAATATGTTGTCATGGTTGATTTTATATATAAATTAAAACAAAAAGATTTTTAGAAAAGGTATATTTTCAATTACACTCTGTTATTTTGCAAAGCTTAGTGTAAAATCATCCATAAAAAATGTCAGTTTGAAATTGCAGTATATCAATCTCAGTTTTATTAACCTTAAGTAATGTATTTGTATTAAATATATGTGCCATATTAAACACAGTTGGAAGAATTGCATTGCTTCGCATTTCATATACCATGGTAACTTGTACATTCACTACTTGACCAAGGGGCAAGAAGGCGCCGGCTGAAACATTGTTGCACATAATAAAGAAGTTGTTTTCCATAAAAGCTCTATGTATTCATGTCATGCCAACTACCAAAGACTTGATCCAGGGGGTTTGGCTAGGGGTTATGATGAAGCATTGGTGAATCAGAATAATAAGTGCAAGTGTTAATGTGTCAGGTCTTATTGGAATTTTGAATTACAGTAAACTATGGTTATAACGAACTCAAAGGGACTACTAATTTTCGTTCATTATAACCATTATTCGTTATAAGCTTATATACAGCATAACTACAGCATCTAGTCGGGACTAAAAAGTTAGTTCGTTATATCAGTTAGTTCGTTATAAGCGTGTTCGCAATAACCGTAGTTTACTGTAGTTTAGAGTGAAGTTTTTGTTCGTAGATATGGGATTTCAAATATACACTTTCTTTGTTACGTTGATATTTGATCTGACAGTAGGAAAACATACATTATTTTTGGTGACAAGAAACTCATATATTGACGTTATGATCTCAACAGATACTGTTTTTATCTGTTTTTTGGACTGTATTTCTATATGTCCAAAGTTATCCAAACTTTATGAAATGCCTCAGCTTTGTGATCTGATTTTTGGTATCATAGACTATTATTTTGATAATGATAACAATTATTCCAGTGATTTGTCCACATCCCGATAGTCAATTCTGACTCGATAGACAAGGGCAGTGCCATGTTTATTTGTAAACACTGAAAGTAGTAGCTAGCTGACCTATTACATTGATGTATATCTGTTGGGACCTCAACGAGTACAGTTTTTATCCGTTGGCTGTATCATACCGAGAAACCTATTATTTGAAAAATAATTTTATATTTCAATGATGTTGATTTTTAAGATGTCTCTTGCTCATGGCATACAATTGTCTAGTTTTGTTAGTATTTGAGTTGAGTTTATTTTAACCAATGTACATAAAACTAAAAACAAAATTAAAATACTTTATTGCCTAGACATTTGTTATATAGCTTTGATTGTTATACAATATACACATGCACAGTTATTCACTTTTGTTACGTTTACAAAACATCTGAGTTTACAGAGTTATCTTGCTGTTTCCTTCCACTAAGAGGGATGTGTATTTGTGTTAGTGCACAGAGTGGGACATGTCTTGTTATTTACGCTGTCATCTACAAGGGGCCTTAGCATGAGGCCTGTGGACTTCTGGGAGGTTGCTGGGAGTTCCTTTGGACTCCTGGGGACCTGAGTGTTTGAGGTTGCTGTGGACTCCCAGGGCCTTAGTGCTGGGGTTGCTGTGGACTCCTGGGGACCTGAGTGCTGGGGGTTGCTAAAAAAAAAACAGGGCCTGAGTGCTGGGGGTTGCTATGAACTCCTGGGACCTGAGTGCTGGGGGTTGCTATGAACTCCTGGGGCCTGAGTGCTGGGGGTTGCTGTGGACTCCTGGGGGCCTAAGTGCTGGGGGTTGCTATAAACCCCCAGGGCCTGAGTGCTGGGGGTTGCTATGAACTCCTGGGGCCTGAGTGCTGAGGGTTGCTATAAACTCCCAGGGTCTGTGTGCTTGGGGTTGCTATGAACTCCCGGGGCCTGAGTGCTGGGGGTTGCTGTGGACTCCCAGGGCCTGTGTGCTTGGGGTTGCTATGAACTCCCAGGGCCTTAGTGCCGGGGTTGCTGTGAACTCCCGGGGCCTGAGTGCTGGGGGTTGCTATAAACTCCCAGGGCCTTAGTGCTGGGGGTTGCTGTGAACTCCCAGGGCCTGTGTGCTGGGGGTTGCTGTTAACTCCCGGGGCCTGAGTGCTGGGGGTTGCTATGGACTCCCAGGGCCTATGTGCTTGGGGTTGCTATGAACTCCCAGGGCCTTAGTGCTGGGGTTGCTCTGGACTCCAATGACCTGTATGCTGGGGATTGCTGTGAACTCCCGGGGCCTGAGTGCTGGGGGCTGCTTTAAACTCCCAGGACCTTTGTGCTGGGGGTTGCTGTGAACTCCCGGGGCCTGAGTGCTGGGGGTTGCTGTGAACTCCCAGGACCTGTATGCTGGGGATTGCTGTGAACTCCCGAGGCCTGAGTGCTGGGGATTGCTGTGAACTCCCGGGGCCTGAGTGCTGGGGGTTGCTGTGAACTCCCAGGGCCTTTGTGCTGGGGGTTGCTGTGAACTCCCAGGGCCTTAGTGCTGGGGGTTGCTATAAACTCCCAGGGCCTTTGTGCTGGGGGTTGCTGTGAACTCCCGGGGCCTGAGTGCTGGGGGTTGCTGTGAACTCCCGGGGCCTGAGTGCTGGGGGTGCTCTGAACTCCTGGGGCCTGAGTGCTGGGGGTTGCTGTGAACTCCCAGGACCTTTGTGCTGGGGGTTGCTGTGAACTCCCAGGGCCTTAGTGCTGGGGGTTGCTATAAACTCCCAGGGCCTTAGTGCTGGGGGTTGCTGTGAACTCCCGGGGCCTGAGTGCAGGGGGTTGCTGTGAACTCCCGGGGCCTGAGTGCTGGGGGTTGCTATAAACTCCCAGGGCCTTAGTGCTGGGGGTTGCTGTGAACTCCCGGGGCATGAGTGCTGGGGGTTGCTGTGAACTCCCAGGGCCTGTGTGCTGGGGGTTGCTGTGGACTCCCGGGGCCTGAGTGCTGGGGGTTGCTGTGGACTCCCAGGGCCTGTGTGCTTGGGGTTGCTATGAACTCCTGGGGCCTGAGTGCTGGGGGTTGCTGTGAACTCCCGGGGCCTGAGTGCTGGGGGTTGCTGTGAACTCCCAGGACCTTTGTGCTGGGGGTTGCTGTGAACTCCAGGGGCCTGAGTGCTGGGGGTTGCGGTGGACTCCCGGGGCCTGAGTGCTGGGGGTTGCTGTGAACTCCCGGGGCCTGAGTGCTGGGGGTTGCTGTGAACTCCCAGGACCTTTGTGCTGGGGTTGGTGTGAACTCCAGGGGCCTGAATGCTGGGGGTTGCTGTGAACTCCAGGGGCCTGAGTGCTGGGGGTTGCTGTGAACTCCCGGGGCCTGAGTGCTGGGGTTGCTCTGGACTCCAGGGGCCTGAGTGCTGGGGGTTACTGTCATATGGCAATAATAAGTCAACAATGTGATTTTCATCCTATTTTGTTAGGACAAATCAGTGGGGACCTTGTTAGATACAGTTCCTTATTTTACAGATTTTGTCAATATGCCATGAGACAGATTCTGACATTACGGTTTAATATAAAATTATGATTAAAATAAATTTAGTTTTCGAAACACTTTGTCATCAGGTTTTTGAATCAATCTGAATGTTACCAAAAATCAGCAAAATGGTTGTGGAATATACTATTTAGGTTCCAAGTTTTGTTATGTCCGTCTGCACTTACATGAAACCAGTTGATGGAATGTCTATGAGGGTCGTAGATCCCTGATTGGCTTGTCCTGGAATAACAGGAATGGTCACAAATGATATATTATTATGTATAGAGAATCATGCTTGTGTTATAAACACAAAGATATTGTATGTGTAAAACATGGTGTTGGGGTAGTGGTATATATTTAAGGAAACTCTGGTTTAGGCAAGAAGGCTTTGTTATTGCTTGTCACTGAGAAAGGTCTGGTTTTGATTCCTACTTGCAGAATTGTTATGGGGGGTCATAGTCCCCTTCTACAGTTCATGTTTTTTGTGAATGTTATCATGTCATGTTGAAACAAATTACATTCAGTGAACCAATTACAATATTTAGCCTGGATCTTCAGAGATATGTTTTTCATATGATTTTATGTTGATGAAAGTAACATTGGGTGTTTGTTGAGAATCACAAAACCAGTGAGAGTAAACTTGTTGCTGTGTTCTCTTTTGTTTTGTCTTTTATTTGTTAGACCATTACTTAAACCTATCAAGTCCATGAATGTGTCAAGTCCAATCCTGGGGCTCCCCACTGATATTGCAGGCATACTATTAAAGGCCGGCTTGCAGGTACAAAAGAGGCAGGGGGGGATGTCCTCCCAGTATGGCACCAACTGTCTTAATGCGAAGAGCAGAGCAACATTCAAATACATTTTATGAAATATTTCGAATACTATCTAATATTTCAAGATGATAATTGTTAGGACCATGCACAAGGGTGATAGGAATACATACTGTGAAAAACATCAGTACAGATAGTCAAATAAGTCTGCATTTAGAAAAGAAATATAAACTTGGTGATTCAAATTTGAATTTCCCTCCTGTCAGTCAGACAGCCAGAGGGCGGTGAGTAGCCATAGCAACTTGTCTGGATGGAAGGGAGAATCTCATTCATGGTTTCACATTACATTCTCCCATCAGCTGGGAGTGAAACTGACCACCACCACCACCACCACCCAACCACCCCACCCCCCACTCCTATGCACTGACCTCCCGCCCCGTGATGATAGCATTGCACACTTTGGGGGACCCTTCATTCTATATCAGTGGGGGTGGAGACAGTTGTGCAAGATATATTTGTTATTGGTGTTGGGTCATCTTTCAGTAGATTTAATGTAAGTATTTCCTTTAACCCCCATGTTCAACCACTGATCATTCTAGACACACTCTAATTACCATTTTCTGTACCATGGTTGTTTTGCCATGTATCTCCTCCCCTTCCTCTAAAAAAGTGGACTCTGGCCAGCCCTTGTCTTTGTGACTGACTTCATTATCATTTTGTTTTCAATTGACTACTGGCCTTCGACAACAAATCTCTTGTTTCTGAATTATCTAACTGATAAAAGTGATCTTCTATGTGGGCGATCAGTGCGCTTCACTATTGAAGTACCTGGTAATGATGATGTGAAGAGAGGCATTCTTCAAAAGATTAATCAGGTGAAGATACATTTGCGGGCAGAAACTAATATGCCTGCCAATAATGCTACCATCCTCGATCGTGTCTTGACATACTACCTCCAAAACCATCGCCTGACTGTCCCAGAGGATCCACCCGTGACACACCTCAGAGCAGGAGCTTGGGACACTGATGACAGGTTTTTCGTCATATCCGAGTCATCCATGAAAATGTGCCTAGATGTAGCAGAGCAGCATGGGCGGAAATGTTCAAGTAAACTGTCTCTGAAACAGACCAACTACAAAGGTGCTAAACCATAATGACTCTCTCACTCACTCATTGATAGATTGTGACATGTATTCTTGTAGCAGAAGCTCTTACTTAGATGGACCGCTACAGTCAGTGAAAGGTAGGGATATAGCATCCCCACAGAGAGCTGAAGGCAGGGCTTTTGATCCCCAGACGCATCATACCAAATATATCTTCATCAGACCCGCGAAGATCTGGGAAAAGAATAGGTTCTTCAGCAACTCATGCCTGTTGCAAGAGGCAAGATCGTTGATACTTGGTTGATGCTTATCATATCCTAATTGCGTAGATCAATGAATTGCTGAATTGTATGGTCCAGACTCTATTATTTACAGACCGCGATCATAAAGCTGGAATATTGCTGAGTGCGGCGTTAAACAACAAACAAACAAATCATGCCACAAAATGTTAGTGACAGTACTTCTTGTCACCCTGGCCGACGCTTGGCATTAGGGATTAAAACAAGAATCAGTGTACTGTCGATAAAAAGAAGCGTCCAATGCTGTCAGGTAGTCCTGCCCGATGACTGGATTTTATGTATGTATATTTTTCATATTTTCTTTAAAGCCTAGACAAGTCTAGATCACACTAAACCAAGTCTAGATTCCTTGATTCCACAGTCATGTCAGTTTAGTAGGGGGACCAACAGAAATAGCTGTCAGTATTTTAATGGGAGTTTTATCTTAAGGGAAAGAGAACTGAAAAAAAAAGGTCTTGTGCTTGTAAGCTGTAACTTGACCCAACTTGTGGCACTGAGACAGAGCCGCTTGGGTAGCAGTGGGGGAGAGATGGTGGGAGGGAGGGAGGGAGAGGGTACTCAGACCCAAGCAGATAGGGATAGTCCTGCGCCATGACTGATGAAGATACATATACACAATGTTTAGTTTTAGTTTAGCCATCAGGGTACATGGGGATATGCCCTCTTCAGGCATTGCTTCTGGATTTGTAGAATTTCCTAGCCAATTACTTGTGCCCGTAGCGGGAATCGGGTAGCCTAATGGTAAAAGCGTTTGTTCGTCATGCCGAAGACCCGATTTCGAATCCTGACATGGGTACAATGTGTGAAGCCCGTTTCTGGGGTCCCCCGCCATGATATTGCTGGAATATTGCTAAAAGCGGCGTAAAACCATACTCACTTGTGCTGGGCAAAATACAAATATATACTCACAAAAAGAAACATGACCCGTGGAAACATATAGAGAAGTATGTCAATTAAGAAGAGCTGTTTCCAATGTGTACCACTGAATGACAACTAACAATCAGTCAAGTGTTATCCCAGAGTGACTTGATTCTTATCAGGATATGCTGCACGTGATTTCCAAACTTTTCACTAATCCTGCACAAGATAAACGTTGCATCTCGATCGAGTCATGGATCTGTAACGTCTAATGTGATGCAATCATGAGCTTCGGTTCACACAACATACCAGTATGTTTGTAGATCAGACCGATCTAATATCTCTTAAATATGAGTAAGACTTCATATATATATATATATAAGCAACATGTATGGTATTTGCGTTTCTTTTGGCAGTGAGTGTATTGGTGTAACCCAAATTTTAGCACCTGACTAAAAGATCAAAATTTCTTATTCAGAAAACCAATAAAGAAATGAAGCCAAATAATTTTAGAAAACTGACATCTGCTAGCCCCCCCCAAACCATGCATTCTTCTTTTAGATTGGGAGGTCAAAGTTTGCACAGAGTTCACAGTGTTTGTCTGATCGGCATGCAGAAAAATTGGAAGGGGTAATTTTTTGGGACATCACGAAACATTACAAGTTCTTTGCACTTTGATTTCAAATCATTTCTTGAAATGTTAAAATACATTTGTATAAATACATAGCTTCTTCATTGTCAACTCCATACTTGATAGAAAGGGAGAGTTGTACATGTATACCAGTAAATGCACCTTCCATTAAACAAAAGAAACCATGGTAACGAGACAAAGCGTGAAATAAACAGGTGCGAGGAGCAACATTTTTCCATGACCCTCCCATAGAGGCTATCACCACCCACCACCCCCAATATTGAATTACCCCATCCACCCCCACCCCTTGCACAATACCTTGACGAATGTTACACACATCCTACTTATAGGCTTATGTGTAGGTCTGAAATACAGTCGAGCTTAGTATTGGCTTTCTGTCACTTATTCAGCCACAAAACGTAGCACGATAAACCCTGACACGCACTGGGTCACTTCAATGGGATGGTTGTCAAGAGCAACACAATAACAGCCATGTTCTCCTGCAAGACTGAACAGGCAATGCACGATATCGGGAGTACTGTAGGGTTGTCTGTTGCGACACGGAACAAATCCTAACGAAATTCACGAGTCCAGGTGAGAATTTATATATTTTCTGTGAAATCACGGATCGCATGTTGACACATTGTTTGATCGATCACCGAATCGTATTTTGTGAACCAGCTAACATATTGAATCCGGAGGTTTGTATTTTACGAAGAATTGAACAACATTTTCAATATAAGAACAATTTAAGCTAAATGGTAAAACATAACATCGTGATATTCATTGTAGGAGAGAAATTTCCCGGAGTTTGAGCATCGGGGTCGGCTACAAGAGTTATTTCCCCTGTTCCGTAGCGATCTCCGTGCTTTGACTTCCTAAACCTTATGTTGGTTTGTTGTTTAACGCCGTACTCAGCCATATTCCAGCTTTTTGACGGCGGTCTGTAAATAATCGAGTCTGGACAAGACAATCCAGTAATTAATATCACGAGCATCGATCCACACAATTGATCACCCGATCCCATTATAGTCGCCTCTTTCGGCAAGCATGGGTTGCTGAAGACCTATTCTACCCTGGATCTTCACGGGTCTCAAGCTTTTGAACAAGTTTATATACAAGTATGGGACTTTGCTATCATCTTAGCGCTAATATCGCATTATGCCATTACGTGATTTGTCATTTCCGAAAATAATGGTTATATATTATTTAAATTTGAACGTAATAAAACAAGAGATGCTAACACGAGACACAAGGGTGAGATTCTATTCATCATCTAAAATCATTTTTCCAACTTTTTTCAATTTGTAAACATAATTACCAGTGTCTCGAGTGTAAAAAATGTAGCTAACCAGCCTCAGCAGCAGAGAGATTAGTGATGTCATTTGATTGTGACGTCTTGTTAACGATGATATCACAATGATCTGCAAAGCATTGTGATGCAATTTCATGAATTAACCTGGGGAACCTATTTTTTGGATGATAAATAGTGTTTTTGGATGGTAAATACCTTGTACCCTGTATTTTGATTGTGATAACTATCCCAGTAATGTGTAATCCCCGGTGGTCAATCCGACTCGATCGGCGATAGACGAGGGCGACGCCATGTTTGTAAACACTGAATGTAGTACCTACCTAACCTTTTATATTTGCATATTTATCCGTAAATGACCCCAATGGATACCGCTCTTATCCGTTGGCTTTAATCTCCCGAGGAATCCATTATAAGATAAAAATATTATTTCACTCGAGTGTGATATCTGATTTATATTTTTAGATAGATACAGAATTTCGTCACTAAGTATCTTATAATAAATTACTTTATATAAATGTTGAAAGATGGGGTTTAATAGTTTCCGATATTTGCAAAGTGCACTTGAGATATTCTCAGAGCTGGTCGGTCAGTTTGTGCCATGGGACATCGAGAACATAAATGTGGGAGGGTGCCAATCACATTTGCTCATGACGTCCAAATTTAATACCTAATTTTTTTTAAATTATCTTAGCAGGACATGGGGTAAAAAGTCAAGTATGTTTGTAGGGTTAATATGTATGTTTGAGGGCATCCCTGTTCGGTCCCCTGCAACTTCTGCTTGTCTCATTAGGCGACCAAAGGGATCGGGTGGCCAGGCTCGGTGACTTAATTGATTGCTGGTTGTGTGGGACTTCTCGTATTTAAGCCCCGCGCCTTATTACGGAAATAACACTTTCTCATTTAAAATATCTTATCTGCAGTTAAGCTCAGCGTCAATTTCGGAAGCTCACGCTATCTTACCTAAATATGGGAGAGACATTTGCAGAGAAAAAGATGTTTTAACCGAGAAAATAGAACAGATTGATTTTGCTTTTGAACAGGAAGTAACTTCATGGAGTGCTAAACTTGAACTTCGTGTTGAATGTACATTAAGATTTGCCATGTGTAGTGAATCGCCAAGCATTAACTTTCGAAGGGGGTAAGGTATTAATTTAAGGAACATCATTCCAAAATTAGAATCTGTATCTAAGCCCACTGGCCTAAATACGGAACTATTTCCCCTTTTTAAGCCCTGGAGTGAAAATCCGTGTAGGCCCATGTGCGGGAAGTCCCGACGGCGTGGGGTTTGTTCATAATATCAATCACTGGTTTATCTAGCCCAGACTCTATTATTGACAGGCCGCCGTCATATAGCTTGAGTATTGATGAGTGCGGCGTTAAACGACAAAGAAACAAACACAACTTTCGTTCAATCATAGTGTGTAATTAAACAAACAAAGCGTGCAGCGTTAAACAAACAATTCTGCAGCGTAATATCAGAGATGTATCATTGGTTATTTCCTTCTCTAATATCTGACCGCATTACCGGTTATCGTCAAAGATGTTTGACTCTCTATTAATTATTAGCTCAATTTGACATCGATAACTTATTCCGGGCTTAGTGCTGTTATTTGTAAACTCACTGTTTTACATGCGCTAGTATCTAAATAACCTGCATTTGTTCTTTTTGTCCACAGCCGAATAAGCCAAATGCCTCACGTGATGAACGCGTCTCATAGAGTTACCATAGAAACAGACTCAAACAAGGACCTCAGCTTCAAGGAGAAGGTGCGACGCCATTTTGCGAAAGGACACCCAAAAGATGACAAAGCAAAATACATAACACGGACATTGTTTGTTTTCCAAGCCATTACTCAACTTCACGTATCGCTCAAGTTCCTCGTCCCCCATATATTTCAAGATTATGACCCTTGGACCCAGTATTACATCAAAGTGGGCGTATGTTACCTCTGCATAAACGCCGTGGCCAACTGGCTCTGTGTCATGTTGTACGACACGTCGTTTCAAAGGACAAAGGATCGTCCCGAATACTATGTGGAAGCTGTTTGTGAGAACAACCCAGATCACTTTGTTGGCAGAATCGATAGTCAGGACAAAAATGGCAATATACCCACCAATTCGGACACGGATGATTGGTCGTCGTGGGAATATTGTACCATCTGCCAAATGTCCACTCCGCCACGTGCCCATCACTGTGACTACTGCAAGAAGTGTATTCTCAAACGAGACCACCACTGCTTCATGGTCGGGACCTGTATAGGCTTTAGAAACCAGCGTTATTTCATAATCCTTGCGTTTTACTCAACCGTTATAGGTCTTTTAGAAGGGTATTTCACAGGAAAGTATTTGTACGACGTATTTGTACCCAATTCCTGTCTCACGGACTTCTTTCTCCCTGTGACGTTTTACAGACTCATCTTTGGTAACATTGATATTTTAACCTTCCTGCTGATATTCCACTCATATCTTTTAGTCCCGGTGGGTTTAATTGCGTCCATTTATTTCGTAAGTCAAATGATAATTGTGTCTCAAGGTCTCACGATTTATGAAATCGCCAAAAAGGTGGCAGTCAAGTGCACTCGACCCGTCAATGAAAATTTTCGAAGCGTTTTCGGAGACTTCTGGGGACTAAACTTCCTGTTTCCGGCGCAGATCATTTTTCGCCAGAGAGAAGATGGAAAATCCTGGGACGGCATGAAAATCATGAAGCGAAAAAAGGTGGTGAAATCTTGATACAGTTGGCCTTAGATATAGTGCTTAGTACACCACTGATGTGAGTGAGTATGGTAATACGCCGCTTTTAGCAATATTCCAGCAATATCACGGCGGGGGACACCGGAAATGGGCTTCACACATTAAAAACATGCGGGGAATCGAACCCTGGCCTTCGAGCCACTAGGCTACCCCAGAGAGAGAGAGAGAGAGAGAGAGAGAGAGAGAGAGAGAGAGAGAGAGAGAGAGAGAGAGAGAGAGAGAGAGAGAGAGAGAGAGAGAGAGAGAGAGAGAGAGAGAGAGAGAGAGAGAGAGAGAGAGAGAGAGAGAGAGAGACCAAACAAAACAGCATTTTGCGAAATAATGTTGACTGGTTTCGTGACCGTGGAACATAGCTCCTGATCGTGTCCAAAACTGAACGCAGTTTTAATTGAGAGAAATCATTTATGAATCATAGATGGCGTTTCTTATAAAGGATTGACTGTGGATATATTTCGGTTCAATGAGGTCTGAATCGAAAAACCGATGTGCAAACTGTGATAATCCGCGTATCTGCATTGGTTTGTCAGCGCCATACCGGATTTCCCACCTGAATCTGACACATCATGCTACAACTGAAATACTGTTGGAAGCACTCTGTCTCCATGACGTTTTAATTTTGAGACGGAACTGCAACTTTTGAAGGCAGCTAAACATTTTATTCTGTCATCTCCATTGTTCATGCCAAACAGTTTAGTTTCACGTGTATGGTTGAATAAATAATGTCATCCCCTTGTTAGTTCAGTTCCTGTATGTTCGATATTAGTGTTGTGTTAACCAGGTGAGAGTTGTGTTAACCAGGTGAGTGTTGTGTTAACCAGGTCTCTTAATATAGAACAATAGTAATTCTTCTCGGTTTTAAGCTGCGTTCGACAGTATTTCAGTTAAATCACCACGTATCATGTTCACACACGCACACACATACACGCACGCACGCACGCACGCATGCACACACACGCACACACATACGCACGCACGCTTGGGCGGGCGCGGACACGCACACACACACACAAACACACACGACTCTTCAGTGCATGGTGTGATTGTGCTCAGGTGACCACGGGACAGAGTTGAACGCAAGTCTGTAGATGTAGGTACACAAATGAAGGAGGGTATATCAACCGAACATGTATGTATAACATGGCTTTTGCGCAGCGTGGCGATTTATGTGATATTCCAAAGATATTCGTCACGATATGGCTGAAATAATGTCGATGTGACGTTAAACTTTAACTCACTCACTCACACGGGCCTTCAACGTGACGAGCGAGCGCTTTAACCACTAGCCTACCCGACCGGCCCAAACGTCCGAAAAGCTGTATCCTCCCAGCTGCATGGCGGTGACCTGTACACTGTGTCTTGATGCAGCAGCTGTATAGCGGTAACATGTACACCGTGTCAAGATGCAGCAGCTGTATGGCGATGACCTGTACACTGTGTCTTGATGCAGCAGCTGTATAGCGGTAACATGTACACTGTGTCAAGATGCAGCAGCTGTATGGCGGTGACCTGTACGCTGTGTCTTGATGCAGCAGCTGTATAGCGGTAACATGTACACCGTGTCAAGATGCAGCAGCTGTATGGCGGTGACCTGTACACTGTGTCAAGATGCAGCAGCTGTATGGCGGTGACCTGTACGCTGTGTCAAGATGCAGCAGCTGTATGGCGGTGACCTGTACACTGTGTCAAGATGCAACAGCTATATGCCGGTGACCTGTACACTGTGTCATGATGCAGCAGCTTATGGCGGTGACCTGTACGCTGTGTCAAGATGCAGCAGCTGTATGGCGGTGACCTGTACACTGTGTCAAGATGCAACAGATATATGCCGGTGACCTGTACACTGTGTCATGATGCAGCAGCTTATGGCGGTGACCTGTACGCTGTGTCAAGATGCAGCAGCTGTATGGCGGTGACCTGTACGCTGTGTCAAGATGCAGCAGCTGTATGGTGGTGACCTGTACACTGTGTCATGATGCAGCAGCTGTATGGTGGTGACATGTACACTGTGTCATGATGCAGCAGCTGTATGGCGGTGACCTGTACGCTGTGTCAAGATGCAGCACCTGTATGGCAGTGACATGTACACTGTGTCATGATGCAGCAGCTGTATGGCGGTGACATGTACACTGTGTCATGATGCAGCAGCTGTATGGCGGTGACCTGTACGCTGTGTCAAGATGCAGCAGCTGTATGGTGGTGACCTGTACACTGTGTCAAGATGCAACAGCTATATGCCGGTGACCTGTACACTGTGTCATGATGCAGTAGCTTATGGCGGTGACCTGTACGCTGTGTCAAGATGCAGCAGCTGTATGGCGATGACCTGTACACTGTGTCATGATGCAGCAGCTGTATGGCGATGACCTGTACACTGTGTCATGATGCAGCAGCTATATGGCGGTGACCTGTACACTGTGTCATGATGCAGCAGCTATATGCCGGTGACCTGTACACTGTGTCATGATGCAGCAGCTGTATGGCGATGACCTGTACACTGTGTCATGACGCAGCAGCTGTATGGCGGTGACCTGTACTCAGTGTCATGATGCAGCAGCTGTATGGTGATGACCTGTACACTGTGTCATGATGCAGCAGCTGTATGGCGATGACCTGTACACTGTGTCATGATGCAGCAGCTGTATGGCTGTGACCTGTACACTGTGTCATGATGCAGCAGCTGTATGGCGATGACCTGTACACTGTGTCATGATGCAGCAGCTGTATGGCTGTGACCTGTACACTGTGTCAAGATGCAGCAGCTGTATGGCGATGACCTGTACACTGTGTCATGATGCAGCAGCTGCATGTGCACAGTGAGTAAGTGAGTAAGTGTTGCTTAACGCCGTATCAGCAGTCTTGCAGCTATTCGTGGCGGCTCCACACTGTGTCTCTGATACGGAAGTTTTATGGCGGTGACTGAACTCTGGACTATGAACCCAGTCAAACAGTATTTCAGTTATATCGCGGCTTGTCATGTTTAATGTTATGGGTAATGCCCTACGACACGTTGACGAAACCCGCGAGCAAGCGTATGGTGGTGACAACTCAAGGATCATTGTTAGGTTGAATCTGGGTTTTCGGGAATTCAAACCCTCAGCGCATTCTGGCGCGACAAAGGGATGTAACTCTCCACATCCGTGCCACCGACAACCCAGTGTTAAATAAGCGAGTGCCAAGGTCAATTTCTCAGCTCGACAATATTGTGGTACAGCACAATATCCTTGTAAGTGAGACAATCATGTGTAATTTAGAGTCAATTATTTTGTACTTTTTGTCAGTGTTCGGCAGTTTAACTCCTGAGAGCTTTCTAGGACTACAATCCTTCCCCACACCGAATCACATGTAGCACATGTGATGTCTCCCTAGGCAAGTGACTTTGTTCGAAATATGCCGCTGGTCACACAGCAGTGAATGGGTACCCGGTAGGATGTGACTGTTAAACTTCTGGCTCACCTTTATGCACTTTTCATTTGTATTAATTTTCTATCTATTGTGTAACGCATCCCTATCCATCATAATGCGAATCATAATGTACTTCGGACTCTTTTTCCCCAGAAACCCCATCGATTGTAACGGGTGAATGGTAAGCACACGAACGCGCGCACGCACAAACACATCTGGCGTACTGAGGTCCTGTTCTCCTCGGATCCCTGAAGCGGTAACACGCTCGTCACAAGTTCTCACCACTATCTTTTCCCGATATGTCTCTATCTGTCACATGGGATGTACAAGTCCAAATGGATAACGACCAATGGACGTGACTGTGCTAAACGTACCTGTAACACCATGCTCATTGTTTCGAATGATATAACAAGACTTTGATAGTTGAGATTCGTGTATGTTTCATTTTCAGCATGGAGGAGGAACGGGGGCCTCTGCTTCAGAGACAAATATCTTCGGATGACAAAGAATCTGGTAAGGGCAAGGCGTAATATCAAACACGTGGTTGCGTATATGCAGTTAACTGTACTCTTCGTATCACATACCAGTCATCCGTTACTGTACTCTTTGTATCACATCCCAGTCATCCGTTACTGTACTCTTCGTATCACATACCAGTCATCCGTTACTGTACACTTCGCAACACATACCAGTCATCCGTTACTGTACACTTTGTAACACGTACCAGTCATCCGTTACTGTACACCTCGTAACATATAATAGTCATCCGTTACTGTACACTTACTAACACATTCTAGTCATCCGTTACTGTACACTTCGTAACATATTCTAGTCATCCGTTACTGTACACTTCGTAACACGTACCAGTCATCCATTACTGTACACGTCGGAACATATACTTGTCATCCTTTACTGTACACTTCGTGACACAAACTAGTCATCAGTTACTGTACACTTCGTAACATATACTAGTTACCCGTAGATATACACATCGTTACATACCAGTGATTCATTCCAGTACACTTCGTAACACATACCAGTTACCCGTAACTGTACACTTCGTAACACATACCAGTTACCCGTAACTATACACATCGTTACATACCAGTGATCCATTCCAGTAGACTTCGTAACACATACCAGTTACCCGTAACTATACACAACGTTACATACCAGTGATCCATTCCAGTATACATCGTAACACATACCAGTTACCCGTAACTGTACACTCCGTAACACATACCAGTTATCCGTTACTGTACACTTCGTAACACATACCAGTTACCCGTAACTGTACACTTCGTAACACATACCAGTTATCCGTTACTGTACACTTCGTAACACATACCAGTTATCCGTTACTGTACACGTCGTAACACATACCAGTTACCCGTAACTGTACACTTCGTAACACATACCAGTTATCCGTTACTGTACACTTCGTAACACATACCAGTTACCCGCAACTGTACACATCGTAACACATACTAGTTATCCGTTACTGTACACGTCGTAACACATACCAGTTAACCGTAACTGTACACATCGTAACACATACTAGTGATCCATTCCAGTACACTTCGTAACTCATACCAGTTACCCGTTATTGTACACGTCGTAACACGTACCAGTTACCCGTTACTATTGTACCAAGTTCGTTTTCAGTCCTGGTTGTATTTGTGTTAATTGTGAATCTGATTGTACATCTAATATCAATATACATAATACGTCTTCATATTTGACTTATTGACTAATGATATGCACTTTATTAAAACAGGTTTAAATTCTAAACATGTCTGAACTTTAAAATAGTTTAAATTTTAAACATATTTAAATTCTAAACATGTCTTAACTTTAAAACAGTTGACATTTTGAACAAATATAAATTCTAAACATGTTTAAATTCTGAACACATATAAATTCTAAACACGTTTGGATTATGGGGATGTTGTGTTTAGGTGATGTTTAGTTCGTGAGACGATAGCTCATTTCATACTTCGGGTTAACAACCATAATTTCCTCGGTCTCGTGCTTTGGTCACTGAAGAAATGTGAACATCAGTACTATATATGTCAGTGAGTCTTTAGTAGTCGTATATTTGGTAGTACCTTTACTGACACAGACTTTCAATTAGTCACGTGAATTGACACCAGCAAGGTCACAGGAGCATATTTATAGGTACCGTCACTGATACAGTTGTGTCAATCAATCACATGACTTGGCATAAGCGATGTCATATCTGGAGTTACTCTACATTCATAAGATACGCTTCACCGACATCATCGGCCGTGTGAACACTACATTCCTCCATCACAAGACCGTATACTGACGAGGTGTCGGACCAGCATGCCCCGTGCTTGGTTTTGCATGACAATTAACATTATACGGAATTTTCTATTGATACCATGTGCAGATTTCTATGCATGGCGTAGTGCAATTAATGTAATGAGACGATCTTGTCTTAGTCTCGTTATTTAAGGCCTGTCATGCCATGGTCTTATTGTAGCTCATCCGTTTGACCGTACGTGTCCCACAGTCGAGAAATTACCATTTTGATTTGACAAACATTCGGTCAACTTGGGATATTGGCCACTATTGATTTGGTTGGTTTGTTGTTTAACGCCGCACTCAGCAATATTCCAGCTATATGATGGCGGTCTGTAAATAATCGAGTCTGGACCAGACAATCCAGTCATTGATATCATGAGCATCGATCCACGCTATTGGGATCGATGACATGTATCAACCAGGTCATCGAGCCTGACCACCCGATCCCGTTAGTCGCCTTTAATGACAAGCATAGTCACCTTTTACGGCAAGCATGGGTTGCCGAAGACCTATTCTACCCCGGAATCTTCACGGGTCTGGCCACTATTGAAACCAATTAACACGGGAAAGATGCTGACAAACCTAAAAACATAATCAGGACGAAACCGGGATTTGAGCCAACGATGACTTGTTTCTTGCTCTCTTCTAAGGGAGGCAACTTTGCACAGCGAGTTGAGGCGCCTCACATGTATCTCTATACATTTGTGTGTATACTTGCATACGGGTGTAAATACTTGTCATGTGAACGCGCTTACTCATGTGTGTTTGTATACATGTACACCAGAAGCAAATTTGCATCATGTGCAAATGTATATGCAGATGTGCACTGTATGTATGTCTTGTAATGTGAACGTTTATGTCGTGAGAGTATGATCATATTATAATATCTGTTGGCTTGCCAACACCGAACAAATTATGAACAGTTCTGTATTCTGAAGTTGACGCTATTCAGCGTACAGCAACACCAACACTTATGAAGGATACCCAGAGCTGGGCGGACGGTGTTTTCTTTGAGTTACAAGGAGTAGTCAATAATCAAACAGATGCTGCTTCATGCGAAGATTTGTGTTAGGTAACTTCCTTTGGATGAAACAGACTCTTGACGATGTGTATCTTATATCCTTTCCATACCTTATTTTCATAGTTAATTTTCATATGAACGCGTTGCATTTCTTTACATATACACACCTATGTATAGTCACGCATGCGCAAAATTACTTACGTAAGTAAATGTTGTACATGTGAATGGGGTATTATACCCCGTTCATATGCACAACATTTACTCACGTCAGTAATTTTACACATGTGTGGAAATACATACGTGCGTATATGTAAATTTACTATACGTTCACATGAAAATCATCATAGGTGTGTAAATAAAGTATGTAAATTGTGTAAGGCACACATATTCGTCAATCTGTTCACGAATTTCAACACAAAACAGGTTGTTTTCCAATCAAAGTTGAATGAGAAGAGAGTTACTTCTACCGAAAAGTTTCGCGTGAAGCAACATGTGTTTGATTTCATTTGTACACAAAGTTTTGACTCCTTGAAACCAAAAGAAAAAACCGTCCGCTCAACTCTGTATATACGCATAAAAGTTGGCAACTGTTGACAATTTTTTGGGTGTTTTCTAAAAGAATAGATATTAATTAGATCATCCTCTTACGTTGACATGAACGTTCACATTGCAACATGTACACACAGTGCCAATTTTCATTTACATTTGCACCTGCTCCAGACATGATGCAAACTTGCTCCTGGTGTAAATATACACACATGAGTAAACGCGTTCACATGACAAGTATACTCACGTATGTATTTCTACACACGTATGAACATATACACACATATGCACACATATACACACATATACACACATATGCATAGAGGGGCATGTAAATGGGGTATTAGACGGCTGAGCACACTGCGCCCCCAATGTCACGAAAGAATTATTTTCTTTTGAGAGTCACTATAAAACATGAAAGTTCGAGAAGTCCTTGAAATACTAACTCGTTTCTGCAGATAGCATTTGTAGGCTATCATGATAACACATTACACCAACAACAACCTGTTATCATTGTGGAGGGTCATTAACAACGTAGTTGTCCTGCAGATATTAACTAATCCGTCCCAGTGTCTGAACCAAATTAGTTTCGCTTCCGCCTAGCCTTCACGGTAATGATGTAGCCTCAAATGAAGCAAGTCTAGATTTCCCATCTCTGAATCTCCTATCTCACAGTGGCTCCTTTACAATTAAGCGCTTGTTACTATATATTTCCAGTGTTTTTATGTTGGATCATGTATTAACGTTTGACTAAACCAGTTTATACATATCTCAACAAAAACACCGGAATTAGTTATGTAATGACAAGTTTGTTGATGTTCCCTGACCACGGTTATTTCACTTTATAGCTAAAATGGAAAGAATTATCATTAAACCGCCTGCATGTTATCAGAAATGAGCGGGTCAGTGTAACTTGAAAATGCCCTCATATTGGTTGACGACGGGCCATTATCTCGCCCGTTGTTGGGTGACGTCATATATTGAACGTCATCTGGTTTGTTCTATGACGTTTCCATATTTGTATATGGAAGTATATCAGTGACATTCGTTGTGTGTTGATTGCAGTAAATGTTTCAAAACCGATAGTGTTGTATATTTTTATTTGAGGAAGGGAATGTATTGATGTCAACTTCCTGATTATGAGGAACACAACGTTTCGGAGTATATGCTTACTCCTTCATCAGGTGAATGAATGCCATGAGGCAGAGAGCATATATATGTACATGTAAGAACAATAAGATTAATAAGATAACAATGTTATCTTGTTATCTTATTGATTTAATAATTAGTTCATATATTTTTCACATTTATAAACAAAATTAATAAGATCACAAGGTATCATACAATTTGCTAAATCAGATTTATAATATTTTTGATGATATGAACTATATCGCCTTACTGACCTATAATTCTTGTAACGTGTACACAACAAATGGTCAACAGTTAGACAAGATTAGTGTGGCGTGTGCCGTTGAAGCTGCATAAGGGTAAAGGGAAAAGGGTTATCGTTTGAAATAATGTTATGCTATATATTATTCGGTGGATAGCCAAACATGTTCCTGTCACATTTGCTCTAGTCTAACACCCCTATATCCTCGAAGTTGCAGCTTGGAGATCCGCTCCCTCATAAGACTGCCCTCGCTGGAGGGTGGGGAAAAGGGGTACTGAATCCTTTTTTTCGACATGTCTTCCCAACACCACGGTGCAAAACGGAGACACATAGATACTGACAACACATCGTTTGACAAATCCATTCCATCTGGTCCTCTTGTTTGGTAATTGAAACATATGACAAAGAACCAATCAAAGTCAATCCATTTGCAATCTCCAAAGGTATCGCTGGTATCTGCAGAGAGGTTACAAATGTCACCAAGCTTCGATCCGGTTCTCTCCTGGCAAAATGTTCAAAGAAACTGCATCCGTAAATCGACTCAAATCAAAAGAGTTTGTCAACATTAAGGTTGCTGTCTCAGGGCACTGATCTCATGTAAGGGAATTGTACGGGACAGAGCACGCTGTCTGTCCGACATGACCGATGATCTAATCGTTCAAGGACATGTCCAACAATCTGTCAAAGCTGTGAAGCGATTTACTGTCAAGAAGGATGGTGAGGTTGAACCAACCAACAACTATCTCTTCACTTTTGCCCCTTCAAAGATTCCACAATCGATTAAAGCAGGTTTTGTAGCATCGGAGTGGAGGTGTACATCCCCATTCCACTCCGGTGCTACACCTGCCAACTGTTTAGACGTGGATCCAAGTCCTGCCATGTCTGTTTGCTACTGCTGTGGTGACGAGCACGAGGGCACTGGCTGCAGGAAGGAAAGTGTTGAAACGGTGGTGGAAACAATATAGCCTCTTCCAAAACCTGCTCATCCACAAATCATGAGAATCAAGCAGGAACAAAAGATCTCCTTTAAAGAAGCTAAGAAGAGGGTTGTAGGTCTTACTTCAACACCTTCTACTATTTCTTACCCTGTTCAGTCTCCCGTCCTACTGTAACCATTGCACTAGTGGTGCATAGTGTTTACATTATATTCACTGTATCTTCCACCTCCCTCGACTATCCGCCAATCAGATCTTCAGACTTTGTATGATCAGCTCTCGAAGCCTTGTATAATCATGAGCGATATAAAGGGTAATAATCCCCTATGTGGGTTGTACTGATACAAATTATAAGGGATGAATCCTTGAAGATGTTATCTCTGATAAAGTTTATCAATGATTTATGTATCTTCAATGGTGGATCTAATACTTATCTGCACCCTGCCACTGGTCCTTGATCTTTCACTTTAGGATTCAAATATTTTTAACGAATTTGAATGGTCGGTACAGGATGATCTTTGTGGAAGTGGCCATTATCCAACAATACTTACAACTATCAATCCTGCTGATAAACTGCCTTCAACAAGGTGGAACTTTACAAAGACCAATTGGTCTATATTACAAACACTAAATACAGAAAACTAACATCTGACAATTTCAGGAATGTTCCTGAACCTATACAACTATTTTCAGATTAATTATATGCTGCAAGTCTTCTGCAAACCCTCATACACGTAAACCATGGTTTGATCATGATTGTAAACAAGATAGGAAAAATAGGAAGAAAGCTGAGAAATATTTCCGCCGATAGCAAACCGTGCACAATCTGAATAACCTTACAATCACGAGCGCCAAGGCGATAGCTACTTTTAAACAAAATAAACGTCAATCCTGGAGGAACTATGTATTTAAAATCAATTCTCGCACACACATGTCCAAGATGTGAAAAATGATTCAAAAGATTAATGGCAAAATCTCTATTAACAACTAAGTCGGAATTTTCCAACAAAGTTAGAGACATTTTGGCAAACCATTCCTCGTGATCCGACTAGAACCCCCAATCCCAGAGATACCAAAAAGAACAGGAAAAGAAAGAGGTTAATTTTATCTCTGGTAAAGTACTGAGGACTACAATGAAACAGTTTCACTGAATTACTTGCATGGTGCCATGAATTACATGGTGCCCTAGGGGAATTACCGTCCCATATAATTAACCAGCTGTGTTTGTAAAACAACAGTGAAAAATCGATTAGTCTGGTACTTTGAGACCAATAAGCTCCTGAGTATTATACTGTGTGGTTTCTGGAAAGACAGAAGTACCATTGGCCATTTGGTGCGTTAGAATCAGTTATCAAACAACTGTCAACGAAAAATATTCTGTGTCAGTCTGTTTCGACCTAGAGAAGGCATATGATGCAAAGTGGATACATGGTATTTCAAAAGAATTTGAATTGAGGGGCAAATTACCTCACTTCATATCTCAGTTTTTAAACACCCATATCAAGTACTAGCGGGCTCTACCCTGTCTGACCATCTCGATCAAGATCAGGGCATTCCTCGAGGCATCATATTAGCATCAAAATTAGTAGTCTCACCAAAGACTGGAAAAATTGTGTTAATGGTTCATTTTTTATGGATGATTACCACAATCCGTGTCCTGATAAGAGTACGGATACAATAGAAAGACAGTTACAGCTTTGTCTTAACAAAATTAAAAAATGCGCCAACGAAAATGGCCTCAAGATTTCTAAATCCCAAACAAACTGCATTGACTTTTGTTGTAAACATAAACCCCACAAAAATCAGAATTATTTTTAGATGGTACTCCTAATCAAGGTAGTAGAGGAGGCCAAATTCCTGGACCACATATATGACCGTCATTCTTACCACACATCACATATCTAAAGGCAAAGTGCCTGGACGCTACCGAGTTGTTATATTCCGAGTGAGGAGGGGATAAGACAACTCTCCTTCACTTGTACAGGTCATTGATACGCTCTGAACTAGATTATAGGTTTATTGTGTATGGTGGAGCCTGCGACAACAACTAAGAAAACGAAGACACTATATACCGCCAAGGCTTAAGGCTCTCTCTTGGAACTGTTAGCACGTCTCCTGTGGACAGTTTGTATGTGAGTGATGATGAACCTTCCCTCGAACAACATACAATCAAACTATCGCTGAAATACACAACTAAATTGCACTCAAATCAGTCAAACCCAGCATACAATTGTGCTTTCAAACCTCTGTGTGAAAATCTGTTTTCAAAATTTGGCACACATAAATTTTAATATGTATGTAAATAACTAGTTTCTAGTTTTTAAATTTGGTGTGATGCTTCTATCAACAAAGATTACTGAAGCTCTGCCCCTGAGGTTAAAATACAGTAAAGTTATTGTTCTCCTTTGTTACATGTAATTCCTATCATAGTCAATATAACTATCATCAACCAATGTTTTAAACTAACTCCTTGCTGAGCATTTTTTAGTATTGTGCACAACCACCTGGTCCAGTACCTGACGTGATGACGTAAATCCTGCTGGGGTATCGTAAGGCCACCGAGGCGGCTTTGGCTACATGTGGCTTATAGCCAGAGTTTTAAACTATATAAATAATATTGCAATGCCAAAATACGTTTGACAAATTTATTTTTAGATATAACTTTGTATTCAGGACTCAATTGTATATATATCAACCTGTCCTGAATGAATGAATGATGTTTATTCTCGTAAATCACAGCAGTGATACAGAGATGTAATTGGACACAGGAATTAGATACAATGAAGAAAACATGTCAGTGGAACATTTCCATACATGATCTTATATAACTTGCCAGTTTAAATAGAGTTGGCTTATAAGTAATGGACATCAAATGAGAGAATTTTACGGCAGAAGGATACATACAGTAGTATTGAAGAAAAAACTTGTTTCTAATTTCTGAGAGTTTTAAACATTCTAATAAAAAGTGCATTTCATCCCATATACAAATTTTACACAATGTACATTTTCTTTCCTCTCTCACAATATTATACCACCTTCCTGTTTCAATGGGTAATCTATGATTTGCTGTTCTAAAACGAGCAAGAGAGATGCGTAAGGTGATTGGTAGTTCTAGTAAATAAGGTTCTAGAGATGGTAACTCTTTAAACATGTTATAATAGTAACCTTTAGATGAATTTTCCTTTGTTTCTCGCCATCTTTGCAAAAAAATTATCAATGAGAACATGTTTCACATTTTGTTTCAACCATGCGGCACTAATAAAGGTTTGAGACAGCCAAATGTAATTAAAGCCTATATTTTGAAGAATGCATTTTACTTCTTTTAATAGTGGGAAATGGTAATCTGGATTTGCCATGGACATTTGAAACATAAGTTTATATACTATACTAGAAAGGCTAGTTTGTGATGATGTTAGCTTGCACCAATATGAAATCATTCTTATATTAATGAAAATGCTGAGCGGATACCTCCCTAGTTCACCATATACCATGTAAACGGATGTTGACTGTTTTAACTTGAGAATATATTTACAAAATTTAAGATGTACACGTTCAATGACAACAGCATTTTCAAAACCCCACACCTCAGATCCATATAACGATACTGGCTGAACAAGTTTATCAAATAATTTCAGTTGGCAGTCAATAAGAATTTCTAATATTCTAATTTTCGAAATACAGCGTACATTGCTCTAGATGCCTGATCTGTCAGTCTCTTTAGTGCCTTACAGAATCTACCAGTGTTTGTAAATAAAATACCAAGGTAAACATATTCTTTAACAACATGAAGAATCAAGCCATTTAACATAAAATTGAAGACTCTATTTGTGGAGCGCTTGGCAAAAATAGCAACTTTCGTTTTGTCAACATTGACTTTAAGTTTCCAGATAGTACAATATTCTTCAAATATAGTGAGACACTTTCTTAAATCTTCTGGGCTTTCGGCCATTAAAACTGTATCATCGGCATACAAAATGAGAAAAAAGTTTTATGTACAGTTCAAGTGAATCTATTAAAAGGTTATTTACATTATGCAGTCCTTCAAAGTCATTTTCAGATAAAAATTGTTCAAGGTCATTAAGGTACAAAGCAAACAGGAAAGGTGACAAATGTTCACCTTGTCTTACACCAATTTGACATGGGAAGAAACCTGACACCTTGTTATTATGTGAAACACAAGATTTGATATTTTGATACATATTATACATGACATTAAAACATTTTCCTTTGATATTAGACTTTATCATTTTTGTCCACAGACCACACCTCCATACTGTATCGAAAGCTTTGCTAAAATCGACGAAAACACAATACAACTTCTTATTAAGATTTCTATCCTCGTCCTCGGCGCTATATGGCTGACGTAATGCCGATGCGACGGGAAATTTTAACTCGCTCAGCGAACCTGGCCACCCGATCCCTTCAAGTCACCTATGCAGACAAGTTAGTCGCCTCTTTGGGCGCGCATGCGTTGCTGAAGACCTATTCCACCTATTCACCAAACTTACTCACCCACAAAATATTTGATCCTCGTCAGTATTAAAAGAAAGATGAATAGATTAGTTGAAATGAGGTAGTCACGCTCGAGATTATTGCACTTATATAGCCACGTGCATGCACGTGTGTATAGGGATGCTTGTACTAATTCGAAATAAAGCCGTTTTCTTAGAGCAGGCCTATTTAGATAACGTACCGACATGGATACTCTTCTCAGACACAGTATACTGACCCCGAGCCGACCAGTCCTCATCTTCCCTAGGCACGAGAGTTAACTGACATTAAAAGTCGAGTTTCCACCCTTACCGAACTTGGCTGGAATTCCTTGGCTCAATCGTAGCGCCACCAGTGGTTATTACGAGTTATGTCCCACCTAAGCCTCTCCTGTGGACCTATCAGATTCCATTACTTGCATTTGTTTCAAACAAAACGGTGGCGCCCAGTCACAGAAGATCTGATCCATAATCAAGATCTATATTGTGATAAAACGGGTCTTAGATCGCGAAGTGCATCAAATCACGCGATCAAAACCATAAAAAATGTTTGGAAAATATCTGATGACAACGAGTTGGCGGTGCACATGCTTTGCAAATCCTGCAATCGACCGAAATCTGCACGAAAGTTTACGAACCGGATTTCAATTTCGTTGCGCGATTTTGATTGGCCTATGCATAGACTCGTTGGTCCAGTCAAAATCTAACTCCATGATACCAGCCTAGTTCGGCAAGGGTGGAAACTGGACTTTTATAGTCAGTTAACTCTCTTGCCTCGGAAAGATGACCAGTCCTCGTTTTATTCCTTTAACGCCGAACGCCAGGCAGGGTAACAACAAGTAAAACCTTTCAATTTTTTAACGTCTTTCTGTGTAAAACTTCGAATGAATATTTCGACTTTCAGGTTCATTACTATGCAGGGGTGTGACCGCCCGCCATGCCTTGGCCATGTGGTCCTTCCTAGGCTTCATCAATCTGTTCGCTATTCGAGTCAATCTGAGTGTGGCGCTGGTTGCCATGGTCAATGCATCAAGCGAGCTTGGACAGAACATTTCCGTAGATGACGAATGTCCTGGCGACTCTTACAGAAATACATCTAACATCCCAGAGTCAGAGGTAAGATACATGTTATTCCCACGGGGCGAAGAGACAGGTGGTTGACCTCGTTTTGATCGCAGAACCGTGACCTCGCCAAGGTCACACATGAAACCTGAACATGTATCACGAACCTGTTTTTCATTCATAAAAAATAACGAGACCCTTTCGGGACCAAAACCTTATTAAATCAAACAAGCTCGTCACACGCACAATCTATCGGGAGACAGTACTGTTCAGTGACCCTTCCTTGCTACACCATAGTGATGCCACCCGACACCCGTCACCGATCCACTGCCATATCTGTCATGAGGTCTCTGGCTGAAGTTGGCTTGACTTTCATTTCGACGTCGCCAGACACGACCACGCCTATCAAGACAGTGCAAGGCGAACCTGACCACCGAAAATTACCCCAGTTTCCACGTTGTGCACATCATTGATGTCTGTTGGCATATGATGATTGTAAAGGGCGGCACAACACGTGGCCGTTCAGCATGGAGATGAGCTGTTGAAAGTTTGCAGCCATTTGATTCGCCGTTTGAGCACGATTTCAAACCTGATTTTGTACATATGTCGTTGATCTTGTACGCCCTTATCGGGGTTGATCGTCAACATTTTAGGTTTGTTGGTACCTATGTTCTACTAATCAAAGACTGTGAGACATTGAACGTATTGGACACTGCACGCTGACTTCTGCGAGTTTACAGCATACCAGTAGTCCGTAGACGTTGTGCCCGTTACAGAGGCCACGTCGCTAGTATATCACAGCTGTATTGTAAGAATAAATTTGACAGAAATAATGGCCCACACAGATTAATGGACCTTGCTTGAAAGTGTCAAAATCAGGAATGGCATCCTACGCACGCCTGTGGCGCTACTGCGTGCAGCACCTGCAAACTATCGGATGTGTTTTGGTGTTAAGTTTTACAGACATGAACGTTCTTGTATATGATGTGTGTCGTCAACATTTATGTCCCCGACTGTATATTGCATTCTTGTTGCATGTGTATTCTTCTTCAGAGAGGGGAATTCCTGTGGAACGAGCAGACACAGGGGTACGTGCTGGGGGCGTTCTACTACGGCTACTGCATCACACAGCTCCCCGGGGGGTGGCTGGCGGGGAAGGTTGGCGGGAAGTTGTTATTCGGAGCTGGAATTCTCGTCCCCTCTCTCCTCTCGCTCCTCATCCCAGTGGCGGTCAGGTTCCACATCTCCTGGCTTATCGCCATCAGAGTTGTGCAGGGCATATTTCAGGTGTGTACAGGTCATATTCCACGTGTGTACATGGCTTATCGCCATCAGAGTTGTGCAGGGCATATTTCAGGTGTGTACATGGCTTATCGCCATCAGAGTTGTGCAGGGCATATTTCAGGTGTGTACAGGTCAAATTCCACGTGTGTACATGGCTTATCGCCATCAGAGTTGTGCAGGGCATATTTCAGGTGTGTACATGGCTTATCGCCATCAGAGTTGTGCAGGGCATATTTCAGGTGTGTACATGGCTTATCGCCATCAGAGTTGTGCAGGGCATATTTCAGGTGTGTACATGGCTTATCGCCATCAGAGTTGTGCAGGGCATATTTCAGGTGTGTACATGGCTTATCGCCATCAGAGTTGTGAAGGGCATATTTCAGGTGTGTACAGGTCATATCCCACGTGTGTACATGGCTTATCGCCATCAGAGTTGTGCAGGGCATATTTCAGGTGTGTACATGGCTTATCGCCACCAGAGTTGTGCAGGGCATATTTTAGGTGTGTACATGGCTTATCGCCATCAGAGTTGTGCAGGGCATATTTCAGGTGTGTACAGGTCATATTCCACGTGTGTACATGGCTTATCGCCGTCAGAGTTGTGCAGGGCATATTTCAGGTGTGTACATGGCTTATCGCCATCAGAGTTGTGCAGGGCATATTTTAGGAGTGTACATGGCTTATCGCCATCAGAGGTATGAATAGGACATAGCTAACATACAGGTACGAATAGGATAAGGATCACATACATATATGAACAGGACATAGCTCACATACATATATGGACAGGACATAGCTCACATACATATATGAACAGGACATAGCTCACATACATATTTCACATTGCAGGGCGTGGTTTACCCTGCGATGCACTCGTTGTGGGGGAAGTGGGCGCCTGTCATGGAGAGAAGTAAACTCATCACTGTCACCTACGCAGGTATGTAGCGCAAAACAACATGCATTCTGTGAGAGAGGGTGGTGGCTGTGAAACAATCAAGTGCATAGTTATATCAGTAACACTAATGGTTGTCAAAGAGTCCGGAGACAATCATCTAGAAGGCATCGCGAGACACCCGACTACTGTGAGTGAAGGAGTTGGATTTAACGCAGCTTTGAACAGTATTTCAGTTATATCACGCTGTGTCAGTGTGGGAGAAATGCCTGACTGTCTAGACTTGGTCCTCTGCAACCCATGTTGTCTTAAGAGGCGGTTAACGGGATCGGGTGGTCAGGATCACGGACTAAGTTGGTACATGTCATCATATCCCAATTGCGTAGATCGATGTTCATGATGTCAATCACTGGTCTGGTCCAGACTTGATTATTTTACAGACCGCCGTCATATAGCTGGAATATTGCTGAGTGCGGCGTTAATCAACAAACAATGATAACAACAGTTGTATAATGTTGGATATTGTAGGGCATAGATTTTGCCGCAATGATTGTCTTTATGTGACGAGGGGCGGTCGGATAGCCTAGTGGTTAAAGCGTTCGCTTGTCACGCCGAAGACCCGGGTTCGATTCCCGACATGGGTACAATGTGTGAAGCCCATTTCTGGTGTGCCCCGCCGTGATATTGCTGGGATATTGCTAAAAGCGGCGTAAAACCATACTCACTCACTCACTTTATGTGACGACTCTTTTCATCATTACAATTCTTAGTATCAACACTTTATGCTTTCGAATCATCATTATCATAATAATTACTTATTTTATGTTTTCAGGTGCGCAGATAGGTACGGTTGTTGCGATGCTGGGCACTGGCTACCTGTGCAAGTACGGGTTTGCTGGTGGTTGGCCGTCGGTATTCTACGTTTTCGGTGGTGTGGGATGTCTGTGGTCGATAATGTGGTTCATCTTCGTGCACGACACACCCACTCAACACCCACGCATCGCTTTATCAGAGAGAATTTACATTGAGGCATCCATAGGGAGGAAGCATGAGGTAAGGCTCTTAATAGAACAATATTCATTCAGTGGATGTGTGAGTTGGGTTTAGCATTATTTATTCACAACTTGTTGTTTGTCTAGACTCTGGACACCCTGGTATAGCTGCAATATTGCCGACTGCGGGGTAAAACAACAATCGCTCACGCTTCAGAAATGTTATTGATTCCACGTGTTGCCGTAGTCCCCATATGACCATGCATATTTGCCTTTTCTTTCAGAACCACGGGCGAATTATTGAAGCGTTCTACATTAATAATTCCCTGAAATATATCATAGTGTTGTGATAACCAACAGCAAGACCTCGTTTACTCGAAGTCCCATGCACCATTGACACAATATCGAATTAAACGTATTATAGACAAGCGGCATGTCGATTTTCAATCTCATTAATATCTGATTTCTGTTACGAAGTTAAACGACCATTTTCGCATGTAAATAATAATGACCGTTACTTATATTGTTGTTGATATCCATGTCGTTTCTGAGCATCATGGCATCTTTTTATTTTGTTGAAATCAGGATGAAGCAGGATAGTTTGAAAAAGGGGAAAAAACACACTTTCTTCAGTTAGATGTGCGGTCACATTTTACGAAGGGTTCACCTGACGCGTCTTTCAAGGAAGGGTTGCCAGATTTTCACACTGTGAGGTATCGGATTGGTGTACATGATTTGATTTTAATGTCATTGGTCGATTTAGACAATAGTGGCGGGACGAATTATGCTGTGATCATGTGTATATATATATCGACGATATGTCGATGTAAAGGAGGGCGGGTTAATGAAATCGTACTGTAGTCTAGTGGGGTGACGCATGTCCATTGTATTCCACAGCAGTTATCTCCCCCCTGGAGGCAAATATTCACGTCGAGGGCTGTGTGGGCTATCGTGGCGGCTCATGTCGCCCAGGACTGGGGGAGCTTCACAATCATGACCTGTCTCCCCCAATACATGAAACAGGTCCTAAGGTTTAATATTGAACAGGTAGGTGGAACAATTACCGCTCGCCACTTTCTGTATTCTATGCTGCATTTCTTAAATACATATTTTACTGTGTACTTGACGAAGTAGTCAGGAATTCGCTGTTTCGTTTTGACATTTGTTGTTGTTGTTGTTGTCCATGCTGCAATGACGCGAATGGCGAAGACATTGTGAAACTGCTGATGTTGTTTTTTTGGTCTTTATGTATCCTACACTGATACGAGTGGCGAAGAATGCCTGTAGAGGTTTTCATGGTTGAATCCACACCATGTATTCCGAGATGGTATTGATAATGTTAACACTTTCAGGCCTCAGCGAACAAATTATATTTTGTGAAAATAAATCAAAATTATATTTACCGATTTAACTGAAAAAAAAACATTATGAAGCCGTAAAGCGTAGTATGAAACTGCCAGGCGAAACGAAGTATAACGAAAATAATGACGAGGTATGATGGTGAAATAATGAAACAAACAAGAAATGGTTATTCCGTGGTGATGTATATCATACCGGTATCATAGTTGTGTTTGTGGAATGTTTCGGCGACTATTTTCAGCCTAGTGACGTTTTGATAACAATTGTAATTTTGGGTTGAAGTCCAGTTTTCAAGTGTATATATACTATATTTTGCTCGACAGTTTAAAATATTGCTTATTGGAGACTATGGAGTTTCCTAATCGGTAAGAAACATTCGTCCGTGAGTGGCGTGGTGTTTCCTAATATGCAAGAAACAAGTATGTATTTGCCCTCTGTGTAACACAGTGTTTCGTTGTTGTCAGAATGGCCTGTTGTCCTCATTGCCGTATATAACTCTGTGGTTCATCAACACCATCTGTGGGCAAATAGCCGACGTTATAAGGCGGAAGGGTTTACTTTCGACACAAAACACAAGGAAACTGATGAATTCCATAGGTAAGAGTGAGTAAGTGGGTTGAGTTGAACGCCGCTTTTAACAGTATTCCAGTTATATCGCCGCGTGTCAGCTTTATGTGGGAAGAAAGCCCGAAGTTACGCAGGCCTCAGACTTTTACCCCTTCAGGGAAACCCACGAGCACGGGTATGGTGCTTACAAACCTAGAATCATAATCGGGACGAACCGGGATTCGAACCCACCATCATTGGTTTCTGGCGTTCCCAATGGACGCAACTCTGCGCAGAGAACCGCGGCGCCGTAGACGACTGGGCCACCCGTGCCCCCTCCATAGGTAAGACACTGACACTGACGAGTATATGGTGTATGTGAGATAATATGAGTATATGTGCGTTAATGTAAGATGTTTGGGTAGAGGGGAGACATGTGAATATGTTAGAGATAATGTGAGATATATGAGAACATGTGAGCTATCATTTATGTGAGGTAATATCAGATATGTGAGTATGTGTGAGATATGTGAGTATATGTGAGTATGCGTGAATATATGTGAGATATTTGAGATAATGTGAGGTATATGAGAACATGTGGGATGTCAGATATGTGATGTTATGTCAGATATGTATGTGTGACAAATGTGAGTATATGTAAGATATGTGAGTATGTGTGAGATATATGAGTTTGTGTGAGATATGTGAGTATACGTAAGTGTATGTGACATATTTGAGTATATGTAAAATAATGTCAAACATGTGAGATAATGTTAGGTGTGTGATTATATGTGAGATCTCGTATAAGTGAGATAATGTGAGATATATGGGTTGTGTGAGAAAATATCAAACAAGTGAGATAATGTGAGGTATATGAGTATATGTGAGATATGTGGGTATATATGAAATATATGAGTATACGTGAGATATGTGGCTATGTATGAAATATGTGACGATATGTGAGTATACGTGAAATAATTTGGTAACTGAAAAAACTCTTTAGGTATCCGGTGAGGGAGTTAGGTTACAAGGCAGATAATTTATTTTACTCCTCGAAGTTTGCTAAGGATCAAGTCTTGACGTTATCAGTTCATAAAGATTGAAATCCCCCGGTACAGAATGATTGGTTAACCCCTATAGGACCTCAGTTTCGTGATGAACGGACAGGGGCATTGCTGTCATGGACACGATGTGCACGAGGTGCCTGAAAACATGTGTTTGGATGTATCATGGCAGAATCGTTGCACATCATTATCAGAGAGCACAACGACATTTGCTACTGAGGATTGCAACATATGAATGCACTTATGCCTGCTCAGCGTCAAAGACGTTGTTGGACGACCGAAGAATTAGGTAGACGCGTAGGCATTCTTGAAACTGGGTGAGCACAAAGTCATGTTGCAAACGTCTTTGGTGTCAGCTAGAGTGGGATCAGCAGGGCATGGAATCGATACCAGACATTTGGATCAGCTACCAAGCTACTTGCAGATGATAGACAGCGTTCCGCGCACAGCTGGAAGACAGGTTTCTCTTGATTGCAGCAAGACGTCATCACTTCATGATTGCCACCACACTCAGAAATGACCCGCGGAACGCCAGTGACGTTAGTGTTTCTACTGAGACAGTTCGTAATCGTCTCTTTGAGTTTGGTCCCCCGGTCACAGAGGGCATGCATTTTCATCCCACTGATCCGCCATCACAGGCAGGCATATTTTGACTGCGCTGAAGATCACGTCAATTGGTAGAGCTGGGCTAAGGTCCAGCACATTTCACTGGGTAAACGATATACTGTCTAGACTTCACAGATCTATGGCAAGCCGTTTTCACATTTATTACAGAATTACAGATATCTTCAATTGTTTTAAAGATATCGGTATTTTATTTAAAGATATCAATAATGTTTTTAATATATCTAAAAATAATTAAAGATATCTTAAATTCGTTTCTGATCTCCATAATACAATTACTGATATCTTAAAATATTATGGTGATATCAACAAATTAGTTTGTGATATCTCTAAATGTATTTAAGATATCATTAAACAATTACCATCCAAAAGTACATAAATATATATTAGAAATAAATTCAAGATATCTTAAATTCAATTCAATATAACTTGAAATAAGTTACACATATCCACAAATGCATTACAGATATCTTTAATTCAATTAGAGATATCTTTAATTCAATTAGAGATATCTTTAATTCAATTCAATATATCATTAATTCTGACCGTTACTGATATCAAAGATTCAATTAAAGATATCATTGATAATTGTGATGATATCTTTATATCAATTATTGATATCAGTTATCTAATTTGATTAACATTATTAATGTAACATCTTTAATAATGGCAACAATTGAGGATATCAATAATTAATTATTGATATCTGTATTTATTTTCAAGATATCAGGAATTGAATTAATGACATCATAACAAAACATGACATTTTCATATCTTTCAATCATATTTTGATATCAATAATCGAATTTAAGATATCAGCAATTCATTTCAAGATATCTTCATTTCATTTCAGGATATCTTTTAAACAATTGAAGATATCTTAAATTTTATTGCAGATATCTACAATTATCTGCATTTAAGATATCTTCAATTCCATTCAAGATATGTTCAATTCTTTTCAAGATATCTTCAATTCATTTCAAGATATCTTTAAATCAATTGAAGATATCTGTAATTCCGTAATAAATGTGAAAACGGCTTGCCATACAGATTGTCGTGCCCGAGTGTGGCGTAGACAAAGAGAACGATTTCAGAGTCCAAACGTAGCCGAATATGACCGCTATGGAGAGGGATGAATCATGATTTGGGGTTGAATTCAAGAGCTAGAAGAACCGATTGTCATGTCCTACAGCGGGGCACGGTGACAAGTGTGCGCTACAGGGAAGTCTTTCTAGATGAGTACGCGAGACCGTATGAAAGTGCATTCGGACAGGACTTCATCTTCATGGACAAATAACGCGTGACCCCATCGTGCCAGGGCCGCTGATGCCTACTTAGAGCAGGATAACATTGTTTGCATGGAGTGGCCAGCCCGTTCACAAGACCTCAACCCCATGGAACACATGTGGAACGAGCTGCAGACCACCTTCTCGCGACATCCTGTCCTTTCGGCAACTCTACAGGAACTCGGCAATGTTCTTACTGAAGAGTGGAATAATCATACAGGCATGGGACGACGGTGCCAGGCTGTGATCGCATCACGTGAATCGCTACTGGGAGGGTTTTTTTGACAATGAAATTGTTTTCCTGATTTATTGACGTTTTGGTCAGATACACTCATGCTTACGGATGATCTGACTGATTATTGGTCACATGTTGTCTGTCACATGTTCGCGCAATATTGTCTGTGGCTGTTTAAACATTTGCCGTATTGCCTTTTGGAGTGGTGATCCTTAGCAAACTTTGAGTAGTATATATATAACGTGCGTGTCATATTAAAGGGAACTGTTCTCTAAGGTAGGGCGTCCGATCTCTCTATAGGTCTAGACGAAGATTAAATTTGATAAACTCGATATACATGATACAATTTGAGTAAGCAGACAAACGACGTGATGGTTGAGCTTTATGCCAACGTGGCCGGGCCCGGGAAGCAATCGAACGATATCCAAGGGCTGGAATACCTGTTGTAACACGTGACCTAAAACCGTCACAAGACAAACCTAGCCAACCTTCCAACTCAGTCTAATGACTCATTTGATACCTTGTACATTAATGCCTCCGGGTTAGCATAGGTCAGATCACCAGCAAACTATTCTTCAGGCGACTACAAGCAGGCGACTTCATGGATCATGTCATCTTCTCGAGCCTAGGGAGTTAAATGACTGTTAAAGTCCAGTTAACTCCCTTACCTCGGGGGATCGCTGCTCATGAAATCAATCATAATTCTGTTCAAGATTCAATTATTTTAATGACCGCCGCCATTTAGCTGAAATATTGTTGATTGATTTCGGTGTTAAACATAAAAATATGCAACACATTAATGAATCGCCAGAGGAAATCGGGGTGTAGTATTGTATTATGGGTGATAAGTTCTCTCAAACATCGTCCTAAGATGGCCACACTTTACTCCTCTGATAACCCGATTGTAAACAGTGACCCACCCAATTGTAAACAGTGACCCACCCGTTTGTTAACAGGTTTGCTGATCCCGGCGGGTATCATGGTCGGTATCGGGTTCTCTGGCTGCCACCCGACGCTGGCAGTGTCGCTGTTATGTCTCGGGGTCGGGTTTACGGGGTTTACCATGGCCGGGTACAGCGTCAATCATCTCGACATTGCTCCACATTTCGCAGGTAAAGTGAGTGAGTGGGGTTTAACGCCGCTTTTAACAATATTCCAGTTATATCACGGTGTGCCAGCTTAATGTGGGAAGAAAGCCCGCAGTGATGCAGGTCTTAGACATTTACCATTTCGGTGAAACCAACGAGTATGGTGCTGACAAACCTAGAAACATAAACGGGGCGAACCGGGATTCGAACCCAGAATCATAGGTTTCTGGTGTGTCCAAGGGACGCAACCCTGCACGGCGAATTGAGTGGTTGCGTGAGTGAGTGATCCTGGGGGATGGGGAGAAGGAATGGAGGCAGAAAGATTTTCAGCCGTCCCTAACAAAATTCTCGTCTTATTTGTAAAAAGGCAATGGACTTCAAACGTTGCGACAATGGAGGAAATAAATCCCCGTCTATGATGTAATGAGCGAAGCTTAAGCTACATCTTGTATGCACGGCTTTGCGGATTGGTCAATTTCTGTTTTAGGGAACAGCCAATTTTAAGTCAACGTGCGGTTTTTTTGTCTATAAAGATTGCTGCATCATTTAATGTACTACAACATCTATTACCTATTTTCGTATTGTAGGTGTTCTCATGGGAATCACCAATTGTTTTGGCACAACTACTGGTTTTATTGGCCCGAGTGTGGTTGGCGCTCTTACTAATAAAAACGTAAGTATACGAGACTCTTACTAATAACAACGTAAGTATACGAGTCACTTACTAACAGCAACGTTAGTGTACGGGTCTCTTTCAAACCAGGTAAGTATACGAGTCTCATACTAACAACAACGTAAGTATACGAGTCTCTTACTTACAGCAACATAAGTATATGAGACTCTTACTAACCGCAACGTAAGTATCCGAGTCTCTTACTAACAACAACGAAATTATACGATATTCTTACTAACAACATACGTATACGAGTCTCTTACAAACCAGGTAAGTATACGAGTCTCTTACTAACAACAACGTAAGTATACGAGTCTCTTACTTACAGCAACATAAGTATATGAGTCTCTTACTAACCGCAACGTAAGTATCCGAGTCTCTTACTAACAACAACGAAATTATACGATATTCTTACTAACAACATACGTATACGAGTCTCTTACTAACCAGGTAAGTATACGAGTCTCTTACTAACAACAACGTAAGTATACGAGTCTCTTACTTACAGCAACATAAGTATACGGGTCTCTTACTAACAGCAACGTAAGTATACAGGCAGATAGAAACTGGCTGATACAGAAACAAGGCAAGTAAAAGACTTAACTAAAATATTTACAAAATACATGCTGCAATAAAATAAAATCGGCCACATCTACACTGATTGAATTGCATTCCAGCCAACAGCTTCACAATGGCGGATAGTGTTCTTCATCACCGCGGCCCTGTTCCTCATCGGGGGAGTGCTGTTTGCGATGTTTGCCAGGGGGGAGGAGCAGAAGTGGTCGATCGTGGCGACTCCACGGGTGCGGCTACCAAGGGTGCTGAATCTCCAAGAGGAGGAGGACAGAGATTCTGGTATCGAGGAAAGCATGGACAAGGGCGGGCCGGTGTACTGACCCTATGACCCATTGGAGATGTGTGACTGTAAGCCCTTCTGTGATAGAGTGTTCACTCGTCGGCTTGTGCCTTGAATCCATAGATAGGGAGTTTGGGCGATTGTGACCGACACATCAGTGTTCACACAAAACCCACCAGGAACGGTTTTGAGCGCCTTTGAATTCAGGTTGCTAGACATGATCCAGCTGTGGCCATAACAGACGGTATCGTTTGGAAATTAGAATTATTCAGTGGGTTATAGACGTTTGTATAGTCAGGAAGGATGGTACAAATAAACCCGGCAATACGGGGAGGTCACAGATCGGGCGAAGTTATGGAACGTTGGTCACGGAGATGGATGGATGTCTGTGGTCGGCAACTTGTCTCCTGGGAGTTGCTAGGGCCTTGGTCCTGCACCACGCTGAAGCACGTGTATAAACCTATCATGGATATTGACCACTGTTTTGAGCCTTACTAGTTTATTCGTAATAACCTCATACGATGTTTCACTGTTTATTATAATAAGGGGGCACGGGTGGCCCAGTCCTCTAAGGCGCCGCGATTCGCTGTGCAGAATTACATCCTTTGGGCACGCCAGAAACCTATGATTGTGGATTCGAATCCTGGTTCGCCCCAATTATGTTTCTAGGTTTGTCAGCACCATACCCGTGCTCGTGGGTTTCACCGAAATGGTAGACGTCTCAGACCTGCATCGCTTCGGACTTTCCTCCCACATTCAGCTGACACGCCGCGATATAACTGGTATAATGTTAAAAGCGGCGTTAAATCCAACTCACTCACTCTTATTATTAGACCTCATACTGGGTATGAAGTTTGACTTTTTACTCGTAAGACCGAGTATGACGTGGCGTAGAGAAACAGATGCCGTTTGGAATAGTGTTTCAAAGGTCCACTATTCTAAACTCGAAGACAGGTAATGAAACTTCTTCATTTGAATGACGGGATTCGAACTTACAACCTCCTGAAGAGTAGTCAAGAACTTTAACCATTAGACCAGGTCTGACCCTTGAAAATCCGTGGTAGAATAGGTCTTCAGCAACGCGTACTTGCTGTAAAAAGCGACTGTGTTTGTCGTAAGAGGCGACTAACGGGATCGGGTGGTCGAGCTCGCGGACCTGGTTGTTGTCTGTCGTCGTATCCCATTTTTTTTACGTAGCTCTTGTGGTATTTACGTAGCTCTTGTGGTGTTTACGTAACTCTTGCGGTGTTTACGTAGCTCTTGTGGTGTTTACGTAGCTCTTGTGGTGTTTACGTAACTCTTGCGGTGTTTACGTAACTCTTGCGGTGTTTACGTAGCTCTTGCGGTGTTTACGTAGCTCTTGCGGTGTTTACGTAGCTCTTGTGGTGTTTACGTAACTCTTGCCGTGTTTACGTGGCTCTTGCGGTGTTTACGTAGCTCTTGTGGTGTCTCCTTAGGCAAGTGACTTTGTTCGAACTATGCCTCTGTTCTCCCAGTAGAGTTGGTTGGTTGGTTGGTTGGTTTGTTGTTTTACGCCACACTCAGCAATATTCCAGCTATATGACGGCGGTCTGTAAATAATCGAGTCTGGACCAGACAATCCAGTGATTGATATCATGAGCATCGATCCACGCAATTGGGAACGATGACATTCATCAACCAAGTCAGAGAGCCTGACCACCCGATCCCGTTAGTCGCCTTTTACGACAAGCCGAGTTGCCTTTTACGGCAAGCATGTGTTTTGCTGAAGACCTATTCTATCTTCAGAAGATATACACAGAAAAAATGTTTAAAGCGCACATAAAATATTTGCCATAATCCAATCTAAAAATATAATTTCTAAGTTTATTTTCTTATTTTAGGACTGTTTGTTTGGAAATTATTATTTCCGTTATATATAAAGGGTACATATATTTGTTACCAATACTGCAAGTGCATATAAAGATTAAAGCATATAAGCTTAATCTATCATCGACTGTCGTAAAAGAACATGTATGTCGTAAAGTCTCATCTTCCCTATTTCTGAAAGAAGGTAGTTAACGAAACAATGGCCACATAACATTAACTTCCCAAACTATGAAATTGAAGTTTAAATTTAGCAAATTCAATCTTCAAAGGTTTCTGAGTTACCCGGACCCCGCTTCAACTAATTAGGTTTGGTGAAATTGGGTTTAACGTCGCGTCCAAGATTATTGTACTTATATAGCGACGTTTATGCATGTGTGTGCGTCTGCTCGTACTAGGCAGGACTGATGCCGATTTATAGTGCTAGCCCACTGAGATACCATGCCGCAGTTTAACATGAATACCCCACTCGGTAACAACAAGTACAATCTTTTAACGTCTTTTGGTATGACGCGCCCGGGGATGGAACCCCGGACCTTCCGCTCTCCGGGCGGACGCTCTACCTATAGACCACGGAGGCGGTTCTAACAATAAGGCATAGTCGGGATTTATAAGTGCGAGAGCACAGGTGTTTGTGTGTAGGGGCCTGTACGAGTTCAGACCAATGCCGGCATTACAGTGCCGACAGTTACCATACTTGTACCAAAGTTATTCAAAATTAGAATTAAAATCATTTCATGGGGAAGGACTCCAGACCTGACAGATTTGTTTATTTTACTCTTTTTTTAAAAAAATTCACGTATCAATATTTTGTTTACTTATTAGTTTTTTCCAACATCGAACATTTGAATCGCTCTCCAACTCGGGCAGAAACATGAAACGAGTTTATTTTGCGGCTATACTGCTTCCTACTTCCCGACAGTGCTCCGACCAGACAGACAGGGTGTGGCACTGCTGCTAAAGCGCGACTAGACATGTACTGTAGGCCCCAATCCCACATACAAACATTTATATATAGCTGACAAGTATGAAAGCCTATTGGGGTCAAAATTGAGAAATGGAAAAGACCCAAAAAGAATTTCATTATAACGGAAAAAAAATTCGTTATTACGGAATAATTTATAACGAATATTGTTCTCGTATTACGAACCTATTTTTCGTAATTACGAATGTTTTTCCTTATTCCGTAAAAACGAAATTATTTTCGTAACAACGAATCTTTTTTCGTAACAACAAATTTAATTTGGGCAATAACGAATCTTTTTTTCGTAATAACGAATTTATTTTTGTAATAACGAATCTTGTTTTCGTAATAACGAATCTTTTTTTTCCGTTATAACGAATTTCTATTCGTTTCTTTTCGATATTTCAGTTTTGACCCCAATAGGCTTTCGTAGACAAGCCCACTGAAACCAGGACAAGTGTTCGTAAAAATTAGCTGTTGCCACTGAGAATAATACAACAGGTAACGGAAATATTCTGAGCCAAACTACGAAGGATGTATAGTAAATCCTATACAGTCTGCATAGTTTTGGTTCAATATGCTTACAGGCTGCATTTGAACCAAATACACACAATAGAAGAATATTTCTGTGGGCATTAAATAGGTATTGTCTTTGGACACAAATGCACAAAAGCGGCTAACAGTCTGTCGTCGTGTATCGCCAAATGAAATCTCTTACTCCATCAGTCAACCAACTGTCAAGAAGTGGGCAGCGGAGAGCAGAGCCTCGGAGATTATCCACGATCAGAAGACCTTCAACAGCAACCACTAAGGAAAACGTTGATAAAATAGAGGATATGATCATGGATGATCTACAACTCACCACACATCACACAGCCAATACAGTAGGCTTATCCCACGAGGAATGGATTGTACAAGACAAAAGTTTCAGCAGGCTGGGTTCCAAGACTTCTGACTCAGAAACGCACCAGGTTCATCATCTCTCGTGAGAGTTTACGCCGTTTCGAAGCAGAGAGAGCTGACGAGTCTTGAGTTCAGCACTATCACCAAGAGTCAACAGCTGAAGCACTGGAACATCTAACGTCTCCTCCAAAGAAGGCGCAGTCCATTCTATCACATGACACTGTAGCATGTGGCCAATAGTATGATAACCTGATCAGGCAACAGCGTGAGAATGTCAAGGCTCAACGTCGTGGAAAGGTCACTAAAGCTGTGTTTTTCCACCAAGAAAAAGCAACTTTCGCCATGAATGGAATGCATGACTGTGGCTTTGAACTCATTAAATATCCTCCGTATTCACCAGATTTGGCAGTTTCAGATTTCCACCTTTTCCTGAACTTCACGAAAGAACTGCCTTTCGAGCATATGAAAATGACGGCGACACATTTTCGTTGCTGAGGACTTATCACACGACCTGCTGAAAGCCTTTTTAGACCATTGGGATCCAGGCACCCCAGGAACTTAAGCAGGACCTCAGAGGGACGTCTTTGTATATGCGTGTTTATGTATGTGCGTGCGTGCGTGCGTGCGTGCGTGTGTGGTTAACGAAAATACTGCTGCTGTGCCATATGTCGAGCGTGGTTTGAACATAATACCGATAGAAATATTGCTGTATGCAGACGTATGGGCGTTGATAGGGGTTGAAATAATATTAGATATTCAGCAACCCATGCTTGTCGTAAGAGGTGACTATGCTTGTCATAAGAGGCTATTAACGGGATCGGGTGGTCAGGCTCGCTGACTCGGTTGAAGCATGTCATCGATCCCAATTGCGTGGATCGATGCTCATGATATCAATCACTGGATTGTCTGGTCCAGACTCGATTATTTACAGACCGCCGTCATATAGCTGGAATATTGCTGAGTGCAGCGTTAAACATCAAACAAACACATGCAAGTCAACTGTTTCCCTAAAACAAACACGGGAATCTGAGGTACAAGTCAAAATAAGGAATTGCATCGGCCATCATTTTTGTCAATGATGCGTTAAATTTGAAATGTCACCCACATGTCAGCAATAAAACTTTTTGAAAGGTTTACTGAGGACTTGAATGTTGTAACCTTTTTGCTTGGCCAAATTACCTTGTTTTGCCTTTGACAATCCGAGCAGAAAATCAGATGTATTTGCATAAGAAAACATATCAGCAAGAAGAATATAACCATTAATGCCAATGGGGCTTACTCGTTCTTGCCTAAATGTTTTACACCTAAATTTTACGTAGATGTTATCAATAAGGATGTCCAACATTTCACATATTGTTTTCTCAGTAAACTTCAGATGGCATTTGCTTTAATTTATTACAAATCATCCTGCTTCTCCGAATAAGATACGTAAATGTATATATGGTCACCACGTCCAGTCAGATATGCCCCCTGGATCAAGGAATGAAGTTTCCCCTTAAGTTTGTTATGTGGGATAGTGGTGTACAAAGTTGAATAAACAAATGTGTTAACAGCATGCAACTTGGTCCTTATCTTATTTGGAGAATCCACATGATATTAATTCGACTTACTTACTGAAATACTGTCTGTGAATATAAAGAAAGTATCACAATGATAAGCCCAATGTAGGTGTACATTCTATTGGAGGGAAGTATTCAGTGTTGTAAATATAGGGGGTGCTGACTACTGATGCTCTTACGGAATCGAATATCGGCCTAGGTTTACTCTTACACGAACAAAACACACACCAGTCCTGATGTTATATTTAAGCATGTAAATAACACACCATGTCATTAATGTATTCACAGAAAAATATCCAATTGCAAACTGGCCATGATTCATTATGGGATCGAGCCGTCATCTGGCGATTTATTTCATAAACTTGACACGTTGTCAGATGATGTGCACATACGTGTATAACAAGTCATTATTGATAATTGTTCAGCCTGCATCTTTGCAGGTTTTGCGTTTATACAATAACACATGGTTAATATAATATGATGATGATATCATAAATTACACAGCACTAGAATTTCATTATCAGACTATCATTATTAATTAGCTTATTAGCTTTTATTATTGCGTGAGGGACCCGTGAAGATCCTGGTTAGAATTGGTCTTCAGCAACCCATGATTGATGGTTGCATGATGCAAATCATCGCATCTCAGTTACGAGGATCGATGCTCATGATGTCAATCACTTGATTGACTGGTCCAGACTCGATTTTTTACAGACCGCCGTCATACAGCTGGCATATTCCTGAGTGCTGCGTTAAACAACATATAAACAAACAAACAAACTATTGCGTGAGGCAATTATCTTGAAGGTTAACGATGATCTTCATCTTGGAGGATCTGCGACCCATTAGATCCTTGGTGTAACAGCGAGTAGCATGCTGTAGTCCGACATAACGTATCGGTCAGGATACCATGTCATTTATTATATCGCGAACAACTGAATAAATAATATTCACATACAGTAAACTACGGTTATAATGAACTCAAAGGGACTACTAATTTTAGTTCGTTATAACCGTAATTCGTTATAAGCACATATACAGCATAACTACAGCATATAGTCGGGACTAAAAAGTTAGTTCGTTATATCCGTTAGTTCGTTATAAGCGTGTTCGTTATAACCGTAGTTTGCTGTACTTGTTACAACCTGCTTCCAAGGCCTTTTTAGCAGTTATTTGAAAAGAATGAAATGTTATTTTTTCAGATCCTTGTGTAATGATTCTTTGAGATTTACGTATGTCCCTATGACTGTTCATAATTCGGACCTCTTTGGTCTGTTTGAGGTGGACAACGTTATCGTCAAATGTTTTCATGCTTGATGTAGTTACATTTGTCTATTCTATATTCGCTGGGAGCGTTTTGCGGTCCTCGTGCTGAAATCGAAATTGACATTTCACTCTTTGCCTCTTGAATATGTTTTTGAAGGTGTTTGTACAAAATATGGCATAACGCCAGATCACCAGTTCGAGTGTGGTAAACATATGTATACCCTTATATAAAAAGACTGTGGACAAATTCCCTGACAAGTAAAATAATACCTTTGCAATCCGGAAAATCTCCCTGTCCGGGCACTTTCCGTTGCTATGTCTAACTACCATCCTCAATCATCAAGCATAACATATGTTATTTTTATTTCGGAATATTCTTTTATACCTGAATATTCTAGGTGATCTTTTTTCAGCATGGAAGTTAAATTTGCACCTGTCGAAATCTAAAATAATTGCTTTTCCTGATGGTGGAATTGTTAAACAATGTGAGCAATGGTATTATCGTAATGTAGAGTGAGTGAGTATGGTTTAACGCCGCTTTTAGCAATATTCCAGCGATATCGCGGCGGGGGACACCAGAAATGGGCTTCACACATTGTACCCATGTCGGGTATCGAACCCGGGTTTTCGGCGTGACGAGCGAACGCTTTAAACACTAGGCTACCCGACCGCCCCCGTAATGTAGAGGTTGTATCAGAATAAAAGTACATTGGCTATTGATGACTCCATCTTTGAATTTATACCAGGGTGGTTATATTTGGCATTAAATGTAAAAAAACTGGCTTGGGCATATGGCAAAATCCCACATCAAAATATTTGATGAATAAATTAAACCATGGATGCGAAATATGCGGACATCAAAGATTGGAGATATTAGAAAGGTTCCAATATCTCGCGTGTAAACATGATCTTGGTACAGGAATTAACACTCTCCATATAAGGCTTTCGGTACATGTGGACGGTACCCATACATTATTTGTTTATAAACATTTCGGTGAAATGTATAAAATACTGACCCATGAGGTACCGGGGTAGAATAGGTCTTCAGCAATCCATGCTTGTCGTAAAAGGCGACAATGCTTGTCGTAAGAGGCGACTACCGGGATTGGGTGGTCAGGCTCTCTGACTTGACTGATGCATGCCATCGATCCCAAATGCGTGAATCGATACTCATGATACCAATGACTGGATTGTCTGGCCCAGACTCGATTATTTACAGACCGCCGTCAGATACCTGGAATATTGCTGAATGGGGCGTAAAACAACCAACCAACCAACCAACCAACCATAAAATGCTGGCTAAAATTAATTCATATACCAACTGACAGATTTTATCGTAAGGCATACGAAATGTTATTGAATTTCAATTAAATTTGTAGACAAACAGGGCAAGTGATGTTAGACATATTTCATTTAGTTCACGTCTTGGCTATTTTGAACTTTTTTATAAACCAGATTGAAAGACATGTACAGCCAAGCATGGACCAATACGTTATCAGCTAGCACACGATATGTATGTTATATAGTTTATAGGAAAACCCTACAAGCAGAGAAATATTTAACAGATTCGATTTTGAGTACATTAAGTTTACTATTAATTCTGCTCGTGCTCGAGCAAGATGTGTACAAGCTTTAGTGTTGATACCGGGAGATACCACAGAAAAGTACCAGCATGAAACATGTGAATCTATTTGAAAAATGATCCTGTACTGTATAATGTGCACTATATATATTAGGGTCCATGTTTCATGCAATAAATATTTGAATATATCTACATTCTTTTATCATAAATTCACAAGTGATGACTTCGTGTTGGGAAACCAAGTCTGCATGGTGTTCTCCCAGTAAAATGACACAGGAATATAAACATCACAATTATCTTACTGCACCCCAAATGATGCAGTGTGACGATGCAAAGTCGCTGTATAAGTAAACTGATCATGTTCCTCGTATTCCCTTAGAAGTACAGATATAGGGGGCAACTAGAACCCTCATGGCCCTTGGGTGCCTTTTATGTTCAGTGTTCACAAACACAAATATCATAAAATATTACTCTTTTATCTCAAAAACGTGATGAAAAGGTTAAAATATCATTTGAGTGAAATTTAGTCCCAGATATAAAGTTATTTAAGATTACAAATCGACAAAATAAATAAGCAATCCAATTGGAGCCCAGAACAACCTTTAATCCTAGAGCTCTGGCAATCTAGACTTGCAAAATCGTTCTAGACTTGAGTTGGACTACTTTAATTTCTTCTCTGGAGTCTTGGAGACAGACTAGGATGTCATCTGTGGGATAACCCCACGCCCTGCTGCATACTCCTTCGTCAATTTGAAGGGCAGCAAAGAGGGTTCAGATACTTATTTTACTCAAAATTAAAATAAGCGTGTTCGATCCCGCCGTGGGACGACTCCACGCCATGTTACACTAACAACACAGTCTTTTGTCCACCATTGTTGGAGAGCCGTCCGCACTGATTATGTCTTTAGGCTTATCAGAATCATATCTGTGCTCATGCGTTTCACAAAAGTTGACTTTTCAGATTTTTAATTCGGTCAAATGTGTATTCATTAAAAAGTCTATTTCTAACTAAACTAAAGGAGCTTAAGCGTCTATCAAAGTACGTATTATCTGTGTCTACCACTTGGAATTCTAAACCTAAATTCACACAGCCATCTTGATGTACCTATTATGTATGTATATATATATATATATATATATGTTTGTACAAGGCCCAAATTCAATTATCTCATGAACGATCTACACTCTTCCAAATAAGAAACGCACTGGTAGATTTTTAGTCAATTTATTGTCGATACATTTTATTTAATATAATACTAATTAGATACAAATATGAAATTTTGGCGTTCGACAGTCACATGTTGTCGTTGTACAAAGGCATTGAAAACTGTTCATTGTCATGTCACATAAGGCCAAAAGGTTGCGCTGAACTCAGTATCTCGTGTGACCGCCCCGGGCAGCAATCACGGCTCTGCATCTCCTCGGCACTGACTGGATAAGTGTACGAATTCTGTCCTGCAGAATTCTGCGCCATTCTGCTTGTAACGCGTTGGCCAGTTGTGGGAGTGTCCTTGGCGTGTTCTGATGTTGAAATACACGGCGATCGAGGGGAGAGTCGAATGTAGCGATCCTGTGCAGGGGCGGTAACTCTTGGTAGGCCGGTCCTCGGACGGTCTGCAGTGGAATTGAACTGTGTGTATCGGTCCCAAAGGCGGAAAATGGCGCTGTGGTAGATGTTGAAGTGGCGTGCAACAGAAGACTGCGATTCCCCTCTTTGGATACGTACTATGACGATGTTCCGATCGGCAGCGCTGAGTATCGGCATTTTCAAACTTGAAAAATGTTGACAATTGAATTAGACATTATTGTCTTATGCTTGCCTTGCGTTTTGACGTACCGTTTGTCGAATATCAGGCCACCAACATTTTCCAATAACATATATCCAATTTATATACCGGATGTTTTGTAGTCAGGTTCAATAAACTACATACTACCTGTGCGTTTCTTTTTATGAAGAGTGTATATGATCCAAAATATACCTAACATTTATTAACAAATACGTATACAAGAAGCCAATATATTCTTACCAAGATTATCGAGAGGTACCAGCATGTTGTAAGTTTTCTTAGGCGAACGTTGCAAACAATGAGTGTAAGATACAACGTATAATTGGAATCGCCAGCATAACCCATAAATCATACCAACATTCAAAAACGTTTTAATAACGAGGAGATGAACCTTTTCAATTGTATAGAACTCTTTAGACCCTCATTTCTCACACCCATACGTAAAAAGGTTGTAACTGAGATTCAACCAAATATTTTAAAATATATTTTCGGTGATATGACTCTGAAATAACTAAAGGATAACAAAGTGGACTTGTAATAGATCGTTCTTTGCTCTGGTAGTGTGATTACTTACAGATTCATTCAAATTCAGTGTTTGGGTAAACAGTATGCCAAGGTATTCTACAGCATTAATACATTCGCCTTTAAAAAACATTTCTCTGCAACCGCTGAACCTCCTCTGCAAAATGTAACAATAGTTGTTTTATTACGATTAACACCAAGTTTCAATTCATCTGAATATTCCAAAGTATGTCATGCTGCGTCTGTAGACCAATTATAGGACTAGACAGCAATATCACATCATTAGCACAAAGTTCTTTTATGTCAGGGAAGACTTAGATGCCATGTCTATCAGATTGCGTGCTATCAACATCTTTATTAATAAATTGAGATACGTATGTGACTTAAAACACATCCTTGGCCTAAGCCTATCTAGCAATCAATAAGATCTCTTAGATCAAGTCACTGTATCAACACAACAGATACCCGATTTTACGTTTGCAAACATTGATTTAACAGTGGCAAATATTTCTTCTCCCAAACCACTATTTTGTCAACAACTCCAAATTTTAGTTGCTTACATGAATAAAATCGACAAAACACTTTCCATATTAAAGAGAAAGCTCCATTGAACGATTCCGACCACAGTGATCTTATGATTATACATCACTATCAAGTAGTGATCATGCCGGGTGTTTGCGAAATGGTTAACGTATCCTTCCCCACCGGTGGCACCCGTTACAAACACATGCAAAGGCAAGTCAATTGTCCACCTAAAAAAACATGGGAGCATAGTGGTACAAGTCGAAATAGGGAATTGCATCGGACATATTTTTTGGTCACTGATGCGGAAAATTTGGAAATGACCACATGTTAACACTTTTTGAATGTTTTACTGTGACCTTGAAAGTTGTAGCCTTGGTGAAACAACTGCTGAGCAAGAGTCGTGTGACGCTCTTCGAAATCGTGGAAAAAAGAGCTTGTCCGAGTGTACCTAAAAGAGTTGTGAATTTTATACACAAAAGGCTGGAGCTGCAGCAATATTGCTTTTTTCTTTGGGGAATAAGGGTTTACAGCTGTAGTAAAATGATCTCTCTTATCTGTCTGTCCCATTAACTTACTGCCCTCAGCCCGCAGCAGTTCTCCAACCAGCTGTCCCAAGCCTGGCCCCATAATAAGCCCCATGGTTACTGGTGACTTTTGACCAAGGGGAAGGTCCCCTCTCGTTGGTTATATTATGTTGAGAATGAGTAGCCGTGCTTTGGCTTTAAACATTTTGTAGCTATGTAATCAGCAAATATAATTCGGCTTTATGTCATCTAAATATATCATGTTTAATCCTAGTCATTTTGGGGATGCTATAAAAACAAATCAAACTTACGTTTGAGCTGGCATGAATATCATAAAATACTGATTTTGGCGAGGGTACACTTCTGTGTACTGGAACGTACCTGGGGGATATATGTGTAGTGCCCATGCTGACAACGACCCCTTCAGGTCTACTCCCCGATGCGGTTGGTCCTTCATTAAATATTCTTTACTGTAAATCAGGAAATTGTCACAAAATTATTTCGAGTGAAGACCTCTGGCTTTAATGTGTCATGACATTAAAGCGACTAGCCCTGCTTTTGAACTGTAGAAGCTAATCAGCAAACGAAAAGATTGTATTATTTGCTATCTTTAAAATCTTAAATTCAACTGTTAATCTAACTTCAACGAAAGGAACGTTTATCATCTTTCAGGATATAAAACATCAAAGAAAACTATGTTTATGCATTTGTTTGTTTGTTGTTTAACGCCAAACTTAGCAATATTCCAGTTATGTGACGGCGGTCTTTAGTGAGTGAGTGAGTATGGTTTTACGCAGCTTTTAGCAATATTCCAGAAATATCACGGCGGGGGATACCAGAAATGGGCTGCACACATTGTACCCATGTCGGGAATCGAACCCGGGTCTTTAGCGTGACGAGCGAACGATTTAACCACTAGGCTACCCGACCGCCCCGACGGCGGTATGTAAATATCGAGTCTGGGCCATACGTATACAGTCTAGTAATTGACATCGTAAGATTCGATCTACCCAAAAAGGATACGAATACATGCATCAACCAAGTCAGCGAGTGGACCACCGAAACCCGTTAGTCGCCTCTTACGACCAGCATAATCGCATCTTACGGCATTGAATGAAAATGTGCTTGCTTTTACGAATGTTTACCTAGTCGGATTGACGTAAGAGGCGACTAACGGGATCGGGTGGTCAGACTCGCTGATGTATGTCATCGTATGTATGTGATTGCGTGTATCGATGCTCATGATGTCAATCACTGGATTGTCTGGCCCAGACTCGATTATTTACAGACCGCCGTCATATAGCTGGAATATTGCTGAGTGCGGCTTTAAACAAACAAACAAACAAAACATAGTTTTACTTTTTAATGCAGTCAACATAGCTGGGCATTGTGAAAACATGATCAACATGACAATTATGACTAATGAATATTATGAAGCTTTTTAGTATGAAAAAAATACCGAATGAAGGGCGGCACCTGTAATTTATGCTGAAGTGAAAATTTCTCCTCCTTTCTAAATACAAATCATATAATTGAAAAAAAGAATAATTTTAGTGAATACAGAATGAAAATACAGTCCACGTTACGGGGATATGGTCGTGCATGTAAACACGCGGATGTAGAGGTCGAGGCGTGTTCATAGATGCATTCAGTGCCAGCTTTGAGAGTACATGTATGGCGACACTTTAAAAGAAACGGTGCCCACCTTGAATCTAGGACGGCCGGTCTGACCCCCTTTAGCTGTTACTATAAGCCCGCGTCACGTACTAACGTGACAGCACCGCTGTGCATCCATTGTCTTGGACTCGGTTATAACCGATGACCCTCGGGACCCGGATGTGCACGCGACAGGTCACGGCAATACCAAACATGTCCTGCCTTGCATAACCCTGTGAGATTAAATTAGGTTATTTTGGGCGCCTCGAACACATTGTGTGGGTGCACTTGCTTACCATAGTTTTCCCTCGTCTTTTAAAAATAATCCCAGCTAACACACTACATTTTCACAACGTTGTGGTGAGGTTGTGGATTGGTGACGTAATGCAGTAATGCATTACTTTCCTTTTTATTCATCATTATGATTTTCATCCTTTAAAAATACTGAAAACGCCAGAACGTAATTCCTCTGTCTATGATAACGTAATTAAAACGTTTATGGTAGTCCACAGAATAACGTTGCATAATATTATAATGTTACCACTAAGTAAAACACAAAGTTACTACAACGTATAAATACAACGTACCACAACGTAAAATACAACGTTACTACAACGTAAATAATACGTTACCACAACGTAACTACAACGTTCCCATAAAATTGTGACAGCGTGAAAGTTACGTAACCCAAAGTTGGTGCACAATGTTGTGACAACGTAAATGGGCTTCCACAAAATAACGTTGTATTGACGTAAGATAACAACGTTGTCACAACGTATATATAACGTTGCCACAACGTGAAATTGTTTGCTGGGATCGTTCTGCATTTGAAGCACAAACATTGTCAAGGATATAAACAAGCCACGACGAGTCTTTTCATCAGTAACAGAGCTCAGATTTTTTTCCAGTCGCATTTCGGGGGCACGGGTGGCCCAGTCGTCCAAGGCGCCGCGATTCGCTGTGCAGAGTTGCGTCCCTTTGGCACGCTGGAAACCTATGATTGTAGGTTCACCCCGATTATGTTTCTAGGTTTGTCAGCACCAGCTCGTGGGTTTCACCGAAGTTGTAAAAGTCTGAGACCTGCATCACTTCGGGCTTTCCTCCCACATTTAGCTGACACGCCCCGATATAACTGGAATACTGTTAAAAGCGGCGTTAAACCCAACTCACTCACTCACTCCAGTCATATTTCAAATTAAACCTATGAAGAGGATTTTGAACTTAATAATTGTACAGACGTAGGTAAACCATGAATGGGCTTCATACATTGTACCCATGTTGGGAATCGAAGCTGGGACTACGACATGACGAGCGAACACTTTAACCACCAGATGGATTAAGGTTGTGTCAGTGTGACAACCTCGATGTGAACTGTGATGTGAACTGCGATATTAACTTTAACTGAACTGAACTGAAAGTGGCGAATATGTTAAAACAATGGATTTAAGGGATGGATGAATCAAAATTTTGAATGAAATAAAGTAAAAGAGGGTATCAAGCATCTTGAGTCATTTCTTTTGTCTATAATAATTTATGTGATTGTTGAGCGGTTTGTTATAGAAACAGGGACGGTCGGGTAGCCCACTGGTTAAAGCGTTCGCTCGTCACGCTGAAGACCCGGGTTCGATTCCTGACATGGGTATAATGTGTGAAGCCCATTTCCGGTGTGCCCCGGCGTGATGTTGCTGGAATATTGCTAAAAGCGGCGTAAAATCAGACACACTCGCTCACTCACTGTTATAGAAACCAACTTGGAAGTATTCCAATTCCGACTCAACAAATCCTTGAATGCAGAGACGCTGACTTTTATGTTAACATGTATGAAGGAAGGTGATTAAAGTGCACAGTGGTGTTAATGATCAATGGTGTTATCACGGCAGCGTTGTCACAGTTGATATGTGTACTTGGGTAAACTGCACATATGGAGAGACATGTAATTGGTGTGGCTACACAGTTAACATTGATAACATGAAGCGCATCATTATGAATAATTATAACATGGTTTCAATCAGCTGTCATTCTAATATTTGATGTATATGTTAAGTATAGTTTTGTCAAATTATGTATTTGGGTGGATGTGTTGTCGGCCTGTCTCCCTGTCAAGCTGTAGGTAGGTAGGGCGGGGTGGGGGGTGGGGGGTGGGGGGGGGGGGGGGGTAGGTAGGTAGATGGGTGGGTAGGTGGGTGGGTAGGTAGGTGGGTGGGTAGGGAGGAGGGAGGTAGGTAGGTAGGTAGGTGGGTGGGTGGTTGGGTGGGTAGGTAGGTAGGTAGGTAGGTAGGTAGGTAGGTAGGTAGGTGGGTGGGTGGGTGGGTGGTTAGGTAGGTAGGTAGGTGGGTGGGTGGGTAGGTATGTAGGTAGGTGGGTGGATGGGAGGGAGGGGGGTCTGCACATCCACCTGACTGACTCACTGTTTGTGTACATATGTGTTAGATAATTACATAACTCACGCCATAAGACACAACTGATAACAACCATACAGTCTAATACATAGAGAACTGTTACATAACTATGACTATTTCTATACTAAAATTAGTGCGTCTCGCCTGGCGGTAAAGTTAAAAATCTTTTTACATTGTGATAAGCATTGAATTTAATTCCCGAAGACAGTTTGACTGAAAGGAATGAGCTGTTTTTAGTAATAATTACAACAAACTGGTATCAAACCAGGCACCAGAGAGACGCCACCGAAGCAACACAGTGATCATCAAAGGTGGACACGACGCATTAGTATTTAGATTATTGCCATGACCCCCCACGCACTGACGGCTTGATAGTCTTATAAAACTCCCAAATGGAACCATAAATTATTCAAATGCATTTTACGCAGACACGCGACACAATACAAGTTGATCATAAATCAAATGTCAAAACGAATATTTATGGACAATAGCTTAACATCGTATACAACTCAAAACAAGTGTATGAACGCCAACAATTATAAAAATGTGTTTTGCAATAGAATCAGCCACAACTGATTAACCATAGTCATGTGAAAGAATCGGGTGTTCTTTAACTTCTTTTGAAAAGTATATATTTAGATTTTAACCTGATTTATTTAGAGCATATTGTCATTCGGCGTGATTGTCACATAAAACTCCCTGATATGGCAATAAACCAATCAGAAATCCGTGGATTGTTTTCAAATCACCTACATCACTACAGTTAAATTATCCCTTCATAGGTATGATTTGAAATGTGACTGGATAAAATATTCTTGCCCCAGTATATATTCTGTATCGCTTTCTCGTGTGGTGCTATCGCTTTCTCGTCTCGTGTTATCGCTGTATCGCTTTCTGGTGGCAATAATTGAAGGCGAGAGAGCGATGTCCCTCGATCTCTGCCACCAAAAAAATAGCGGTGAAAATTATAGGAATGGATCACTGAATATCAGTAAAAACCTTTTTAATGTACGGTAGCATGGGAAATATCGCTTTCTCGGCTCGTTCTATTGCTTTTTCGCCTTCTATCTCCTTCGCTTTCTCGATCTATTACTTTCCCGTTCTATCGCTTTCTCGTCTCGTGTTACTACTTTCTCGTCCCGTGGTATTGCTTTCTGGGCTTGTGGTAATGCTCTCTCGTCTCGTGTTATCGCTTTCCCGTCTCGTGGTATCGCTCTCTCGCAGCCGTAATTGAGGGCGATAAAGCGATGTCCCACCTCGGCCAGCATAGATTTACGGTATCCTGACCGCTGTTTGGCACACTTCTACGGTACATATGTACGTGTCCGGGGCAATTATTATCCACCTGTTATCTATAAGGAATACTGTTGTTATCAACTGTGTACAGGTATGACGTAGCCTACCTTGTATCACACATCGGGTGATGGGGTAGCCAGATGGTTAAAACGTTCGCTCGTCAAGCCGAAATGCGGGCTTCTATGCCCTACAAAGGTGCAACGTGCGAAGCCCATTTGTGGTGTCACCCGGCGTAACACCCACTTCACTCACTCGTTCTTCGACTGCCTTAGAAAATAACATAAGCGGGACCATCAGCAGTGAGTGATTTGGTTTGGTTTAAGGGCGCTTTGAACAGTATTCTAAATATATCCCCGCGTGTCAGGTTGATGCAGAAGGAAAGCCCGAAGTGATGCCGTCTTTCGACGTTTTCCTGGAGCACGGGTATAGAACTGACAAACGTAGAAACATAATCGGGGCGAATCGAGATTCGAACCAACGATTATAGGTTCCTGGCGTGCCCAAGGGACACAACTCTGCACAACTAACTGGGCTGCCCGACAATTGCAAGCCGTAAAAGGCGACTAAATAGATCGGTGGTCAGACTGAGAGACTTATTGACTGTGTGTTATCTCACCCCGACTGCGTGTATCGTTGTTCTTTATATCAATCACTGGATTGTCTGGGCCTGACTCCAAACAAATAAATTACAAATTTTGTCATCATGTCAATATAGGCATTGTGGGGAGTTCTCTTAATAATATCGCAGTGCTAATTACAATACAAATACCCCCCTCCCCAAATGAATCACTTGTTAACACTGGAGAAGCACAAGCCCGCCATGAGATCTCATCGGGGTACCCGTGAAGATCCAGGGTAGAATAGGCCTTCAGAAACCCATGCTTGCCGTAAAAGGCGACTATACATGTCGTAAGAGGCAGCTAACGGGATCGGGTGGTCAGGCTCGGACTTGGTTGATGCATGGCATCGTACAATTGCGTGGATCGATGCTCATGACATCAATCACTGGATTTTCTGACCCAGACTGGATTATTTATGGCTTGAATATTGCTGAGTGGGGCGTTACAAACATACAAACAAACAAACAAACTTATCGGGGGCATAGACCTGCGCAGACTGTCATGTCATATTTAGCTTCAGGTCTCTGATTTCGAACGACGTTACTTCGTGTTTTCTTTTCAGGTTGGTTACGGACGCAAAGGGGGCAGGGGTGGCCCAGTCGTCTAAGGCGCCGCGATTCGCTGTGCAGAGTTGCGTCCCTTTGGCACGCCAGAGACCTATGATCGTGAGTTCGAATCCCGGTTCGCCTCGATTATGTTTCTAGGTTTGTCAGCACCATACCCGTGCTCGCGGGTTTCACCGAAGTGGTAAACGTCTGAGACCTGCATCACTTCGGGCTTTCCTCCCCCGTTGAGCTGATGTAACTGGAATACTGTTAAAAGCGGCGTTAAACCCAACTCATTCACTATCGACGTACAACAGATAGTATCGCATGTAATATATAACAAGTGATACACATTATGTCTCGAAGTCTTTTCTCGCTTCTATGCCGGCTGACGTTGGTTGAGCTGTGTATACACTGATGCAACCTCATATTCTGGTCATGGTCGCTCATCTTTCCTTGGTTCAGCTGTAGCTCTTGGCGAGATGGGGCTGTTGGACGTGTGTTTAGCGTTGGTTCGCGTAGAGACAACTTTCTACAAGTCTCCCAGAGCGTGAAACTCACAGGTGAGAGCGGTCCTCACACTGGGCAAGTCATATCCAAATTTGTGTCTTTTAAAATTGACAGTGATATCACATGGTGGCTCCATTTGTGCATCGTATTGAAGAATTGACATCAAGCCACTGTTGACATTGCGATGGTGTGTGGTATACAGCAGTAATGCCAGACAAGACGTCGCTGAGTGGGAGTGAGGAAGGGGGTGGCGCGGGGGGAGTCGCCACGGAGATGCTTGAGGGGGAAGAAGGGGGGTTTCGGGCGTTGAAGGTAGGAGGGGCGGCTGACTGGACTCGGGGCAGTGAAACGTACTTACCAGAACCTGAGACAAATAAACGATTTGATGATGATGAAAATGGTGATGGTGAGGAGGAGGAAGAGGGGGAGGAGTTGGAGGAGGATGGACTCATCAATACGAATCAGTCAGAATGCATGTTGAAGATCTCACACTCGGACATCGGAGAGACTGCACCCAACGGGAATGAGAACCTACGGCCAGCGTTTGCAGGCACAGGTAAGATTTTCTTGTTGAATTTACCATATTACAGGCCTTATTAACCTTTCCGAAAGTGTTCGTAGGTTATACCGAATTCAGGGAATTCAAAGATATATACGTTCAATTAAAGAAACAAAACTAAATGAATCTTGGGTTTCGTTGCTTTAACAATTTTCCAACAATATCACACGAAGAAATAGTTTCACGCATTGTACCAATGTGGAGATCAAACGTGGGTCCCAGGTGAGACGAGCGACTCACTTGACCCCCGGCTACACACGCCACCAGTTTCAACATATCATCATACTCCATATCATCATACTATATATCATCATACTTCATATCATCATACTTCATGTCATCATACTTCATGTCATCATTCTTCATATCATCATACTTCATATCATGATACTTCATATCATCATACTATATATCATCATACTTCATATCATCATACTTCATATCATCATACTTCATGTCACCATTCTTCATATCATCATACTATACATCATCATACTTCATATCATCATACTTCATATCATCATACTATATATCATCATACTTCATATCATCATACTATATATCATCATACTTCATATCATCATACTTCATGCCATCATACTTCATATAATACTTCATATCATCATACTATATATCATCATACTTCATATCATCATACTTCATGTCATCATTCTTCATACCATCATACTTCATGTCATCATACTTCATATAATACTTCATATCATCATACTTCATGTCATTATTCTTCATACCATCATACTTCATGTCATCATAGGGGGCGGTCGGGTAGCCTAGTGGTTAAAGCGTTGGCTCGTCACGCCGAAGACCCGGGTTCGATTCCCGACATGGGTACAATGTGTGAAGCCCATTTCTGGTGTGCCCCGCCGTGACATTGCTGGAATATTGCCAAAAGCGGCGTAAAACCATACTCACTCACTCATATCATCATACTTCATGTCATCATACTTCATATCACCATACTTCATGTCATCATACTTCATATCATCATACTTCATGTCATCATACTTCATATCATCATACTTCATGTCATCATACTTCATATCATCATACTTCATATCATCATACTTCATATCATCATACTTCAAACGTATCTTGAAATTTCAGTTGTAGCATCTTCCGCTTTTAAAAGAAATCTAGAAGTTCGAATAGCTGTAGCTCCATTTAGTGAAACTGTCTCAAGGTTATGAAACTGGTGGTGTTTCTTCGAGTACTCCATGAACCTAGTTTCCTTTATCTGACTTTGTGCATCACAGGAATTGACCTATGTGCTGTAAGTATGCCTGATGTCAAGATATGAATGTCATTTGTATAATATGTAGTATGGGTTTGTTATACATTTGTATTGTTTGGCATGTACATATATTTTCGCAATACAAATGGTGTGTCTGCTATTAGATTCATCAAATCATTTGCGAGAGCATTGTGTTTTGGAAGTTTATCGCCAGCCACATATATCATGGCAATGTCACAGCGCGGAGGGAACCGTTTGTTGGCATGTGTTCTTTATCTATCATCAGTTGCTTCGTGACAGCTGACCCGTCGTGGGCATTTAGAAGGAGATCAAAGATTCGAGTCATGTTTATTATTGTATATAGGCATGCTTATAGATAGTGTGCCTACATAATATGGCGGGAATATAGGTGTTATGTCAACAGATGGTTAAATACATTATCACGTGATAGCTAACTCTGTCATGGGCATTTAGAAGGAGATCAAAGATTCGAGTCATGTTTATTATTGTATATAGGCATGCTTATAGATAGTGTGCCTACATAATATGGCGGGAATATAGGTGTTATGTCAACAGATGGTTAAATGCATTATATGACGGGAATATAGGTGTTATGTCAACAGATGGTGTACATACATAATATGACGGGAACATAGGTGTCATGTCAACAGATGGTGTACATACAGATTCTGGTGGGAATATAGGTGTTGTGTCAACAGATGGTTAAATGCATTATATGGCGGGAATATAGGAGTTATGTCAACAGATGGTGTACATTCAGTATATGACGGGAATATAGGTGTTATGTCAACAGATGGTGTACATACATAATATGGTTGGAATATAGGTGTTGTGTCAACAGATGGTTGAATACATTATATGACGGGAACATAGGTGTTATGTCAACAGATGGTGTACATACATTATATGACGGGAATATAGCTTAAGGTGTTATCTCAACAGATGGTGTACATACATTATATGACGGGAATATAGGTGTTGTGTCAACGGATGGTTAAATACATTATATGACGGGAATATAGGTGTTGTGTCAACGGATGGTTAAATACATTATATGACGGGAATATAGGTGTTATGTCAACAGATGGTGTATATACATAACATGACGGGAATATAGGTGTTATCTCAACAGATGGTGTACATACATAATATGGCGGGAATATAGGTGTTATGTCAACAGATGGTGTACATACATTATATGACGGGAATATAGGTGTTATGTCAACAGATGGTGTGTCTACATAATATAACGTGCCTAGAAATGCTGTTTCTATAAATAGTGTGCATATACATTAAATATATATGCCTGATAACTAAAACATATATTTTACTTAGTACTTTTACCTAGTTTGGCTCGAGACTAATGCTTGATAAATGTATTCGGTGGCAGATAACATTTCACTGGAATTCACAATGATACAAACAGTACTAATTGTATTCTTTGTAATATTTCAATTGAGTCAGAGGATATTGAAGCTGATACAGGTGCCTAATGCTCGATGTTTGAGTGGTTAAATGCTGAAACTGATACATGCGCTCAATATTTTCGATGTTTGAGTGGTTAAATGCTGAAACTGATACAGGTGCCTGGTGCTCGATGTTTGAGTGGTTAGATGTTGAAACTGATACATGCGCCTAATGGTCGATGTTTGAATGGCTGAGTGTTGAAACTGATACATGCGCCTAATGGTCGATGTTTGAATGGCTGAGTGTTGAAACTGATACATGCGCCTAATGGTCGATGTTTGAATGGCTGAGTGTTGAAACTGATACATGCGCCTAATGGTCGATGTTTGAATGGCTGAGTGTTGAAACTGATACATGTGCCCGGTGGTCGATGTTTGAATAATCGAGTGTTGAAACTGATACAAGTCCCTGATGGTGGATGTTTGAAGTATCCAGTGCCAAATGCTCGGTTGTCGGTTGAATACTGGAACTAAGTCCTGGGATATGGATTAATGGATTATTATGTACATAAATATCATTTTACTCGTGTGGGTTCCATTATAATATATATCTTTATAAATTCAAATCACGAACTCTATAAATCTCTCAGCATTTTGGCTGAATAACACATTACACCATCCCAGTGAGTCTGGATGCCGTAAATAGGCTCAAAGGTCTATGGACAAACACACTGATGGGATGTGACAATCACAATTTAATGACGTTATAACAGGGACCGCATGGGATGATACAAAAAGACGTTCACGAAACAACTTTCCGTCTACCCTGGTTCTTCCTTCAACCCCATGCAACGTAAATCTTTACTCGTCGCTTCCCGGCCTCCATCGCTGGTTACGTCATGCTTGACACCACTGACGTCGCAGTATACGATGTTGTTAGATCTTTTTCAGGCCGCCTGGCTATAACAGATGCCTTAGCAAGACGATGCCTCACTGTCTGGTTAGATACCCTTCGTAATCCTGAAACTACTGTTATTGTTGATACGGTTTACCGTATAGCCCTGTGATGCGGCCTTACCATTCGAACAACGTGACATACCGTGCAGTAGGAACCGATAGCGCATTGAATACCCTCACTCAAGCTGACTGCTCCTACTCACGTTTGTGTGTTGGTTGTTTAACTCCGCACTGTGTTACGTGTTGTCGCCGGCAGGTAATTGTGCCGTTAATATCCTGATGTGTTACATGTCGCCGGCCCTGTAATTGTGCCGTTGATATTTTGACATGTTACATATAGTCGTCCCTGTAATTGTGCCGTTGATATTTTGACGTGTTACATTTCGCGGCCCTGTAATTGTGCCGTTGATATTTTGACGTGTTACATTTCGCGGCCCTGTAATTGTGCCGTTGATATTTTGACGTGTTACATGTAGTCGCGTCTGCCCTGTAATTGTGCCGTTAATATTCTGACGTGTTATATATAGTCGCGTCTGCCCTGTAATTGTGCCTTTAATATTCTGACGTGTTACATGTAGTCGCGTCTGCCCTGTAATTGTGCCGTTAATATTCTGACGGGTTACATGTAGTCGCGTCTGCCCTGTAATTGTGCCGTTAATATTCTGACGTGTTACATGTAGTCGCGTCTGCCCTGTAATTGTGCCGTTAATATTCTGACGGGTTACATGTAGTCGCGTCTGCCCTGTAATTGTGCCTTTAATATTCTGACGGGTTACATGTAGTCGCGTCTGCCCTGTAATTGTGCCGTTAATATTCTGACGGGTTACATGTAGTCGCGTCTGCCCTGTAATTGTGCCGTTAATATTCTGACGGGTTACATGTAGTCGCGTCTGCCCTGTAATTGTGCCGTTAATATTCTGACGGGTTACATGTAGTCGCGCCGGCCAAGTAATTGTATTGTTTGTTTGTTGTTTAACGCCGCACTCAGCAATATTAGAGCTTTATGACGGCGGTCTGATAAATATTCGATTCTGGACCAGACAATCCAGTGATTGATATCATGAGCATCGACCCACGCAAATGGGTTACGATGACATGTATCAACGAAGTCAGCGAGCCTGACCACCGATCCGTTGGTCGCCTTTTTTGTAGTGCTTCAGTGTGTCGTTGGATCACTTCGCAAAGTATCTGCATGTATATTGTATATGTATATCCGTATGTACATTGTATATGTATATCCGTATGTATATTGTATATGTATATCCGTATGTGTATTGATTGACTAACCTACTGCATGTCACTGTTATCGAGCGCGGGCAACACTATGGTTGTGCTGACGCTATTGTTCTGCAAGTTGTTCGACTGTGTCTATAAATATTCCGGCCAAGATGACGAACTATTTGAGAAGAACACCATCTACTTGGTTATACTGGACCTGGAGAAACCAGTTCTAATATGGATTCCTCCTGATAACTGCCGAGATCACCTATGAGATTGAGGTGATCCGAGTGTGCCGATCCGCTCCAGACTATTCCGATAACAGAAACATTCGACAAAGTAGACACAATTTATGGATAACAACTTCTTTGATATCCACAAATTGTTTCTACTTTGTCATCCGTAAACTTCCAAGTAATGCCCATCCAACAATTAAAGAAAAAATCGACCAAGACGCTCTCGTCCTGTTTCAATGATCTTAAAGGATTTTTTATAGAAAACATTTTTTCTTGTGTAAGTTAACTTGACATGAATAATCTTATTTGCCCGGCCCCCTTGTCAATAAAAACTACGGCTGGTTTGTGACTGTCGTTATTCGAGCAGGTATTATAATGGCGATAATGTCACTTTTTTACGCTATTTCGACAGAATAACATAACGTAATTTGACCCGGGCAAGTGAAGAGTAGTATGAAGCAGAATAACTGACCAGCTGCTTGACCAGTCGATGTATATGTGGTATGTTATAAGTGTGGAGGATGGACATGGCCGTAGGTGACTGTTTCCCTAACTCTATCTGACCAGCGCGACAAGATATAATGGACGTTATCAGTTTTCCCATCTTAATACATACTTTTAACAAACTTACCCGATCATTTAAAATATCGACGTATAAATCGCATCTGGATGACTGGACATCCTGAGTTATATTGCCATGTGCTTCAGTATATTCTAGCAGGGATAATGTGACGGGTAATGAATAATCGTGGGGTCCCGTAATTAGCCGAATGGGAGATTAAATTGCCGCAACATACTCAAGTGCCATTCGTGAGAAACTCGTATTATTCCGGGACAAGCCGAATAGCAGGTTACGGAAAGGGGCGAGTGGTGACGAATGACTCAAGTGCATTTCCAAAAGGAAGGGGCCCAATCACGTCATCTGATACCCCAGACGTATATCTCCGACAGCATAACACTGCCCTGCGGACGGCAAGTACCTGTCACATCCTATTAGAGTAGGGGTGTATTCTGACCAGATGGCCACTCCAGTGACACTGAGTGTGATTAGTGTGAGTATCTCTCCAAGGCTGTGTAGATGTAGGAAATATACAACATCTTCGTAGGTAAACGATAATTTAAAAGGTAAAAAGGAAACATCACAATAGTATGCAAACATTCATAATTCATAATTTGTACCACAAATAATTTCAGCATTTAATCTAAAAATACATCTACGTTTCACTTTACTTGTATATATTTCCTAGCTAACATAATATGGAGAAAAAATATCACGAGTTCAAATAAGTAAAAACGTGCTTTAAATCAAAACAAAACTATTATTGCCAAAAAAAGAATACAGGGAGTCACTCAGAAATATACGTGTGTCTAAACGAGCTTTTGTCAAATAAAATATCAGGAAATGTGTTAAAAATAATATAATCATTATAAACTGATGTTTCCTTTCCAGCGAAAATTTACAAAGGACATTTCAATATCTGCTGATGTGTCTGGGGATTCCAATTTAATCTCTTATTAAAAAATATAATAGAAGTAATTCAAAACACAACATTCGAAGAGACAATAGTCTAAATTCCAGTCTCTTTTTGAGGAATCGTCAAGTTAATGTTAATGCAACTAAAGGCAAGGAAACAAACTTTGGTCATATAGATAGAAATGAAATAAAATTAGAAGCTTATCTAGATCACCGGAAACGACAAGAATGGTTGGTGCGCACTTCCGGCATGACATGACCTGGCCCACAAACACCCACACCACCACAGTGCTGTGCACCATGTGACTCGGAGTAAACAACGGCCAAACCATTACCATCCCTGTCTGTAGAAACAGAAAGAGAACAACGCTGTATGAGTAGGAATGTGACAGACATGCTCAGCAAACACACTACCTAGACGTGACGCGCACGTGAACCCGAGTTCACCACGTTTAACACCTGACCTAGGTCGGATAGCTGTAACCCAATATATCATGCGTATGCATGCTTTGGAGTCAGTTTTTAGCAGTATAAACTGGTAGATTCTAAAAATAGTATATATATTTATAAATGTAGCATTTAGACATGTCTACCTAGAATCAGAGACCATATAATATATTATATAGTCTCTGCTACAATGCTGTGTGGTTGCATAAAGCTATGATAAATATAGATTATTAAACGAGTCCCCGTTAGATACCGTTTTAATTACGAGTGTGTTTCAAAACGTACATAACGGACGAAAGCATAGTTTTTCAGGGTAATTTTCCCGTTTTCTTCCATCGTGGTCACTGTGTGTTTTAGTTGCAGACTGAACAGAAGCAGCTGTGATAACTTAACATTTACACCAACAAAAGCCACAAACCTGACACACATACATGGGACTATGACGCTTTTTCACACATTTTTGATGGGGCGACTTATTTTGACCTTGTCGCATTGTCGCCTTTTGGTAAAATACAAAAACCTGTTATGCAAAGCGCGACAATACGACAAATGGCCAAAATGTCGCGTTGTCGCATTGCAGCGCTTGGTTAATTTTGACATTTGTTTTAGTGAGGGCTTCTGATATTCGCTCTAAACTTACATCGTCCATTTTCTGATGTTTGTTTATAATTTGTACACGAAGCTCTAGCTCCTTAACATAGATATTAAATGTACAGATCTTTTCAAGAACTTTACATTTATACACATAATGTATTTATGTTGACGATAATTGGGTATCGTTTCGTCGGTGGACACCCACCTTTTCACTCCAAATGATACTGTATCATTAATATTCACTTTCATCCTTTTAAAAAAACTGACCCCAAATGAAAGGACAGTTGGGCATTAAAACAAATATTGTTGTATTGTTTCCGACACTCCACATCTATCACCTATATATCTGGTCTTGATACTAATTTTATGTAAATATATGACCTATGGAAATATACTGTGTAGATTTTGAATTGTATTTGTTTATTTTTGTTTTCGGTTAGCAAACCGTTTATATTTTCAAATTTGTATAAATCATTGATGTGGCTGACTAAATACGAATACAAGTACCCTGCTTGTGCCTGTTCGTCAGTTATAGCTACTCCACTAATTGTATAGGTGTCATCAACATTATCTGGATACGATATATCTTATAAATAAATATTCTGTCAAGCTGCCCTTAGTACAGCGTTTCTAAAATCCTATATTTCTGATTAGTGGTGTGAAGCCCATTTCTTGTGTTCGCTGCAGTGATATTGCTGGAATAGAGATGAAAGCAGCGGGGAAAAACATACTCACTCACTCATGCTCAACATGTTTAGAACCACATTATATATATACTTATGATTGACATGTTTGTCAGTTTTGCCAAGACGTTTACCTGATATATCTTGCTCTGCCATGATTACAATTGGACAACCACAACGTGATTTCGGACGGTCGGGTAGCCTAGCCTAGTGGTTAAATCGTTCGCTCGTCACGCTGAAGACCCGGGTTCGATTCCCGACATGGGTACAATGTGTGAAGCCCATTTCTGGTGTCCCCCGCCGTGATATTGCTGGAATATTGCTAAAAGCGGCGTTAAACCCAACTCACTCACTCACTCACTCACCAAGTGATTTCAAGTAATAACATGTCAGTTCACATAAGTTCATCTCTACAAAACACGACTCTTGCATGCTACTGTATTTATCAAAAGAAATTATTATTATATAATCTTCAGAAAATCAAGTATTTAATGTCTAAATGTGTTTGTGTTTTGATATTATCAAAGTAATAATATGTGTTTTATCACTGAAAGAATTAAATGGTATCCCACAACTGTCGACTCTTCTGACTAATGCTTGATGACATACACACAAAAAAGTTTCCTTAAGACTATTCGTGATATTTACATAACAATTGTTACGGCAGAAGGTCTCTGTAAACGTAAGTACCTCGTGTTGACACGCGAATTAGAAGGGGTGACTAAGGAATGTCACTATTAGCTATATTCCACACAAGCCACTATTTACTACGTTCCATACTAGCCGCTATTTACTAGATTCCACACTAGCCATTATTAACTATATTCCACTATAGCCACTGTTAGCTATAATCCACAATAGCCACTTTTAACTAGATTCCACACTAGCCACTATTAACTATATTCCACTATAGCCACTATTAGCTATATTCCACACTAGCCACTTTTTAACTATATTCAACACTAGCCACTATTAACTAGATTCCACACTAGCCACTACCAACTAAATTCCGAACTAGCTACTATTAACTATATTCCACACTCGCTAATATTAACTATATTCCACACTAGCCACTATTAACTAGATGTCACCACACTAGCCACTATTGACTAGATTCCGAACTAGCCACTATTAACTAGACTCCACACTAGCCACTATTAACTAGTTTCCACACTAGCCACTATTAACTAGATTCCACACTAGCCACTATTGACTATATTCCGAACCAGACACTTTTAACTAGATTCCACACTAAACATGCTACATTTTTGGGATCGTGGTGGGATCGTAACACATTTCACGCGTTGCTTTTGGGACGTTCAACATGTTTAAAGTCAAATAAGTCGAGCACCTGTTTTATACCTGATCGCATGCTAATGTGCATACATCTGGCACCGTCTTATGGACAAGACCCTTGAACACAGACAAACTGAACCATACAAACTATGGAGTAGCTATAGAATGGACAACATGTTTCAATAGACGATCATTAATTAGGTCTGGACAACTAGTGCTGTTTACCGGAAATGACTTTATTAAATCGAATATTTCGCTAGTTCAACATGAAAATATTTCAGTTCACCATCACATGATGCATGTTTCGGGTAACACAGGGCTAAGTCATCGATACTTTAAACTGGACTAAAATAGGTATTCAATGGTTCAGACTTTTCCGATTCTGTTGGCGCACTTGAAACAGCAAAAACCAAAGGGACATGATTGCTGTAGTACCAGAATCCTTCACAATAAGTCTAAGTAATTTATAATAGTTGGAGTTACTTTCTCTGGATGCAGTTGATAATGACCCATCTGAATTATAATGGACATCCTCCTTTGCTTCTTATCGGAGATTATTAATTGTGTTTCTTTGTTTTTTGTACCGTAAAACGGTCATTTGGATTATTTGGTAACATCAGAGTAGCATATGATGGCCGTGCATGCAGCTGATGCGCTGGTACATATGTTTGTGACTTGAATAAGATATTCGCGTCCGCTTGTTATGTCAGGTACACGGAGGACTCGCAGAACTGGAAGTATTCACGTTTTACAAAGAGGTTTCAGAACAGGCGTATGCAAAAGACAAAAATAAAGGCGCGTTTGAATGTAGAAACGTGTGTTCGACTGTGGGCATTAGTTAGCTTCATAAATTGATTATAATATAGCATAGACAGTTAAAGATTGCTTTGACTTTCATACTTGACTATTACTTATGGGATGGGATGGGATGGGAGAACAGTACGGAAACCCTACTAAAAGCAGAAAAATACCCACTTAAATGTCAATAAAAACTACTTAAAACAATGCATATGATACACATATTAATATTGTGAGTGAGTGGGTGAGTTGGGTTTTACGCCGCTTTTTACAATATTCCAGTTATATCACGGCGTGTCAGCTTAATGTGGGAGGAAAGCCCGAAGTGAGGCAGGTCTCAGACGTTTACCACTTTGGTGAAACACACGAACACGGGTATGGTGCTGACCAACCTAGAAACATAATCGGGTCGAACCGGGATTCGAACCCACAATCATAGGTTTCTGGGGTGCCCAAGGGACGCAACTCTGCACAGCGAATCGCGGCGCCTTAGAGGACTGGGCCACCCATGCCCCCACATATTAATAGCTAAGAAATATTTAAGAGCTGGTGTACGATAAAACCCTTTCCATATTTATAAGAAATCTCAGCCAAAAACAGTGTCGACTATGCGATTCCTACTATATCATGTTTTTTTTTTATGAATCACTCTCAAATAGTGATGACACCAGGTGAATATTGCTCGACATAAAGGGAATTTATTTTTTGAGGGGGGGGGGGGGGGGGGGGATTCACTTGTACTCCAAACAAACAGCAGGCTGCTCACGATATTTTGGGCCATATTTTAATAACTGACGAAGATTGTTATTGTTAACAATAGGGAAGTCACCTGTGATGATATGACCTACAGGTTGGTACAAATGTGATGAATCTTGGCAGCAACGATGTTGAAACTTACATCATGAACTGTTATGTCAACAGTCTGCAGCACGTTCCTTTCATTGAACAACTGGACCGCCTCCGTGGTCTAGTGGTAGAGCGTCCGCCCGGAGAGCGGAAGGTCCGGGGTTCGGCATTAAGGGGCTAAAACAAGGACTTGTCGGCTCGGAGTCAGTATACTGTGTCTGAGTGGGGTATTCATGTTAAACAGCGGCACGGTATCTCAGTGAGCTAGCACTATAAGTCGGCATCAGTCCGGACTAGTACAAGCAGCACACGTACATGCACGTCGCTATATAAGTGCAATAATCTTGGACGCGACGTTAAACCCCATTTCACCTCACCACATTGAACAACTTGGATGACTCGGTGTTCGCATAGAAGAATACAATTATTGATGGTTATACTGTAAAATAGTCAAGTGAACCTTTATCCATGGGGATCAACATGTGGCACTTCATTCCTTTATTTCTTTGACTGACCCTTGAACAATATGAACAGGGGTATACTGATACACAATCTGCAATACTGAAATAAGGATAGCATGTAATAAGCTCCTAATCCTCCACGTGACATCTTCCTCCTTAATCTACAAAATATATCACTCGAAGCCGGGTTTTTTGTATTCACCAGGCGCGTACTGTAAGATTAATTGCCCAAAACAGGGTACGCAGAACATTAATTCTCAAATATCATCTTCAAATGTTAGACACAGCCATGAGAGGCAAACACGGTGATGCATGCGTATAAAATGATAATTGAATTATACCGAATCATGTCAATGTACCTGACGAATAACAAATACCTCATGTTTACGGAATGAATAGAAACATGACTAGAATACATGTTTATTCACGCATATTCTTGAATGCGAAAGCAAACAAATATTGGGTCCCTTCTACGTACATGCATGACGTCACAAAGAGGGCGGGGCCGTTATGAATAGATTCGATGGTCGCCTAAGTAAATCGACCCGCACTCGGATAATGGAAGGATTCCCTGTTTTTGTGCAAAAACACAAATTAGTCGTTCGATCCTTGATGAGTGAGTGAGTTGGGTTTATCGCCGCTTTTTATTTCCTCAGATTCGGACAAGACAACATAAGGCAAATTGATAAAATAAAATATTTATTGTGTTTGGGTTGATTGGGGATTCTCGTAGAGCCGGTAGCACCCTGTTTATTGACAAAATAGAACGGTACTGCTTTACCCCGATGGGTAAGCTAACTAAGGGTGTGCTACGTGACAGAATTGAGATACGCCTTCAGTCGGCTGTAGTCTGACGCCAGACAACCGATACCCCGACGGGTATAACTTGCTACAGATGACAGTGTAGCTGGACAACGATATCCCGACGGGTATAAACTAGCTACATAAACTGTGTAGCCAACCGACAATACCCCGATGGGCGTAGCCGACTGAAGGTGTATGCCCTACCAAAGGAACTGTGAATTGTTGAAGATAATTTGGGGTAATACATGCCCCATGCCCGTTATGATGCCACCGGCTCCACTAGAATCCTATGATGTACATGGCATGGTGGTACAAATCAAAGGACATGCAAAGTATGAGCTAGACCAGAACATGATATAAACATATTTGAGCAAGTTGAAATAAATGTCGGAGAACATCACCTAAACGGATGAGAAGAAGATCAACATGCTGGGGGCAATCGATGACCTGAAAATAAAGGTGGTGATGTGGGTGGAGGTGGGATAACGTTTGCACTTAAAATTACACGAGACACGATTAATGGCTGACTGGGTAGAACAAAGGGAAAAGTTGCGCATGCGCGCGACCTATGTTTACCTGGCTAATACCAAAATATGGATTGATAAACGAACTGTGGTTGAACTGCATACGCATATAACATAGTTAAAAACTACCAATTACGGACTGATACACGGACTTTGATTATAATGGGGCATTAGGATAGTTAAGTTCTGTCATACAAATAGGACTAATATTTTATAAACAGTGATTGCAGCCGCTGTGTATTCCCATAGTTTTAACAAATAGGAATATATGAAACGGAAAGTGATCGTACCGTTGTGATGCAATGTAAGGTTATTAAGACCGGGTTGGAGATACGCGTATGAGGTATAAATTGTGTGCTATGTACATGAAGGGACCTTGTCCGACCAGAGGATGCCATAAACTATACTAAAATATTTAAGTACTAATTAACATTATTCCAGTTATATCACGGCCTGTCAGCTTAATGTGGGAGGAGGGCCAGAAGTGATGCAGGTCTCAGACGTTTGCCACTTCGGTGAAACCCACGAGCACGGGTATGGTGCTGACAAACCTAGAAACATAATCGGGGCGAACCGGGATTCGAACCCACAATCATAGGTTTCTGGCGTGCCCAAGGGACGCGTCTCTGCACAGCGAATGGCGGCGCCTTAGACGACTGAACCCTCACAGCTCACAGCTGGTTTGTCAAGCCAAGGCTAGTTTATTTCCAGGCTGGTATAATGTTGACAATGAGTTGACTAGTCGTCTGTGATCGACCTGCGCCATAGCTGGATATTCCCCCCGATTTAGCCGACACCCAGGGATATCAACTCACTTACTCGCTAATATTGCAATTAACAAAGAGATTTACCCGCCCAACAATCACCAGAGTAGTGACGAATAGGCACACTCGCAGGCATAAATACACGCACGCACGCATGCACGCACGCACACACACACACACACACACACACACACACACACACACACACACACACACACACACACACACACAAAGAAAACCCTAAAACAACAAGTTCAAGTTATATTCGACATGAGTATTAGCGAGGTCTGTATTTAGGACTAGTGTGTCTGATATCCATTGTAATTTGCGTCACATCCCTGTAGTGAGTGAGTGAGTTAGTTGGGTTTACGCCTCTTTTAACAGTATTCCAGTTATATCGCGGCGTGTCAGCTTAATGTGGGGGGAAAGCCCCAAGTGATCTCAGATGTTGACCACATGGCACAGCTGAGGTACATTTCCCCAGGTTTGTGAACCATGTCTAGTTTCTATTTTAACAATTCTGTTCAGACATCTACATCGATTTAGGTCACATTTTCTTATTGTTTTGTGATTATTTGTTCTCATCTTTAGATATGACGTATCTATGTGGAGACTCAGTTTGCTTATCACAATTGAATCGTGGCTACAGACACAGGACATTCATCTACGGATAGACAATTATTTAGACAATTATTATTTTAACTCTTGTAATCTGGGCTCCTTCTTTAGTCCGATACAATTCCAACAAGGATTACAGAAGCAACGAAAACGCACGTTCAATGTCAAGAAAATAAGACGGAGCTTTAAATGACAAAGACACTTATTCTCAGCATAAGCAAATGAAACATTTTCCCATTAGAGTTTAGAGTGAACAGTAAAATGTGGGATATTAACCTCGCAGATGTGAGTCAGTATGTAAAGACAAATGACGAAATGTGATATTTATTCATGGTTTGTTTTTGTTTTTTGTTTGTTTTTTGTTTTTTTGCTTTTTTTTATACATGGTTATTGATATCCTCTCGCGGTATTCGTGGGTTGTCATATTACTGAATAATACTGAATAAGAGGGGCGGCCGGGTAGCCTAGTGGTTAAAGCGTTCGCTCGTCACGCCGAAGACCCGGGTTCGATTCCCGACATGGGCACAAGGTGTGAAGCCCATTTCTGGTGTCCCCAGCCGTGATACTGCTGGAATATTGCTAAAAGCGGCGTAAAACCATACTCACTCACTCACTCACTCACTGAATAAGAAACCTGTATCTGTCACTGAGGGGTTGAAAGCAATCTTCGAAGAGGGTCACATTCTGAGAAGAATTCGTGTTTACAAGGGTAAGAAATTTACTGGAGAGTTTGAATATTTTGTGAGTATTCAAAACATAAAGTTTATTGTGACTAAAAATGGAGACATTAAGGACAATTATGCGGAAAGGGTCATTAGGACGTTGAGAACGCTCATGACTCGAAATCTGACACACAGCAACACCAGCAAGTACACTGATGTGTTGACAGACATATAACGATACCGTACATAGAAGCCTCGGACATTGGGCCCCTGCTGATGTTGCCAAGACAAATGAACTCAAATTGTGGAAGTACTTGTACACTACTCCATGCTTGTACATGTAAAAAGCAAGAAGCCATTCCATCCAATTGAACATAAGGGTGGGTGATCTAGTGAGAATAAATCATTTGAGAACCTTTCGTAAAGAGTGAGTTGGGTTTAACACCGGGTTTAACAGTATTCCAGGTAGATGGCGAAAAGCTTAATATATTACAGATTATTACCCTTGCTATCACTGACTTACATATCTGGGTTGTATCCATATGGTATCAAACTAACATCGTACTTTGATAAATATCGCTTATCGCATGTGTTGAGAGAAATATTTTAAAGTTTTATAATTTTTTTTTTGAACTGCACCGTCTCAGTCTGTCCTCGTTCGTGAGGAATTCAAATTGTTGATAATTTCTAACATTTTGTAATTGTTTCTACAGATTTCATTGGACAGAAACTCAAAATAAATCTTTTGAAATATCGTCGGTGGCTTCTTTGCGTTTTGAGTGTTAAAATCGATGTAGGGTGCCATCTATTTCTCTTGTGAAAATCTTATAACTTAATGAATTTTTGTGAGTTTGAGTCCCAACGTAAATAGAATGTATATAGTTTCATAGTAGATGGTATATTTTTTTTGGTCCTTAAACGTAGAGTAAGGTTTAGATCCTGAAGGCTTTTCTCCTTTTCTGTCAACAGAGCTTTGAGAACAGGAGAGAACTGGGAATAGGGTATGCTCCCCCTTGTTGGGGCAACGGGTAGGGAGGCATGAACATGATGTAATTCGGAATGGTAATGTAGATCAACGGCCAAAATGTAGCAATGAGGTCGAGCGAAAGCCAATCGATGGCGTCTATCTCTTGCTCCGATAACCATTCAAAGTTGCCATGTGGTAGCGGTTTAGACATGGCTGCCCCGATAGGACTCGTCCCTGCTGTAGTCAAATTCAGGCGTGTACTTGTTGGCATCTTTGATCTACTCTATTTGAAACTTGTCCCAAAGACGTAGTCTTCATCTGAGACTGTTTCCTCACGAAAAGACAAATAACACTGATCTCGAGTAAAGGATTTAGTTTCATCCGATACAGGAACATCCGACACATTTTCGTAAAAGTACGGTAGTTTTCGAGTATGCGTGTCTACGTGATGAGGAAACTCTAGTTTTAAATGACAAAATGATTCCGACCTTTGAGGTGTTGAGAAATTTTAAATTAGATCATCAATGCGAAACATAAGAAACTGGTCTGTGTTATGGGGGATGCGGGGAAACAGTTCTACAGCGTTAAGAATGAAATGGATGTCGCATCTGCGTGCATTGTGACATACGCAGGCATACGTATCTAATTTGCTGGTAATTCACGTTCCTTGTTTCCGCACATGCTCTGACCCAACAGGGAACGGATAAGCCAGTACACAATACAGAAAACATTTATCGTCCTCAGTATTTATAACATTCAACAGAGAACGTTTACATTGTAGCTGACTTGGAAGGGGAATGTAAGAAGAGCCCCGAAACGGTTGAAATTTTACAGCAAACAGTTCTAAAATATGGCGTAACGAAGGTCTTCTCGCCTCTTGATCCGATGTTACTCAGTTTTAGATTGTCCCAGGAAACTAGTCAAACCCACCAAGATCTTTTGGGAGAATGTGAATACTCCCCAACACTGCAGCCTTCTGCAATACCCAGATTGTCAGAAGGGCTGTATTCCTGGTAGCAAACCCGGGTAATCTCCCAATGTCAGTCAAAAGATTGGGATGTACCAAACCTAAGGCACCAAGAACAATGGGGAGTCGTACAACTTGGTACTTGGGAAGCAAGCATGACATTTCGAAAGCAAGGTCCTCTTATTTGCCACGTTTTATTCTGAATCACATAAGTGTCAAAAGGGACAGAAAATTCAATGATATAATTTATATGATTTCATTGGATTTATCAAAAAGGACAAGATAAGATTTTTTGGCCTGGATAGGTCTGAGGCTGTATACGGGCTTATGCCATAGTTTGGTATTTATCATTTTCCAAGACGTAATATTCTACAAATTCTTGGTCATACCATGGATGGACCTCTATGTCAAAACCTCAACCATGGCGAAGACGGTAATAAAATTGATGGAGCCACTCCGTCATGTCGCTTAAGATACTGTGGTTGTGCAAATGGTTGGCATCCACTGACAATGTATAGCATCACGTTCCTTGTATAATCTACATTTCAAATTTACATCATGATGCAAAATCACACATTGACGGTTTCAAGTGGGAAGTGACTGGTCCTGGGCAACAAACAGAGAGCCTTCTGTTTCACTTTTCAGGCCAGCCAACTTCATCCAAACGAAGGACTCTGCATGGTTGCTGATCCTCGCAACACACTACACAGTCACACACACACACACTCGATGCAGTGGTCGTTATGTGGAATTCACTACTATGCCTTGTTCTAACCTTATCACAACCCGTTAAAATCCGAGTTAGAACAGATCTTCAGCAACCCATGCTTGCTGTAAGAGGCGACTAACGGGATCTGGTGGTCAGGCCCGCTGACTTGGTTGATGCAAGTCATCGATCCCAATTGTGTGGATCGATGTTCATGATGTCAGTCACCGGATTGTCTGGTCCAGAATGGAATATTTAACAGACCACCGTCATAAAGCTCTAATATTGCTGAGTGCGGCGTTAAACAACAAACAAACAGTACAATTACTTGGCCGGCGCGACTACATATAACACGTCAGAATGGGTTGGGTTGTTGTGAAGACTGGGAAGTAGGGTATTTTGTGGACCACCGGTACTTATAAGGTGCCCTGTGAATATTAATTGCTGAAGGTCCACAAAATACTCTACTGCCCAGTCTTGTTCACAACAACCTGCCCCCCAAAATTATTCATGATCCCTAACTGTTTTTTTTTCAGTATGCATGCACACGTAGGGTTACACAACACTACAAAACGTCACTGCCTTCCAACTTGTGAAATGAGTCTAGTGGTTTGAAAATGCAATTAAAGTATATCTGTCCGTTCGAGTACGTCTGCAATTTTTCCCAATTATTCCATTTGTATCTCTGGTTAATTACCGTTAAACCAATTCTGAGGCAATTTGTTACTGTTGCACATATGTGAACAAATTTGATCCATCCATTACGTCCAATCAGCCCTAATCTGTTAGTGCTCAATGGCCATTCTCGTGATTCCAATAAAGATACAGAAACAGTTCCTGCTGTCTAGCTATGTGTATTCTAATGTTGTGTTGTCGTTACAGGTTTATATAGACACGTCCCCGCACGCCACGTGCTCGCCATCTTATCGTTCCTTGGCTGCCTTAATCTCTTCACGCTCAGAGTCAATCTCAGCGTCGCTCTGGTTGCCATGGTGAACTACACGCTCGTGTTGAATACGTCGCCTAGCAACGATGAGTGCGGACTTCAGAACAGCAATGGGTCACAAGCTCAGGAGGCGAAGGTAGGCGGAATATGCTGAGTTTCCAAGAAATCGACAAAGACATGGTAGTCTTTAAAAAGGCAACGCAGAGATCTACGTATACTGGAGAGTGAGGGGATGAGTAAATGAATGCTGCTTCACGCCGCACTCAACATTATTACTCATCATTATAGCACTGCCACCCGTAAGTAAATAGCAAACATACACACTGCCGGGGTACCTCCGCAAACAGTCACGCAGATTACACATCGTGTTCTTCCCACATATAGCTGACACGCCGTGATATACCTGGAATACTGTTGCAGCGGTGTTAAGCCCAACTCACTCACTCACTCACCCTTTGTAAAACCTGTGGCAAAATAATATTTTGGAAGTATTTTCTGAAAGAATTTTTCTTTAATCCAAGATCCCCATAAGAAAATCAAATGGTCGGTCCTCAGTATTCTGCATGTATGTCCCGAATCCGTGATGTGACATAACGAGGCTCCGGCTAGCGGAAAAGCTAATCATATGTAAAATATTTCAATTTTACTTCAGGATGGTGAATTTAACTGGGACGAACAACTTCAAGGTCATGTGCTGGGCTCATTTTTCTACGGGTACTGTCTGACCCAGGTCTTGGGAGGGTGGCTAGCAGAACTAGTTGGGGGAAAGCGCACGTTCGGTTTCTCCGTACTCGTCACTTCCATCTTGACGCTTGTGACGCCGACAGCAGCCTCTCTCCACGTGTACGCCCTCATCGTCGTCAGAGTGTTGCAGGGCATGGCTCAGGTAAAATGTTAATGTGTGCATAGCTAAAATAAGCGGTATGTGTGGTAAATGCTCTAATATATACATACAGAAAAATGTTAAGCACCCCTGGAAATAATTAATACCGATATATCTCCATTCGCAACAACTGCAAATTTCGTGATGAATATGTAAAGATTAGTGTTCCATCAAAATGAAAGGACAGTACAAGGGCAACTGTGACGTCACATCGCAGCACGACATGCACGTGCAGCATGCCACCCATGTATTTTTCAAAATGCAGTATATGTACACCACAATTGTGGGCATTTAACGTCACTGTCTTACATTAATATTGTTGAAGAATTATCTGTGAAGGGTATCAGAGGCGCAAAGGTGGCGTATTATTGGTATAACCTACAAAAGCTTAGGTCGTCAACTGGGGTATCGTTATACAGTACTCAGCGGACTGGTACGAATGGATGGGCAAACCAATGCTGTACAGGATCTTCCACGGTCAGTCAAGGCTTGAGGACATGGCCCTGATTCGGCTTGTACGTCCTCAGCCATTTGCAACATCTGCTGTTCTGAAGCGCCAATGATTACCCAATAGACGGATGTCAACCAGAACAGTGAAGAATCGACTGAAATCGGCGGGAATGAAGTCGAGAAGGGCAATCAAGCTTCCATTCCTGCTGTTGCCTGCCATAAGTCCTGACCAGAACCCGCTGGAACATCATTGGGACACCAGGGGGCGTCGAATACAGGTACAGCTGTACAGGCTTGGAGGCAGCTCTTCATCGGGAATGGCGGCAGGTGGCAACTTTGCAGATCAGACGACTTACTGGAGGGATGAGACTGAAGGCTAGAAGCTCGTGACGGGTTTGGCCCGCTATTGATGATTTGTGTTATGAATGTCACCTTTGGACTGAAAATGGCATTTTTCACCATCTACCATTGTGTGGAATTGTGTTCCTGACTCTGCCCCTTCATACTTATTGTGGCTTCTGTTTTTAACAAATACAGTGTCTCTGAGTTTTGCTTAGAATCATGATGTTAATCTCAAAACAGGTTAAACTGTTTAGGCTTCTTATTGTCAGAGGTGTTTTATTGCAAACCAGATTCGTTTTTCACAGGTTATGTTATCAGGGTTTCAATGCCAACGCTCGTGGGACCAGTCATTGTTAAATATATAGGGGGTGGTTGACCTTTTCTTTGTGTAATTATAGAAACAGAAAGAAATGTTTAGAAAATTAACAACATAATGATGCGCTATCTGTTGTAAAACATTAACTGAAAGCTAGTGTGAGGGTGAAGGATTTCTTTTTCATTTTCTGATAATTTTAGTGTGATTTCCTCGCTCTCTCGCCGATGTAGCAACGATGTAACATTTAACGTTTTGTAACCAATAAGATTGCACGGTTTGCAGCACACTCGCATTCATTTTACAACCTCCGTTTACAGGGATTCGCGTTTCCATCCATCCACTCACTTTGGTCCAAATGGGCTCCTGTTAAAGAAAGGAGTCGACTTGTCGCCTTCACGTACGCAGGTAATATCAGTCTCTCTCTAACAACCCGCGGCACGTCACCATATATTCTCTCCATGTCTGTCAATCTTAGGTTTTAAATGTAAGTTATAGGGACCACCGTCGAATTTTTGCTTTTGTGTAGATGTGGATCTTTACCCCTTTCCATTGAAACTGGGCCTTTTAGCAAACCACCAACCCATTTTCTAGACAGAATTTTCCAGTTTTAAACCGATTAATAACAGAAGCATGAAGATGTATTACATTTGGTAAATATCGTGTCTATTTTATGAACATTTAAGGCCCTGGCGTTTTAAATATTGCATGTTATTAAATCCTACCCTAACAAATCTGACTGATTTAAACAAGCTTGTATTTATACAATTTAAAGTCAGAAAACTTACTAGTTTAATTAGCACGCTCGCTTTAAAAAATGTATAAACGAAATCAGTTATTTATTTCATGAACATGTATTAAATTAGCACATTATGCATATTACTATTTATCATATTTTGTACAGGATACGAACAGTATCTTTCTTTTGTTTTATGTATATATGTATTTATTATCTTATTGTGTAATGAGCCTTATGACATTACTTTCAAATTATATGTCCAATTGTCGACACCTGTATCAATGTTACTAAACTTTATTTTGTTGCTTACCGTCAGTTTGATTGGCAACCCTGCATCCTGTGTTAGAGAGTGGTTTCAAAGTGTATACTTAACGCGTGTCTGTTGCAGGGGCTCAAGCAGGCACAGTGCTGGCCATGCCGGTCACTGGAGTCCTCTGTCAGCACGGCTTCGCAGGGGGCTGGCCGTCAGCCTTCTATGTATTTGGTAAGTGTTGTGAGGGAAGGAGTTCGCGCAGCTTTTAACAGTAATTTATGGTGGCCGAGAGGGAACATCGCTTTAGCGACTTACGGCCGCAAAATTGCGACAAAGCCATAACACGAGACGACAAATCTATAATCGTGGGGTCAAATCCTGGTTCGCCCCAGTTATCGTTCTAGGCTTGTCTGGACGATCCCCGTGGGTTTCACCAAAGTGGTAATCGTCTGAGACATACGCCATTTCGGGCTGTCGTCCCACATTAAGCCGACACGCCGTGATATACTAGTAACTGGAATACTGTTCAAAGCGGCGTTAAACACAACTCACTCACTCACTCACTCTGAGCACAGAATTCCTCACCCTCTTGAGAGTGGTTTGATTCGGCTAGAGATATTATTGGCGTCGTGCAATATGCAAAACGAGGTTAGGTGAGGTGAAATGGGTTTTAACGTCGCGTCCAAGATTATTGTGTGTGTGTGTGTGTGTGGCTGCTTGTACAAGTCCGGACTGATGCCGATTTATAGTGCTTGCCCCCTGAGATACCATGCCGCAGTTTAGCAGGAATGCCTCACTCAGACACAGTCCGAGTCGACCAGTCCCTGTTTTAGCCCCTTCATGCCGAGCGCCAGGCAGGGTAACAGCAAGTACCATCTTTAAACGTCTTTTGGTATGACGCGGCCGGGGGTCGAACCCCGGACCTTCCGCTCTCCTGGCGGACGCTCTACCACTAGCCCAGGATGCGGTCGGCTCAAAACGAATGGAACCATGGTTTTAGTCATAGTAGAATTCACTACACTGAATAATTGACGGTGAGCACATCACACTATTTCTGTTCGTGGTATAAACATGAGGATGGTGTACCATTCAACTTCTAAATGGGCTAATCCTTTTGGCCCATGCTACATCAAACTGATGTAACCTCACTGATTACTCATAGCAAAGTGACCGCCTCCGTGGTCTAGTGGATAGAACGTCTGCCCGAAAAGCGGGAGGTCGGTGGTTCGATCCCCGGCCGCCCGATACCTAAAGACGTTAATAGATGGCATTTGTTGTATCTGTATGGCGCTCGGCATTGAGAGGATACATCAAGGTTTGGAGTCAGTATAAAATATCTGATGGGGTATCCAATTTTGAAAAACTTCGGGATGGTATCTCAGTGGGCTCGCACTATAAAATCGGCATAAGTCTGGACTAGTACAAGCAGCCACACACACGTGCATGAACGTCGCTAATAAGTACCTTAATCTTTAAAGCGACGTCAAATACCATTTCACCTGACCTCTTAGCTAGGTTATTGGCACAGAAGGGCTTCCATATTACCATAAATGGCGAAACAATTTTATCTGTAAGCATGTTCAGAAAGTAGGTCACTTGATAAAAACAAAAGCATTTGTATCCAGTTATTTACCTACGACGGCCTTGTTTACTTGATAACCGGAACACTGTGATATTGTAGAGACAGCGACCGTACTTATGTTTATACCTGCTCTGTAAGTGAGTGGGCGACTACGGTTTAACGCCGGACCCGTGAAGATCCGGGTTAGAATAGGTCTTCAGCAACCCATGTTTGCCGTAAAAGGCGACTATGCTTGTCGTAAAAGGCGACTGACGTGATCGGGTGATCAGGCTCACTGACTTGGTTGATGCTTGTCGTAGTATCCCAATTACAATGATTGATGTTCATGATGTAATCATTGGATTGTCTGGTCCAGACTCGATTATTTTCAGGGGCGGTCGGGTAGCCTAGTGGTTAAAGCGTTCACTCGTCACGCCGAAGACCCGGGTTCGATTCCAGACATGGGTAACATGTATGAAGCCCATTTCTGGTGTCCTCCGCCGTGATATTGCTGGAATATTGCTAAAAGCGGCGTAAAACCATACTAACTCACTCGATTATTTACAGGCCGTCGTCGTAAAGCTGGAAAATTGTTGAGTGCGGCGTTAAACAACAGACAAAGGTTTAACGCCGCTTTGAACAGCATTTCAGTAAGATGACAGTGTGTCGGCTTGGTGTGGGAGAAAAGCGGCGTTAAACCCAACTCACTCACCCACTTGAATATGGACTGTTGCAGGATCTCTAGGCATAGCGTGGTGTGTCGCCTGGGCCGTGATGGTGAGCGATAGCCCATCCAGCCACCCCCATATATCCTCACAGGAGAGAGACTATATACTCAAGTCTGTCGGATGCAGGGAAACGTATTTGGATGTAAGTAAGAACGCTCAAAAACCCTTGTCGTAATTATGTAACCATGACTTGGCATATATTGATGGATGACCCTCAAAGAAGGACATCAAGCGACACCCAAAGTCAAAACCCTGTTTTCCCTGTTCGCCCCGATATGTTTCTAGGTTTTTAACACCATACCCGTGCTCGTGGGTTTCACTAAAGGATGGATTTCGAAGCTTCTTGCGTGATATTATGAATTCCGTTCATCCACAGATGGATTCTAAAGGTTCGAGGGGGAGACAGATCAGTTGAAACCGTGAAATCCATCCGTGAATCAGTCAAATGCATCCGTGAAACAGCCAAATGCATCCGTGAAATCAGTCAAATGCATCCGCGAATCAGTCAAATGCATCCGCGAATCAGACAAATACATCCGTGAAATCAGTCAAATGCATCTGTGAAATCAGTCAAATACATCCGTGAATCAGACAAATACATCCTTGAATCAGTCAAATGCATCCGTGAATCAGCCAAGTGCATCCGTAAAATCAGTCAAATGCATCCGCGAATCAGACAAATACATCCGTGAAATCAGTCAAATGCATCTGTGAAATCAGTCAAATACATCCGTGAATCAGACAAATACATCCTTGAATCAGTCAAATGCATCCGTGAATCAGCCAAGTGCATCCGTAAAATCAGTCAAGTGCATCCGTTAATCAGTCAAATGCATCCGTGAATCAGTCAAATGCATCCGTGAATCAGCCAAATGCATCCGTGAATCAGCCAAATGCATCCTTGAAATCAGTCTATTCGTTAAAATGTGAAATCCATCGGTGGGTATGTTTTCAATACCACCTGTGTAAACTTCGAAGCATTGTTTTTAATTCACCTTGAAACGAAGAAAATAGGTGTTATGTATGTAATATGTTTTACTTGATCTCTTTTATATTAACATTGGGGCCATAACAATATTTAAAAACGAATATTATATATGTCAACATGATACAGCTTCTGATTATATGTACATCCTTAACAGGTTGCCTAAAGCAGGTGCCTGTGTTGAAGCGACCATGGGAATGTCTGATGCATTGTCTCTAAACAGGGTCGAGCGACGTAAGCTTCTCGTTTCTATAGCTTGCATTGGGGAGACGGTTTTTTTAATTACACGGGTTACGGTAATAGCACCGTATGAATAGAGATGAGAAAGTAGTTCATGAAACTATTTCCGAAGGAAACTTAAATCTTCTTAAATACGTGTAGTTTCGATGGTTTGTGTCTTCCACCTTAATAAGACATAGGCGACTATGCTTGTCGTAAGAGGCCACCAACGGGATCAGGTGGTCAGGCTTGCTGACTTGGTTGCATGTCATCGTATCCCAATTGCGTGGATCGATGCTCATGATGTCATTCATTGGATTGTCTGGCCCATACTCGATTATTTACAGACCGCCGTCATAAAACTGGAATAATGCTGAGTGCGACGATAAACAACAAACAAACACAAAATAATGAGGCGTACTATGATATAAACTCTATTTCATACCGCATAATGTGCATCTTAACGTTTAAAAACAAATTCTGTTGTCATTCATATTGTCATAGTGCTAAAAATGGTTCAACTTGTTTTTGCTTCCATATTTTTATAAAAGTTAACTGTGGTAAAAGTATTTATTGTGTTAAATATAGGTAAACGTAAAGCGTTGTATTCAGATGTAGTCAGTCTCACATGTGAAGGTCGCATCTATCTAAATTGCATAACATCCTTGGAGTTGCTCAGTATTATCTATCTGTTTGTGTCTCAGCCTCCCTCACAATGACCGCTTGGCAGACGCTTGCTGATACGCCTAACTTATATCAATATTTTCGGAATACTCATCAATTATTATTCAACTTCTGTGGACATCAGTTGGCCAAACTTCTTAGGAAAGCCGCTTAATCCATCTTCTCTGCGCACGAACGCAAATTTTCTTATCAAGCAGATAATTGAAAATGCAGTAAATTCATGACCATTCAAGGTGTCTAGAGTATATATACTGGCTAGCCCCGGGGTACCTCACTGCCGAGACATCCCCAATAAAGGAGCTGGCCATAGACACTTTGTTTGTTTTTTTTGCAGGTGGTGTCCGACCCCGAGCTATTTCCCCTAGGCTAATTCTAGATATTATAGGGGCGGTCGGGTAGCCTAGTAGTTAAAGCGTTCGCTTGTCACGCCGAAGACCCGGGTTCGATTCCCGACATGGGTACAATATGTGAAGCCCATTTCAGGTGTCCCCCGCCGTGATATCGCTGGAATATTGTTAAAAGCGTCGTTAAACCATACTCACTGACTCACTCTAGATATTAGACGATTTGGATTGGAAAGTTTCAAACCATCATAATATTATTAAAACAGAGCATCTTTACAGTTGAATAAGTTGCTATAGGAATCTACAGCGTCGTTGTAGATAAATGCCCACACTATATCGTTAATTAGTTAATTCATTAATCATCTATCGCTCAAGTTAAAGATTAACAAATCCACTTATACAATCATCCGTTATCATCCACGATTGTCGCCGGTGTCACACAGTGTTACCTTATATCTATAGCAAAGGCCGCCCGGCGGGACGCTTATGAATGGATACCCACCGATGGATTTCAAATTTTAGACTGATTTCACGGATGCATTTGACTGATAAAGGGATGCATTTCACGGTTCCAACTGATCTGTCTCCCTCTCGAACCTTTAGAATCCATGCGTGGAAGGATGGAGTTCACTTCAACAGCAAGAAGCTTCGGAATCCATCTTTTGGTGAAACCCACGAGCACGGGTATGGTACTACAAAGTCTAGAAAAATACGAACAGGGATTTGATGACAGGGATGAATTTAACAGGTGGACTTTTAACGGATGGATTCTAAATTTGCGTATAAATAGAACAGCTAAAAATGTAGTCTGGCCTGCTGAAATCTGTATTGCAGCACCGATATTCAATTGTCACAATTCCCACATCATCATTCACACATATTTAATTGTGTATGTTTTATTCATTGTACATTGTAGAATAAGAAACTGAAACCTCCATGGGGCGCAGTCTTTTCAACACCCGCGGTGTGGGCGATTGTAGGGGCACACATCGCTTACGACTGGGGAGGCTTCACCTCCATCACCTTGCTACCTCAGTTCATGAAACAGGTGCTCAAGTTTGACATCCAGGAGGTGTGTAACCTGTGGCTGAACCAGGAGATGTGGTAGCCTTGCACAAGTCTGGCAAATAATGTTACGATGAGATTTTATTTCAGGATAGATAACCCGCCATACTTGATTCACACGCTTGCCTTTACACACCACATGAAGCGAGATAAAATCCCCCTCGCCCAGAGAGCGATGCATGTTTGGGCCTGGTCAGTGAGACCACATTATAAGCACTGGTGCTCAGTAGTGATAATATGTTCATATTGTGATTTATTATATACTTAAGTGTGAAAGACTGAGTTTTCCGAAGTTGAGAAAAGTGATATTTTCATTACACTGAAAAAAACACCTGATGTTTCACTGCTGTGAACGTAACACTTTGACAGAATCATTGTCATACAAGAGTGACCTCCCATCAAATTGTCTCCCTTAATCGTAAGTTCCAGGTCCGTACATAAACTGTTGACTTAAAATTCTTTTCACGTTAGTTCCACATTGACAAGGCAAAATAATGACAGATGGTCATTTATCGAGTTAATATCGCTTCATGCCATTTGTTACTCTCTTGAAAATGTTTAGTTATAAACAGTATATTTCTCTCATAACTCGTTTTGCAAAGCGCCATTTTTGTTACTTGACCAGCGTGTATTCTTTCGCTTTCAACTGCGGTTTCGTAGTTTTCAAGTTTATTTTTTTGTAAAGTTGATTTTGTATATAATCATTTCTATATGTATGATTCACAATTTTCGTAACTCTAAATATCTTTTGAAACTTTGGTTTTGCAAACACAAAATTACTTTTTTAGTCTCAAAGTACAAAGGGATGTGTAGGGAGAATTTACGTCTCAATGTAGATAACTGCATTAAAAGTATATGATATATAGGATATTTCATGTGTCGAGTGAAATATCACGTTTCCCTAATCTCGTGACTAAAGGACGCCACTCGTGAAAATATCTCCTTTCCCCCGTCACTCGATGAGTGAAACATGATATTTCAATCGACACATGAAATATCCTGTATATAGCTACCATCCTCCATAATTACTGGATTGTCTGGTTCAGACTCGATTGTTTACAAAATTGCTGAGTGCGGCGTTAGACAACAAACAAACAAACCATAATTATCTTCCGGGTTCGCATTTCGCAATTTACTGAAATGCGATCCCAGGAGATATAAAGCATGTACATCGACAAGACAGAAATGTGCAAATCTAAAGATCTAGTTACGGTTTAATCAGTTATTGCAGAGATTAGATAAATGGCATTATAGCGAGATAACTGGTGAATGGGAATCGTAATAGTCTCACTGCTAGTACATTGTGAACCTCACACATGTCTCGAATCATTTTAATCTTGGCTGTTGAAATACTTATAATGGTTGCGTGCATCTGGTTGTACCACAATTAGATAATATTTTTTATCTTAGGTCGATACGGACATTACGACCTTCACGTTTAAAAGTATCACGAAGTTGATTCGTATTGAAGACTTTTTCTCATAGAAACTAATTCCTTGAAGTAATTGATCTTAACTTTACCATCAAGATAAATTCATATACATTATGTTGTAAGGGAACACAGTGAACATTATTCAGCTCACAATTCAAGTTATTATCACTAAAGCCGACAACGAAGGGTAGCAGGAATGCTTGCGTTCTTTTCGCGATAAAAGGGTGGGGATAATATAACCATGATTACCATGCTGCGACAAGTTGGCTAACTTGAGCCTCTCGTGGAAGGTAGCCTCCCTCGGTAAAATAGCCTCTCTAGGACAGGTAGCCTCTTTTGGGATAGCATCCTCCCTGTGTCTCCATTGACAAAATTGTAGCCTCCCTTTGGCACGAAGCCTCGTTTGGGAAAGTAACCTCTGAGGAAAGTAGCCTCGCTTGGGAAAGAGCCTCGTTTGGAAATGTAGCCTCCGTTTGGAAAGTAGCCTAATTTGGGAAAGTATAATCTCTTTGGGTAAAGTAATCTCTGAGTAAGTTAGCCTCCCTTTGACAAGTAGCCTCGTTTGGGAAGATAATCTCCTTGGAGAAATTTACCTCTCTGGATAAAGTAGCCTCTCATGGGTAAAGCAATCTCTCAAGGGAAAGAAGCATCCCTTTGGCAAGTTGCCTAATTTCGGAAAGTAACTCCTCTGTGGAAAGTAGTTTCGTTTATTGTGAAAGTAGCCTCCTCGAGAAAACTAGCCTCCCTGAAGAAAAAAGCCTCCCTGAGGAAAATAGCCTTCATGGAGAACGAAGCCACTTTTAAGAATGCAGGCTCTCCAGAGCTGGAAAAAACAGTCATGCTGAACTTTATATATAATTTATATTTACATTTCAAATATATTTCTCACCAAAAAGCACCCCACGTACAAATATTTAATTTGTAATCACTTAATTGTTTTTGCTGAAATCTTGCGTTGGTCCTATCTAAGTAATTCACACAATCCTGTGTAATTTGTCCGCGAAACCCCCAGAATCTTACAAAACAATATTTAGCAGTGAAGCGTTTTTTCCCTCAAATTTCAGAATGGAGGTTTATCAGCATTACCTTACGTGGTGCTGTGGCTAGCTAACATTGCAAGTGGCCCAATCGCTGACGGTCTCAGAAGCCGGCGCTACTCCACAAAAGTTACAAGAAAAATAATGAATTCTATAGGTAATTATTTCACGAGATTTTGCCTACCATTTATACAAAGTGAACAGCTTGTTTTAGCTTTTCTTAAACATATAATTATATCAGTATCTATCAGAACATGTGTGTGTTGGGAGAGGTGGGATAGCCCAGTGGTTAAAGCTAAAGGCAAAACACACAGTCATTTGCTCAACAAAAAATGTTGCGGTTCGATGCTGTACTCCCCTGAACTGAGCGAGTTACTTAGTAGTCTGAACTAATTTCTCGTTACGTCCACGAGCGAAGAATTTCTCTTTTCTGTATCTCGTACAAGAATATATACAGTCAGCTCCGAATGCAAATATGAAGGCCGCGCCATGGCATCTACATCCAAACAGGGGTACCACGGGAGGCATTTGTGTGTTCTTTGTTTTCTTTTGCACAATAAAAAATTCCGAATCGAGATGGTAAAAAAATGAAGCCGATTCGATTTAGAAAGATGACATCCGATTGGCTCGAGAACCAGCGCATCCATTATTTTGATTGGGCGGTAAAGTTTGCTCTGGGTTTATTTGGCGCGACTTTCTATGGAGTGTAGTTACCTCACATAAATCTGCTGATATAGTCATGTTAAGAGTTATACAAACAGGCTCATAAACTGCGATAGCAGAACTGTTGTTTCCACGACGTAAAACAATGCACTTTTTTCTTGTAGGGTTGTTTGTACCTGCCGTGCTGATGTTGGGGGTGGGATATGTTGGGTGTGACCCGGCGCTGGCCGTCACGCTGCTCACCCTGGGGGTGGGGATGAGCGGCTTCACCCTGTCCGGCTTCAGTGTCAACCATATCGACATCGCTCCCAGGTTCGCTGGTACGTAGGCTGGATGATAGGGATGGTAATACAGGAGTATATTATAAGTTGTCAAGCGACCTCGAGGGGTATGTGGTGTGATGTGCCCTGTGTGTGAGCTAACTCACCGCGTACATCACACCATATGCCCCGAGGAATCGGTTGACAACGACATAAAAAATAATTCCCCACTCCTTAACCAATCAGAAGCTGGTATTCTAATGTAAGGTGAGATAAAGGTCCTGGAGTATGTTTACTCACTTGAAACTTGCGAATATCCAAACATTACATTGTAAAAATGACTCCCTGTTGATTCTGTCGATTAGCCAACTGATAAATTAAGTTATTTCTATCTCATACTCAAGGCCAAAGTTATTGTGACATGGATTTTTTCTCCTACAAACCTTTTAACCTTTTTGTTAATGAAACGCAACCAACGAATTGTCGCTGGTATTGGTACGAAATAACGAATATTTAGGGAAAGTTGCTTGAAGTGTTTGAAGATGAGTGAGTGAGTGAGTGAGTATGGTTTTACGCCGCTTTTAGCAATATTCCAGCAATATCACGGCGGGGGACACCAGAAATGGGCTCCACACATTGTACCCATGTCGGAAATCGAACCCGGGTCTTCGGCGTGACGAGTGAACGCTTTAACCACTAGGCTACCCGACCGCCCGTATGAAGATGATACATGGCGAGTCATGGGAATGTTTGAATCCGGTACCTCGCAGCTTGACGCTAATTGTACGTCCACAGGAACACCTTGTAAACTCATGGTACGTTGTCCACAACAATAACGTCGGAGATAGCCCACCTGTGACATACCTCACAAAGACGTACGGATTCGAACCACGCATATTCGACACACGTTCCAGGCAGCAGCTCTTGCAATTAAGACCGTACCATGCCGTGCAACAGAGGCGTATTTGCGAGGATAGTCCTACGACGGATACGCATCCACGGCGAGGCGCTCAGCCAGTCGGCCGACGTCTCCAGCGGTGCGGACAACACTTGCGGTGGACAGCACTCGGTGGAGAAAGGTCCTTTTCACTTATCCTAAGGCAGGACAACCTCTACAGGCGTCGCAATTTGAATGCTGCGAGATACCTGGATGTGATTTTGCATACGGACGTTTAACCGTTTTGGCACAGAGCTATATTGTCAGACCACATGTTGCTAGTGTTGCGCAGCAGTATCTGGGCCTGGAATATCCCGGATCTTTTACCAATGGAACATGACCGAGATGAAATGGAACCACGATTGACACATCTCCCTAATCCATCAATGTTGCAGGAACTCCGGCTTATCCTTCCTTGGATACGGAATGCCATGCCATGTTTGGTTGGTTTCTTGTTTTACGCCGCACTCAGCAATATTCCTGCTGTATGACGGCGGTCTGTAAATCATCGAGTCTGAACCAGACAATCCAGTGATTGATATCATGAGCATCGATCCACGCAATTGGGATCGATGACATGCATCAACCAAGTCAGCGAGCCTGACCACCCGATCCCGTTAGTCGCCTCTTACGGCAAGCATATTCCCCATTGCTCGGGCCTTTCTTCTACGTTGAGTGATCTCAATGAGGCGAAGGTGTCAGACCTGTTTCAATGTTCAACGTGGGCACTCTGGCTACTGACTGTGTGAATTTGACACAATTCCATACACGGTAGTATTTTATTTTATCGATTTACATTGTTTCTTGTATGTCCCAACTTTTGTCCTTTTTGTATATTTTCTGATTGAGTATTTGGTGTATGATGCATCTGTACTTATAAATGAAAAGGTAAATGTGTATATCATTCTGTTAACGGGCTGGCGTCGCATTAGTGGCGTCAGTAGCAGATCTAACCTGACTACACTGCTTCATCTCAACAGGTATATTGATGGGGATATCCAACAGTTTTGGAACCACCACAGGATTCATAGGTCCATTGGTGGTCGGCGTCCTTACAAAAGACAACGTAAGTTTTGAAATACAAACATGCACATATCCTTCAGCTCACCTCTATTGAAATACCAGATGTCGCATCGCGTTCCGGATATAGAATACTTGCATCTTCCCGAAGCAAAGGAGTTAAAGGATTTCGTTTTCCACCCTGGCTAGAAATTCGGAGCTCGATCGTAGCGACACCAGTGGCTATTACGAGTTATGTCCCTTCTAAGTCCCTCCTGCTGACCAATCAGATTCCACCTATTACATTAACTTGCATTTGCTTCAAACGAAATGGCGGCGCTCATTCTTAAAGGCGATAATTGATATCAAGATATATATTGCAATAAACGTGCCTTACCTCACAAAGTTCATCAAATTACTTGAGCCCCTTGCTTAAAAAAACATGAACACATTTGGAAAATATCTGTTCACCTGATGAACGAGTAAGTATATACTTACAAACGTGTTCCTCAAAAGGAAGTTGACATCCATAAATTCACTTCCTGTATTTTTAGAGTCAATTACCGCTCTTGCCTCGGGAAGATGGAATACTAGTAGTTGAATTTGTAAAATGGTTTAGATTTGAATTTTGAGTAAAAGAGGAGTGGATTCATTTTTTGGAACGTCACATCAAACTATCAAACGCAAAGTGTTCTTCAAAATATAGCTTACACATTACAGCGTTTTAAGCCAGATTCCAGCAACGTTACACTTCAACACTTTTCAGTGGCAAATACCTTTGAAGATATGCCTTGATGAAAATAATATCTTTCTACCATTGTCATTCAAACGAATTTATCGTATGTCTTGAAGCACCGCCATCTGAAGTTAATACTGTACATATTGCTATCATCTCTCCACACAAAAATGTGCCGGATACTTACTTATCTGCAGGTTATATATTGTTCAAGACATTCACTCACAGATAAAACATCCTATCTATTTTCAGCCATCGATGGGTCAGTGGAGGTTGTTCTTCTTCATCACATCCGCAATATACGCCTGCGGGGGAATAGTATTTCTTGTCTTCTCAGAGGGCGAGGAGGTGGAGTGGTCTAAACATTCAGGGAACGGCTCAAAATCTTTGAGAAATGGCATTGATGTTATAATACCAGCGCCTGTTATCAAAAAAAGCCACATAATCACCGAAAAAGAATCCTCAGGGATAAACAATGAACTTAAGTATACGAAAAGGCATGCACCACGTCCTGCTGACACACCTACAGTTAATGGTTATAGTGTATGTTGATGTGTAATAACGGACGCCATGTTCAGGCACTTGGGCTTAAACTCCATTGGACCTATCGGGAACAGATCACATGCGTGGGCTAAACAGTCGGGAACGGATGACCCGCATGGGTTAAACTCACTCCACGGGAACAGTCGAGAACGGATGACACGCATGGGCTAAACTCACTCCACAGGAACAGTTGGGAACAGATCACATACATGGGTTAAGCTCACTCCACAGGAACAGTCGGGAACAGATCACATACATGGGTTAAGCTCACTCCACAGAAACAGTTGGGAACAGATCACACGCATGGGTTAAGCTCACTCCACAGGAACAGTCGGGAACAGATCACACGCATGGGTTAAACTCACTCCACAGGAACAGTTGGGAACAAATCACACACATAGGTTAAACTCATACAACAGGAACAGTCGGGAACAGATCACACACATAGGTTAAACTCACTCCACAGGAACAGTCGGGAACAGATCACACACATGGGTTAAACTCACTCCACAGGAACAGTTGGGAACAGATCACACACATTGGTTAAACTCACTCCACAAGAACAGTCGGGAACAGATCACACACATGGGTTAAACTCACCCCACAGGAACAGTTGGGAACAAATCACACACATGAATTAAACTCACTCCACAGGAACAGTTCTGAACAGATCACATACATGGGTTAAACTCACTCCACAGGAACAGTCGGGAACAGATGACACGCATGGGTTAAACTCACCCCACAGGAACAGATCACACACATGAATTAAAGTCACTTCACAGGAACAATTGGGAACAGATCACACACATGGGTTAAACTCACTCCACAGGAACAGTTGGGAACAGATCACACAACGGACTAAACTCTTACAACAGGAACTGCCAAGATCTCAAGTTCGTTTACAACAAACGGGGACAGCTGGAAAGTGGAAAGAACATACTCATGGCTACTTTCATCCCGAGTGTCTGTACAAATGTAGAGTCCCTGCTTCAAATGATAGTGACCCACAGCCATACGTGGTTCAATCTGCCATGGTCAACAGTGCACTAGCTAGATACAAGGTTGTGTGGTGCTGGTTGCAGTGTTGATGTTCACTCCAGTAATGAAGGCATGTGAATGTATGCCACAGTGATCATAATAGGACTGTGTGATCGTTGTCGGGACAGGTTCTGCAGAATGTACACCAGGCGCTAAGCCACAATATTGAATATTTCTTTGAATAGTGTAAACCCTTGATCATGGCAGTACTTCAGACCTTGTACACCTCAAGCTAGGGTACATTAGGTTATACAGAAAGGTACCTGGGGTACATTTGTTTATACAGAAACATATCTGGGGTAAATTTATATAATCCCCCATTCGTCACCACTCGCCCCTTTCCGTAACCTATTCGGCTTGTCCCGGAATAACACGAGTTGGTCACGAATGATAATCCCTGTGCCGACAACAGCCATATTGCGACCAGCAAGATGTTGGACATATACGGAAACAGACGCAAAAACAATCCCGATTTTTCCAATTGACCAAAACGTGTACCAAATCAACACATTCCAACAGTAATGACCTAATTGCACTTCAGGAAATCATGTGACTTCAGCATCATGCGCTTATATTCTCGATCCCTTCTCGTTAGGGTACATGAAGGTTTGTTGAGGAAAAAGCATGTCTCTTCAAGTTTTGTGAAAACACTTGCATAATGCAATACCACGAGAAATATCACTCACTTGAATCCAGCTAACTTAATAAGAAAGATAATACTCCTTCCGGTGGTCAACAATGTGTTGTCTAATGCCGTGCCATCTCAGAAGAGAAAACTCAATTCTCCAACTACTTTCATAAGAAGTGATAGGCAATTCCGTTCTTATGACATCACATTCAAGTCTAAAGTACACATGCCTAACGTAGTACATTCTTAGAGCGGAGTCCCATACCTCAAACTACCCAAGTATGACCTTAAGTTTTACCTGTTATATACACTTCCGGTTTAATGAGGGGCGGTAGTTAGCCTAGTGGTTAAGGTGATCGCTCGTCACGCAGAAGACGTGGATTCGATTCCCCACATGAGTGAAGCCCATTTCTGGTGTCCCCCACCGTAATATTGCTGGAATATTGCCAAAAGCGTAAAAACCATACTCAATCACTCACTCCGGTTTAATGGAATAATCATACTGTTACCAAGATCTGTGTAAATGATTTGATTCTTTGTCCTGTCTTTGACACATGGCGTGTATTGGTTCCACGTTAATAATGTATCAGCGAACAATATTTGTTCACTAACAAAGTACTAATGTCATGTTTTACAATGTGATATCTGGTTACTTTGACCTCTGCTGTACGTCAACCAAATTCTAACCACCTTCAACCATAACCTCAGGGGCGTAATGTGGCCCTTTTCTTTTGTTACTCAGCACTGGTCTAGGGTTGAAGTGCACGAGGGAAGTCTAGAAAACGTAAGGAACTTTAAACAGTTTTAGGTCCCGACATTCCATTTTCTGACAATTAGAGCTGGAGGTATCGATAAGATGTTACTGAAAATTTGAATTTGCATGAACAAAAACAACATACAAATAAAAAACTAAAGTATATATATATATATTCAGGGATGGAGGAACTAGTGTGTACAAACCTGTCAAGTACTGACAAGGATTGTTGTGAAAAGAACAATAACTGCATCAGCGGTTGATTTCCATATTAAGCAGACCTTTAGAGGGGGTTGCATAATGAAACAATGAATTCAAAAACAGCAACTGATTGAAAAAAATAGATTTTTTATTTTCTTTAAGTACTGTACATGTACTGATTCTGTACTCTAGTGCACCTGGGTAAAATGCATCTTGCCGAGGCAAGGGCACTAACTGACTATAAATGTGGAAAATTGATGTTTATATAAATAAGAAATAATAACGCCTTGCCTCGGTAAGATGGTTGAAATATTTATGTTCATATGTTTGCAAATAAATTTGCTCCTATCAAGATAGAAAAATGCTTCAATCAAAATATGAAAGTGTTTGTGTCAAAATAAAAGATGGTTCTATGAAAATGATTGAATGCTGCAGTCAAAATACATACATGTTTCCACCAAAATGAGAAAAATGCTTCTTCGAAGTTAAGAAAGGCAATTATTCAGGATATGAAAACCTTTCGATTGAGATTAGAAGGTTTCTATCAAGATAAAACAATTCGTCTGTCTAGATAAGGACATAACTGGGGATCCCACATGATGACCCACCAGGATGGCGTACAGGGATTCCACATGGTATCCTACAAAGGATCCTACAGGATGGCGTACAGGGATTCCACATGGTATCCTACAAAAGATCCTACAGGATGCCAAACAGGGATTCCACATGGTATCCTACAAAGGATCCTACAGGATGGCGTACAGGGATTCCACATGGTATCCTACAAAGGATCCTACAGGATGGCGTACAGGGATTCCACATGGTATCCTACAAAGGATCCTACAGGATGGCGTACAGGGATTCCACATGGTATCCTACAAAGGATCCTACAGGATGGCTTAAAAGGGATTCCACATGGTATCCTACAAAGGATCCTACAGGATGGCGTACAGGGATTCCACATGGTATCCTACAAAAAATCCTACAGGAGTGAGTGAGTTGGGTTTAAGGTCGCTTTGAACAATATTCCAGTTATATCACTGGATGTCAGCTTGATGTGCAAGGAAAGCCCGAAATGATGTTGGTTTCAGATGGTTCACCACTTTGGTGAAACCCAGAAGCACGGGTGTGGTTCTGACACTGGGGCGAACTGGGTTTGAACCCACAATCATAGCTTTCTGCATGTCATGTCCAAAGAAGGCAACTCTGCACAGCAAATTGTGGCACCTTAAACGACTGGACCACCCATGCCCACTCCCACAGGAGATCACCAACAGCATATACACATATGTAAGGCCAAGCCTAATGATTGACTGTGCTTGCAGCATAAAGGAAGAGACTATATACATTCATTTTAACATACAGTCAAACATTCCCTTAAAAACAAACACACAATGAAAGACAAATGGGTTCTTTAAGGATGAGATTTGACTTTTCTTCGAATATATTCATAAAATACCAAAAACTTCACAAAGGAAATTGTTGGTGTCATTTTACACTTGCAATCTGTACAATGTACATACTTCACAAAACATGATATAACGCACTTGTTGAACTGATGGTCTTACAACATAACCATACATTTGACATTGAAATATTAGCATTGTGTACCACATGAACATTTCTTGGCATCCAGTGTACTCCACAGGAGCATCTGAATACCACTTACATCCAGCATACCAAAAGGGTTGGCACCATCAGCGTCAACTGAAAATTTTGAATTACTTGTTCTGCCAATGGAATGCATCATTTGTCTTAAATACGCAAACTGGGTAGTACTTTGTGCGCAGCATGAACTGCATCCATTATTACTAAAGATAAACACAGAAGCATTTGTCATATGTTCATTTAAGAGTAGATCAAGTGACTACTAACTGTCGGGCAAGGGTATTGACTGTCTCAAATGTTAATAGAGTCATCACTTCTTTAATTGAGTACACGTGAATGAAATTAGTCATGGCAGCCTTTACAACCAATCAACAGTTTTCTGTCTCACATTATATAGTATCTTGGCCGGTACACTTGCTACAAAATCCAAGATGTGTTTTTCCAATGTATCGAGGTATGTCATAAATTATTTTAATGCAGGACAACAAATTTAGTTTGAGACAACAGGGTTCAACTGTACATCAGTATGACTTTATTACTTGCCCATGAAGAGATCACCTGTTTAATAAACATACAGCTGTATTACACATTGTGTAATACCAAAACACGTGCTTACCGGTATGTACTCTCGGAACACGTTTCACGAAAAATATTGCAAGCTCTCAACATCTCTTGGCTTATTCAACGACATTGCGTATGGAGATGATAGATCACTGAGAGGAGCTTAAGCACACTCGATGACCACAGCAACCTTGTTGCTAGGCTGACGTCACATGGCATTGTTTCGCCGAAGGATCTTGCAACAAAATTCCACAAATTACGTCATCGGGTATTGTGACATGATTGTAAACTTTGAGGTGCAAGGCCCCGTTCCACAAGGCGATCGTGCTGTAGCGCAACGACAGTCGTTGGTCTAAGTTTAAGTATGTGAGTTGCGATAACCTTAATGCTACGATAATTCTGTGGAACGGACGCCTGAATTCAAAAGGTAGACCGTTGTATGGTATTAAATTCATACGTTTCAACTTTTGACTTGTTTGAAGTATTATTCTGTTAAACTCAATTGTATTATGCCGTTCATCGTGTAGGTGTCAGCCTATTCACACTCGACAGTATAATTCTAAAAACGTTTTAAATGGCAAGTAATAAATAAAATACTAAACTCGCTACCGTGTAAAAACAATTTTATGAAACTCGTGAACAGTTTTGGTATCTGACTCGCTTTCGCTCGTCAAATACCACATTCACTCGTTTCATAAAATTGGTATTACACGGGAGCTCGTTTAGTATTCTATATATATCCCATCATGGGTTACGAGACATGTTCTACAAAGTGCCTTTGAGGAACATCTTGCAAAGGGTGAATTCAGCAACTTTATATTTACACTGGATATATTGTGACAATAACAACAATGAAACTTATAAACAACGATCATCAATGCATCAAAGTTACTTATTAAAAATGTTTTGTCAACCATGTATATTTTGGCACAGAAAAACCTTGCAAGATTTTAACATTAAGAAATACATGGAGTAATCATTGATCACAATGAAGAGTATCTCAGTAACATCACAGCGTGCAGGTCGTGGCATTTATCACTTTCATGAAACCTATGAAACAACAAAATCATAATCAGGTGACCTCTGGTCCCTCACTCAGAAAGACAACCACATTATTTTTAGTTACACATAACCTTGACATAACAGTACATGAATTACGGGTGATGTCAGGTTTCTGTGTATTCTGGTGGTGGAGGGATGTCGACTTCCTGTTGCGGCGGCGGCTGCCATGTTTGTCTGTGTGTCTGTATATTGGCAGAACTCACACTGAGGGAGCTGCTGTGTGATGGCCTCTCCCTGGCCCATGCCATTTCGTCTCCACGGGCCAGGGCAACATACACCAGCGCACCCACGACATAGATCCCAGCAGTCAGGAAGAAAACATATCGCCATCCCTCAATAGTTTCCTGAAGAACAATCAGAATTGACTACTTGAACTGGGTCTTACATCATCTCCTGACTGTGGGGAAAACTCACCCTGTTGTTTCATGATACAGTCCCTGATGGGTGGAAAGCTCACCCTGTTGTTGGTGATAGAGCCTCTAACTGTAGGAAAACTCACCTTGCTGTTGGTGATACAGCACCTGACTGGGAACACTCACCCTATTGTTGGTGATACAGGCCCTGACTGGGGAACTCACCCTGTTGATGGTGATACAGCCCCTGACTGTGGGGAAACCTCACCCTGTTATTGGGGATACACCCCCTGACTGTGGGGAAACCTCATCCTGCTGGTGGTGATACAGCCCCTGACTGTGGGGAAACTCACCCTATTGTTGGTGATACAGCCCTTGACTGTGGGGGAAACTCACCCTATTGTTGGTGATACAGCCCTTGACTGTGGGGGAAACTCACCCTATTGTTGGTGATACAGGCCCTGACTGGGGAACTCACCCTATTGTTGGTGATACAGCCCCTGACTGTGGGGAAACACACCCTATTGTTGGTGATACAGCCCTTGACTGTGGGGAAACCTCACCCTGTTATTGGGGATACACCCCCTGACTGTGGGGAAACCTCATCCTGCTGTTGGTGATACAGCCCCTGACTGTGGGGAAACTCACCCTATTGTTGGTGATGTAGCCCACAACTGCTGGGGCCAGGAATCCTGGGATGGAGGCTATACCATTAGTGATCCCCAGCATCACACCTAAAACACAAAACATGCTTTGAAAATAACCACTAAAAGTTGCATTAAAACTTCATGCACTATAACATTCAGAATTCAGAATACACAACAAACAGATCATGTTGTGTGAGCAATATTTCTGTCTCATACCACAACATCTTGTATGGCAGTGCATCTTACCAGTTGTTACATGTGCCACTATTTAAACCATAATCATAACTGTTGTGTCTGAGCCAGGAAGTCACCGACTATTCTGAACAAAATGTAAACAAGTCAAACTGATGCAAATATAGGTCATTATCCAAAATTATAGAGAAATTATATATAAACCATGACATGGTTTAGGTCGGAGGAATCACTCGAATCCGTTGACTCTGAAAGTAGAATCAACTAGCAACTTCGACGCTCACTGATTCTACTTCCTGAAAATAAGACTCTCATGATTTCCTGATTGCAGATCTTAAGAGTGTATTACAAGGTCGACTGCCTAGCTGTCATCAGACTTCGACTACATGGGATGTACATGTTCCTAATAATATCAAACACTGGTTGTTGGGCCAACCTTGATGAATTACAGCTGAATTGTTGCTGACTGGTGAACAATAAACAAGCAACAAAAAGTCAGATCAGCAAGGATTTGTCGGGCTATTACTACAAACATAAACTAGTTGAGTAATATTATGAAAAATGAGCAAGTGAATAACTGAATATTGTCTTAAGCTGATGTCAATCCAGTGATTGAGTACACAAACATCGATCTATGCAATTGCGATACGAAGACATGCATCAACCAAGTCAGCGAGCCTGACCACCCAATTCTCTTAGTCGCCTCTTACGAAAAGCATAGTCACCATTTATGGCAAGCATGGGTTGCTGAAGACCTATTCTAACCAAGATCTTCATGGTAGAGTGTTGTAGTGGGGAAGGGAGGCAGCTCTGAAGTATCCATAGAGATGACACTTACCTGCAAATTTGGGAGCAATATCAAGGTGATTGACATTGAAACCTCCCATACTGATGCCATTCGTCCCAAGGGAAACAGTCAAAAGGACCACAGCCCATATATGGTCACAACCGACATAGCTGACGCCGATCACAGCTGCAGCTGGCAGCACCTCACCTGAAAGCAATTTTTTGGATGGGCCATTTATTGTTCTGGAGGAGGGAACGTTTCTTGGAGAATATTTTTCAGTCACTGCTTCAAGGCAAAGAACTTATTTATTACCTTTGGGGTCCAAATAATTGATGAGCATTATAGACGATCAGCGGTTTAACTGAGGTGGAGTTGTAGGAGGTAGATGACCAACAAAACAGAACATGCTCTGCCTACCTAACACGATCTACAAAGCATGAGGACAGGAAAGGGAGTTGGATCCTATAGCCAGGCTAGCTAATGAAAGTATTTAACTGACCTATTAATGTCATGAGCCGACGAGTGGCCAAGGTACTGAGGTAGTTGTTTGTACGGAGATAATCTGCGATGAATCCAGACATCATCTGTGTGATCCATATTGCTACATACGGCAATGCAGACAGCAGACCATCCTGTGGCGAAGAGAATACATGATAAAACATAATACAGTGGAATACATGCTGTAACATCACACGGAAGAATACATGCCATCACATCACACAGAGGAATACATGCCGTAACATAACACAGAGAAATACATGCCGTAACATCACACAGAGAAATACATGCCGTAACATCACATAGAGAAATACATGCTGTAACATCACACTGAGGAATTCATGCCCTAACATCACACAGAGAAATACACGACGTAACATCACAGAGAGAAATACATGCCATAACATCACAGAGAAATACATGCCGAAACATCACACAGACAAATACATGCTGTAACATCACACTGAGGAATACATGCCATAACATCACACTGAGGAATTCATGCCCTAACATCACACAGAGGAATACATACCATAACATCACACTGAGGAATACACGCCGTAACATCACACGGAAGAATACATGCCATAACATCACACTGAGGTATACATACCGTAACATCACACAGAAGAATGCATGCCATAACATCACATGGAGGAATACATGCCATAACATCACATGGAGGAATACATGCCATAACATCACATGGAGGAATACATGCTATAACATCACATGGAGGAATACATGCTATAACATCACATGGAGGAACACATGCTATAATATCACATGGAGGAATACATGCCATAACATCACATGGAGGAATAATGCCATAACATCACATGGAGGAATACATGCTATAACATCACATGGAGGAATACATGCCATAACATCACATGGAGGAATACATGCTATAACATCACATGGAGGAATACATGCTATAACATCACATGGAGGAATACATGCCATAACATCAAATGGAGGAATATATGCTATAAGGAATACAGGTGAATTATATACAGACATTTGTATTGGAATTTAATTTACGAACTCTTGAGTCATATCCATGTACACACCTGGTACAAGTACATTAGTCTGGGACTTTCACATAGAAAGCATGACATTGCAAGTTCAAAGGCTTAGGGCAAAATATTACAGAGAATTGTCATGCTTTGCAAGAATAAAAGGACATGAAATAAATTTCAACTTTGAGAAATACTGGCATATCAAAATACCTTCATGGCATCCAGTAGGGCTGTAACGATTCACCGATACCTATGACATCATCGATACTTAATAGTTACACACGATCGCGAAACACTATACAGTCAAGTCCCGTTTATCCGACATAGCTGGTTGCATATGATTATGTCGGATTAACGAGTATGTCTTAAATTAAGTAGTACCAACGTTCGTCGGTCATAGTTCGCGAAAGGTTCTTCTGACGTGACCTGTAATGGGATGTCCTCGGTGATACTGATAGCGAGAGCTTGTATCTGATTTTAATGAGATTGAGGTAATCTAAGCATGTGATTAATCCTGATTTGTTTATTGAAAGCATTAATTGTTTGTTGTTAAGCAAAGTTTATCTCTGTAGCTTTGTAATATGCAGATAGCAGCCGACTCGTCTCTCATCAAAACACTGGCTTTGTACTCGTGGGCAGATGACCACGGAGTACGCTGATCACTGTGTCGGATTAACGGGACTGATTAATCAGTGATTTTGGTAATTCGTTGCAAATGGAACAGGAACTAATAGAGTTACCACCCATAATGGCAGAAGTAGCATTGCACCACCAGTAAGCATGGCAGAACACAAGGATGTAGTAGCTGAGGACCAGCCGACTAACTGTTACATTTAATAACCATCCCTTCATTTGTTTGGTTTTCTTTGTAAAAGTTTTTGAGATAACAATAAGAAATGTATGAAGAAAGAGGTTTTAGAGCCGAATTTCAGTGATTTCATCATTTCTTACTTTTTGATGTGGTGTATTGTGATATCAATAGTATAGTCAGTCCATATTGTGATACGAATCGTATCGCAAGTTACCAGGCGATACTAAGCTCTAGCATCCAGAGTACTGCACAGAGCCATTTGGAATTCCACTTATCTCGGCATCTGATGTACCAACAGGTGCTAGGCAACCCCGTCCCTCCGAAAACTTAGATATAGGGAGTAAGAATACACTTTCATATATCTTCAGATATACTCACAGACTTGATGTCGAACTTAAGAATTCTCTGCATGAATGTTGGGAGGCAGGTAAGAAAGACGTAGCTTCCCCAGTTGTTGGTAAAACTGACCACAGCAATCCCCCACAATGCACTGCTGGTCAGGATCTTCTTCCAAGGGGTAGGCAGCCTCTGGTATGTGTACACGTCATGTCATCGATAATACCGTATTCGACGTAATAAGCGTCCCGCTCTAATAAGCGCCCACAGCAATATTTGCTAATATATTGGCTAGTGAACAAACCCAATTAGCACCCCTTCCGATTGATCAATGTACACAAGACTTATTTATTCGCGTATAATACGCACTTGTGTGTTATATGCACCCTTAATTATGGGCAAATAAATTCTGTCATATATAAACATTTGAGGCTGTCAGCATAAACCACAAACTTTATCTTTTCACTCTGTTTTTTTTCACCAAAATAATATTTTAATAAGAGCCCCCTATTTCTAATTTTGAGAGCGCCCTGGGCGCTTATTACGTCGAATACGGTAGTTAGATTACAAAGAAGCAGTCTTGTATAAGCTTTTTACTATTAAAACAGTTCTTCAAGGAAAACAAGCATGGTATTATCTACAGAATATCTTAGAACAATCCAGTGATTGACCAACAATCCACGCAATTGGGATACGATGACATGCATCAACCAAGTCAGCGAGCCTGACCACCCGATCCTGTCAGTCGCCTCTTACGAAAAGCATAGCCGCCTTTTATGGCAAGCATGGGTTGCTGAAGACCTATTCTACCCCGGATCTTCACGGGTCCCCCTACAAAGACTGAAACTTTACTTGACAGTCTATATTTTCTAGTGTATGTTATGAATTTTTTAAAGTCAGCAGCAGCAAAGAAGGTGTTTAGGAATTTCAAGTATTTGTATTTCATAACATCAACTTACTTCATCCAGTGTTATGTATAGTTAGAAACAGAAACTGAAGCAGTTTATGAAATGATTAATTACTATAGTAGTATAAACTCACATATGCATTTTGTAATGAAAAACACACTAACCTCTCTTTTCCCAATAGAGTTCTCAATATATTCCTTCTCTGATTTTGAAATACGAGGATGGTCGGATGGTGTTTCATGTACGAGACAGAACCAAGCAATCACCCATACACAGCTTACAGCACCTGTCATACAGTAAACACAGCTTATACAACCTGTCATACAGTAAACACAGCTTATAAAACCTGTCATACAGTAGACACAGCTTATACAACCTCTCATACAGTAAACAAAGCTTATAAAACCTGTCATACAGTAAACACAGCTTATAAAACCTGTCATACAGTAGACACAGCTTATACAACCTGTCAAACAGTAGACAAAGCTTATACAATCTGTCATACAGTAAACACAGCTTATACAACCTGTCACACAGTAAACACAGCTTATAAAACCTGTCATACAGTAGACACAGCTTATACAACCTGTCATACATTAAACACAGCTTATACAACCCATCATACAGTAAACACAGCTTATACAACCTGTCATACCTGAAACACAGCTTATACAACCTGTCATACAGTAAACACAGCTTATACAACCCATCATACAGTAAACACAGCTTATACAACCTGTCATACCTGAAACACAGCTTATACAACCTGTCATACAGTAAACACAGCTTATACAACTTGTCATACCTGAAACACAGCTTATACAACCTGTCATACAGTAAACACAGCTTATACAACCTGTCATACAGTAAACACAGCTTATACAACTTGTCATACCTGAAACACAGCTTATACACCCTGTCATACAGTAAACACCTGTCATACAGTAGACACAGCTTATACAACCTGTCATACAGTAAACACCTGTCATACAGTAGACACAGTTTATACACCCTGTCATACATTATACACAGTTTATACCACCTGTCATACAGTAAACACAGCTTATACCACCTGTCATACAGTAAACAAAGCTTATTCAACCTGTGTTACAGTAAACACAGCTTATCCAACCTGTCATACAGAAGACACAGATCATACAACTTAGTGACTCGATTGATAAGTCATTGTAGGTGTGTATAGTTGATCATAATATGAAACACTAGATTGTCTGGTCCAGTCTTGAGTAATTACAGGCGGATGGAATATTTACCTGGAATATTGCCGGATGAGGCATTCAAGACGTCAAACAACAAACACATGCTCACCAAATATATAGAACACTGATGGCCATCCCCCAAGGATGTCAGACCCACACAGCAGTCCAGATATCGGCATTGAGATCACTGTTCCTAGCTGAGACCCTGCAAACAATAGTAAACTTATCAAGTAGAAAAATGTAGGTAATAATTTATTTTTATAAATCTGATGGTAGAGATATTAGCAAAATCTACATATTTGTTACATTGTATATTTAACCTGCATTAATCCTTAATGTATTTACTGCTGATTTTTTAACAGAAAGACAAAGCTGTGTGAGGTCCAGCTGAAGAAGAAGTTGTCCCCACTAATTGGGTGGCTAATACCGTCACACAGCAAAAAATGAAAATGATGACATCACGGAACATCCCATTCCTGCTTCATCGTTAGATCTGAAGACGTCGTGGGGAGGCAGCCCTGTGATGGTTGGACCACTTTAGACTTAGTAAAGCAGGATAAGTATACAAATGTAAAAAAATACAATTTTAATAAATATTGTAACTTAGTGCTCCTTAATGCATCTGAATTGGATGGTATGGAGGTGGGCATACCTTCAGATGTGATCCTAAGAAAACCCTCATCAAATGTCCAGGCAACCATCACAGCAGCCTTTTGTGATGATCGGGAACCAGGAGATCATTCCTGCCAGAGGGAGAACGAATGGGAGGAAGTCCAGGCAAAGAACAGTAGTAGAAAATAGCTTCTGCTAGAGTCAGAGACTGACTTACCTAGCCAATGCTTGCAACATGTAAGCCTCCTTATCTGGCGTGTTTTGTTTGTTTGTTTGTTGTTTAACCTCAAACTCAGCAATATTCCAGTTATATGACGGCCGTCTGTAAATGAACCAGACAATCCAGTGACTGATATCATGAACATTGATCTACGCAATTGGGATAAAATGACATCCATCAACCAAGTCAGCAAGCCTGACCACCCGATCCCGAAGTCGCCTTTCACAACAAGAATAGTCGGCTCTGGACTGCTGGAGAAGCTAATGGTGTCTGGGGTTGGAGACCTGCAGGGCAACCACCACATGACCAAAACTGTGGATACCTTCGACGCCTTCCAAAGCCATGTCCCTCAGGCAATGGCTTGCAAAGAAAGTGTTGGATCTCCAGAAGCATCCTTCCATGATGAAGATGCAGTTACTGTTGAGAGCCATCATAGAAGTGACCGCTAGGATCTTGTGAGGGTTGTAGGCCCTGGGAGGACCAACACCAGTGGCCTCATAGGCCTGGATGACTGCACGTAACTACAAGGATAATGTGTTATGACTGACTTCTCCTGTGGATGTCCTGGAGACGAGGATGGAAAGCTGTTCCCAGGAACCACGTTGAGTCTTAGATCGGCAAATGAAACCCTCGGTGCACAACTTGGCACAGAAGGAGTTCCACCTCATCTTCAGCACCCACAATCGAGAAGTCTTAAGCACCCACAATCGAGAAGTCTTAAGCACCCACAATCGAGAAGTCTTCAGCACCCACAATCGAGAAGTCTTCTGCACCCACAATCGAGAAGTCTTCAGCACCCACAATCGAGAAGTCTTCAGCACCCACAATCGAGAAGTCTTCAGCACCCACAATCGAGAAGAGTGGTGGGATGAAGACCTGGGATGAAGGAGTTGATTCTTGGCTAAAGTCCAGGGACAGCCCAAGGTGAACGTGCCCTACACTCAAATCAGACCTGGGTGAGGAAATAACGTCTTCTTGTTGAGGTTAAAGAAAGAAGATGCTGAGTAGGCACAAATGGAAAGCCACACAGAAACCTGAAAATGTTCAGACACCATCAGTAGGTCTGAACTTGGCCTTCTGATCTTCAAGTCTGTTGGAGTGCAGCAAAGCTTGGAGCTCCGAATATCATGGTCTTCTTATGATCCTCCAGAACTGCCAACACCGAGTTAATGGCCACCAGGTAGGTAGTAATGGTGCTGCCCTGCAGGTACTCAGAACGGAGATCAAGCATAAATCTACAATTAAGAAGAAGCCATTGTCATAAATAGCACAAAGAGAAATTACAGTAATTTTGAACCTATTATGAAACACGAAGGTTAAAGGGTAAAATAACACTTACTTTTCCAAACGGGGAACTTTAGATAAGAAAATATGAAAGAAAATACCAAGCTTTAAAAAAGAACAAAGAGACTCGAGAGTGTGACCACGTGGGAAATACAAATGGCTAATTGGAACAATAACGCATATGATTTTACAGTGACTTGTGGCCACCATCACGTGCAAAATATTTATGCGACAGTAAAAATATGTGAAAACACAAGCCAAAGAATGATAAAATTCACAATAAACTCTGAATAAAGCAACAATCAAAAGGATGCCAGTATAAAAGCTGGACACTTTATTATACAGGACTTGTCAGTCTGGATGACAAACAGTTATGTGGTTCTCCGTGACGTCATCACTTATGTGGTCATGTGGGCGCTATGTGATGGGATTAGCCACACAACTATGGGGAACAGATTCTTCTTCAGTTGGACCTCGCACAGCTTCATCTCACACAGCAAATGCATTAAAGAGTAATGCAGGAAAAGTTAAAATATTGTATATTCTTTTGTAGTGTTCAATAGATGGTGTACATGCATTTATTCAGTTAGGCACAATAATGGTCTAATTCATTGTGATAGCGAATGATTGATGCAGTTGACAGATATCACCAAACAAAATGACACTATATATTATCTGTTCCTGGCAATGAACTCACCTGAGTATGAGAAGCCTGCAAGTTTAGTCCGCTCCCAGACTGGGGCCCAATTTCCCCACATGGCATGCATAGCAGGAAACGTCACACCCTGGAACATATCACATAGCAGGAAACGTCACACCCTGGAACAGATCGCATAGCAGGAAACGTCACACCATGGAACATATCACATAGCAGGAAACGTCCCACCCTAGAACATATCACATAGCAGGAAACGTCACACCCTGGAACAGATCACATAGCAGGAAACGTCACACCATGGAACAGATCGCATAGCAGGAAACATCACACCCTGGAACAGATCGCATAGCAGGAAACATCACACCCTGGAACAGATCGCATAGCAGGAAACATCACACCCTGGAACATATCACATAGTAGGAAACGTCACACCCTGGAACAGATCACATAGTGGGAAACGTCACACCCTGGAACAGATCACATAGCAGGAAACGTCACACCCTGGAACAGATCACATAGCAGGAAACGTCACACCCTGGAACAGATCACATAGCAGGAAACGTCACACCCTGGAACAGATCACATAGCAGGAAACGTCACACCCTGGCACATATCACATAGCAGGAAACGTCACACCCTAGAACAGATAGCATAGCAGGAAACGTCACACCCTGGAACATATCACATAGCAGGAAACGTCACACCCTGGAACAGATCACATAGCAGGAAACGTCACACCCTGGAACAGATCACATAGCAGGAAACGTCCCACCCTAGAACATATCACATAGCAGGAAACGTCACACCCTGGAACAGATCACATAGCAGGAAACGTCACACCCTGGAACATATCACATAGCAGGAAACATCACACCCTGGAACAGATCACATAGCAGGAAACGTCACACCCTGGAACAGATCACATAGCAGGAAACGTCACACCCTGGAACAGATCGCATAGCAGGAAACGTCACACCATGGAACATATCACATAGCAGGAAACGTCCCACCCTAGAACATATCACATAGCAGGAAACGTCACACCCTGGAACATATCACATAGCAGGAAACGTCACACCCTGGAACAGATCACATAGCAGGAAACGTCACACCCTGGAACAGATAGCACAGCAAGAAACATCACACCCTGGAACAGATCACATAGCAGGAAACGTCACACCCTGGAACAGATCACATAGCAGGAAACGTCACACCCTGGAACAGATCGCATAGCAGGAAACGTCACACCCTGGAACATATCACATAGCAGGAAACATCACACCCTGGAACATATCACATAGCAGGAAACGTTTCTGCATCTCTGCACAGCAAATTCCATCGCCATACATGACTGGACTATCTGTGCCCCCATTTGATAAAGGAGGGTAGAGATTGCACAAAGCTTCCTTGTTTTTTTAACTTTGTGTACAGATTGTTTTCCGAAGGTGGTCGAAATAACAATTAATATAAACTTTAAAAAGACTTGATCTCTTTAGAACTATTGTTGGTTGGGTGAAGCAAAGAAATTTTTATTAAATTTGTTAACTTGGAAGAAAAATATCACGATTCAGCAAATGTTTATTTCACATGTGTTAAATGTTGACAGAGTGAATTTGTAACCCAATCAAAATCAAAATGACTTAAATCTTTCAAAAACAAGAACGAAGAAAACGTCGATCAGTGAAAAAGGAAGTGACTGAATTACCTCCCCTATGCCCTCCAGGATTCTGAGAGCGTAGAAAGCATAGAGGTGCCACCGAGCTGCTAGCGGTGTGAACAGTGTGAGGACTGATGTGCACAGAATTCCAAATCCAAAGATACGCTTGGCGCCATATCTCTCTGCCAGGAATCCACCCGGCACCTGCGTCGTAACGTAACCATAGAAGAAGGCACCGAGGATGAGGCCTTGTGTCTGTTCATCCCAGTTGAACTCTCCACTCTACAAAGAGAACTCAGAGAACTGAACACAATTATTTGCATTGGCTATCCACATTGAGTTTTCGAGGCTAGATATTCTATTTCATAATTTACAAGTGTTATAGTGACATATCATTGGTGGAAGGGGTACCGGTGGCCCAGTCATCTAAGCCGCCGCGATTCGCTGTTCAGAGTTGCGATCCCCGGGCACGCCAGAAACCTATGATTGTGGGTTTGAATCCCGGTTCGCCCGATTATGTTTCTAGGTTTGTCAGCACCATACCCGTGCTCGTGGGTTTCACTGAAGTGGTAAGCATCTGAGACATGCATCACTTCGGGCTTTCCTCCCACATTAAGCTGACACGCCGTGATATAACTGGAATACTGTTAAAAGCGACGTTAAACATAACTCACTCACTCACTCTAACTTGATGAGAGAATTTCTATCTAATCTGTCTGTCCGTATGCAAGAGTAGTTCTATCAAAACAATACCATGGTATTTAGTAAACAGCAAAAGGCACCACTTCAGGATCTGTTTGATATATCTGCCAAGTTTCGTTGAAAGATCTTGATTGTGTTTTTAGTTGTGCTCCGGACATGAAATCCATCCCACCTTTAGCTCCCCAAGTCCAAATTGTTTCCATGGAAATAAGAAAGATAAAAATGCCAAAAATCAATAAACAACAAAAGGCACCACTTCAGGATCTGTTTGATATATCTGCCAATTTTTGCTGAAAAATATTGAACAGGTTTTAAGTTACACTCTGGAAACAAAATGATTATGGACGGATGTTATCAGGCAGCATTACTGCATATGTTCATGGACATTCACAAGCACAATTGTATTTAGTAAATGAAAAGCACCTAAAAAAATGATGTTTAGTCAAATCAAAGTGTAATTCAAGGTCGTTTCAAGTCACTTTGGTTATTTTCAAGACCTTTTCAAGACAGATACCAATTTAAATATTCATGTATGTGGAATTTAAGGAATCATATATTCAACCAAGAAATTTATTTCTATTAAAAAAAGGATGACAAAAATATCTTTAACAAAAAATGGTTACTTTTATTTTCAGCATTTTATTCTCAGCTCTCTGTTGATACATGCTATGTTTGAGTCTGAACGTTTGTTGCAGATTTTTTAGTTTGAAATGTGACAATGTCAGTTTCAAAACCTTTAAATTTTAAAAAGTGTATATATTGTGTAATTCTATGCAGTCCGAAATATGTCTTGACGGAATACTGTATTACTCTACAACTCTGGGAACAATTAAAAAAACCAAAAAAAAACTATTTTGGCCACAAACCCAACACTAGAATGTCTCTGTTGTCAAATTCATGCAATAATTTTTATATGGATGCTGTAACATGTTTTATGTTTTGGTTTGTCAAAGGAAGACTCATAACTTAACAAACAACATGTTGATTGTTCCAGTGTGTCTTTACTTCTCTGAGCTTATACCATAAGACAAGAGTTACTTCCCTTGTACCGAATATAACAGTTATGTGCACTTATCATAATAACGCCACAATCGCGATGTTATAATGTGGAATATACACTGAGTTGCATTCGTGACTAGTGGGCACACATATGCCTTTCATTGGACAACTGTGATGAAATACAAGAACAATACAAGTTGGCAATCTCACCTTGACTGGTGTGCAGAATTTGGAATAAAATCCATATTCTTAACAGGCATCATTTTTCTTATTACTTTTCCTTGAAATACACAACCAAAATCGACAGTTTAACAAACACTTATGCAAGACATGTAAATAAATGCATTTCAGTCATGTTACCCTCCAACTCTGACCCTTGAAGATTCCGGGGTAGAATAGGTCTTCAGCAACCCATGCTTTCCATAAAAAGTGACTATGCTTGTCGTAAAAGGCGACTAACGGGATCGGGTGGTCAGACTCGCTTACTTGGTTGATGCATGTCATCGATCCCAACTGCGTGGATCGATGCTCATGATATCAATGACTGGATTGTCTGGTCCAGACTCGATTATTTACAGACCGCCGTCATATAGCTGGAATATTGCTGAGTGTGGCGTTAAACAACAAACCAAACCAAACCAACCAACTCTGTACCTACGTTCTGTGAAGGACTTGATGTGTTGTATAGTGGTCTGCATTGGGAGGTGGAGTCATTATTGTGTGTGCTGGAGGATGTGTTCGCCATGGCAACCATTGCCATACTGAGGTTGACGCGGAGACAGTAGACGTTGAAGAATCCCATGAAGGCCATGAGAGCCAGGAAATGTCTCGCCTGAATCCACTGACATGACGCTGTTGACCAACAATGCAATCATGGTTATTTGTGAGCATGCAGAAAACAAAACTCGATATTCAACTTCTTTTACACAAAAGTGTATGAATTATTTCCCAAGTTCACTGGCCAGCAGCGCATGTAACAAAACAGTTGCAAGTCCTCATCATATTTTACTAGCCAAAACACTTCCGATGAACTCAAAAAGACTAAATACGGACAACAGACTTTCACATCAAATGATGCCTTAACTGACTTGATGATTCGTAGAAATAAGTATGTATTGGCTAAAATGTTTAACAAGACAGTCAGGCCAGCTTACGGAAATGTCACAAGCCCAATTTAAACAGGATAAAAATCAGTGGCATTTGGCTAGCGGCAGGCAGCTATTTTGAACACTGTTTCACACTTCCTGGATATGTTATATTAGCCATGGTGGCTCACTTGGATACGTAGTCAACAATTCAACATAGACAGCTACTGAGCAAAAGAAGCTGTCAGTGTTGATATTAAAGTATTTCCTCCATAAATACCCAGGAAAAAGTAACATTCTTTTGGTATATTTTAGAGCAGAATTTTGATAATTTTACCACAGAATTTGTCTGATACAGATAAGCTCACTTGACTTCTGAACAGTCAGATGACTAAACATTTATAATAATGAAAATATTGATATGCAGGGATTTATCTAGACCTATTCAGAGGCAGCTTTTAGGTCCCAAGTCTGCAGGAAATGTCAAGTCAAGGGCAATTAGTTTAGAATTCTAAATAAATCCCAGTATGGGTAATACATTCTAAGTGAGTTTAGAAATTATTTTCCAGTTAGGGATAGACACAATAATAAAGAGATATGATTTAAATAAATACAAATGATCTTAGACTGGTAAAATATTACAACAAATAAATACCATCTTCTCTCTGTTTCGATTCTGTACCATCATTCCGGATCAGCGGTCGGCATTCTTCACTTTCAGACTCGGAATGTGATAGAGTACGAGACATGTTTTCATTTACGTACAAATACAATGATTGGAATGATTTACCAATACGATCTACTGTCAGAATGTCGTTATCTATCGGAATTTAAGCACCTGGTAACGATTCACAAGTCTGGAATGTTTTTTTTTCAGTTTGGTATTAATTCTAGTTGGGCAGTGCCAGACACTTGTCACATTGTCCGTGTCAGGTCAAACACAGATCTATACTGTCCACTGTTTCAGTCAGGACAAAGCTGTCATTCACACAGGTTGCTGGTTAATTAGCGTCACATGCGATCAATCCATAGCGGCACAAGTGGCAGCCTTAAGAGAAGAATTACTGATTTAAAAAAAAAGTTAACCCATGATTTCACAGTTCTAAAAGGAGTCAAACTACACCGAGAAGACTGTAAAGCTAGCACACGACATCCCTTATCCTGTCACAATGTTGATATTGATTCAATGGCACGTGATTCTTGAAACGGCGCTGCTAAGGAGTTTGAACTACGGCCGCCTTTATGAGTAAGCTGGTTGAATGCGCATGTCACTGTTAGGAGCTTCTAAATCATTGCTCGACACTTACGCGATTACGGGGATATCCAAATTCGATCTAATCTGGTTTCCCGTATTCTTTGCGCAAATTGAGACATAGAGACAGAGCCCAGCTTTCTCCTGTCTTCTACTCGTGTGATATCCTACAAGTGAGTTTTGTTTTGTATCCTGTCACGTGTATACCGATGATAACAGAACTGTCAAAGTTCAACTCCATTCACTGTCAGCTTTACAGTAAAACAAACCACGGCATAGAAGTGTGATCATTCGGTTGTTATCAAACATTCAAGGTTGTAGACATGAAACTGATAACTTTATGAAGTGCAAACTTGAGTGGAACTCGGACGTCTTATCAAAACAACTGTCTTCCAAGTTGCCAACATTACAACGATATATTAATAAAAGACGCCGTGGCCTCTTGGAACTGGAACAGCATAGAAATGAGCCACCCAGAAGAAAAACAACCTCTTGTTCGCCGAGGACATAAGGAAGGTACATGATTTTATTCCTTATTATGTGGTTCGCAGGGGAAGACTAAACTAAACTAAACTAAACTAAACATGAACTTACCTTGCAATCAACTAAACGTGAAATCCCCTTGTAATCAACTAAACGTGAAATCCCCTTGTTATCAACTAAAAGTGAAATACCCTTGTAATTAACTAAACGTGAAATCCCCTTGTAATCAACTAAATGTGAAATCCCCTTGTAATCAACTAAACGTGAAATCCCCTTGTAATCAACTTAACGTGAAATCCCCTTGTAATCAACTAAAAGTGAAATACCCTTGTAATCATCTTAACGTGAAATCCCCTTGTAATCAACTAAACGTGAAATACCCTTGTAATCAACTCAACGTGAAATCCCCTTCTAAACCTATCATCACTTAAAAATTGGTTCTTGTCACACCAGCTTGATAACGTGTAAGAATCTACATCGAAACATTGCTAAATGCAATAAACCAGAGTTGTTATCCATAAAATTGTTTGTTTCCTTAAATGAGACAAAATTATTGATATGATAATTTTGAAAAGAATTATTTTTATAAATGTAGAAGAATTCCTGTATTCATTCAAGCACTCGGAATAAAGGAGTTCTGAAAGGTTTTATAAGCCAATAGTATACCGTATTCAACATAATAAGCGCCCCGCTCTAATAAGCGCCCACAGCGATATTTGCTATTATATTGGCTTGTGAACAATCCCAATTAGCACCGCTTCCGATTGATCAATGTACACAAGACTTATTTATTCGCGTAGAATACGCATTTGTGTGTTATATGCACCCTAAGTTATGGGCAATTAAATTCTTGAAAAATATATCTGTCATATATAAACATTTCAGGCTGTCAGCCTACACCACAAAATGTATCCCTAACTCTGTTTTTTTCACCAAAATAATATTCTAATAAGAGCCCCCTATTTCTAAATTTGAGAGCGCCCTGGGCGCTTATTACGTCAAATATGGTAACTATATTGATTTTATGATGCAAATTATGTTAGTAACAGAAGGTCATGTTGGAAAGTAATAAGTCAGACATATATGATGCACACTGATTGTGGACTGATTGTATCAAAATAGTGGTTTTTTAAGACTACGCCTTTCCTTAAGTGGTACACAGCCTGTTTCGTAATATAGACTCTCACATTATGAAAACTTTGTAAGTACAATCACTATCTTTGCTGCTTCTACTTGTAATAATTCAAGACAAGTTTCATTAAAGGTTGTGCAGTTATCCCAGACTTCTGACAAGTGTTCTAATATTGATCCAGTAAAAGTATGGATTAAATTCTTGATGGTGTTGTCTTCACTTTTTGATGGGCCATTTGTGTGCCCAGTCATTAGGTGCAGTAAGATCTTCATTAAGACTGAGATGTACATCATCAGAGGAGATTCCTATACTTGTGTCATCATCAAACAGTTTAGTAATCATGCTGGTAATAATATAAATATTATCTGACATGTCTGAGATTTCGTTAACATGGTTAATATAAACTAAAAATAACAATGGGTCAATATTTATCTTTGTGGCATTCCAGCTCTGATAAGCATATCTGATGATGTCCCTTGACAGGAACCTTGTCTCTAGGGCTGGGACGAGTCCAAATTTACTACCTGGGTACCCGACCCCCGATTACCCGACCCTACCCGGGTACCCACTGTAGGTCTCAAGAGTTGGGAACACAATGTCTAATTTGGAATAGTTTAACCGTAGCCCTGGCAAAAACTGCTTAGAAACATGTATGAAACGAGAGACCATATAATTGATATATGGTCTCTTATGAAACGATCAAATCATGCGTACAATGAATTTGACTGAAGCTTTATCTAAAGTTACAAGTCAAAAGGAATGTGTGCATCATCAGAAAAAAAGAGAACATTAGCGACTTGTAGTGTAACCACTGAACTATAGTGAGTTTTTGTCATTAAACGATATATCACGTGACTAACCATGGGTCCAGGTAGTACTATGGGTACCTGGGTCCTACTCAGGACCCACCCGACCCGAGTACCCGGGTTACCCGTCCCAGCCCTACTTGTCTCCTTTCTGTTAAATGGATTCTGAACCAAGATAACAATTTTCCATTTACAGCATATTGGTTCAACGTATGTAATTTATCTCTGTGTCAGACTTATTCATGTATTGATAACACAAGATGAACTATTGATACATATGTACAAACAGGATAAAAAAATGTTTTTTATGATATCATAAAATAATTATTTTAATTATAAAATATTTATATCTTACATTCCATTTTTTTATTATATGAATAAATGAATTTATAATATCAATGAATGTATTTTGAAACATAACATATAATGCAATTTATAGCATTGTATAATATCAAAATTACGATTTGTGATATCCAAAAATCAGAAGTATATTTTAAGAGGGATGTCACGATACAACTTTCCCCTATTACGATACATATCGTGGTATATAGTTCAAGATATGACATGTATTGTAATTCTTACTTTTGAGCAATTTTGCATGAACTTTTGTATGCAATAAGGCATAAACCAGTTGTCAATACCAGTTTGAAAAAGACTAGAACAGAATCTAAGTCATTTAACTAAGTCCATTGTACAATGTAGATGTAGCAATAATTAATAATGATAAAATTGTTTATTAGAATGTAGAAGGATCCATTTTACCAACAAAGTCATTCCACTGTTGTGTTATATGTTTTATGTGTGAAACGATACACGATTAAGATATGAATAGATACAGGATTAAATTATGCATTGATATAGGCCAGTATGTATCGTATATCGTACTGTCTGTGAATATTATCGTTGCATAAATCATTTGTGAGAATATGATGAATTTTGGATATCTATAAATTGAATTAACTTTTAACACATTAACTGATCTCATGACTGTGCAGATTAGGAGCATTATATTAGAAGAATGTTTATTAAAGCAAAATGTCCTAAATCTAATACACACACAAGCAGAAAGAAATACAGTCAAGTCTTGTTAATCCGACACTCGTTAATCCGACAATTGGCTTTATCCAACACTTATGATGGGGGTGGAGTCTACTATCGCCTACAGTGCACAAGTTTTGCCTTTGCCACTCATACTGAAGGTAATGGGAGCTCATTAGTGACGGCCACTGGTGCATAACATTGTTCTGATAATGCTGTAGGCAAAATGCACTGTAGGCGATAGTAGACCTAACCTCTGTCAATTCACAAATTATATGTTAACCCAGATATATATCTGTACGTAAAAGAACTGAGTGGTAAACCAACAATTAACCAAAGAATGGTATTCAATCAACAATTGTATCACACAATTTACTAGGTTTACAAATCAATACAAATTACTGCACATCAATTACAGTGTCAGTATATAATAAAGTGGTAGTACAATATTTGATGGCAGTATAAAATACGAAATATGATGGCATTGGTGATAGCAAAAAGTTCAGTGATAATGATATTCACCCATCCACAAAAGTGGTCAAGCTTCCGAGATAGGCATGTGCTGGGAATACGGGGAGCTAAGTGATCTTCACACGAAAGCTGGTCCTGATGTAAGATCAGATGAAATGTGAGATGACAGGCAGGTACGCGCCCGCTCCATTTAAATAGTCTAACGAGCTTCCAGCACTTGCCATACAGTGCTAGACCAGTCCAGTGTGACTAGAACATCACTGAATTTTCCACGTTTCTATTACGCTACAGATAATTCAAGCATCTAAATATGATAACTTCCTAACCACTGACAACCAATCATCGTCCAAATGCAATGCAATGAGCTTCTTCTGAATATCAACAGAAACAATGTAACACAGGTTCAATTATTGTTTAACTGTAAATTTCACTGCCATGTAACACTTTAAAGTTAAATGTGTGAGAGACAGCAATATTGGTAGTAGCGTATTTAAAATGATATGTACCAAGAAGAAAATTATTAATAATTCAATTTATTTATATCAATAAATACATTTTGAATTCGTGATATCTGAAAACGATTCAGTGATATCACAAAATTGAAATTGTTTTCATCAATAAACATAAGAAAGAAATACATCTAGATAGTAGAACAGTGACACATATTAAGCTTCCTCCAATGTCATCATTTATCACTATTGTTAGTTGTTTTCATCAATTTTAGCTTGTTAATCTATGTGTATGTGTTATGTTATAACAACAGTGTACTGATCACTTGCTGATAGAGGGGTGGTCGGGTAGCCTAGTGGTTAAAGCGTTTGCTTGTCACGCCAAAGACCTGGGTTCGATTCCCGACATGGGTACAATGTGTGAAGCCCATTTCTGGTGTCCCCCGCCGTGATATTGCTGGAATATTGCTAAAAGCGGCGTAAAACTATACTCACTCACTCACTCACTTGCTGATACTGTAGATTAAATGAAATGTGACGTATCACTGGTGATGGTAAGGACTTGTTAGGTAACAGTTTAACAATGGTAAGGTTTGGGGCATATCCTGTTGTACTATTTCCATGAAAGAATATCTCTGTCATTTCACTGCATTCTACAAAACATAAAGCGTTAATAATGAGATAAATATACCACTCGCATGTGCCTGTGCACATGATGTACATGGTGCACACAAAATTGTCCTGTCAGGTTAGATAACAGCTTGCACATTCTCTGTGACAGTGTACACACATATATAGAGCATTTATCACAGGTGTTTGTTAAAATGGGAAATATCCACCGAGTTAGTTGGAATTTGTCAAGAATTGATGAGGCAGATACCAATTATTAAAGTTGTTCTTATTTACAAGCAAATACAAACGGTATATGGTAGCAGGGCTTGATTTAACTTATAATATAAAACTTGCACCAGTGCAACCTATTATTGAAGACTGCAACCTACTATTTATGAAGGTACTATTAATGTCTACATGCACCATGTTACAAATATTCAAACTTGTGTCTGGCTGAGCCTTACTTTTCCACACAACAACTTGGTTTACTCTGGTGCAACTGGGTTTTTATTATATCAACATACACCTGTTGCAAGTTAAATGAAGCTTCTTAAATCAAGTCCTGTGTAGATTTTGTGTCGAGATACGCAATGTAATGGCAATGTGAAGCAAAATAAATAACCCAACAACATGTTTTTGGAAAATCTTTTTTTGGAAAAAATGTTCCTGGAAATATATTTGATAAATATTTTTGAAATATTGTTCTGTTGTTAATGAAAACACCAATTGACATGCACCAGTGCCAAAAAGTACAGTTTCTGGTTATTTCAGTTGCATGCGTATGTCACTGATATAGCGACATGCATGTGTGTGGGTGTGGGTGTGGGTGCCGGTGTGGGCGTGTGTGTGTGTGGGCATGTGTGTGTGTGTGTGTGTGCGTGCGTGCGTGCATGCATGCATGCATTCGTGTGTGCGTGCGTGCGTGCGTGCGTGTGTGTGTTAGAGGAGGGGGGTGTTGGATGGTAGGTGTGTGTGTGGGTGTCTGTGTGTGGGTGTCTGCTTCTACTAGTCCGGACTAATGTCGAGTTTATGGTGCTAGCCCACTGAGACACCATACCAGTATAATGACTGCGAGTCAAACAGTCCTTGTTTTAACCCCTTAACATCTTTGGTATGAAGCGTCCAGGGATTGAACCCCTGACCTTTAGCTCACTGGGAAGATGCTATACCACTGGACCACGGAGGTGGCCGCATTGTGCTAGAAAGGAAAGATCATTTAATCTTATCTCACTGTTATCTCAACAGTTTTGAAAGAATCAACATGCATTAACATGATTGAGGTAAAACATTACTGTGTCTCATATTTTATCTCAACACTTACACTACTCCTTCTCACTCCAGCAATGACTTTGCCTGAACTGTGAGAATAGCATTTGTACCCAGAAAATGACACCAACCATATGGCTCTGTATGGGGGACTTGTATTTCATTGATAACAGGACCAATGAGGATCGAAAAAGCTTTAATACATAGTTTTACACTACATGTATTACCTTGAATGCAATGTTACCTTACCTCCTAATTTGAGGGGGGCATGGGTGGCCCAGTCGTCTAAGGCGCCGCGATTCGCTGTGCAGAGTTGCATTCCTTGGACACGCCAGAAACCTATGATTGTGGGTCCGAATCCCTTTTCGCCCCGATTATGTTTCTAGGTTTGTCAGCACCATACCCGTGCTCGTGGGTTTCACCGAAGTGGTTAACGTCTAAGACCTGCATCACTTCAGTGACAGTCGGAATGTGATTTCTAATGATCATGCATGCAGCCCCGAAAACTTTAAAACAGAGTATTCTGAACGATAGTTACGGGCTAAACGACTGAATCTATACAATCTAGACCATATATTAGCCATTTGAGAATGTTCTTTTGTTCAGGTTTCAAATTTTTAAGCGAGAATTTGTCAAAATATGTTTCGAAGCATAGTCACCAATAGGAAATTAGCACGAGAAAGCAGCCTTCTGATAAGCTAATGTCAGTAATTCCATTGGTCGGTCAGAGTTCGTGAAAGGTCGGTCTGATGTGGGATGTCCTCAGATCTTTGTTTTGCGGTAGCGAGAACTAAGATCTGATTTTAATGAGATTGAAAGCTGACATAAGTTGTGAACATGGTAATCAAACACATCAGAAGACACAAAGTACTCAATAAGTCAAACACCCTGAACCCTCTTAACCCCAGCGAGGTGATGCCGCAATTTGAGTTAGCCATTTCTTAAACATTTTAGAAGCATGCGTTTACTTTTTTGTTTCTAGTACCATGCCAGTTCATCCAAGCACGACATGTTCTGGCTCTCTGGGCCTTCCTGGGATTCTTTGTTGTCTATTGTCTCCGTGTCAACCTGAGTGTGGCGCTGGTTGCCATGGTGAACAGTACCCATGCTAAAAGCGATGTCAACGACAGCACGGAATGTCACGCTCCTGGAGGCTTCAGCAATACCACTGTTCACACTGTGAGTGAGATAATAATATATACTGAACCTGACCACCAGATTTATTTTATCTCCTCATACGACCACCATAGGTTGTTGGGGACCTATTTTAACCTGGAATCCCCACAGGACAGGGTTGGTTGAGAGGAAATACTCCATTACTTCACTATTTCTTCTGAACTTCAGGCACATGGGATATTAAGTACCACATAGGGAGTCTAGGTCACCAAATATATCAGCAGTAACCTATGCTTGTGATAAGGACCGAGTGTGAGATTGTTGGAAGGTGTAACCTGGCTTCTTGCGTGTCATAATACCCGAGAGTTGAAACACACCTCCTTCTATGAACCACTGGTTTGAATCACTGGCAACACCTGCACAGCTTCAATATTGCTTACAGCTGTGAGTAACACAATGTTTTGTTTTTTCTTCAGTAAAGAATGCCATCTCAGTCGCGTCTTGATGAGGTTTTGTTTTGAAAATCCCCTTCACATTCTGTGCTGGACACTGCTAATACTTTTTTGAAAATGTCCTGTTGGCAAATTTGAAAATGTCAGATTTGCACTATTTCAAATAGCACATTTTGCAGTTACAATAGCACAAGTCCAGAGCACAAACAGGTTTCGAGGTCCCTGCAAGAGACATGCTGTCTGTTTCAGACAGGAGAGTTTGACTGGGATGAGCAGACTCAAGGACTGATCCTGGGCTCTTTCTTTTACGGCTACATCACCACACAGGTGAGAAATATGTGTCTCTACATCACCACACAGGTGAGAAATATGTGTGTCTATACATCACCACACAGGTGAGAAATATGTGTGTCTATACATCATCACACAGGTGAGATATGTGTCTGTACATCACCACTCAGGTGAGATATGTGTCTGTACATCACTACACAGGTGAGATATGTGTCTATACATCACCACTCAGGTGAGATATGTGTCTATACATCACCACACAGGTGAGATATGTGTGTCTATACATCACCACACAGGTGAGATATGTGTCTATACATCACCACACAGATGAGATATGTGTCTCTACATCACCACTCAGGTGAGATATGTGTCTATACATCACCACACAGGTGAGATATGTGTGTCTATATCACCACACAGGTGAGATATGTGTGTCTATACATCACCACACAGGTGAGATATGTGTCTCTACATCATCACACAGGTGAGATATGTGTCTATACATCACCACACAGGTGAGATATGTGTGTCTATACATCACCACACAGGTGAGATATGTGTCTCTACATCACCACACAGGTGAGATATGTGTGTCTATACATCACCACACAGGTGAGATATGTGTCTCTACATCACCACACAGGTGAGATATGTGTCTATACATCACCACATAGGTGAGATATGTGTCTATACATCACCACACAGGTGAGATATGTGTCTATACATTAAGGGTGAAACGATACACAGATATTCCGATGCATCGCGATACTTGACCCACGATACGATATACGATAAACGTGGGCCCATTTATCGATACGCCACGATACGGAACGCAAATCTCATGTACATGGTTACCTCGGTATTGTGCCTTTCAATAAACCGCTAACTTGGTTATAGCGCACGCTAATTTTTTAATAAGCTCAGGTTTTACACCGACAGATGTTTTTCCCCATCTCATAAAACATTATCAGCTGATCACCGCAAGCACATAACACCAAAAATACCAGTCAGCAAATCCGAACTGAAGTACGCAATTCAATACCATTATTATACTATCTTGTTATTAAAACGTGTTCATTGTATATCTGGACTTGTGTTTGTAATATATTTTATTGATTTAATTCAAAATTTCATTTAATATTGTTTTCATTAAGTTATGTGAAATCGTGTGTGAAGAGATACAGCAACCACGTTCAGATTGCCGCTTTTGAGGCATTGAAACGAACTTTAGTTGCCCGAGAATGGATACATATATTAAAAATGCCATACTTTGACTCATTAAAAGTCATATTTGTGGCAATTTGGCTAATATATGTCAACATAACGTTATCGCAATCGAAATACATGTAGCACGGGAAGTCCCTAGGGTGACTGGTCAAATTGTTCCATACGTAAAAATATCCTGCAACAGCAATCACCAGTACCAAAATGCTACACTTGTGGTGCTTATAATTATAAATATATAATTATATAGTAAAAGCTGCAACTAAGGTAACACAATATTGGAATAAATTATTCCTGATAAAACAATAATTTCAGATACAATTTCTTCGACCATTGCATCAACATTCTTTGAAGTTGTATCACTGGTGGAGTACATTAATTATTTTCTGGTGTTTGGACTTTGAATTGTTTTGTAGGAAAGTTGAACAACTTCAGTAGTCTTGTTATTATAAAATAATTTTGACTGTTCCAAAATCATGAAAGGTTCAATCTTTACATGCTTTAAGTCTTGTTTTTTTTATCATTGTGTATCGAGATACGTATCGTATCGTGACCTTCCTGTATCGTTGCAGCCCTACTATACATCACCACACAGGTGAGATATGTGTCTATACATCACCACACAGGTGAGATATGTGTCTCTACATCACCACACAGGTGAGATATGTGTGTCTATACATCACCACACAGGTGAGTGAGTGAGTGAGTATGGTTTTATGCCGCAATATTCCAGCAATATCACGGCGGGGGACACCAGAAATGGGCTTCACACATTGTACCCATGTCGGGAATCGAAACCCGGGTCTTCGGCGTGACGAGCGAACGCTTTAACCACAAGGCTACCCGACCGCCCCACCACACAGGTGAGATTTGTGTCTATACATCAACACACAGGTGAGATATGTGTCTCTACATCACCACACAGGTGAGATATATGTGTCTATACATCACCACACAGGTGAGATATGTGTGTCTATACATCACCACACAGGTGAGATATGTGTCTCTACATCACCACACAAATGAGATATGTGTCTATTCATCACCACACAGGTGAGAAATATGTGTCTGTACATCACCACACAGGTGAGATATGTGTCTATACATCACCACACAGGTGAGATATGTGTCTCTACATCACCACACAGGTGAGATATGTGTGTCTCTACATCACCACACAGGTGAGATATGTGTGTCTATACATCACCACACAGGTGAGATATGTGTGTCTATATACCACTCAGGTGAGATATGTGTCTATACATCACCACACAGGTGAGATATGTGTGTCTATACATCACAACACAGGTGAGATATGTGTGTCTATACATCACCACACAGGTGAGATATGTGTCTATACATCACCACACAGGTGAGATATGTGTCTATGCATCACCACACAGGTGAGATATGTGTCTCTACATCACCACACAGATGAGATATGTGTCTATAAATCACCACACAGTTGAGATATGTGTCTATACATCACCACACAGGTGAGATGTGTATATACATCACCACACAGGTGAGAAATGTGTTTATCATCACCACACAGGTGAGAAATGTGTTTATCATCACCACACAGGTGTAATGTTTCAGTCATGAAATGGCCTGTGTTGTTATCACAACCATATTGCATAAAATACATTAAGAAAATCGATGTCATTTGAGGTGTCGCATAAATATGGCAAAGTCTTTATGATTCAATGCAGGTGCCAGGCGGTTATCTAGCTGAGAGGTTTGGTGCCAAGAAGTTGTATGGCTTCGGAATCCTTTGTACCTCCATACTTACTCTTCTGACACCAGTGGCGGCCAGACTGGGGGGGCTGCCTGTCTTCATAGCTGTGCGAGTCCTGGAGGGGATAGGAGAGGTGAGTTCATGACAAGGAGATAGGGGAGGGGAGTTCATGACAAAGGGATAGGAGAGGTGAGTTCATGACAAAGGGATAGGAGAGGTGAGTTCATGACAAAGGGATAGGAGAGGTGAGTTCATGACAAAGGGATAGGCAGGTGAGTTCATGACAAAGGGATAGGAGAGGTGAGTTCATGACAAAGGGATAGGAGAGGTGAGTTCATGACAAAGGGATAGGAGAGTTGAGTTCATGACAAAGGGATAGGAGAGGTGAGTTCATGACAAAGGGATAGGCAGGTGAGTTCATGACAAAGGGATAGGAGAGGTGAGTTCATGACAAGGGGATAGGAGAGGTGAGTTCATGACAAAGGGATGGGAGAGGTGAGTTGATGACAAAGGGATAGGAGAGGTGAGTTCATGACAAAGTGATAGGAGAGGTGAGTTCATGACAAAGGGATGGGAGAGGTGAGTTCATGACAAAGGGATAGGAGAGGTGAGTTCACAAGGGGATAGGGGAGAGCAGCTGATCATGATGGACTATGAGAGACTGGAGAGATCTGTCATCACTAACCAACCTGGCTATTAGATGTTAGGTTTCTGTTATTAATCTCTTTCTGTTAATCAGCGTCAACTGAGAACTGTGTCTGCTTGACTATTGCCCTTCTGTCCGCACTGAACACCTCCATGGTCTAGTTGATAGAGCGTCTGTCTAGAGAGAGCAAGATCGGTGGTTTGATCCCTGTCCGCTTCATACTTTAAAAGATGGTACTTGTTGTTACCCAGCCTGGCACACTACATTACGGGGATAAACACAAGAACTGGTTGGCTCAGAGTCAGTATACTGTGTCTATTACTACACATACACACACAAGGACACACACACACACACACATATTACTACAGAAGAGTAAGAATTGTGAACATAATGTTATTCCCCATTTCCCCACCTCTGTCTTCATGGTGTCCTGTTGCAGGGGGTGACCTTCCCATCTATGCACGCCATGTGGGGGAACTGGGCTCCCATCTTGGAGAGGAGCAAGCTTGCAGGATTTTCCTATGCTGGTATTGGAACCCTTGTCAGACATGTTGCATGATAGATTATTATACTGAAATGAAATCTTTACTGATGAAGCTAACCCATGACGATCTGGGTTAGGATAGGTCTTCAGCAACCCATGCTTGCCATAAAAGGTGACTACACTTGTCGTAAGAGGCGACTAAAGGGAGGGGTGGTCAGGCTTGCTGACTTGGTTGATTTGTGTCATCGTATCCCAATTGTGTAGATCGATGCTCATGATTGTCAATCACTGGACTGTCTGGTCCAGACCCGATTATTTAAAGACAGCTGTCATATAGCTGGAATACTGCTGAGGGTGGTGTTAAGCAAAAAAACAAACAAACAAAAACTAATAAAGCTAGGCAGGGTAGCCTATTGGTTATAGTGTTCAGTCGACAATTCACTTGAGAAGATAAGTCAGTATATCAGCTGTCAAGCTATATTGTATACAAAAGAATATGTTCAGGATAGTCTTGAATAGTCTTCATTGAAGCAATCTTCATGTAATGACTGTAATATTTACTATATAATCTTGCAGGATATAACTTGTCCTCTGTTAAGGCATGGATTATATCTGTCATTGATCAGTTATGACCTTCATTTATGTAAATGTTCTAATAGGGAATAATTTAATTCATATTTTGCTAGACATGATAGAGTGTTACACAAACAATACACTAAGCTGTTTTGTTAAGAATGTAATGAATGTCTAACATTATCTTCAATGATCAAACAACTGCAAATAAAAAAATACAATCTAATTATTCTTTCCCAAAAAGAATGAAAGAGATGCTTGAGTGAGTATGGTTTTACACCCCTTTTAACAATAACCCCACAATTTCATGGTGGGGGACACGGGAAATGGGCTTCACACATTGTATCCATGTTGGGAATCGAACGCTTTAACCACTTGGCTACCCGACCGCCCCTAGATTGGGGGACTCACCAGTGACCAGAAATGAGAACTAGGTTGCAAAGGTGTCCTTGCTAATTGTGTGGCATTGTACCTAGCGGCATGGATCACTGTCTGTGCTGACAACCTGTGGATGGCCTGGCCAAGACAATATTGTTTGCTGGTCGCTGGATATAGCTGCTGTTGGGAACACTGGCTTAAAACAACATTCACTCATCCCCTTTGTGTGTGATTGTTTGACAGGGGCACAGATGGGAGTGGTGTTCTCCATGCCGGTCTCTGGCTTGCTGTGTGCGTCAACATTCCTTGGAGGCTGGCCGTCTGTCTTCTATGTCTTTGGTAGGTTGAATATTTGTTTGAGCTATCCCTTGTGTTATTGAACAATGCACAGTCTAAAAATCTTCTTTTTTTTTTGTTATTATTATTTATATTACTATTATCATTGTTGTTGTTGTGTGGGTCTTCAACTCGTTGGGTTTTTGCTGACTTCCATCTAGGGTTGCTGTAAAAATTGCCACAGTAAGGTGTGCCTTCAGCAGGTATTTGGGATGTCATGGTTGAATGGCTATATTTACTGGTATTTGGTATATATTATATATATTTAAATGACTTCCTTAATATGCCTTACATCATTAGTTACAAATTTGGTGTAAATTAATGCTCTCATGAACTTTCAAATTATGTGTTGTCGGTTATTTGTCAATAGAATTCTCAAGACGTTTGGTGAATTGGCCACAATACATGTCATCCTTATACTGGGTGTTTTGCCATGTTTACTGATGATATCTAAGAGCCAAAACTACTGGATGATTGCGTGTCACTGTATCATGACAGCAGAGATCATTGCTCAGGCTTTCCTGGTCCAGCAATATTCCAGCTATATGACGGTTGTATGTAAAAAATCAAGTCTGGAAAAGACAATACAGTGATTGACATCATGAGCATCGATCTACACAATTGGGATACATTGACATGCATCAACCAAGTCAGTGAGCCCGAAAACCCGATCTCGTTTGTGTGTCATGTGCCTGTGTGTGTCTCTGTGTGTCTCTGTGTGCCTGTGTGTGTCATGTGCCTGTGTGTGTCTCTGTGTGCCTGTGTGTGTCATGTGCCTGTGTGTGTCTCTGTGTGCCTGTGTGTGTCATGTGCCTGTGTGTGTCTCTGTGTGCCTGTGTGCCTGTGTGAGTCATGTGCCTGTGTGTGTCTCTGTGTGTCATGTGCCTGTGTGTGTCTCTGTGTGCCTGTGTGTGTCATGTGCCTGTGTGTGTCTCTGTGTTCCTGTGTGTGTCATGTGCCTGTGTGTGTCTCTGTGTGCCTGTGTGCCTGTGTGTGTCATGTGCCTGTGTGTGTCATGTGCCTGTGTGTGTCTCTGTGTGTCATGTGCCTGTGTGTGTCTCTGTGTGCCTGTGTGTGTCATGTGCCTGTGTGTGTTTCTGTGTGCCTGTGTGTGTCATGTGCCTGTGTGTGTCTCTGTGTGCCTATGTGTGTCATGTGCCTGTGTGTGTCTCTGTGTGCCTGTGTGTGTCATGTGCCTGTGTGTGTCTCTGTGTTCCTGTGTGTGTCATGTGCCTGTGTGTGTCTCTGTGTGCCTGTGTGCCTGTGTATGTCATGTGCCTGTGTGTGTCTGTGTGCCTGTGTGTGTCATGTGCCTGTGTGTGTCTCTGTGTGCCTGTGTGTGTCATGTGCCTGTGTGTGTCTCTGTGTGTCTTTCTAAGTGTTGTTATCACACTTCAGGGGTGATGGGCTGTGTATGGTTCATCATGTGGATGCTCTTGGTGCATGAAACTCCTGCTGACCATCCTCGAATAACCAGAGAAGAGAGGGAGTACATTGAAAGCTCTGTGGGCAAGAAAACGGTAGGTGCCAGATACAATTAAACCCTATCAATCCTTATGATATATATATACCCACAGAAATCATAACAAATTCACTGACAAACTCCAAACCTGTTAACAGGAGACAGGGTGATATGCCCTAAAACAGGGTGGTGTATCCACCATTTAGTTGATACAGGTGAGGCAACGGTGGTGCATTGAAGGCACCAGATGATTTATTTTTGTTTGTTTGTTTGTTGTTTAACGCCGCTCTCGGCACTATTCCAGCTATATGACGACAGTCTGTAAAATAATCAAGTCTGGACCAGACAATCCAGTAATTGACATCATGAGCATCGATCTACTCAATTAGATATTGGAATCAATGACATGCATCAACCAAGTAAGTTAGCCTGACCACCCGATCCCCTTAGTCTTACGACAAGCATAGTCACCTTTTACGGCAAGCATAGGTTGCTGAAGACCTATTTTACCCCGGAATCTTCACGGGTCACCAGATGATTTACAACATCCAAGGAGATGTTGTTTCAAAAGTTGGGGTCAGATGTTGTGCTTCCTCAACTAGTTGCATACGGTTCTGCCACTCATTAGTCTGAACCCAGGAATTGTCCCAACTGTTAATGTGGGAGTTTGGTATCAATTCCATAGATGGACCAACTGAATATGGTTGTCTTGTTGACCTGACATCACATGGGAATGATTCAAATGTATTGCACTTTGTTTTGTGCCAGTCCTGTTTGCAGTGCTGCTTAGATGTTGATTTTTACCAATCTGTGGCATTGTGTAAGCATTATTTACAGTTAAACTAAAGTGTTTCTATGATCACCTAATAGCTAAACAAGCATGGTATGCTGTCCACGTAAAAAAACCAAGTATGTGAGTATCATGCTCCCAACAAACATGCAAACATTCAAAATTTGAACCGTGCATGAACATGCATGTGCAAATTGTGAATTACAACCTTAAAGGACCTTAACCTTAAATGCCATTCAAAGAAACCTTAAGGGAGATGTCTTCATTAATATGTATTGAAAGATGCATTATTTTATGTTGAATACATTTATTTTTATTGAACTTTATATGAAACTTAGTTACTTTTTCCGTTAGTATATATATATATACCGTATTCGACGTAATAAGCACCCAGGGCCCTCTCAAAATTAGAAATAGGGGGCTCTTATCAGAATATTATTTTGGTGAAAAAAACAGAGTTGAAAAATTGTAAATTTCTTGGTTTATGCTGACAGCCTGAAATGTTTACATATGACAGATATATTTTTCCAGAATTTAATTGCCCATAATTGAGGGTGCATATAACACACAAGTGCGCATTATACACGAATAAATAAGTCTTGTGTACATTGATCAATCGGAAGGGGTTCTAACTGGGATTGTGCACTAGTCAATATCTTAGCAAATATCGCCGTGGGCGCTTATTAGAGCGGGGCGCTTATTACATTGAATACGATATATATATTATGTTTAATTTGTTAAATAAGGTATTCTTTCTAAAACCATTGTCAAAATAGAAATTATAGTTAAAATATGTTTCTTTAACATGATCTATGTAGGTGAAAAAATAAATTGTAAAAAATAAAATAACTTTGTATTTTTTTTTATTACTGAAATGACATTTATCATTTTATAGACAAATACATTTTTTGACAAAGAAATATAGGAAAGGTGCTGTATGTGGGGCTGTAGGAAATCCCAGGTGCAATGTTGTGTGTCTGTAGGGAAGGTGCTGTGAGGAACGCTGTGTGAGGAACGCTGTGTGAGGAACGCTGTGTGAGGAATCTGTTCATGTACATTGCAGCATCTGAAGACACCCTGGAGGAAGATCTTCACCTCTGGGGCATTGTGGGGGATTGTTGGCGGTCATGTGGCAACCAACTGGGGCCAGTATACATTCCTCACCTGCCTCCCGACGTTCATGAAGAGAATCCTCAAGTTTGATATCCAGTCTGTAAGTCGGAATGTAGTGAATGACCTATGGAGTTCCGGAGCTGATATCTCTGGAAGTCCACATTTTTCAATATTTCTCCAAAAGATGACTATAGGTAATATAAAGACGATCCTTCTCGCAACTCAGAACTATGGGTTATCTGTTTTGAGTGAATGAATTTTGTAAGTTTAGAGCCTTGTTGAGAAATAATTGAAAATTAATGTGTGTTTTCTGATCTCAGGGCAGGTTATCTAGTTTTAGGAAACATGTCACAAGATATCATTTGTGACATCCAAACAATGGATGACATCTTCAATATTTGTGACAATGCATTCATGTGACCTCTTCACACACACCGAAAACAGTTGGTACAAACAAGCCAATCAGCATGAAGCGAAGCTTATTGTACTCAGTGAAAATTACCAAAAATAATTTAACCTGACAACAAACAAACCCCTAATGGAGAACTGAAAGTGAAGAGTTTGAAGAACTATCACCATTTTTGGCTGTGCAGAGTTGCGAGTAGATGCACGATACCTTAACTTGTGGATGTCTCTTCGGGAGTAACTCTCCACTCTCTCTAATCGATGTGAGGATTGTGAGAATATGCGTGAAATACCAAGCCAAACCCACCTGTTCATAAAAGGACTTGTCCGACATTAAAGGGAATCATCATTATTAAAATTTTGGAAAATATTTTTTTAACCAACCTCCTTAAATGGGATGTAATGATGTTGATATGTCATTAAGAAATAAATAATGAGTGGAAGTTGTTTATCATACAATAAACACTGCAGGGAGAATAAACAATGTGGAGTCATTTGATTCTTATACAAGATAAGAACACAAGCCCATTTTATGAACAGGTGGGTTTGGTGTCGGTATTTCCCGCATATACTCACACTCCTCACGTCGATTACCTGTACCTTCTCTCCCAATACCGATTGTCATAGCTCTCCTACTTTTGGATGCGATCATGCGACCACTCTGTTTATTTGCATTGTCCTGGTAAATCTATTGGGAACAACTCACTAGATACTTCCCTTTAAAAAATAACGTCCAATATACAACGTCATCAAGTCATGAGCGCATATTCGAATCTCCAGAAATGACGTACGTCATGATAGAACAATGTTCATTGTGAAATAAACCACACTTCATTCTTCACTGTTCTTTGCTATTTATCGTATCGCTATCTTCTATTTGCATGTTTATACAACAGGCATTGAAACGGTGTATCACAGCAACTTAGTAAGTAACATAAGGTGGCCACCCCTAAAGAAAATGAAACAAGCCTTGCAAGGTTGAGCTCTACTCTGCACATCCCATCAGTCACACTGCCCATTGTGACCCAGAAAATATGACCTCACAGTCAGCTGTAAATAAGTTTCAAATTTTAAGCTCCCTAAAACTTGAAACACACTCTTCTAGTCGATTTCTCCGTGTTTTCAGGCCAAAATGTATTGCCACACATACTTTGAGCATTATGAATACCACAAATCTGCATATTTGTCACATACTATTATTTGAAAATGCCTACCGACAATGACTGAGAAAGAACTACTTTTCGATAAATATTAGCTTCTGTGGTAATGCAGCCGTCGGATCAGCTGTTTAAATCAGATGTTGCTATTGTGATTTGATACCTCTGATTGACCAATCGGAATGAAGTAATTTCCAAATTCATGGTCAAATGTTCTTTCCTTCTGTCAGGATGGTTTGCTGTCTGCTGTGCCATATGCAGCCCTGTGGTCTGTGCAAGTTCTGATTGGGTTTGTTGCCGACTATCTCCGATCCCATGGTTATCTTACAACTGTTGCCACCCGCAAACTCATGAACTCATTAGGTAAGACATCTTACTTTCAGTAAGGGGTGGGATTTTTTAGCATACGTTTGTGGGGCACACACATTTTTTCAAACACCCAGCTTTTCAATAATTTGGGGGGATGGGATAAATCCAGAGGACAGCAAATATTATTTTGGTCATTGCATGTACATTGTATAATTGTTTGATTACGCTTAGTAGATTTCAGACCGCCATGGTCTAGTGGTAGAGTGTCCGCCCGGAGAGCAGAAGGTTCGAGGTTCAGTCCCCGGCTGCGTCATACCAAATGACGTTAAAAGATGGTACTTGTTGTTACCCTGGCGGGCGCTCGGCATTAAGCAGCTAAAACAAGGACTGGTCGGCTCGGAGTCAGTATACTGTGTCTGAGTGGGGTGTCCATGTTAAACTGAGGCATGGTATCTCAGTGAGCTAGCACTAAAAATCAGTCCGGACTAGTACAAGCAGCCACACAAACACACACACGTACATGCACGTCGCTATATAAGTGCAATAACCTTGGACGCGACGTTAAACCCCATTTCACCTCACCTCACCTCACCTCACCTCACCTCACCTAGTAGATTTCAATTGTAAATGTAGGTATTGGATGTCTGACATGTGGAAACATCTGGGACTTTGGGGTCGATCTGTGAGATACAGATACAGATACTGAACCTTTTTTCATACATTCTGTGAATTCCTATTTTTGAATGCCTTCAGGACTGATGCTCCCTGCTGGCATGGTGATCGGCGTCAGCTACGTGGGCTGTAACCACGTGTGGGCAGTTACGCTGTTGACCTTGGCCTTGGGAACCAGTGGGATCACAATGGGGGGATACATGATCAACCATCTGGACATTGCGCCCAAGTTCTCTGGTATCTTGACATCTTCAGTGTGTCTGAATATAAACTCTTGTTCAATCCAACCAGATAATGCAGTGTCTGATATTGTGAGCAGCGGTCCACAAAATCTCAGGGCACAATGACATGCAATCAACCAAGTCCCGAGTCTGACCACCAGATCCATTAAGTCGCCTCTTAACGACAAGCATGGGTTGCTGGCGACTAATTCTAACCTGGCATCCCAACAGACAGAAACTTTTGAGTAGGCTGTGATAAATGACATCACAAGAAATAAAAATGTAAAACCTATTGTCAGATATTAGTGTTGTCTCAATCATTGCATCAGTATTCAGAAGACTCCGTCCGTGGGGTTTCCAGGTTAGGATTTGTCACTATCAACCCATGCTGTTAGTAAGAGGATATTTAATGGATCACCTCATCAAGGTCGACGTATAGTTGATAGCATGAATCATTGTTCATAATATCAATGACTGGATTGTCTGATGGCTTATTTACAGGCTACTGGACCGCCTCAGGGGTCTAGTGATAGAGTGTCCGCCCTGAGAGCGGAAGGTCCGGGGTTTGATCTCCAGCCGCGTCATACCAAAAGACCTTAAAAGAGGGTACTTGTTGTTACCCTGTCTGGCGCTGGGCATGAAGGGGCTAAAACAAGGACTGGTTGGCTCGGCGTCAGTATACTGTGTCTGAGTGGGGTATTCATGTTAAACTGCGTCATGGTATCTCAGTGGGCTGGCACTATAAATCGGCATCAGTCCAGACTTGTACAAGCAGCCACACACACACACACACACGTGTGCATGCACATCGCTATATAAGTGCAATAATCTTGGACGCGACATTAAACCCCATTTCACCTCATCTACAGGCTACTGTCATATAGCTAGAATATTGCTGAAGAAACTGTATACATGGCCTGTGACACCTTAGTTTGAGTTGGAACCCTAAGCTGTGCAGGGGTTTAGAGTTTGTTTGTTTGAAGCCTAGATCCTGGCTTGTCAACCCCACACCTGTGCTGGGTGGGATTAAAGGGAAATACTTATGTAGCAGGGCGTGGAGTCATCCCACAGATGACATCCTTACCTTGTCAGCTTACTGACTGGATTAACCTCTTTGGTCATGTGGACAAGGCGTCCAACCTCAGATCAGAAGGTCCGTGGTTCGAATCCCATCACGGGACTAGGAAATTTTATGGCCACTACATTGGCTGAGCACGTTCATATTGAATTAGAGCCAAATAAGCCTCAGTACCCTACTATGCGGCCCGGGACGTGCCTTCTGTTGACAGGGGAGTATGTAGCAGGGCGTGGAGTCGTCCCACAGATGACATCCTTACCTTGTCAGCTTGCTGACGGGGTTAACCTCTTTGGTCATGTGGACAAGGCGTCCAACCTCAGATCAGAAGGTCCGTAGTTCGAATCCCATCACGAGACTCGGAAATTTTATGGCTGCTACACTTATATTGTAGTAAACATCAAACAAACAAATATGTTGCTATAATATGTATAATGATCAATGAATTTAATTTCATTATTAACTTATTTGTTCAACACTCTACCATTCTTGGAACTTGTGACGGATGTAGTAACCGATGTTGCTATGGTTACAGGAGTGTTGCTGGGTATAACCAATGGGATTGCTACGATTCCCGGCTTCCTGGGCCCCCAAGTGGTTGGCATCATCACCAACAATAATGTAAGTACACCTGCGATGTGTCTACACTGATCTGTTTCAGGGCGCATACTGTATCATTACCCAAAATTGAATTTTCTATTTGGTAATTTCTCAGTGAGAAAATATCCCTTTCCAGTAGTGTGATTATCACAGTAATATGTGTACATGACGTGTTTGATTGACTGAGACGTTAGCAGAGTTATCACTACTTTTCATTCATAAAACTACAACCAGTCATGCACTCATTATACCATGACAGTTTAACGCAGTGACATGAAACTTAGTCGTGTTGAGATCAGATACATATTTATTCTTGAATTTAAATTAGATATAAATCACAAATATTGTCAACACATTCCAAGATAATTTCGCTCATCTCCTTCCAAATCAAAAGAAACATGTTGAATTAGACAATGTATATCTGATTGTGCAAAGTTTTTTATCATGTTCGACAAGTTCATGCTTGGCATTTTCATATGCATTTAAATTAGGCTATGTCATACAACAAGCATGTCATTCGTCAAATACAGGATACAAAGAAATCTCACTGCTACAACAGATCTACGGTTTTCGTCAATGTTTTCCAATGTAAACTTTAGTGAAATAAAATTTCAAATAATAGAATAGTCAAAATATTGTTACATCACATAATCCAAAATGAAACGATGAACTTCGAGTGTTATTTCCACCATACTTACTTGCCAATATTCCTCTAAAAACATATCGGATGTCACAATCAACCGTAGGGCTGTCCATCAGGTCACTTTCATTTCAACGAATTTCACTTAGACTGAGAATGGCGGTAGTTCTTCTTTCCGGGGCAGATCTTGGACACAGCACAATATTTTTTCACCAAACTTGGCACATAGATAGGTCTAGTGGTAAACTGGTGCCTTTTGATATTTGGGGATTTTTGACATTTTCGAGTAGCCATAGCAGTGACTTTGACTTAGACTGAAAATGAGTATAGTGTTTGTTTCAGGATGGGGATATGAGTATTTCATGCTTGTTTGTTATTGTTCATCCTCAAGTGTGTGGTTATTGTATGGCCCAACAGAATCATACACACTTCTGTATACCTACAATCACATTATTTCTCATCAGGAACCATCTTCCCCGGGCGAGCATGTCCACTAGCCTGTATCAAAGCCTAGTTTCTACATGACTTTGATAAAAAGGCTGGTGGACACTCTTGACCCTGGAAGATGATGGGGAGCATTACGAAACGTAAGTGAGAATGTGTGCGTGCATATGATATATTCCACAAGGATGGACACAGTTACTGAACACCAACACGATTGGTAAGGGATGACCTAGTAGAATGTATTGGTGGAATGGGTAGAAATAAAAATAACCCTCTTGACACTCAGATTTACAGATTAGTATGACCATCATTATAATTACAGTTTCAATCATGAGATGTGCATTTTTTAGTGACATTTAATGGATCAGCGGAGAGAACAAAAGCTGTATCTCACCGAGTTATTTGTGGTCTGTACTTCTGTACTGACAGTGAAAACAATTCATTAATGAAACAGACTCTTTGTAGTTTGTGTCAACTACTAGGATATAAGTGAGTGAGTGAGTTGGGTTTAACGCCGCTTTTAACAGTATTCCAGTTATATCACGGCATGTCAGCTTAATGTGGGAGGAAAGCCCAAAGTGATGCAGGTCTCAGATGTTTACCACTTCGGTGAAACCCACGAGCACGGGTATGGTGTTGACAAACCTAGAAACATAATTGTGACGAACCGGGATTCGAACCCACAATCATAGGTTTCTGGCGTGTCCAAGGGACGCAACTCTGCACAGCGAATCGCGGCGCCTTATACGACTGGGCCACCTGTGCCCCCTACTAGGAATAAAAGTGTCATGTCAGATAAATGGCAAACTGAATAAGTAGATACTTTAGGTTCAGTCCCTTGAGATTTGCCACTTATTGTTTGTCAACTGTATTTTCAGACCATGTATGAACTCTACACTGGCCACTGCAGAATTTAGTTTCAAATACACCAGTATCTTAAATGAAGTATATCATATTTATCCTCCGGCATTGAATGTGTGGGAATATGGTCAATGGTCAATTTACAGATTTTTGGCATTTTAATTTTTCTCAATTTCCATGGAAACAATTTGTATCGAGTCTCAAAAGGGGGTGGATTTTTGTTTGAAATCGGGCTTATATTAAAAGAAAAAGGGACAATCGGAAATGTAATCTACTGATTTAATTCAGTTTTGTTTGTGAGCTGTGAAATACTTGTCATACATTGTGCACTTGCCCACAGGAGACGATAGCAGGGTGGAGAATTGTGTTCTTCATCACGGCAGGCGTCTATGTGGTCGGGACAGTCATCTTCATCGTCTTTGCTCGTGGAGAGGAACAGTCCTGGGCCAAAGTGAAACCTGAGGAGGACGATGTCTTCGAGAAATCCGAGTCTTCCATACAGGCAACTGTCCAGAATGCTCCTTATGATCAGGAGGTCCTTATACCTCCACCTACTAAGAGCTCTTAGTGATATTGTGACACTGAGTTGGTTGTAAATGTATTAAATAGTGCAATACATGTCATATTCATACACCATACCGACCATGTGGATTCCTGCTTAGAACAGGTCCCCAGCAACCTATGCTGGTTGTAAGATGGAACCAAATGGATTGGGTGGTCAGACTCGGTTGAATGCATATCATTGTAGCCATTGTGTGGATTGTGGCTCACAAAATCAATCACTGCTTTTTTATCCGCCTGGCATATAGTCTACGCCTCGTCTGTCTGTCCATAATCATTTCGTTTTATGCGCGTAACTCGAAAACCAAGTTTTTATACCTACTCTTGTATATGGACATACAGATTAGATAGAAATTCTCACATCTAACTGGACGCTTGTCTCGTCCAGACTGGATTATTTACAAGCCGCCGCATCACCAACTTCTTGAAGATGTCATACAAGCAGTATTCAGTACTGACATGGAAGTGGCATGTTCAGTGTCAAACAAGTCAGTGAGCCTGACCACCCGACCCAAGCAGTAGAGTGCTTGGTACCTGTTGTAACCCGGGTCTCAGTGGGGTTGGTATCCTTTTCTGGAGTCTCACACATATCAGTGTGTGTGTTTGTGTGCTTGTGCATGTTGTTGATTACATGGGATGGTTAATGAGGTGTGTCTGGTCTGTATTGTGGTGGCACATGGTCCTGTGGACAGCGCACTGGTCACAAATCAGGTGAAGTTAGCAACAAAGGTCATGGGCGACCAGATTTGGCACCTCGCCTCCTGAGAGTTTAGGGGATCTGGTACCTGGTAGGATGTGACTCTTAACTTTCAAGCACCTCAAAGGCAGTTTGATTTGTATACTCCCCAGGGAGTAGAAAATGAAAAAGGGGTGCACACTAATCCATTGATCAGGGTAATAATGTAGCACAATCACATTATTTTCTGAGGGTAAGTTGTATAACTCTGTCCTGTTGTGCTGGAGATTTTAAAATGTAACAGTGAGCATAACTTTGATGAACTGCTTTGATGTGTTTACTTGTCTGATAGTAACTTGATTAGATGTTGTCATATTGGATAAAGTACATTCGAAAATGACCCAAGAAGATCCGGGTTAGAATAGGTCTTCAGCAACCCATGCTTGTTGTAAGAGGCGACTAATGGGATTGGGTGGTCAGCCTCACTGACTTGGTTGATGCGTGTCATCTTATCACAATTGCATGGATCGATGCTCATGATGTCAATCACTGGATTGTCTGGTCCAGACTCTACTATATGCAGACCGCCGTCATATAGCTGGAGTACTGCTGAGGCTGGCGTTAAACAACAAACATTCCAAAATACCACATTCCTTTACTGAAACCAAAATGGTTGTTGATTTACAGGGAAGTTAAAACTGGCTGTCAGCTAAACAGATATTCACCAGATTATTTTGTGTCTGTGTCTGTATTTACATCATAAAGGTGACAGAACATATATACTGCCACAAGCCAGTCTGTGAATGAAAGAGGTGTAAAATGCTTGAGATGAATTCATCTACCAAAGTAGTGAGGTCAGTAGGACCAGTGCATGTATTGATTAGGACTGGGAAGAACAAGTCCAAATTTACTATCCGGGTACCAAGCACCCTTATTACCCTACCCTATCCAGGTATCCGCTGTAGGTCTCAAGAGATGGGTAGAAAATGTCCGATATAGGACAAGTATGATATCACATGACTAACCACAAATCCAGGTAGTCCTGTGGGTACCCAGGTCCTACTCAGTTACCTGTCCCAGTCCTAGTATCACCGCTGTGATGTGTGTTCCTGCACGTCTGTATCAACACCCCAGTGTGAACTGTACACTGAACCAGTCCAGGCGATGCAAGTTATTAAGCATCAATTTATTCAATATGTCAGAAAAGATTTTGACAGGTCCGATCTGGGACATGCTTATTGTTGTGATCTGATGAAAGATTGTGATGTGTTGTTATTGTATTGAAAATTGCAAGAAATTCCATGGCATTTGATTGGCTGAGCAAGCAATTTATTTTGTTTTTATGTTTCCATTAATCAAGAAAACAATTTTTCAATTCCCATTTATGGGCTGCTATTTCCTGATTGGCTGAAAGTATAATGGGCAGGGCTTGGGTTGCTGATGTCACAGATTCATTTCCGGTTTTTTTTCTGTTTGAATGAGTGAATAAGCAGTCTGTGAAGCTTTTACCTGGGTATTATTGATATATTTATAAAAATTGACCTCAATGTTTTTGTGCTTATTTACACAGCATGCACGTTTTTTATGTGTACACCTCCATTAACGCTAAAAACATACATACACTATGTAATGCTTATGGTATAACGATGTACAGGTATGTTTCATCAATGCCATCTTGCCAGAATCTGTGCCAATACGTGTATTTATTTATGTGGGTATTCTCCAATAAACGTGTGTCAACTACTGGAAATGTAAGTACCATAACATAATACTCAATAAACATTACGCTCCATTAGAGTTGAGTTTTTGTTTACAAAAAGTTGCATATTTAGCCCAAAGTTCAGTGAGTTTTAACTGTACAGTATTATCAAGGTTTAACTGAACAGTGCCAGTGAGTTTTGACTGAACAGTATCAGTGAGTTTTGACTGAACCGTATCAGTGAGTTTTGACTGAACAGTATCAGTGAGTTTTGACTGAACAGTATCAGTGAGTTTTAACTAAACAGTATCAGTGAGTTTTGACTGAACAGTATCAGTGAGTTTTGACTGAACAGTATGAATAAGTTTTAACTAAACAGTGTCAGTGAGTTTTAAATGAACAGTGTCAGTGAGTTTTGACTGAACAGTATCAGTGAGTTTTGACTGAACAGTATCAGTGAGTTTTAACTGAACAGTATCAGTGAGTTTTGACTGAACAGTATCAGTGAGTTTTAACTAAACAGTGTCAGTGAGTTTTAAATGAACAGTGTCAGTGAGTTTTGACTGTACAGTATCAGTGAGTTTTAACTAAACAGTGTCAGTGAGTTTTAAATGAACAGTATCAGTGAGTTTTAAATGAACAGTATCAATAAGTTTTAACTAAACAGTGTCAGTGAGTTTTAAATGAACAGTATCAGTGAGTTTTGACTGAACAGTATCAGTGAGTTTTGACTGAACAGTATCAATAAGTTTTAACTAAACAGTGTCAGTGAGTTTTAAATGAACAGTATCAGTGAGTTTTGACTGAACAGTATCAGTGAGTTTTGACTGAACAGTATCAATAAGTTTTAACTAAACAGTGTCAGTGAGTTTTGACTGAACAGTGTCAGTGAGTTTTAAATGAACAGTATCAGTGAGTTTTGACTGAACAGTATCAGTGAGTTTTAACTGAACAGTATCAGTGAGTTTTGACTGAACAGTATCAGTGAGTTTTAACTGAACAGTATCAGTGAGTTTTGACTGAACAGTATCAATAAGTTTTAACTAAACAGTGTCAGTGAGTTTTAAATGAACAGTATCAGTGAGTTTTAAATGAACAGTATCAGTGAGTTTTAAATGAACAGTATCAGTGAGTTTTGACTGAACAGTATCAATAAGTTTTAACTAAACAGTGTCAGTGAGTTTTAAATGAACAGTATCAGTGAGTTTTGACTGAACAGTATCAGTGAGTTTTAACTGAACAGTTTTTTCAGGACACATCAGCTTATGTGAGAAAAGGCCAAGATGACCTTTACCAATTTCCTGAAAGCCATGAGCATCATTCTGACAAACCAAGACTCATCATCCAAGAACTGGAACCCTTGATGAGTAGGACCTTGGGCATTGCATTCACGATATTCACTTTCATGAACAATCAGCGATGAACACAGCTTCCAACTTGCATACATGAAATTTGTTGAATTGTTTGTTATTTAACCCCACACTTAGTGATATTCCAGCAATATGGTGTCTGCATGTAAATAACAGAGTCTTGGGCAGACAATTCAGTGATTGATATATGCAATGATGCATGCTGTTTGGGTACAATGACAAGCTATCAAACAATACTTTGTAACCAGACTCACCACCCAAACGAACAGCATACCTGTAGGTTGCCTCAAACGACCAGCATACCTGTATGTTGCCTCAAATGACCAGCATACCTGTAGGTTGCCTCAAACGACCAGCATACCTGTAGGTTGCCTCAAACGACCAGCATACCTTTAGGTTGCCTCAAACGACCAGCATACCTGTAGGTTGCCTCAAACGAACAGCCTACCTGTAGGTTGCCTCAAACGAACAGCATACCTGTAGGTTGCCTCAAACGAACAGCATACCTGTAGGTTGCATCAAACGACCAGCATACCTGTAGGTTGCCTCAAACAACCTGCATACCTGTAGGTTGCCTCAAATGACCAGCATACCTGTAGGTTGCCTCAAACAGCCTGCATACCTGTAGGTTGCCTCAAGCGACCAGCCTACCTCTACGTTGCCTCAAATGACCAGCATACCTGCAGGTTGCCTCAAACAACCTGCATACCTGTAGGTTGCTGGGAAACTTCCAACCCATAGTCCTGAAAGTGAGATGTCAACCATGACATGTCAACAAGGTCGTTTCAGAGTGGCATGTTAGTCATCCATGAGTGGCCAAAAACTACAGCTGTTTCACCGAGCTGAGGTTAACTTGTGTTATGTCATGTGACTAACATTGACTTTGAAAAAGCGTGCAGCTTTCTGGGGTTTAAGGGATTTATTCTCCCTCTCAGAAATCCATGTGCAGCCTGTCTTGTTCATGGTGGGGTATAAGGGATTTATTCTCCCTCTCAGAAATCCATGTGCAGCCTGTCTTGTTCATGGTGGGGCATAAGAGATTTATTCTCCCTCCCAGAAATCCATGTGCAAGTTGTTTTGTTCATGTTGAGGTATAAGGGATTTATTCTCCAGCGATTTTTTTTATTCCCCTCCAAGGTGGGATACATGGTATTTTATCAAGATCACATGAACCAATCAGATATCATTCTGACGTCGAGGTATCATAAACAATTCCATTCAAGTCATTATTATTACCCGTGTCCTGTGAGTTCAGTGGAATCGTATTATTTAACACTCACATGATTTTAATGTAAATTCATCCATATTACATCAGTTACTGGTTGATCTTATAATTAGAAAGCTTATATGCTTGATAATTTTATGTCATGCTGCATTATTTTCAATACTGGTAGTCAAGTTGTACCGAAATTCCACTGAAGCTATCAGGCAATTAATATTAGTCGACTAAAAGGTTGACTTATCATGCGTACAGGAACATGAAAATTATGACAGTCAGTCATATTTGAATAACTTAATGATCATCATAAAATGTATATTTAGACATACATCATTTGACAAAATCTTCATTATTGTTTAGTTTGTTTATCACTGTTTGTGACAATATATATTTCACAGTGTTAATTGTTTAACAATGTAAACAGACTTTAACAGATAGGAAGGAAGGAGATTTTGTGTGGATGTTTGTAAAATTTAGTGAAGTTCTACCCTCACACTCTTCAAACATGGTATGGAACTACTTGTACATAAGGCTTAAAAAATGAAAGAATTGGTTCTCAGGCAACGGCTTTTGAAAAGATAGTGTGGATGGGCAGTATTTTTGTGTATTTTTTGTTGTTCAAATTAGAATGTAACCAAATAAACAGTTGTGTAACCAAATAAACAGATGTGTACAATCAATCTGGGAAAGAGCCTCCCTACATAAATGTATTCCTTGATGGGCAAAATACAGGATTACAGAATTTGACTACCGTTGGACTTAAATTTTTTATGGATTTTTTGTTCTTTTTTGAAAATGGAAATAAAACCAAAACATGCGGCAAACTTTATGACGAATGTGGGCGGTGTCTGATAACCAAGACTATTGTTTGTTTTAGCCTAGCCAGATATGTAATTTCAGAATTGTGAATGATCATGGGAAAATTCTGTCTACTGAGCTATCTGTATTGCTTTTGTGGTTAAAAGGTTAAAACACAACCTGGGTCAGTTCATGTGATTCATATCTTTTTCATTATTTGAAAGGCAGTGTCCTTCAGACATTGTGTGTATGTGAAACACAAGTAAATGTACATTTCACACTGTAGGGTGTCATGTGACATGACATCACATGCACTGATGTAGGTCACTGCTACAGTGAGTGAGAGTGAGTGAGTGAGTGAGTGGTTTTATGCCCCTTTTAGTAATATTCCAGCAATATCACGGCAGCGGACACCAGAAATGGGCTTCACATATTGTACCCATGTCGGGAATCGAACCCGGGTCTTCGGCATGACGAGCGAACGTTTTAACCACAAGGCTACCCACCCCGTCACTTCTACAGGCACAGATAACTTCCATATACATGTACTGATTTTTCAGTTATCATCAACAGTTTTATGGGCAACAGGTGCTTGCTTCACACTATTCATAGTGATTGAGACAAAACATTTTACTTAACGTCTTCTAAATTGCAAAACACAACGCAATGACCAAAGTTTAGCGTATCCTTTTTCTATGAATTAATGACACTACATGCACAATGTAAGTAGTTTGGAAGTTTCCATCATCGCCATATAATGAGGAGGTGACAGTGACCATGAAAGAATTTTTTCTGCCGTATGGCTTGTATATACATACATGAATAAAATAAAATTCAACAAAACTGGTAACTGATTGCAACACTACTGCTTTGCTCATTTTTAAACTTTATTTCATTCCATATGACGTTATCAAATAAAAACAGATAAAACTCTCCGTTCATATTGGTATTGACCTTTCATCTGAAGATCCGTATTCAATCAATTAAATCGTTGAAAGGATGTTTCAACGACCTTATGCGATATTTATTTATCTGCAAAGTTACTTAGCAAAACATTTCAGATATGTCATCTGTTTCTGTCTTTGTTAGATTATGGTTCCATCTTCCTCATTAACAATATAAAGTAAAGATGCTGAAAACCCAGAAGCAATATAAAAATTGTACATGAGAGTTAAAGGTTGCAGCCTGATAAAAAATCTAAAGATGCCAAAAAAGCTATGATATTTTATTTCAAAAACCACATAGTTGCTGCATAAGAAATCTTATTTTGCCGAACAGAAGAGAAGAGAGCAGAACTTCTGACCCCATATGAGCCCCTATACCGTCAGTACAAATACAAGATGGTTGAAACTGACCTAATATGAGACTGTATACCGTCAGTAACAGCCATTTTGGATTTTCAAACACCCACCACACATATTTCCCATGACAATTCTGGTGCAGAAATTTGTTATTCGACACTGTTTTGTGTTTTAATATCATTAATTTTGATGTGCAAGGACGTTAATGGGTTTTTTTATCAAGTTTGTGACGTCATGAAGATTATATAAAGTTAATATTATCAACAAGGTTTGGCCTCTGAGGCTTGGAGAGTAGTCTCCCTTTGACCCTTAAGGTCATAGGTTGTAAGTGTTAAGTTCTGAGTTTTATGTTTTGACGTGACGTGCGACAAAGATACCAAACAGTGTAAATTTTTCGGCATAATGAATTCGTTATGGTGTCTTTAGCTGAGGCATACGGTGTCATATTAGGTTAGCAGAAAAATATTCTGCTAACTTATATGACACCATATACGGCAACTTAAGACACCATAACTAATAGTATAAGGATACACATATAAATGGCTGTGTTATGGCAAACAAATCAGTGCATTAGCTTTGAAATCAGATCAGTATGCTGTGAGCATTTTTCGGTGACACTGAGCTGAGATCATTTTGCAAAGTTTCAACTTCATAGACCTTGCAGTTTCACAGGAGATGCTGTTCATGAATTCCTTATTTCTAACACTTGGCATGACAACATTTTTGTAAAGGGGAGTCCCATGAACAGACCTGTTGTTCTTTTCTCACCAAAATGAGCTGTTGAGCTAGGAGACCATTTTGAACTTTTGAAAATGAAAAGTTTACTTTTCTGCAGCTTTTAGTTGTTTGTTTGTTGTTTAACACCACACTCAGCAATATTCCAGCTATATGACGGCAGTCTGTAAATAATTGAGTCTGGACCAGATAGTCCAGTGATTGACATCATGAGCATCGATCCACACAATTGCTGTAGCTGTAGCTGTAGTCCACAGGGAACATGTCATTTGAAAATGATATTGATACAGTCAGTAGATTTCATGAAGAAGAGATTTTAAGCTTCAGAGTTAATGGATGGATGGACTGACGGACAACAAACGAAGACCCATAACATAAACTCAGATGTTGGGGAGAAAACAGTTAGCATGACTGGGATGCCACCATGTACCACAACATAGACCCAGCCTGGCAACAGTATAATGGAGGAACGCACAGACATCGACGCAGACCAGCATGGTTTAATACGAGCCCCATGTCTGCAATGCAATGGGTCCTGGCACAAGTCGGCAGATCAAGTTTAGGGGGATCAGGCCATTGGCTGTCCCCTGCACCAATGAGTGAGTGAGTTTAACAGTATTCCAGTTATATCGCGGCGTGTCAGCTTAAAGTGGGAGGAAGTGATGCAGGTCTCAGATGTTTACCTCTTCGGTGAAACCCACGAGCACGGGTATGGTGCTGACAAACCTAGAAACATAATCGGGGCGAACCGGGATTCGAACCCACAATCATAGGTTTCTGGCGTACCCAAGGGACGCAACTCTGCACAGCGAATCACAGCGCCTTAGACGACTGGGCCACCCATGGCCCCCCCCTGCACCAATGACTTTATATTGACCGGCTCTAGGTTAAGTATAGCCTTGCAAGAAAGGAATGTGTTACAGATTCTACATCCTAAGAATGTTCAGCAATGACGAGGAATGTCCACATCCCCAACATTCTCCACTCAGTATATGTCAATCCTGTGTGAATGTTTTAGGTCCGGAATATGGTGCTGCGGTAGTACTTGAGTTCCTCGATGCTTTCCTTGATGTCATCCAGTGCTCTGAAACCACCCAAACAATTTATACACAGGAATAGAGTAGCATTGTTGTGAAAAAAAAACATAAGTACTTGACAAATGAAATACTATCAGCATGAGAGTAAAATCAAATATAAAAATGGGTAATTTATGAATATCATGTGATGTTTGGTCACTCTGTTGAGACAGTGAGTGTGGCCTTTATACAACTTTGAATATTAATTCTATTGCATAGAACCCCTGTCCGCAATTCTGTAATAGTTAACAACCGGCCAGTAATTCAGTTACACAACTGCTGTCTGTAATTCAGTTATAAAACAGCGGTCTGTAATTCAGTTATACAACAGTCAGTAATTAATTCAGTCATACAACTGCTGTCAGTTATTCAACAACTGTCTGTAATTCAGTTATACAACTGCTGTCAGTTATTCAGTTATACAACTGCTGTCTGTAATTCAGTTATACAACTGCTGTCAGTTATTCAGTTATACAACTGCTGTCTGTAATTCAGTTATACAACTGTCAGTAATCCAGATATACAACAGCTGTAAGTATTTCAGCCACGCAACAGTTGTCAGTAATTAAGTGATACAACAGCTGTCTGTAATTCAGTTATGCAACAGCTGTCAGTATTTTAGTCACGCAACAGCTGTCAGTAATTCAGTGATACAACAGCTGTCTGTCATTCAGTTATGCAACAGCTGTCTGTAATTCAGTTAAGCAACAGCTGCCTGTAATTCAGTTATACAACAGCTGTCAGTAATTCAGTGATACAACAGCTGTCTGTAATTCAGTTATGCAACAGATGTCTGTAATTCAGTTATACAACAGCTGTCTGTAATTCAGTTATGCAACAGCTGTCAGTAATTCAGTCACACAACACCTGTCAGTAATTCAGTCACATAACACCTGTCAGTAATTCAGTCACACAACACCTGTCAGTAATTCAGTCACACAACACATGTCAGTATTTCAGTGATACAACACCTGTCAGTATTTCAGTCATACAACACCTGTCAGTAATTCAGTCACACAAAACCTGTCAGTAATTCAGTCACACAACACATGTCAGTATTTCAGTGATACAACACCTGTCAGTATTTCAGTCATACAACAGTGTTTCAGATTAACGTTGGAGGAGTGCCATGTGATGCCAGTCAGACATGGAACTAACCACTTGATGAGGCCAAACAATGGATTTGATCACTTATAAGTGACATAAACATTACCAGAGAATCAAACCAAATGTCCCCCATCCATCAACACGTATCAAACAAACCGTCTCTCCTGATAGAAAGCCAGGGAAGAACACAGAATAGTCATGACAAATGTTAACAAACCTGTGGCAAAGCTTCTTCCTGGGTGCTGCTTCATATTTCTCAGGGTACCACCTCCTGGAAACATATTTCTCTTTACATCAAGCAAGTCATTAAAACCATGGTCAGCACTACAACCACACAACATCTACCCAACCTGGAGGGAGGAGTGAGTGGACATGTCACAGATGGCCAACAGGTAGCCTAGTGGTTACTGGGTTCGATTCCACACATGGGTACAAAGTGTGAGGGCCATTTCTGGTGTCTCCCGCCGTAATATTGCTGGAATACTGCTAAAAGCAATGTAAAACAACACTCACTCACTCACGGCTACCCTTGTTGGGTGGAGGACTGAGTTCATATGTCATAGATGGCCATCACATTCAGACATGGCAACAGTCCATAACATGAGTGAGTTCGTTTCTGCGGAGTGTTACACTTGATATAGCAATATTCCAGCCATATCGGGATGGGGAACACCAGAAAGAGACCTCACATGTACATGTGGAGTCAAACCCGGTGCTTCAGACTGATACGAGTAACTGCCCCATTCTAATGTTTCATCACCGACTCACAACAACTGTCATACTCAGATCGTTGTGGCCATGGGACCCCATTTTAGTTGACTCACAATAATACTCTAGCACATAGCAGAAGTTGGGTGAGGTTATTACGAGCAATTTGTACGGAGGACAACTTCCTTGTATACACTGTTGCTGGGCAGATGTTGGTTTGATAAAGGTGCTAGCATCAGCAAACTGTAAACTGAGAAGCCATCATCCAAACAAATTGCTTGTTTTTCACTAGCCACAAGTCAAAAGTTTAAATGTAGTCAACCAGTGTTTCACTCTGTCATATGTAGCTAACACCCACCACTGGGGACACTTCTCCCACAACACCCATCACAGGGGACACTTTCCGCACAACACCCACCACTGGGGACACTTTCCCCACAACACCCAACACTGGGGACACTTTCACCATAACACCCAACACAGGGTACACTTTCCCCATAACACCCAACACAGGGGGCACTTTCTCCACAACACCCAACACACGGGACACTTTCACCATACAGCCACCACAGGGGAAACTTTCCCCATAACACCCAACACAGGGGACACTTTCCGCACAACACCCAACACAGGGGACACTTTCCCCACAACACCCAACACAGGGGACACTTTCCCCACAACACCCAACACAGGGGGCACTTTCTCCATAACACCCAACACACGGGACACTTTCACCATACAGCCACCACAGGGGAAACTTTCCCCATAACACCCAACACAGGGGACACTTTCCCCATAACACCCAACACAGGGGACACTTTCACCATAACACCCACCACAGGGGACACTTTCCCCATAACACCCACCACAGAGGACACTTTCACCATAACACCCACCACAGGGGACACTTTCCCCATAACACCCACCACAGAGGACACTTTCACCATAACACCCACCACAGGGGACACTTTCCCCATAACACCCACCATAGAGGACACTTTCCCCATAACACCCAACACTGGGGACACTTTCCCCATAACAACCACCACAGGATACCATACGTTACAAGATGGTGCTGAAACAACCAACACAGGGGACACTTTCCCCATAACACCCAACACAGGGGACACTTTCCCCATAACACCCAACACAGGGGACACTTTCACCATAACACCCAACACTGGGGACGCTTTCACCATAACACCCACCACAGAGGACACTTTCCCCATAACACCCACCACAGAGGACACTTTCACCATAACACCCAACACTGGGGACACTTTCACCATAACACCCACCACTGGGAACACTTTCACCATAACACCCACGACAGAGGACACTTTCACCATAACACCCACCACAGGGGACACTTTCACCATAACGCCCAACACAGGGGACACTTTCACCATAACGCCCACGACAGGGGACACTTTCACCATAACACCCACCACAGGGGACACTTTCACCGTAACACCCACGACAGGGGACACTTTCCCCATAACACCCACCACAGAGGACACTTTCACCATAACACCCACCACTGGGGACACTTTCACCATAACACCCACCACTGGGAACACTTTCACCATAACACCCACGACAGAGGACACTTTCACCATAACACCCACCACAGGGGACACTTTCACCATAACGCCCACGACAGGGGACACTTTCACCATAACACCCACCACTGGGGACACTTTCACCATAACACCCACGACAGGGGACACTTTCACCATAACACCCACCACAGGGGACACTTTCACCATAACACCCACCACAGTAGGCTATACGTAACAGGATGGTGCTGCTACCTGCAGAGTTCCTTCACTGTGCTCACATCTATGATGCGATAGTGCAGGTGGTTGGCAAACCGTGGCATGTACTTGGTCAGAAACACTTTGTCGGCATGTACAGAGTTGCCCCCTAAAGGACACACCCCAGGGAGCGTGTGCCTTGTTGCAAACTGCAGAACTTCCTCTTCAGCGTTAGGCAACGTGATCTTACTCTTCTTCACAGCTTCAGTCAAACCAGACTGAAACAGAGGCTTATTTATAGTGGGGGTTTTGTATGATTGGTTGCATCAGTCAGTGAGAGTGAAAACAGTTTGTGCTGCTGGTAGCAATATAGAGCCTAACACATTATACCCGAGTAGGGAATTGAACCTGTATTCAAGTCAACGCTTCAACCACTGGGCTATCCAGCCACCCAGTAAGTGCTTGAGTTAGATCAATGCTAGTTTTTTTTTTACCAACTGAAAAAATGTTGTTAAAACAACAAGTCACAATAATGAGCACAAATCGAGTCCCTTAAAAAGTGACGTTCCCACGTGATTCCTCTCATGGTCCAGTAGTGGCCTTGACGCAGCACTGGTATCTAACCCCAAGGACAGAGCTGACATATTTGCTTTACAAGCTAAAATCTTTAGTGTATTTTTATATGTGTTGCACTTGTGGTCAGGAGTTAATACCTTCCCATGATGCTGTGTGCACCAGTCGTCCATGGCATCCAGGGCGGAGTCAGGTTGATGGATGACCAGGTTCGGGCCCTGAACAACAACAGTTCATCAGTCATTGCAATACCATGAATACTGTTACCTAGGAAACTAGTTCCTTACATCACCATGTTGTCAACTAACTATAAATACCATTATGACTTATTTATAGAATAACCTATAAGCTAGGAGAAATTTAGGATCACGCCGGGAGTCCTGAGCGGTTTTTAGTGAAGAAAGTTTAAGTGGAAAACAGGCAATATATGTAGGAAGAGTGAGTGAGTGAGTTGGGTTTAATGCCGCTTTTAACAGTATTCCAGTCATATCACAGCGTGTCAGCTTAATGTGGGAGGAAAGCCCGAAGTGATGCAGGTCACAGACGTTTACCACTTCGGTGAAACCCACGAGCACGGGTATGGTGCTGACAAACCTAGAAACATAATCGGGGCGAACCGGGATTCGAACCCACAATCATAGGTTTCTGGCGTGCCCAAGGGACACCACTCTGCACAGCGGCACCTTAGACGACTGGGCCACCCGTGCCCCCTATGTAGGAAAAATAACATAAAAGTGTCTGTGATGTAATGAAGAACTGAAGAGATCAACTTTAATTGTATCTACATTACTAATTTGGTGTCGCAACGTGTAAAAAAAAATGGCGACGAGTGCTGGAGTTACACACGCGACCAATCATCGCAGAAAAAACAATGCAAGATAAACATATTTTTATTGTAAATAAAGGGTTTGTGTGCGCACTTGTGATGTGCTTCGCTTTATACAGGGAGTATAGGATTTGGGGTCGATTTTAAAGGCGTATACAGGGGTCGCTTTATACCAAGCGATATACATTTAGTATATATACATCAATGCTTTGCAACAATATGTTGAAATGACCTCAAGGTAGATGCTGCATTAAACGACTGGATAAAGTGGAACAATCATCGTGTATTGTTATAATCACCGAAACTACTTTCACCAGACCCATGACGTTCCGGGTTAGAATAGGTCTTCAGCAACCCATGCTTGCTGTAAAGGCGACTATGCTTGTCGTAAGAGGCGAGTAACGGGATCGAGTGATCAGGCTCGCTGACTTGGTTGATGTATGTCATTGTATCTCAATTGCGTGGATCAATTCTCATAATATCAATCACTCGATTGTCTGGTCCAGACTCCATAATTTACAGACTGCCATCATATAGCTGGAATATTGCTGAGTGCAGCGTTAAACAACAAACAAACAAACAAACTTTCACCAATATTGGTGTCTTATGGTAATATTGAATCATCTGTTGATGTTCTGGGATACTGAACACTTGGAATATTTACTACAAATGTGATTTTCAATCTACATCAATTTTAGAACTGAATGAAGTCATATTGAACTAAATTACTGCTGCTAACACAGAGCAAGGAATTATACAGGATGTATGTACAAGTGTCATTCATTTCAAATGTATTTACTTCATGTATTTGTATCCCACCTCTGCAACAATGTTGAGCTGTGCATCCGTGACAAGACAGGCAATCTCTAGGATCTGATCTGTTTTTACATTCAACCCTGTCATCTGAAAAACAAACATTCTCTTAATCATGTGCATTATCTAGTCAGTGGAACCCTTAATACTCCTGGGCACTCCCACTCTAGCAGGGAATGCAGAGGTTATGTTTTTTTCAATGCAGAAACAATGCAAACACACAAACAGATTTACAGATATTGCTAATTCTCTGATAAAATAAAGGCCAATCTAACCGTGGCTTTGGAGAAAATGTAAATTTGACTGTTCCAACGGCATCAAGAAGCTACATTCTGCCATGAATTTAGGAATTACTCCATCCTGATTGGTCAATCAGAGGTATCCAATCAGATTCAATCACTGATTTGATGGCCGCATAAATGCGTAAGCTTCTATTTATAGAAAAGTAGTTCTTTCTCAGTCTTTGTCAGTAGGCATTAATAAATAATTTAATATGTGCAGTTAAATATAAATATACAGATTTGCAGTTTCTACAATATCCCCAGTGCATGTATCTGAGGCATACATTTTGGACAGAAACCATGACTAATGGATCAAGGAAATGGATCACAGGATCCATAGACTATACACAGCATAGACTATTCTGCCTGTCTCAGTCTTGCTCTCAAATGTTTCAATTTGTGCAAGGCTTATTGTGGATGGATTTTAAGTTGCAAACTATTGGGAAAATAAAAAAAACCCTTTTAATTGTATTGAAACATTTGTGAACAATTTGCACATAGCCTTGAAAGATGTTTTGGAAAATAAATATTATATAACCTAACTGTACATGTAACTAATAACATTTGGATTTTTTTTCATGGCCCTATTTCAAACTATCCCGAGGTACCCTGCCACAAGCGAGTGCATTTCATTGACTTGTGTTTCATGGATAGAGTTTAGAGTGAATTCAGCTTGCAGAATGCATTGCTTGTTACCTGATGTCTTAACTAGATTGGTACAAACATTTCAGGTTGCCAGGGAGGTATTGATGAATAAAACAGACGTTAATCTAACATTTGGCCAACATTGGCCCTCCATGCTAGGCCAATGTTGGCTATCAACGTCAGTCCAAAGTTATTTTGACCAGAGGCCCAACGTTGAGCCAACGTTTGCTAAATATTGTTGGCGCAACGTAAGTAATAACTTACCAACATCTGACTGCTATCTGGGTTGGTTGCAAAATACTCCCTACAGCAAGTGAGACAATACATTTAAAGCAATGCAAACAAACAATTAAGACAACCCATCTACTGATGGTGATGTAAATTTATTACCCTGTAGAGGGCATATGCTCTAAGTGTACACCTCCATGTCCATTTACACTGGGATGTACTTTTTAATCATAGCTACAATTACTGCGCCATGAAACTACTATTCTATAATAACGAACTCACAGATTAATATTTATAGAGATGTTAAAAACATAAAGTGGCTAGCGACCAGTTATCGCAGAGGACCAATAATCCTCAACTCCCCGTTATAGCCATCTTCCCAAGGCAAGGGAGTTAACTGACTTTCCACCAGTTTCCAACCTTGCCGAACCAGTCTGGTATTATGGAGCTATATTTTGGCTGGACTAAAGAGTCTATACATAGTCCAATCAAAACCATGGGAAAAAATTGACATTCGGTTAATAAACAACATGGCGACTGCCGTGCAGATTTCGGTCGATTGCAGGATTTCCAGAGCATGTGTACCTTCAAATAGGCGTCAACTTTCCAAATCTTTTCATGTTTTTAATGAAGGTGCTCAAATGATTTGATGTACTTTGCGAGGTAAGACCCACTTTATTACAAAAATAAGTCTTGAATATTGATCAGATTGTCTTGACGGGGTGAAGCTCTTTTGTTTGAATCAAATGCTAGTGATATGAGAGGTGGAATCTGATTGATCAATAGGAGGGACATAGAAAGGTCATAACACAATCGAACTCAAGAAATTGCAGCCTTGTTCGGCAAGGGTGGAAACTGGACTTTTACATTCAGGGAGCACCTTCAGAATACAATACCACAACTTCTTGTGAGGACGATCTCTGACGTAGGTCACGTGCCTCAAAGACAAGCAACCAGTTTTTGTGAGAATCCGTTGGAGGCAAACTCGCGATCTTCGGATTGTTAGCCCGACTGCTAAATGACTGAGCTACGTCCACACTGTGAAACTAAGTGCAAATTTACGTAGTCATGCTTACATTACGGAACTGAACGAAAAGGGTTGAATAGGTGATGGACAATTCTGACGGTTACGGGTAGGTATGGTGTCCCGTGACTTTAGTCTACATACACTCACGAGTGATCCCGATGCCATTTGGCACACTCGTCCCATTCCGTAATCTACAAGATATCGATTGGTTAGGAATGAGCAGATATGGCGAGAACTGAAAACGGCTCTTGGCGTCAGGTGTCAGACGTCGAACTCGCGGTTACGCATTAATGACATGGGATTTAATAATTCGGCAGGTGATTTTTGTGACAGAAAAAGTGTGGTAGGGAACACTGTAAGGATAATGTGGATAATTGTAAGGAACAAGGGAGGCTTTAGCATGGCTAGTGACGACACAAGGGTGAGTTTGCTTTAGAATCAGTACTGAATAAATGTAGCAGGTGAACGGGTGAATTGTCCAGGACAGTTTCCAATAGCCAAAATATTCGACACTCAACCATTTTATTCTTTTTTTTCTCGATGTTTTCGTGTGAAGAATATTAGGAGCAGCTATAGATTAAATAACAGGCACTAAACAGGTACCTTACCCTAATAATCATAAAGGGGTGATTGATCGTAAAGGGGACCCAAGGGCTTAGGATAAAGTTCGGGGTAATCTAATAGCCACTAAACGGGAACCAAACCCTAATGATCGTAAAGGGGTGATTGATCTAAGGGCTAAGGATAGAGTTTGGGGTAATCTACCCTATCACCGGTGACATTTGGATGTTTTGGATGTGTTCAGCGCCAATATAATATTACCTAATAAACTGCTTTCCTGTGCACAATAATGAAAATTAATGAATCGAAAAAATAATATCTGTATATTAGTTCCCATTTATCATCGTTTTAGCCACTTGTTATGAAAAACACGAAATAGAAAATATGTTCAAAACACTGCTGGGGGTATTCAGTGACATTGCGTTTAGAGATGGTAGATCACTGGGAGGAGGTTATGCACAATTGATGAGCCCTGACGTCACAGGCATTGTTTTGCTTGTTTGACTGGCAACAGAATACTACAAATTACATCATAGGGTATTGTCACATGTTGTCACGTGTTTGTCGTACTGTATTCTTAAGGTAGGCCTCAGTCAGTTAACTCCCTTGCCTCCGGAAGATGCGTCATAGCATGCACATGATTGCAACACATTTTACTTTTGCTCTAATTTCATTAGAAGGGAGAAATATTTATCAAAAAAGATGAAGAAAACTGACACTTGTAAAGAAATGTATTATATATAAACAACAAAGCATATAGTCCCTGATCACCTTGTTCAAATACAACTTTAGCAGAGACATGCTGGCGGTGTCATGTGACTAATTCACACGAACAGAAAAATCCAACAACATGATGGTGCACATTCATTTCTCAGCGTGTGCGGTATTACTGGAACACCTGCATATTGTGGCGCAAATCTTCAGCTACGTATTGTGATACGTTTGTAAATGTAGCAATAAATTGGGGCAAATATTAATAAGTATATATTTATGTGTTCCTAATAGATATGGAGATGGAAAATAGTATTTTTCTGATACAACTTGCCTCTGACAATCTTTTTATCAATTGGCATGTACACATCGCGACTATCAACCTCCTCACAGCGATAGCCCGTCCACGGACCTCTCCATACCAACAGTACAATATAACAAAGGTATCAAGTGCTGGGAAGTAGCTTGATGGTATCTGACATAAATACAGGGTATAAGTTAATTATTCATGATCATAACTCTGATTAACTCATGAAAATGTAAATTGGCAATATCTTTCAATACGTATCGCAATACAGGTTCAAGTATGGAAATATATTGTGATACAAAATCAAGGTCTGTCATAGCCAACTATCTATCTGTCTGTCATTTCTTCCCCAAATTACAATTCTAAAACTTATTTGAGCTATTTTCCAATAATGCATAACCTTGTATATATCGCGAAATCCATAGTACATACTGTTGTGGATGAGTATGTGTAAAAAAACACCCCTCTATACATAGGGTGTGATTTATTTTCTATACGAATATATATTCGTGCACGCTAACATCGAGTTCATGTGATTAAATGGTGTGTACCGCTTCATGGAAGTTTTCTTTTTTTTAGTGTAGGGCCTACTTTCGGTTTGATGACAACTATTTTATCCCACAGCCTGGACTTCAACACACCTCCATGTCAACCCAAAGTATTCTATTTTTCTGTCCATCCTGTTTCGCCGACAAGGAATTATTCACTTTGCTCATCTGCCTGACGAAAACACCGAGCTGGCTGACGCTTCGCTTGACAATATTCGACAGCATGACTGAAACCAAGTTCCTCACAGTGATAGCCAGTTTGCTGGGCTCTCTATACCATGATACATGATAAGGAAAGTTTCTCGCGCTGCATGGGAGCTTGGCCCACGAGGGGGCGTAACTCTGAATCTTATACTACTTGAAATGTGTTATGGTAGAGTGTCTCTAAAACAGATCGCGATGTATCATGATTTATGATATTAAGGTAACATTTTGACATAACTGGAAATATAATCTGTCAATGAAAACATTTACCAAAAGTTTGAAAATATGAAATTTTCATGATAAGAGAGAAATATTATGGATGTCAACTTCTCTATAGTATCCGCTTAATTAATTACTCCTTCATCAGGTGAATGAATGCTAGGACGGAGAGAGCACATATATGTATGCAGTATGTATGTATGTATGTATGTATGTATGTATGTATGTAGTATGTATGTATGTATGTATGAGTGTGTGTGTGTGTGTGGTGTTTGTGTGTATGTAATGTGTGTTTGGGTTTGTGTGTGTTTGTGTGTGTATGTAGTGTACCGTGTGTGTGTGTGTGTAGTGTGTGTGTGTGTGTGTGTGTATGTTGTGTGTGTGTGTGTGTATGTAGTGTGTGTGTGTGTGTGTGCGCGCGCGTAAAAGTAATAAGATAACAAAGGTGGAACCATGAACATAGGAAGCCAACATTTGATTATGATGATGAGTAAATGGACAAAAGGAAGCCAGGTGTTAAATTAAATGGACGAACGGAATCAATAACATAGTAGCACAAATGAATTAAAACACTAAGTCTCAAGCACTGGGCAGGTATGTTCCCAGATCACGGTTCATGGCTGGCTGGTGCCTTCAATTGTTAATGGCCTGTTGTAGTTTCCTGTGACGCCAGTTTATGTTGGTGGATATATGACTTTAGCTTCCGAAATTATGGTATGGCCTTGGTTCTTGATGTCATTGGTCTTTGGCCACTTGTCTAATTTCATGTCATCGAATTTAGTATTGAACTTAAAACACCCACACACATCATATTGCCTTTGACCACCTATGTGGTGTAATGGATAATGTGTTAGCCCAGAGACTGGAAAGTCGTTGGTTTGATCCCCTCACCGAGTCATATAAAAGACATTAAAATATGTTATTTGTTACCCTGCTGGCGCTTGGCATTAACAGGATAAAAGAAATGGTTCTCAGGCAATGACTTTTGGAAATATAGTGTGAGCGCGCAGTGTTTTCTTTTTTTTTGCATGTTCAAACCAGCACACTCTTCAAAAAAGAAATGCACATGTAGTATGTAGTTCATTGAACCTGACTACATAAAACATCCGGTATATAAATTGGATATATGTTATTGGAAAATGTTGGTGGTCTGATATTCGACGAACGGTGCGTCAAAACGCAGCCATTGACAATTTGCAATGTCTTAAACGGCATTGTTTTTATGTGGGAAAACAGTCAAGCAAAATGCATGTGTAAGTTATGGCATTCGTAACTCGTGGTAGTGGCTATAAAAAGGCAAGTATAAGCCAATAATTTGTCATTCAATTGTCAACATTTTCAAGTTCGAAAATGCCGAAACTCAGCGTTGCCGATTGGAACATCGCCATAGGACGTATCCAAAGAGGGGAATCGCAGTCTTCTGTTGCACGCCACTTCAACATCCACCACAGCACTATTTGCCGCATTTGTGACCGATACACACAGTTCAATTATTGAGAACCGGTCGACCAAGAGCTACCACCCCTGCACAGGATCGCTACATTCGACTGTTCCATCCACGTCATCGCAATGCCACAGCTACGGAGACTGCAGGACGCATCCCTGGATTGAGGAGGATATCGGACCAGAATGTCAGGAACCATCTTCGCGAGGCTGGAATCCGACCCGCGGAGACAGTTATCGTCCCCGTTTTGCAATAGATCTGTTGATAGCGACGCTTGCGTTGTTGTCATACCCTACAACCTTGGAATTTGAGAAACTGGAGACGAGTGTGGTTTAGCGATGAATCACGATTTCTTCTTCACCGGCGAGATGGAAGACAACGTATCGTCGTCGAAATGAGCCTCTTGCCCCACATTGTGTAGGTGAATTCGACAATTTCGGTGGCGGTTGTGTCATAGTGTGTCTTCAACCTCACCTTCTTCCAATAATTCAACATCAGAGGGAGCTGTTTCAACAGGACAACGCTCAATCGCACACAGCTCATGTCACGGTAGACCACCTTCATAATGCCAACATCAACAACTTGCCCTGGCCATCGAGATCTCCAGATCTCAACCCAAACAAATTCCTCTGGGATGAACTAGATCGTTGTGTACATCAAAGTCCGAACACGCTGCAGACACTCCAACAAGTGGCCAACACGTTACAAGCAGAAAGGCGCAGAATTCCGCAGGACAGTATTCGTACACTTATCCAGTCAGTACCGAGGATATGCAGAGCCGTGATTGCTGTCTGTGACGGTCATGCGAAATACTGAGTTTTCAATGCCTTTGTACAACGACAACATGTGACTATCGGGCTCCAAAATTTCATATTTGTATCTATGATATTAAATCAAATAAATCAAGTTTATTAGGTACAATAAATTTACTAAAAATCTACCTGTGCATTTCTTTCTTTGAAGAGTGGGAAAGGGTCTCCCTACATAAACGAGATGTGCAGTAAAGCAAGGCACATGTAAAGGGATTAACTGTTTGATATATTAGATCGCATTGTTTTTAAGTATAAGTATTCTTGTACTTTAAATGAAAAAATGGAAATAAAAACAAATGTGTGGCAGGCTGATGATGCGGTCGATGCTTGAGAACCAAGACTAGTATTTTTTTAGCCAATGATGACATCCTTGTTGACGTAGACTCTTGTTGACGTAATGCAGATGCCATTGTTGACATTAAACAGACACCCTTGTTGACACAGACACAATTGCTGATGTAATTCAGACATCATTTTTACGTAATGCAGATGCCCGTATTGACGTAATGCTGATGGCACTGCTGACATAATGGCGCCCTGCTGCATCAGTCAATGCTCAGTTGTTTTGAACTTTTATCGACTCCTGTGGATATATTTTATATCAAAAGACACTTGGGGGAGATTCAACTTATCATCCAACATCATTCTTCCAACTTTTTCCGTTTATAGACAGTAATAAGCAGTGTCGAAGTGTAAAAAGTACTGCTAACAGCTTAAGTAGCAGAGCCATTAGTTATGTCATTTGATTGTGACGTCATGGTTACCAATGAGGTCACAATGGTCTGCAAAGCATGGTGATGCAATTTCAAACCATATCTCCTGTGGGAGTCAGTTATGGATGATACATAAGTTAGTCAAGGAAAGTAATGTGCTCTAACATTTCCCGTCAAACTGATACCCTACTGAGGCTAGGTCCAGATGCTTGAATACTCCAGGCAGATGTTCACAGCCTTCTCTGCATCATTGTCCAGTGAGCTCACTTTTTTACAGCAATATCACATCTGCACATCATTGAAACTGTATTATCTGTTCTACAAACAAGACAAAAAAGAAATTGATGAAGTTAATATTTATTTTTCATGTTTAATCTGCCAATACATGAATAGTGGAATGTTTGAGCACAATGTTAGTTTTTACATGGCATATGAAATATAGTAAAAAATTCATTAGAAAGTGATTTATAATCACATCAAATATTAGCACATACACATACATTCACTTGCGCTTTTTTTAATTCCTTGGTTTATAAACTTTTTCACCTAAACATGGTAAGCAGTACAAGCTTAAAAACCTGTTTTATAAATAGTTGGTCTCTTAGGTATTGTTGGTCAGATGAAATAAAGAAAAAGTGAAATCAAAGAAAGTGTTTTATTGCAATGGAAATCAAAGTGTAACTTTCATTCCAACACTTTGCATTTTTTCATGACTAAATTAGTTGACAGGCTTCGTATTAGGAAATTCTCAAAATCGTGTGCTTGTGGTAAACAAGTAATTGATAACAGAACATCTTTGTATATCCAGTGTAACTGCTGGCTTTTGAAACTACCAGTCCTAGTGGACTGGCATCTCTAAAAGTTACCAGTCCATTCCAAGTCGCTACATATATATATTTAACCTTGAAGGAAAGCAAAATGTTATTTCATTACACTATAAATAGACAAGGAGAAACCCTGATGGTAACAGACAAGATGGCTTTGTTACAAAATATACTTATATGAATATTGCCAATGTTTTGGTCGACAACAAAGATTATAAGATACTTTATTTGCCGGTCCACAGGGACTGGCAACCACTTGAATTACCGGTTCATGCCTAATTTTACAGGTATAAAACAGATTTTTACCGGGAAAAAGGGAACAGATTCAAACAGTCTGGCACATACACATTCTCTCTCTCTATATATGGATGTGTGTATATGTATATATAATGTATAGAAGTATGTACATGGAAAAGGGACACAAAATGCTGAACTTGTCTCTGCCCATTACCATGCGATATTGTCATATCCATGACATACCCTTCCCAGGAGCCAACTAAATGGATTCGGAGGCAAGGCGCCGTGACTTGGTTGATTGCATGTCATCTTGCTGATCAATACTAATGATGTCAATCACTGGATTGTCTGGCCCAGACTCTATTATGGTTATATGGATGTGTTTATGTTCTTCTCAAGGGAGTTGGGGAAACAAACAACAATCAAACAAACAAACAAACAAACAAACACATCAATAATGGGGCACTAACTTGACATGGATTTCAAATTCTATATTCTCTGTTCTCTATTTTCAAACAAAAAACAACTGATAGCACGCTTATTAAATATCTATGCATGTTTGTTAAAAAGAAGCATCCATTGTCATGAAATCGTCTGTCAGTAGAAGCTGTAATTGATTGTTTGTTTGCTGTTTAATACCCTTACATTTCAGTAATATGATGGCAGCCTGTAAATAATCGATTCTGGACCAGACAAACCAATGGTTGATGTCATGAGCAACAATTCAGCCATCAGGTACCATGACACTCAATCATCTAAATCACGAGCCTGACCGCCAATCCATTATGTTGCTTCTGTGACCAGCTAGAGGTCTTCTCTTAACCCTGACATGGCAGCCTGAGCTAGAATTAAAAAAAAAAAACTAGCAATAATTAAAATCAAAATTATTAATTATTTATCCTTTATTGTATTATTGTCTCCTAGGACATATATTTTATATCCTAGGGTGCAGAGAGGAATATTGTGGAAACCATCTCTGGGTTGAACACATGTAACAAGGAAACCTTTAAATTTAAATATTTTAACGAAACAGATATAAAATGTTTATAAGCACAAATGTAGTAAAGGGGGATTGTGAAATCAAGTAAGTACAGGGATCCATATAATACATCTGTAATACAGACAATGACAGATCCAGAGTTATAATTCAACTTAATTCCGTCATGTGTTTTGTTCTTCCCCTTTTTAAAAATCCTTGATCCATCTATTGAATACAGTTATTGTACACGTGGCAATGCAATTAAATGGCAGCTTGACAAAACCAACTGCTATTGTGCATGAATGAAAGAGATTCCATGCTGTATCAGAGTTCCAGCTCTGTTGGAGGGAGCTTAGCTCTGCAGCATACTGTACAATACTACAACAGGTTGGTTTTGAAAAAAATTGAGGTTGATGGATTGTAGTAACTGAATGTAAGGCCACATTTCCAGCTTTGTCAAGAATTCTTTGTAATCAATCCAATTTGGACCACACAAAGCAGTGGGGTAGTGGTTAACCATATATACAGAGTGAGTGAGTCACTCGAGTTGTTGTTTAATGCTGCATCAGAATATTTGATTGATGATGAATATGAAATATAAGTAGAATCTTTATATCAGTACAACTTTGTATCAGATGTTATCAAGTATAATGATGTAGAGTCCGATGGATATGAGGTGATATCAGTATATCTGTATAAATCCTAGGCATATGGGGTGATATCAGTATATCTGTATAAATCCTAGGCATATGGGTTGATATCAGTATATCTGTATAAATCCTAGGCATATGGGTTGATATCAATATATCTGTATAAATCCTAGGTATAAGGGGTGATATCAGTATATCTGCAGGATGGAAGGAGAGAGGAGGTCCTGCTGCTAGTGAAGTCTGTTCCTGGAGGTCGAAAGTCGTACACGTGACCCCGAGGTCTGCTGTAGAGGGTTGTACTTGTGCTGCTCTTCCTGCATACAGAAAAAGTGTTTTGTCAGACCACCTGTAACCATGAGAACAGTGTTTAGTCAGACCACCTGTAACCATGGAAACAGTGTTTACTCAGACCACCTGTAACCATAGAAACAGCGCTAAGTCAGACTACCTGTAACCATGGGAACTATTTAGTCAGATCACATGTAACCATGAAAACAGCGTTTAGTCAGACCACCTGTAACAATGGAAACAGAGATATGGAAACGGCATGTTTGGCAGGAGATGCAAGGCTACCAGAGGTAACATACCTTAACCAGCACGTGGTATAACAGCAACACAACAACAGTTGTCTGATGACAAGCTACAATTAACTCACACATCTACATCTCATCTCCTCTAAAACATATACATACATTATGGTTGTCCTAAACTATTGCAGTTTAAATATCTGAAAACGAAATTGGCTATCTATGTTGTTAGTTTTAGAGAGTAATGCTTATAAAAGACTAAAATGTTCTAATAATGTGTATAATGGTGATTATAAGTACAGGTTACTAGTAGATATGTGTGCATGTGCAGGTGTAGATGCCTTGTTTTACATTGTCACATGTCAGCAGGTGTGTGTGCTTTAATTTACAACATTTGTCACAAGTCAGCAGGTGTGTGTGCTTTAATTTACAACATTGTCCCAAGTCAGCAGGTGTGTGTGCTTTAATTTACAATATTGTCACATGTCAGCAGGTGTGTGTGCTTTTATTTACAACATTTGTCACAAGTCAGCAGGTGTGTGTGCTTTAATTTACAACATTGTCACAAATCAGCAGGTGTGTGTGCTTTAATTTACAATATTGTCACATGTCAGCAGGTGTGTGTGCTTTAATTTACAACATTTGTCACAAGTCAGCAGGTGTGTGTGCTTTAATTTACAATATTGTCACATGTCAGCAGATGTGTGTGCTTTAATTTACAACATTTGTCACAAGTCAGCAGGTGTGTGTGCTTTAATTTACAACATTGTCCCAAGTCAGCAGGTGTGTGTGCTTTAATTTACAATATTGTCACATGTCAGCAGGTGTGTGTGCTTTTATTTACAACATTTGTCACAAGTCAGCAGGTGTGTGTGCTTTAATTTACAACATTGTCACAAATCAGCAGGTGTGTGTGCTTTAATTTACAATATTGTCACATGTCAGCAGGTGTGTGTGCTTTAATTTACAACATTTGTCACAAGTCAGCAGGTGTGTGTGCTTTAATTTACAATATTGTCACATGTCAGCAGATGTGTGTGCTTTAATTTACAACATTTGTCACAAGTCAGCAGGTGTGTGTGCTTTAATTTACAACATTGTCCCAAGTCAGCAGGTGTGTGTGCTTTAATTTACAATATTGTCACATGTCAGCAGGTGTGTGTGCTTTTATTTACAACATTTGTCACAAGTCAGCAGGTGTGTGTGCTTTAATTTACAACATTGTCACAAATCAGCAGGTGTGTGTGCTTTAATTTACAATATTGTCACATGTCAGCAGGTGTGTGTGCTTTAATTTACAACATTTGTCACAAGTCAGCAGGTGTGTGTGCTTTAATTTACAACATTGTCACAAGTCAGCAGGTGTGTGTGCTTTAATTTACAATATTGTCACATGTCAGCAGGTGTGTGTGCTTAATTTACAACATTGTCACAAGTAAGCAGGTGTGTGTGCTTTAATTTACAACATTGTCACAAGTCAGCAGGTGTGTGTGCTTTAATTTACAATATTGTCACATGTCAGCAGGTGTGTGTGCTTTAATTTACAACATTGTCACAAGTCAGCAGGTGTGTGTGCTTTAATTTACAATATTGTCACATGTCAGCAGGTGTGTGTGCCTTATTTTACATTGTCACATGTCAGCAGGTGTGGATGCCTTATTTTACATTGTCACATGTCAGCAGGTGTGGATGCCTTATTTAATGCTGTCAAATGTCAGCGGTATTTTACAACATTGCTACTGATGAGTTAGGTAATTAAGGGCTCATACATGTATTAGTATATCTGTTTTATTTCTTCATGAATTAGTTCATTATAAAAGTAAAAGCTTTTCCTACTAACACTAACACTACCAGCACTAAAACCTATTCTAACACTGTACCCCAAGAGGAGACTAGCACAGGTTTCTGAAGATCTATCCTAACCTCAGTTTGCCTCAGGGAAAATGGCACAAGTTGCTTGGGACTAATTCTAACCCAGTTTCCCCCAGGGACACAAGCACAAGTTGCTGGGGACCTATTTTAACCCAGTTCCCACAGGGACACAAGCACAGGTTGCTGGGAACTATTCTAACCCAGTTTCCCACAGGGAGACAAGCACAGGTTGCTTGGGACTAATTCTAACCCAGTTTCCCACAGGGGGACAAGCACAAGTTGCTGGGGACCTATTCTGACCCAGTTTCCCTCAGGGACACAAGCACAGGTTGCTGGGGATCTATTCTGACCCAGTTTCCCACAGGGAGACAAGCACAAGTTGCTGGGGACCTATTCCAACCCAGTTTCCCACAGGGAACTATTCTAACCCGGTTCACAACCAGTTGTAGTGCCGGACCGCCTGATCCATTAGGCACCTCTTACAAGAAGCACAGGTTGCTGGGGTCCTATTCTAACCCTAAATCGTCACAGGGAACAGTCATTTGAGTGTTGTGAATGTTTGTTGTGTGATAAAGCTGTTAGAGTCCCTTTGTGAATTAGAATTGTTCAGCCTGAAGGATGATGTTAGCAATACTTATAGTGGCACCAAATGTGTCTGGAAGTTCTCCTCACCTGTCACTCTCCAAAATGTTCCTGCTAAAAGTAAGGAGAGCATGTGCATACCCTTTTCTTTCATGTTGGTTTGTTGTTTAATGCTGCACTCAGCAATATTCCAGCTATATCACAGCAGTCTGTAAATAATCGAGTCTGGACCAGACAATCCAGTGATTGACATCATGAGCATCTATCCACGCAATTGGGATACGCTGACTTGCATTGACCATGTCAGCTAGCCTTACCATCCAATCACTTTAGTCGCCTCTTAGAACAAGCATAGTCCCCTTTTATGGCAAGCATGGGTTGCTGAAGACCTATTCTACCCCGCATTTCCTTCTGTCATGTACTATGGGATAACAATACAATGTTGTATCAAATACAAGGGGGGTAAACAAACAACATTGTATCATCATACTGGGAAGTAATGAAATAACATTGTATCATGTACTAGAGGGGCAACAGTACATTATTACATCAAGTAATAACATTGTATCATGTACTAGAGGGGCAACAGTACATTATTACATCAAGTAATAACATTGTATCATGTACTAGAGGGGCAACAGTACATTATTACATCAAGTAATAACATTGTATCATGTACTAGAGGGGCAACAGTACATTATTACATCAAGTAATAACATTGTATCATGTACTAGAGGGGCAACAGTACATTATTACATCAAGTAATAACATTGTATCAAGTATCAACACAGGCTCATATAATACAGTGTATTTCCTGATAAGTATTTATGATACGAATGTACATTTGGCTAATAACCTCAATGTATCAAGTACAGTACTGTATCAAGTACTCTATTGTATCAAGTATTTGGAGGTAACTTCACAATATTATATTCTCAAAGAAGGGTAACAATATGATATATCATGAATCTGATTTAGTTTGTTGCACTCAGCAATATTCCAGCTATTTGACGGCGGTCTCTAAATAATCGAGTCTGGACCAGACAATCCAGTGATTGACATCATGAGCATCGATCCACGCAATTGGGATCGATGACAGTGTATCAACCAAGTCAGCGAGCCTGACCACCCGATCCCGTTAGTCGCCTTTTATGACAAGCATAGTCGCCTTTTAGGACAAGCATGGGTTGCTGAAGACCTATTCTACCCTGGAACTTCACGGGTCTCATGAATCTGAGTAATTATTACATCCCATGCCATGAGACAGTACTGTGTAATGTATTAAGGAGGTGACAATCAATTTACAAAGCTTGCATCAGACATGAGCCCTTATGACTCAAAATAGAATTTTCTTTGTACTCATGCTGCAAGAGAACTAAGATAAGTACATATGTAAGGCCAGGCGTTTTATATTTGTCGGATTACGGACCCGCAGACTCTAATTTTTGAGAAAATTTTAAAAATATAATCAGATTTCCATTTCCGTAGTCAGTTAAATTATTTTAAATGTTATCATCACCTTTAAGTAAAAAACATATGAATTTACAGTTGTAAACTAGTAAAGAGATACATAATTGATCTTTGTTGATCTCAAAGCCGAACATGAACAGCATCCCTTGGCAATTGTCCGTGTTGTATGTGGTAGAATTTTTATTGTTACAAGGAGCCTTATCGTCACAAATGGCGGCCTTTTGAGCACAGAATATGTTCATAAAGTATACCAGAGGCATTCTGTTTTTAAAAAAAATGCTTCAGGCTTCTTATTTTTTCCTCCTCCAACTCTGGACTTTGGGCTGAAAAATCCGTAATCTTAAAAATAAAAAAAAGCCTGGCCTGTTCTACAAGAAAATCTAGTGCAAAACCATGGAATAATAAAGAGATACAATTTAGGCGTATACTAAAGTTGAATAGATTGTATCAACATGACGCTCCCTTGTCAATATGGCCTGAGTAGTATAGAGAATGGAGGTTAAGTTTAATCGGCTTCTGTTGATCGTTACAAATAGTTCTAATCTTGCTCAAGTCACAAATGTATAACAACTTAATGACCAACTGACTCCCTATTTGTTTGTTGCTAAATGCAGCACTCAGCAATATTCCAGCTACATGATGGCGGTCTGTAAATAATCAAGTCTGGACCAGGCAATCCAGTGTCTGACATCATGAGCATCAATCTACACAAGTGGGATATGGTGACATACATCAACCAAGTCAGCTAGCCTGATAACTTGATCCTTAGTGAGCTGTACCTTATGACAAGCACCAGGGATGCTGAAGACCAACTCTAACCTGGATCTTCACGGGGCAATCACTGTTAATATCTGAAGTAGAGCTGGAGTGTATAGAGGGAGATGTCAACGTACCTGGTTCTGAATGAGCCTCTGGTAGGACTGGGGGGGCACCTGTGGGGGCACCTGGGGGAGGGGTCTCCCTGCCATTCTTGACTGCCCTGGATCTCGCTGTACTGTGTAATTCCGAGGAGGGAGTCCCGGGCTTGAGGCGCCACTCTGTCTCTGCATATCATAATCTTAAGCTTAATATCCACTTCACAGTTTTGAACTCTGTGGGCAATTCCCTGTTCTGTGATATATCATTTTAGGCAAAACAAAATGAATCGGAAATTTCGCCATTTTTGATACATTACTAAATCACCATTCACAGCGTTATTTGATGTATGTTTAGAAATCTAAATATCCGATATTTACTCAAAGAATTAAATTTCAAAAACATGAACACTGAAGTGTACTTTCTGTTATAATGGATATAATCACGTTTCACTTCCGCCGGTTATGAGGCTTCCATGTACATTTCAAACTCAGATGCAATACATACATCCATGAATTCCTCATACACTTTAGAATCAAATGAAAATTGGTCTTTTGTCGCCAATACAAATTATCTAGATGAAATCAAATAAAATAGATTAGGTGTTAAAACGAACGCTGTGCTCGGAAAACTCTACTTGTTTGTAATGTAAACAAAAAACAAAATTCAGATTTTACACTCTGTAGAATTTTCACGTATATTGAGAGATCCATTCGTCTAATTGTTGCACAGATTGGCTCACATGTTCGAGAATTCTCATGGGAAGAGTATCATACGTATCACAAATATATTGTATCAAAATTATATATACATTACAATGATCAGGTAAATTCAACAGAAATTGTAAAAGTTTCCGTCCTGTGTGACACCATGACTGATGCCATGTCAAACACAACTAGTAACTGCATTTCGGACTAATTCTCTTGGTTACAGGGGAGGTCGGGTAGCCTAGTGGTTAAAGCGTTCGCTCGTCACGCCGAAGACCCGGGTTCGATTCCCGACATGGGTACAATGTGTGAAGCCCATTTCTGGTGTCCCCCGCCGTGATAATGCAGGAATATTGCTAAAAGCGGCGTAAAACCATACTCACTCACTCACTCACTCTTGGTTACATAGGATACGTAAAACCAACTAATAGTACACAGATTGTTTGATTGTTTCTAATTACTTACATGACACATTTATCAATCAACCAAAAATGCTGCGAACTGTTGTCTGGTGAGTGAGCATGCTATTTTGTAAAAGCAGGTCACCAGGAGTGATGTCATACGGAAGTAAGCGTTGTACATATTTTAGGTGAGAATTTATTAACTCCAGCAGGTTAATACACGTTCTTTGATCATATCTAATTTTCATTATCATCGTCACCTTGATAACCCAGAGACATGGCGAAAACCTTTCTGTGTAGCGTCACATTATTTATGAGTAGTTAGCAGTACGTCGGATGACGTCACTCATGACCGTTATATTATGTATTAATGCGCCACTGCAGTCATGAGAATACACAAACTGCATTGATTTGATGAGATTTTAGAGTGTGTAATAAACAGATTACTGGACTTGTGCCTGTCAGATACCATTTATCACACTTACAACTTATTGTGTCAAAGCTTATCTAACTCACTTTCAACGTTAACTAGATACATTTTGAAGCAGTTCGTAAGATAAATGGTAGCTGACGGACACTCGTGTATTAATCTCTATGTATCCAATGCTAGGCTCTGTTAATATATGTAATGTATGTAAGGATAAATTGATTACAATTAGTTATTGAGTGCTCAACGTTAATTAGATACATTTTGAAACAACTCGTAAGATAAATGGTAGCTGACGGACACTCGTGTATTAATCTCTATGTATCCAATGCTAGGCTCTGTTAATATATGTAATGTATGTAAGGATAAATTGATTACAATTAGTTATTGAGTGCTCAACGTTAATTAGATACATTTTGAAACAACTTGTAAGATAAATGGTAGCTGACGGACACTAGTGTATTAATCTCTATGTATCCAATGCTAGGCTCTGTTAATATATGCAATGTATGTAAGGATAAATTGATTACAATTAGTTATTGAGTGCCCAACGTTAATTAGATACATTTTGAAACAACTCGTAAGATAAATGGTATCTGACTGACACTCGTGTATTAATCTCTATGTATCCGATGCTAGGCTCTGTTAATATATTCAATGTATTTAAGGATAAATTGATTACAATCAGTTATTGAGTGCTCAAGTCGGACACCAGTGGTGTGTGACTGACAGAGTACCTACCGATGTCCTTGATGTGCTGGCTGAAGGGTCAAGGACGAAGTACATGCGGCTGGACTCGTCGACGAGGTCCATGTAGTCACAGTCACCGCTCTGTAAAACAGCATAATCAGGGTTGGAGGGGGAGAGCTAGAGGGGGGAAGGGAGCGGGAGGTGGGTAAGATGGGAGGGAACACAACATTTAGTATGGCATAACCAGAGTACCACAGGTACTGAAGCTCACCTTTACGATGACATAAAACTTGAGTGTTTGTTTGTTTGTTTGTTTGATGTTTAACGCTACTCAGCAATATTCCAGCTATATGACGGCGGTCTGTAAATAATCAAGTCTGGACAATCCAGTGACTGATATCATGAGCATTGATCTACGTAATTGGGATACGATGACATGCATCAGCCAAGTCAGAGAGCCTGACCACCCGATCCCATTAGTTGCCTTTCAAGCATATTATTAGGATTAGCTAAACCAGCTGTTTTGTCAAAAAATATAAAAAAAGTCATCTTAGTTTGTTGAAACAATATTTGTTCTTAATGTTAATATCTATACAAATAAAAAACATATCTCATGTATGCATAAATTCAATGTAGGTGGTCAAAAAATAAATAAAAATGGTTTAAACTACCAGGTTAGTACTGCTACTAATAATTAATGGAAAACAAACGGGTAGGTCATAACATAACAGAATTATAATTACGAAACAGCACCGAAAGATATTTTTTTAAAAATCAATAAAGATTCTTATACATATGATTCAACATTTCATTTGAACATCAGTGATCTTGTGTGTTTTTTTCATTTCACCTAATTGTCAAAACGATGCTTTTCTTTTTAATTTCAGGGTATATTTTTTGTCGGTAGGTCCCATAAACCAACTAGAAACTTACATATGGCCTCAATGATCATCTGTTGGGTAGGCATGTTACTCCATAGTTTCCTTTCAAGTTTGTTTTAATCGATACTTTTAGTAAGTTTCCAGTAATGAAATGCATTTTGATTAAGTCAGCATCCATGCACTGAACGCTCTCAGACAGATTTATCACAAGGAAGCAAGTGTTTACATCATTTTTATAGAATAGAACACATTCTAAGGGGTGCCCACAGCGAAATGTGGCACCTTATACGACAGGTCCACCTGTGCCCCCATGAATGGAAGGATGGAAGTACAGGCGACTGATAAAAGAAGTAATGGATACTCGTTCCACACATTGCATTCTCTCAGCTGACATGATGTACCAGCAATATCAGCATATAACAACTCATCAGTAGCTGCGTTATCAACAAGGATGCGTATCTTTTTAGAAGATGATAAATTACTGATAGGGAGGACACTGTACGCTATCTTAGGTTCAGGAAAGTGATGAACAGACTCATAATCTGTTTCCATGGCAACTTAGCCATGTAAATCCATCCAGACATTAGTTGGTTGTGGTACTGGCAACATTCACTAGATTTGAGCAGTCTTAATTTTCAAAAGTGAAATTCATATAATGTCTCACAGTACCTTCAAAATACTGAATAAACAAACAAACAAAATATGCAGAAAAAAACCCAATAATTTGAAACATTGTAAGAACATCCAGTAACAATAAAATAATAAAGTTTGTTGATTTCTTTAAATGGACTGGTTCTCGTCTATAATATTCACCTGTCCGCATGGTTCTGTCAGAAGCCCCTTCCAGTTGGAGATGTGATGCTGCAAGATATGAGCAGGGTATAATATGGGCCTCCTTCATCATCATATTACATGGCCCTCCATCACACTACCATCATTTCACATGGCCCTCCATCACACTACCATCATATTACATGGCCCTCCATCAAAGTACCATCCTATCACATGGCCCTCCATCACACTACCGCCATATCACATGGCCCTCCATCACACTACCGCCATATCACATGGCCCTCCATCACACTACCATCATATCACATGGCTCTCCATCACACTACCATCATATCACATGGCCCTCCATCACACTACCATCATATCACATGGCCCTCCATCACACTACCGCCATATCACATGGCCCTCCATCACACTACGACGATATCACATGGCCCTCTATCACACTACCACCATATCACATGGCCCTCCATTACACTACCGCCATATCACATGGCCCTCCATCACACTACCATCATATCACATGGTCCACCATCACACTACTATCTTATCACATGGCCCTCCATCACACTACCGCCATATCACATGGCCCGCCATCACACTACCATCATATCACATGGTCCACCATCACACTACCATCATATTACATTATTAAACTATAGCATCAAATTACATGGCTCCTATCACACATTCACGCACCTGTCAAATCACATGATTGGGTGTTCACGCAAAACAATGTCACACAGACATGTAGTTCCTGCCAATAATGGTGAATATGTAACTCTAACAATTCCAGTCGGTACAAACTTGCACACATATTTCCATGTACATGTACAATAGTTGTTGGGCAAAGATTACTCACTGTTTTATGGTACTCGATTATGTCATGGAGTGACCGATGAACTTTGCTTTCCCCAAGAATGATAAACTTTCCATTTCTTATCTGGTCAATCATATAGTGGCGTGATCTGTCTTCCGCTCTGTCAACAAACAAGTTCAAACATAAGTTGCTGATTTCACTAGTAGCCAGCACCATCTTGATCTGAAGAGTGAGTGAGTTGGGTTTAACTCCGCTTTTAACAGTATTCTAAGTAATATCACAGCATGTCAGCTTGATGTCAGAGGAAAGACCAAAGTGAGGCAGGTCTTAGACTTTTACCACTTTGAAGACCTCTATCACATTACCATGGGTATGGCGCTGACAAACCTGGAAAAAAATAACCAGGGATTATTTGACCATTAAGGTTTTTGGAGCTCAAAGGATGCAACTCTGCACAGCGAATTGCGACGCCTGAGACGACTGGGCTACCCATGCCTCTTATGTGAAGAGTAAGTATGGTTTTACGCCGCTTTTAACAATATTCCAGCAATATCAAGGCGGGGGACACCAGAAATGGGCTTCACACATTGTACGCATGTCAGGAATCGAATCCGGGTCTTCGGCGTGTAGAGCGAAGACTTTAACCACTAGGCTACCCGACCACCCCCTTACGTGAAGAGAGTGAGGGCAGCGGGAAGAATGTCCTAGTGCCTGGACCACACAGAGTTACCACGGACCATATCAGTCATGCTGTGACATTCAGACAACTTGTTACCAGGTTACTTGCAATATGAAACACAGTCAGCATAACCATGGTTATAGGTACACACAAGCTCACCTGAATGACAGGGTGTAGCCGAACCGGCTCTCGCTGACTCGGATGAGGTAACAGCCAACTGGCATCCCTTTCAACAAAACCTCCGACTGCCTGTAAAAGAAATACGACACCTTCCAGAGACGGTACATCAACACAGATTATGTTAGGCTTAAAAAAATAAAAGAATTGGTTCTTAGGCAATGACTTTTGAAAAAATAGCTTGGTCGGGCGGTGTTTTATTTTGCTTGTTCAAACTATGTAACCAAATAAATAGTTGTGTAGCATCAACCTAGGAAAGGGCCTACCTAAATAAACAAGCATACAAATTCCTATTGCTGCCATGACCATAACACAAGATGCGCAGTAAAGGAGTGCACATGTAAAAGGAAGTAACTGCGTGCTATTTTTGATTGCATTGATTTTAAGTATAAGGACTTTATATTTTTTCTTGAAAATGGAAATAAAAACGAAACATGCAGCAGACATTATGATGATGGGGGCGGTGCCTCAGAACCAAGATTTTAATTTTTTTTAGACTTACAAGGAAAGCAGATTATGTGGCAAGGAGTGTGTATGGTTTAATGATGCTTTGTATAGTGTTTCAAGTAGGAGGAAAGCCCAAAATGATGCAGGTCCACACAGGTATTGATGCTACAACCTAGAGTCAGGGTGAATTTGGGGCACATTGTTTGAAGGTGAACAGTGGCAGTTGGCTCCATGGTGGCCACTTCCCACTGAGGTCCTGATGCTAGCAAGAATAGTGTCATGTGTGAAACTGAGACATCCTATCATGAGGGGAATCAATAAATGAGATTGTCTTGAGTTAGCAGAGAAAAGTTGGTTATGATCAAAGAAATCCCCCTTCAAGCCTTACTTCCTGGAGATGATGCCGTGAAACCACTGGGCGAACTTCCCTGACTGTGGCTCCACGACGTTCTCTGTCTGGGTGGACTGGAACCAAATGGTTGTTGCCTTCCGCCCAGGGGCACCAAACTTGTTGCGATTAGAGGCATCAGCTTTGAAGTCATCCTCCATGACTTCATCGTCAGCATCATCGTCATCATCATCCATCTGGAAATGAATTGACCAGTCTGTTGATATGTGCTTAGTTTTACTATATCTACTCTTTATTTCAGAACATATACTCTTGGTTTTAGCAGATCTAATCTTGGTTTCAACAGATCTACTCTAGGTTTCAACAGATCTACCCTAGGTTTCAACAGATCTACTCTAGGTTTCACCAGATCTACTCTAGGTTTCAACAGATTTACTCTTGGTTTCAACAGATCTACTCTAGGTTTCAACAGATTCACTCTTCAGGTTTCACCAGATCTACTCTTGGTTTCACCAGATCTTATCTTGATTTCAACAGATTTACTCTTCGTTTCAACAGATCTACTCTTGGTTTCTACAGATCTAATCTTGGTTTCAACAAATCTACTCTAGGTTTGAACAGATCTACTCTTCAGGTTTCAACAGATCTACTCTTGGTTTCAACAGATATACTCTTGGTTTCAACAGATCTAGTCTTGGTTTCAACATATTTATTCTTCGTTTCAACTGATCTACTCTTGGTTTCAACAGATTTACTCTTGGTTTCACCAGATCTACTCTTGGTTTCAACAGATCAACTCTTGGTTTCAACAGATCTACTCTTGGTTTCAACAGATCTACTCTTGGTTTCAACAGATCTACTCTAGATTATACCAAACAAAGCTGTGTTGGAGACTTGGTGCAGATAACTGGCATGGCCTAGATAAATCCTTACATGTATCTGTGGCTTGAGGTAGCCCTACTCGACCTATCCCCATTCCACATGACACTGTGTGTCTGTGGCTTGAGGTAGCCCTATATCGACCTACACCTGTCCCGCATGACACTGTGTTGGCCTGTGGCTTGAGGTAGCCCTATACGACCTACCCCTGTTCCACATGACACTGTGTTGGCCTGTGGCTTGAGGTAGCCCTATATCGACCTACACCTGTCCCTCATGACACTGTGTTGGCCTGTGGCTTGAGGTAGCGCTACTCAACCTACCCCTGTCCCGCATGACACTGTGTTGGCCTGTGGCTTGAGGTAGCTGGTGACGGAGCCAGTTGGAGAGTGAAGTGGCACAGCAGGTGGCTGAAGTTGATCTGTCTTATTCTTGTCTGAAACACAAATGTCAAGGTCATAGGAGCATCTTGTGACTTTATCTCTTGGTCAAAATATTTAGCAGAAAAGACCAAAATTGTTAACGAACTGATGATAAAGCTGATTTCAAGCAGAGGATAACAACCAGTAGGAACTTATTACCAATCTTATAACAGAATCATACTACCTTATAACAGAATCATACTCCATGCCTTTGTTAATACAGAATCATACTCTACACCAACAACCAACTACAAAAACATACTACCTTGCAACAGAATCATTTTCCACACCTTCGTTAATACAGAATCATGCTCCACACCTTCATTTAATACAGAATCATTCTCCACACCTTCGTTAATACAGAATCACGCTCCAACCCTTCGTTAATACAGAATCATGCTCCACACCTTCGTTAATACAGAATCATGCTCCACACCTTCATTAATACAGAATCATGCTCCACAACTTCGTTAATACAGAATCATTCTCCACACCTTCGTTAATACAGAATCATGCTCCACACCTTCGTTAATACAGAATCAAACTCCACACCTTCATTAATACAGAATCATGCTCCACAACTTCGTTCATACAGAATCATACTCCACACCTTCATTAATACAGAATCATGCTCCACAACTTCGTTAATACAGAATCATTCTCCACACCTTCGTTAATACAGAATCATGCTCCACACCTTCGTTAATACAGAATCATACTCCACACCTTCGTTAATACAGAATCATACTCCACACCTTCGTTAATACAGAATCATACTCCACACCTTCGTTAATATAGAATCATACTCCACACCTTCGTTAATACAGAATCATACTCCACAGATTTGTTAATACAGAATCATACTCCACACCTTCGTAAATATAGAATCATACTCCACACCTTCATTAATACAGAATCATACTCCACACCTTCGTTAATACAGAATCATGCTCCACACCTTCATTAATACAGAATCATACTCAACACCTTTGTTAATACAGAATCATACTCCACACCTTCATTAATACAGAATCATACTCCACACCTTCGTTAATACAGAATCATACTCCACACCTTCATTAATACAGAATCATTCTCCACACCTTCGTTAATACAGAATCATACTCAACACCTTCGTTAATACAGAATCATACTCCACACCTTCGTTAATACAGAATCATACTCCACACCTTCGTTAATACAGAATCATTCTCTACACCTTCATTAATACAGAATCATGCTCCACACCTTCGTTAATACAGAATCATACTCCACAGATTTGTTAATACAGAATCATACTCCACACCTTTGTTAATACAGAATCATACTCCACACCAACCTTTTGGCTTCTTGACATCCTCCTGCCTGATGCGGTCGTGATTGAGGCTGCAGGTTACACAAAGCTGCTCGATCTGCTGCAGGAGTCCCTCCACCAGATGGCGCTGCTCAACCGCCGCCTGACGTAGACGAGCAACACGACGACGTGCAACAAACCCTCGTGCAACTGTAGACATACAATCATAATATTGAGACAACAGGTTGAAGCACAGTTGAAGATTTGGCCTGTGAGAGATAGTCACTTCATATCAAGTATTTTTCTGCAACATTTTCGTGATATACATGCATTTCTGAGGAGTGTCTCCTTCAATCCTGTTTCATTCACAATACTAATAATATTTTGCTACACAGAGATTTAATGGCGCAGAATTATTAACTCTGTATGCTAGTGAAGTTCGAAACAACTCAGGCTATGTCGAACAGATGAGCTTCGCAAAATTATGCCAATTAAAACAAATAATACCTTAGAGCTCTGTGCCTGTATAGTGTAATTTAGAAGAAGGTGAGGTGAGGTGAAATGGGGTTTATCGTCGCGTCCAAGATTATTGCACTTATATAGAGACGTGCATGTACGTGTGTGTGTTTGTGTGCTTGTTCTAGTCCGGACTGATGTCGATTTATAGTGCTAGCACACTGAGATACCATGCCGCAGTTTAACATGAATACCCCACTCAGACACAGTATACTGACTCCGAGCCGACCAGTCCTTGTTTTAGCCCCTTAATGCAGAGTGCCAGACAGGGTAACAACAAGTACCATCTTTTAACGTCTTTAGATATGATGTGGTCAGTGATCGAACCCGGACCTTCCGCTCTACGGGCGGACACTCTACCACTAGACCAAGGAGGCGGTCACATTTATAAGAACATCAAACCACAACACATATACAGAAGTTCCCCAAGGTGTTCTACTCACGTTTCTGCAGCACCCGTGCTGACTTTCCAATGCGTTCCAGGATGTCGGCCAGCTGTTCAATGTGCCAGTACTTTAGGAACACCTTTGTTTTCCTGCACACATGAATATCCAGTCTCATTCAAGTGCTTCCATAAAGGGCTACTCATAACGCAAGTCTCACGCAACAAGTGTATCAATAGTAATAACAATAATCTGTCCACTCCTATATTACCCGGCACAGTACAAGCATGCTGAACGTTACCTTGGTCAAAGAATCAGCATGCATTCAGAGCTCCAGATAAGCTTTTGGTGTTGTGGGTATTTTACCCATGCATTTTAAAATCATTGGGTATCAGTTATTCTAACTGGGTATTCAAATTTCTGTTACCCACTAGTTTTTACACATGTGGGTATTTAAGTTCGAGAGCTTTATAGGACTAAAAAATACCACAATACTTCCACAAGAAAGTGTGATGGCAAATGATCATGATGTAACTGTCATCGTGGAGTTTGGCAAGGTTGACGGAATGCCCGTTTATAATTTCAAAATAAGTTGCTGATTAGCTAATCGAATACGCAGGGTTACTTCACAATATTTTGATGATACTCACAAAGTTTTATTTTTGTAGCGTATCTGTAATGTTCGTTGCGTATTTGATACGCTTGGATTTTATTTTACTGTGTATTTCTGCATTTCTGATGCGTATTTTACCCAGATACGCAGCTTATCTGGAGCTCTGATGCATTGCCAGTTCCCTGGAGATGATACAACACTAGCTGCCTGTTCAGCACTAGAAGGGACTTAAACACAGTGAATTTAGCAGTGAATTTACCCTCCAATACTACAAACACAACAAATACAGTGTTTATTAACCAAGATGGAGTGAGGTAAAATGGGGTTTAACATCCAAGATTATTGCATTTATATAGCGACATGCATGCATGTGTGTGCGGCTGCTTGTACTTGTCCGGACTGATGCTGAGTTATAGTGCTAGCACACTGAGTTACCATGCCACAGTTTAACATGAATACCCCACTAAGACAACAGCATACTGAAACTCCGAGCCGACCAGTCTTTGTTTTAGCCCCTTAATGCCGAGCGCCAGACAGGGTAACAACAAGTACCATCTTTTAACGTCTTTTGGTATGATGCGTCCAGGGATCAAACTCTGGACACTCTAACACAAGACCACAGAGGTGGTCTTAACCAACATGGCATGGAAAATAGTCTCCATACAATACAATGGCCAGAAAGTTTCTTAGTGTGAGCTGGATGATCTTGTACTTGCTGAGTGTTGCGAAATATTCAGGTTCAGAGGAAAGTTAGCTGTGAGTACATGTGTACTGACCCAATGTGCCAGCCACTGAGACCGCTAGCCTGGAGAATCTTCTTGCAGTTGTCAGACGACCCCTTCAGTTTGTGCTGACACAGCAGAATCTTGTACCTACAAACACAGGGGTTAACTGTACTGACTCCTGTCATTGAAAACATCCACTCTAATCTGTCATATGCATTTGTTCATTAAATATATTACAATGGTATACAGGAAAAAGGAAAGAGATAAAATATATACACTAAATGTTGTCATGAGAAAGAGGTAGAAGCATACTTGTCAACAAAGTCCTGGAACAAAGGTCTCACTGCAAAGCCCTCCCGGCGGATCTTTGTTGTCTCCAGCATGCCAGTGTACAGCAGCTACAACATGCACAGCAAATGCATCACCACTACATGCACAACACATGCACTGCTACAACACATGCACACACATGCATCGCTACAACACATGCATCGCTACAACACATGCATCGCTACAACACATGCATCCCTGCAACACATGCATCCCTACAACACATGTATTGCTACAACATATGCATCACTACAACACATGCATTGCTACAAGACATGCATTGCTACAACACATGCACACACATGCATTGCTACAACACATGCATCCCTACAACACATGCATCCCTACAACACATGTCTCGCTACAAGACATGCATCACTACAACACATGCATTGCTACAACACATACACACACATGCATCACTACAACACAACATCACCACGACATGCACAACACATGCATCCCTACAACACATGCATTGCTACAACACATGCATTGCTACAACACATGCATTTCTACAACACATGCATTGCTACAACACATGCACACACATGCATTGCTACAACACATGCATCACTACAACACATGCATTGCTACAACATATGCACACACATGCATCACTACAACACATGCATCACTACAACACATGCATCGCTACAACACAACGTCACCACTACATGCACAACACATGCATTGCTACAACACTCCATGCTCCATCTTAGTAACTTGTGATAATGGTCATATCTGTCTTACAGCAACAGGACCATGGTGTACAATCACAGTATAAGATAGGGCTAGGACGAGTCCAAATTTACTACCCAGGTACCCAACCCCCTATTAGATGACCCTTTCCGGTTCCCCAGTAGGTCTCATGAGTTGGGAACAAAATGTCCGATTGGGAAAATTTGTTTTCCCACAGCCCTGGCAAAAACAATTTAGATACATGTATCAAACAATCAGATCATGCGAAAACTGAAGTTGATTGAAGCTTTATCTTTACTCAATCATAATACAAGTCAAAAGGAATGTGTGCATGGTCAGAAAGAAATGCAAAATATTAGCGACTTGTAGTGAAGCAACTGAGCTATAGTGAGTTTTTGTCATGTGACACGCCATGGGTCCGGATATGTCCTGGTGGGTACCCGGGTCCTACTCGGGACCCACCCGACCCAGGTACCCGAATTCTGTGTCCCAGCCCTAGTGTATGCATATATCGGCCATAATGTAACACAATAGTTACATGTAATGAGTGTCATGTCTGCCTACCTGGGCCATGTCATGTACCACAATAGTAACATGTTATAACTATTATGTCTGCCTACCTGGGCCATGATGTAACACAATAGTTACATGTTATAACTATTATGTCTTCCTACCTGGGCCATGATGTAACACAATAGTTACATGTTATAACTGTCATGTCTGCCTACCTGGGCCATGATGTAACACAATGGTTACATGTTATAAGTGTCATGTCTGCCTACCTGGGCCATGATGTAACACAATAGTAACATGTTATACATTGTAATTATCATGTCTGCCTACCTGGGCCATGTCATGAACCACAATAGTAACATGTTATAAGTGTCATATCTGCCTACCTGGGCCATGATGTAACACAATAGTTACATGTTATAAGTGTCATGTCTGCCTACCTGGGCCATGATGTAACACAATAGTTACATGTTATAACTGTCATGTCTGCCTACCTGGGCCATGATGTAACACAATGGTAACATGTTATAATTATCATGTCTGTCTAGCGGGGCCATGGTGTAACACGATAGTTACATGTTATAACTGTCATGTCTGCCTACCTGGGCCATGATGTAACACAATAGTAACATGTTATAATTATCATGTCTGTCTACCTGGGCCATGATGTAACACAATAGTTACATGTTATAAGTGTCATATCTGCCTACCTGGGCCATGATGTAACACAATGGTAACATGTTATAATTATCATGTCTGTCTACCAGGGCCATGATGTAACACGATAGTTACATGTTATAACTGTCATGTCTGCCTAAATGGGCCATGTCATGTACCACAATAGTTACATGTTATAATTATCATGTCTGTCTACCAGGGCCATGATGTAACACGATAGTTACATGTTATAACTGTCATGTCTGCCTACCTGGGCCATGATGTAACACAATAGTAACATGTTATAATTATCATGTCTGTCTACCTGGGCCATGATGTAACACAATAGTTACATGTTATAAGTGTCATATCTGCCTACCTGGGCCATGATGTAACACAATGGTAACATGTTATAATTATCATGTCTGTCTACCAGGGCCATGATGTAACACGATAGTTACATGTTATAACTGTCATGTCTGCCTAAATGGGCCATGTCATGTACCACAATAGTTACATGTTATAATTATCATGTCTGTCTACCAGGGCCATGATGTAACACGATAGTTACATGTTATAACTGTCATGTCTGCCTAAATGGGCCATGTCATGTACACAATAGTTACATGTTATAACTGTGATGTCTGCCTACCTGGGCCAGAATGTATTCATCCATGAACATCTCAGGCTTCTTGATATGGTTGGGTTTGAGACAGCGGACAAACACCGGTGTGGCTGACTGCATCCGTTCCATCAGGATGTTCAGGGAGGTCTGCAGCAGAATGAGACAACCATGTTGAATATCTGTGTATCAGTCGTTGACATTATCCTGCTCCCATCAATAACACGGCCATGTCACAGCAGGAAACAGGAATGAGCTACAATGAGTCTCAAATAGGATCACTTTTACCATGGTGATGACAGGAAAATATTTTCAACTCCTTACATCTCAAAAACAAGTCTGCGCAACTATCCAAAAGTTGTATGTTCTACCAACATTTCAAACAATATATTTAGTAAAATCTAAATATTTTTTACATTTGTATACTTATCCTGCATTATGAAGTCTAATTGCAATACGGAGTAATGCAGGATAAGTTAAAAAATTTAGTAAAATCTAAATATTTTTTACATTTGTATACTTATCCTGCATTACTCCGTATTGCACTTAGACTTCGTAATGCAGAATTATAAGTATAAAAAATTGCTGTTTTAAAGCTTAACAAGATATATTAATTATAGGGGAGGGTTACGCAAAAAGGTCGAGTATTTGGTGAGGGTCTTCTAACATGCTTTTGATGAGGCGTAACTTACTCTACACAATCTCCTGATCGCCCACCTCAATGTCCGACCAGTAGTTATGCTGCTTACCTTGAACTGTGCTCCCACTGTCACCTTCCGCTTGGCTCGGATCTTGTCGGGATTTACTTTCCTCAACTGGAAACAAGTTGACTTTATAATAGGAACCCTATCAATATGTCCTGCTTGTGAATTTTCAGTGGCTTTATAATACTATCTATATGTCTTGCTTGTCAAAAAGGATTTAATGTCTTTATGAGATTCATTATGTTACAAATGTCCTCTACAATGTTTATTTTTCTCAAGGGACATTTCAAAATACTTAGAGGTCACAATATGTCAGTTTTTATATCATACCCCACATCAACCCAAAAACCAAATATCAGCTTTTATCACATGCCATAATCTCAAATTGTAAATTTCAAGTGAATGTGATACATTTTCACCTTGTTTGGAAAACAGTGTCTCTTGGAAACTAGCTGAGGTGACAAACAGACAACGAAGTATGGGACCTAACTCCAATTTTGCCTATTCAAAATGCACCAACAAGCCATATCAGCCAGGCAGAGGGTGTAATACGGGTCTGGTTACTGCACCCCCTGTGATATGACCATCTACATGTTGGCTCTATGGCACATGCAAAATACCTCATATCATCATCTTCCCGAGGCAAGTGAGTTAACTGACTATAAAAGTCCAGTTTCCACCCTTGCCGAACTAGGCTGGTATTGTGGAGTTACATTTTGACTGGACTAACGAGTCTATGCATAGTCCAATCAAAATTGCACACCGAAATCGAAATCCGGTTCGTAAAGTGTCATGCAGATTTTTGTCGACTGCAGCATTTGCAAAACATGTGCACGGCTAAATCGTTGTCAACAGATATTTTCTAAATCTATTCATGTTTTAAATCAAGGTGCTCACAGGATTTGATGCACTTCGCGATGTAAGACTCGTTTTATCACAATATAGATCTTGATTATCGATCAAATCGTCTTGACTGGGCGCCACTGTTTTGTTTTAAGTAAATGCAAGTGATACGAGAGGTTGAATCTGATTGGTCAGTAGGAGAGGCATAGAAAGGACATAACTCGCAATAGCCACTGGTGGCGCTACGATCAGCCCAGTAATTACAGCCTAGTTTGGCAAGGGTGGAAACTGTTGGACTTTTAAAGTCAGTTAACCCTCTTGCTTCGGGAAGATGCATATCATTGATAGGCATTTGATACACAGGTCTATGACACATACTGATAAAGGCATGCATCTACAGCTATCCTGCTCAACATACTGGTGTACAGAGAAGGAGTGGTACGGTGATAAACACTGATTTTAACCTTATTCCACTCATATTAAGGTGATCACTCTTTCTTGTAGGAAGAGGCCCAAAGAGATACAGGTTTCAATGATTCATATCTTCTCCACTCCTACAAAGGTCAAGACACGGGTGTGACTGTCCCTGATTCATGTCCACATATACAGGTCAAGTCAGGTATCTGAGTGTCCCTTGATTAAGACATGCTAGTGCTATCATCTCACCCTGGATGACTTCCTCAACGTCCGTCCTTGTAAAGACAAGCTGCCAGTCCTGGTGATCTGAGCTGGAGAAGATGAGATGGCAGATTTTCAATTTTGATATATTACAAGGTCACCATACATTTAAGCTTGACAGAACAACTTTGGCAGCACAGAGGGTTTGACATGGATGATTGTCTGTCATGAACTAAACATATTTATTAAATATTACCATTATAGATTAGGTAGATTAACCACACCCTTGTAGAGTCCAAACATCATTAATTTAACTGCTTACCTCTGAAGATGGTCTTGACCAGTGATGTGTTGCTGGATGTGAGGATCTCCATGATGCCAGATGGCAGTGTGTCTCGGTTCTTCTCCAACCACTGGGTAGCATCATACTCCACCTACATCAACATACAGCAACCAAAACATGTCATCATTGTTCACTGCCAGAAAATATTTATCAAGTGACTACAACAGCAGTGCTGCCCAACTGCCTGCCCATGCAGTTGAGGAGATAGAAAGAGTATTGTGAGTGACTTCACACCGTGCCAGCATAGTGGTTGGAAGAGTTATCTCACCTTGCCAGCATAGTGGTTGAAAGAGTTATCTCACCTTGCCAGCATAGTGGTTGAAAGAGTTATCTCACCTTGCCAGCATAGTGGTTGGAAGAGTTATCTCACCTTGCCAGCATAGTGGTTGAAAGAGTTATCTCACCTTGCCAGCAAAGTGGTTGAAAGAGTTATCTCAACTTGTCAGCATAGTGGTTGAAAGAGTTATCTCACCTTGTCAGCATAGTGGTTGACAAGGTTATTTCACCTTGCCAGCATAGTGGTTGACAGAGTTATCTCACCTTGTCAGCATAATGGTTGACAGAGTTATCTCACCTTGTCAGCATAATGGTTGACAGAGTTATCTCACCTTGTCAGCATAGTGGATGACAAGGTTATTTCACCTTGTCAGCATAGTAGTTGGCAGAGTTATCTCACCTTGTTAGCATAGTGGTTGAAAGAGTTATCTCAACTTGTCAGCATAGTGGTTGAAAGAGTTATCTCACCTTGTCAGCATAGTGGTTGACAAGGTTATTTCACCTTGCCAGCATAGTGGTTGACAGAGTTATCTCACCTTGTCAGCATAATGGTTGACAGAGTTATCTCACCTTGTCAGCATAATGGTTGACAGAGTTATCTCACCTTGTCAGCATAGTGGATGACAAGGTTATTTCACCTTGTCAGCATAGTAGTTGGCAGAGTTATCTCACCTTGTTAGCATAGTGGTTGAAAGAGTTATCTCAACTTGTCAGCATAATGGTTGACAGAGTTATCTCACCTTGTCAGCATAGTGGTTGACAAGGTTATTTCACCTTGTCAGCATAGTTGTTGAAAGAGTTATCTCACCTTGCCAGCACATTGGCTAACAGAGTTATCTCACCTTGCCAGCATAGTGGCTAACAGAGTTATCTCACCTTTTTCAGCATAGTGGTTGACAGAGTTATCTCACCTTGCTAGCATAGTGGTTGACAGAGTTATCTCACCTTGCCAGCATAGTGGTTGACAGAGAAGTTGACACTCCGAGTCTGCTGTGATGCCCCAAAGTACTTGTTCTTCTTGAAGTGTGATGTAATCTTCTCCACATATGTCTGGTCAGTGGCCTGTCGGAGAGACAGTGAGTAAGTAATTGTTTACATGTGCCTTTTTCAGTATTTCATTAAAATGTTCACATGTTAATTTTAATGCAGAAGTTGGGATTTCTGTTTGAGACCACATAGTTTCTTTTCCAAAAATATATCACCCAGCATTTCCAGTAAACGAATTCATCATTTTGTCATAGCGACTGATTTACGACACCCATTGTCTGAAGAGCATTTAATTGCAAAGGCTCGTTACCCTGGAGCCATGACATCTATATGCCTTGAAACACTTAATTGCTGTTATTTATAAGATCCTAATCCTAATCGTTAATCCCCATTTTTGCGTACATCAACCGTCTGCCATCCTGAACGAGATGTGCAAGTATGTCACTGATGAGTTACTGTTTACATTTACATGTATATTTATTACTTACTAAATGTTAGGTGACCTTGGCTATATAAGCCTTGGTCCAGAGAGATAGAAGAAGAAGAAAAGAAAGGTCTTACCTTAGCCTAGCTAGGGTTAGGCTGGGTTAGGACCTGGCACATAGTGTATTTTGTATGTATATATCTACATGTATAAAGTAAAACTGTATATACCACAAGCCATCGTCTCCAAGTTGTCACTTCCTACTGAGAACCATACGTCGGCCCCTTGCATATACGAGTATGCAAATTATTCATTAATCAACGTCTAGACCACACCCGTTGTTAATTTTGTAAAACCCAAGGAAAAATTGCTTGTTTCCTGCATTTTCGGGAACAGGTTATTTTATTTCCAAAATCCCAGGCCCTTTGAATTCCCTTCCCTATCAATCAGGCTTTCTCTTCATGTAGCTGTAGAGCTGAGAGGACAAGTAGGGCAATATATCATTGTGACACTGAGAAGTAGTGGGGCGGCTTCACTCCTAGCGTGTTTCCTTGATGTGCCACATACTCATGTCCAAAGTGAAACTAGAACAGGTCAAGTGGTTTACAATTTGAAAACCACTAACTGAAGAGATATCTGAACTGCTAATTCCTAATCCACAACAGTGTAGAAATATCACTTCTCCACAGTTACACTGTTATGTTCTTGAGACAATGTAAATTGAATTAACATAGTATGTATAACCCTCTCCAATATGATATGTCTTCAGCACATATGTGTATTGGGCCGATGGCCTCCTCACATTCCCTGAATAAACAACTGAAATGTCTATACTGGGTTGGATTGTCATATCAAGAGTTACCTTGGGGAACATGCTTTCTTCGTCCAAGAGAGCCAGGAGTCCTATAGGCTTTGTCAGAAACATATCCTGAAATACACGTTTATCAGATTTAATAAAAGTCATTCCTTGCTAAAGGATAATAATAACTCATTGAAAGACATGTGCAGTTCCCGACTGATCTATGTACATCTGTGTACATACCAGCAGGGGCTTGTTGTCCACAAACTTGATCTCCTTCCAGTCAATGCCTTCTCTAATGTATTCCTCTTGCTCCATTTTGAAGATGTGCTGTGGTCAGACAACAGAGAGTCTTTTAGTGTACAGATAACACACTGCCTATTAGTGGAGAGACAACAGACAGGCTTCTAGTGGACAGAGGACAGACGGAAAATAGGGGACAGAACAGACAGACAAAGGAGGACATACAAAAAGATGGACAATGGGGACAGAGGACAGACGGACAATAGGGGACAGAACAGACAGACAAAGGAGGACATATAAAAAGACGGACAATGGGGAAAGAGGACAGACGGACAATAGGGGACAGAACAGACAGACAAAGGAGGACATACAAAAAGACGGACAATGGGGACAGATAACAGACAGACAATGGGGGACAGATAACAGACACAAAATGGAGGACAGACAGAAGGAGACAATGGAGGACAGACAACATGCAGACTATTCGGAAGAGATAACAGACAGACAAAGAAATACAGACAGACAGATATCAATGGACAGACAACAGCTGGAACAGACAACAGACACACTTGGGGACAAACACCAGACAGATAATTAGGAACAGACATGAGAGAGACAAATTGAAGACAGACAAAAGACAGACAATTAGAAACAGACATGAGAGAGACAAATTGAAGACAGACAAAAGACAGACAATTAGAAACAGACATGAGAGAGACAAATTGAAGACAGACAACAGACAGACAAAAAGGGGACAGACAAAAGACAGACAATTAGGAACAGACACGAGAGAGACAAATGAGGAACAGACAACAGGCATTCGAGACTGAACTACAGTGGAAGGAGTTACCTCATTGAAGAAGAACTGCAGCTGCTCATTGGCTAGGTTGATACACGCCTGCTCAAAACTGTTTATCTCAAAATGCTCAAACCCAAATATGTCCAGAATCCCTGAAATGAACACACAAGATTATATCTCAACTTTCAGTTCAGATATTTGTCTTAAGACTTATAGCAAGCTTATTAAAAGTATTATACAATATACTTACACACTGCATTATTCTAGAAAACTTACCAATCTCCCGGACTTCATCAGGTGGAATGTCTTCCTCTGGTGCAAGCAAACAGTTGATCTTGTTGACTATCCAGCCAAACAGACGTCCATAGAGTGTCTTGGCCATGGCATCCCTGGCATCTGACAACAGAGATCACAGCTGTAAGGCATGGATAGATGGGGATGTGCTGCAGCCCTTTACATCCCCACAGTCACAAATCCCATCCACAAAGTCACCTGACAATTCTCAGTCACTAGCGCCATCCTTACAGTTATCGAACCGAACCAACTATCCAATCCTCGAATCACCATCCTCCTGTTGTTCACCCCATTCCCCATCCCCATCTCACCACACTCACCCCATCCCCCTCATCCCATCCCATTGTCACTCACCCCGTCCCCGTCACTCACCCCATCCCCGTCACTCACCCCATCCCCCACGTCAATCGCCCCATCCCCCCACCCCATCCCATTGTCACTCACCCCGTCTCAGTGTCACTCACCCCATCCCCCAGTCACTTCCCCCATCCCCAGTCCCCATCCACGGTGGGACTCACCCTCTGCCTGCTGTTTACTGTAGAGCTGCTTCACATACTCCCCCTTGATGACCGTCACCATGGATGTCAGACATGCCTCCACCTCCTCCGGGTCCACTTGCAACAGCATCTACACAAACATCACATCCGTTATCCTACAAATCTCTGCTCATCTGTAAACTTCAAAGAGTGAGCTGGGTTGAGAGACCCTTTGGACGTTTTTTCTATTCCATGTGTGTCAGCTTAATGATTGAAGAAAGCCTGAAGTCTCAGACATTTACCACTTAGAATGGTGCTGCCAAACAAATCAGGTGAACCTGGGATTTTGTTATCATGCAACCGTGCAGAGCAAATAGAGCCTCTTTTAGAAAACTAGATCCCCATTCCCCTGCTATGTTCAAGATGAGGACTTGGCCACATCTCTGGCTTATGCGATCTTTGTGTTGCACACAAACTTACTGATGCCACTTTCACAGCTCCATTGGGGTCCATGAGGACTGCTGCATCCTGCTCATTGGAGTCAAACCGGATGTTACCAAGGTGCAGCACGCTGGCTATCACAGTGAACACTTCTAGTTGTTCCTGAAACAACAAAAAAAGTTTTGACCTAACTCCAAAGTTGTATGTACCGTAATCATCGTAATAACTGCCTTGGGTTCTGAGGAAATTGACATATGGGGGTGCTGAGGAAATTGACATATGGGGGTGCTTATGCCTTAAACAACAGCATATATTTTCAGAAAGTGAGCGGTAGTGAACAAACAGTTCAAACGTCAATGAAACTAAAACTTTTCGATAATAGTTACTGAACAATAAAATACCCCAATCAGCGCTTCTGTCTTATGAGTGAGTGAGTGAGTATGGTTTTACGCCACTTTTAGCAATATTCCAGCAATATCACGGCGGGGGGACACCAGAAATGGGCTTCACACATTGTACCCATGTCGGGAATCGAACCCGGGTCTTCGGCGTGACGAGCGAACGCTTTAACCACTAGGCTACCCGACCGCCCCTCTGTCTTATGAAAAATATACTTTAATATAAACAAGAAAATTGAGTTGGTCACTTACATTTTCAGCCTTTGTAGGGACTGCTTATAAGGATTACTTACAGATTGGTTTAGAAGTTGGTCGGGGGCATTTATTGGAGCAGGGCGTATAATACGTCAAATACGGTATATCGTTTATTCTAATGTTTTCAGTGACAACTCTGTAGCTCCGGTCAAATGTCAACTTATCGTACCTCGTCTGTGAAGCCGACCAGATCCATGGCGTTACACAGTTCCTCGTATCTCCCCTTCAAAATGCCACTTTTCTGTTGCAGCACCTTGGCGCCTTTGGACAGATACCTGGAAGAATGACATCAGGTATATTCTTTAGTTGGTAAGTAAAGTCTGACAGGGTATATTCTCCAGTTGGTAAGTAAGATCAGACAGGGTATATTCTTTAGGTGGTAAATAAAGTCAGACAGGATATATTCCCTATTTGGTAAATAAGACCATATTCTCAACTACAAACATAAATAGCCCAAGGGAAAATACTGCCTTCATTCTAATCTGTTTATTTATCACAAACAAGCTGACTCTCTTTACATCAATGGCATATTGCATTAATTTCCAGAATTCCTGATATGTGAAGTGTAAAGCCATATTATCAACGTAATTCTTTTTGAAGTATGGCCACAGCTGAAGAACCACAGACTACTCTAAACAAGAACTATAAAACATAAAAAGGTAAAAGGAATTCATTCAAATTCATGCTCAACTGGTATGCATCATGGCATTGATCCTATGACCTTCACCCTGGTGACATTATCCTGACCTACCTGAACTTGGCCACGTCCCTGAGAACGAATTTGTCCTGCTGTTCTGGGGAGAGTCCCGCAAACAAGTAGTGAAAGATGTGGAAGTTTTCCTCCCCAGGACTCTGCCGTACGACCCGCGACTTCTCCAGCAGGTACTCTGAGATCTTGGCACCCATCACTGACCGGAGGAATGGAGGTTAGTATGACACACACAGGTCAGTATATCAGTATATCAATCTTAGGCTTCCCTGAGACAAGACTCAGTGTAAGACATAGACTCACACAGGTCAGTATATCATCCTAAGGCTTCCCTGAGACATTAGATTCAGTGTCAAGACATAGACACACACAGGTCAGTATATCATCCTAAGGCTTCCCTAAGACATTAGATTCAGTGCCAGACATAGATACACACAGGTCAGTATATCAATCTTAGGCTTCCCTGAGACATTAGATTCAGTGCCAGACATAGACACACACAGGTCAGTATATCATCCTAAGGCTTCCCTAAGACATTAGATTCAGTGCCAGACATAGACACACACAGGTCAGTATATCATCCTAAGGCTTCCCTAAGACATTAGATTCAGTGCCAGACATAGACACACACAGGTCAGTATATCATCCTAAGGCTTCCCTGAGACATTAGATTCAGTGCCAGACATAGACTCACACAGGTCAGTATATCATCCTAAGGCTTCCCTGAGACATTAGATTCAGTGCCAGACATAGACACACACAGGTCAGTATATCATGCTAAGGCTTCCCTGAGACATTAGATTCAGTGTCAAGACATAGACACACACAGGTCAGTATATCATCCTAAGGCTTCCCTGAGACATTAGATTCAGTGTCAAGACATAGACACACACAGGTCAGTATATCATCCTAAGGCTTCCCTGAGACATTAGATTCAGTGCCAGACATAGACACACACAGGTCAGTATATCATCCTAAGGCTTCCCTGAGACATTAGATTCAGTGCCAGACATAGACTCACACAGGTCAGTATATCATCCTAAGGCTTCCCTGAGACATTAGATTCAGTGCCAGACATAGACACACACAGGTCAGTATATCATCCTAAGGCTTCCCTGAGACATTAGATTCAGTGCCAGACATAGACACACACAGGTCAGTATATCATCCTAAGGCTTCCCTGAGACATTAGATTCAGTGCCAGACATAGACACACACAGGTCAGTATATCATCCTAAGGCTTCCCTGAGACATTAGATTCAGTGCCAGACATAGACACACACAGGTCAGTATATCATCCTAAGGCTTCCCTAAGACATTAGATTCAGTGCCAGACATAGACACACACGGGTCAGTATATCAATCTTAGGCTTCCCTGAGACATTAGATTCAGTGCCAGACATAGACTCACACAGGTCAGTATATCATCCTAAGGCTTCCCTGAGACATTAGATTCAGTGCCAGACATAGACACACACAGGTCAGTATATCAATCTTAGGCTTCCCTGAGACATTAGATTCAGTGCCAGACATAGACTCACACAGGTCAGTATATCATCCTAAGGCTTCCCTGAGACATTAGATTCAGTGCCAGACATAGACACACACAGGTCAGTATATCAATCTAAGGCTTCCCTGAGACATTAGATTCAGTGTCAAGACATAGACACACACAGGTCAGTATATCATCCTAAGGCTTCCCTAAGACATTAGATTCAGTGCCAGACATAGACACACACAGGTCAGTATATCATCCTAAGGCTTCCCTGAGACATTAGATTCAGTGCCAGACATAGACACACACAGGTCAGTATATCATCCTAAGGCTTCTCTAAGACATTAGATTCAGTGTCAAGACATAGACACACACAGGTCAGTATATCATCCTAAGGCTTCCCTAAGACATTAGATTCAGTGCCAGACATAGACACACACAGGTCAGTATATCATCCTAAGGCTTCCCTGAGACATTAGATTCAGTGCCAGACATAGACACACACAGGTCAGTATATCATCCTAAGGCTTCCCTAAGACATTAGATTCAGTGTCAAGACATAGACACACACAGGTCAGTATATCAATCTTAGGCTTCCCTAAGACATTAGATTCAGTGCCAGACATAGACACACACAGGTCAGTATATCATCCTAAGGCTTCCCTAAGACATTAGATTCAGTGTCAAGACATAGACACACACAGGTCAGTGGTTGGTTTGAATCTAAACAACACTAGTGTCCAGAAATATGGTGCCCGGTAACCTCAGTTGACTCAAATTTGATAATAGAATGCATGTTGTATCACAGGCAACATGACAAGACTCACCAAGGCCTTTCCTGAACTTGAGCTGGATGTACTTGCCGAAGCGACTGGAGTTGTCGTTCATGTTGGTCTGGGCATTGCCGAATGCCTCCAGCAGTGGGTTCACCTGGAGGTCAACAAGAACAGGGCATCACAAATACTCATAGCGTGAGTAAGTGAGTTCGGCGTAATACCGCTTTGAACAGTATTTCAGCTATATCACAGTGTGTCAGCCCGAAATGACACAGATTGTAGATGCTTTCAAATTTGGTAGATTAAGTCATAGAGGTATGGTTATATTTCTTTATTAGTTGGAACATAAAATATAGTTTTATTTTCAAAACCATTAATCATGTTGATACAGAAATAGAATAAAAAGTCATGTGTTTAGGGTGTTCCATTGAAATAGTCAGTAGTTAAAAAACAAAGAAAAACGTATGTCGAGTTTTTCATTGAATGACAATAAATACATTGACTTTCCTTACAGTTATAATGAACCTGTTTTGAAGCTGAAAAATTGAAAAAAGATTGAAGAATTGAAAAAAAGGACTAAAATTGATGCCAGATAAACATTTGGATGAACCAAACCATAATCTAGAGACACAACTGATGGTTATACCTGGTCTTGGTTGGACTGAAGCTGTATAAAAATTAAGTGTGAAACGATCTACCGATATTCCAATGCATCGCGATACCTCACCAACGATACGATACACGATACGCGTTGGTCTATTTATCGATGCGCCATGATACTGAATGCACATCTTAGTACAATGTTCTCTTGTAATGCATCCTTCAATATAGCGCTAACTCTGTTTATTGAGCGCGGTAACGCATGGCTCCCAAAACTTACTTACATTTTAATAAGCTCAAGTTTCTTCACTGACACGATGTTTTTCCCAATCACAAAAGAAAACATTATCAGTGCGAGCAGGGAACACTGGAAATACTAGTCAATAAATACAAACTCAAGTACGCAATTCAATCCTCTTATTATACTATCTGGTTATAAAAACGTGTTCAATGTATATCTGGACTTATGTTTGTAATTTAACAGTAATAACACTTGCGCATAACACTCAATAAATATGTTTTTTTACACTATGAATCATAAACAACTATTATTCTAATCCTTTGTCAAACTCTGAAGCGTACATCATAGATCGTGTTAGGTAGGCAGAACATTTACTGTTGTGTTGGTAATCTACCCCCTACGACTCCAACTCTGTTAAGAGAGGGTATCACTTTCCCTTGACAATGTTGATATTTATTTTTTCTGAAAAAGAACCTGAAGTTAAACTATTCATACTGCGAAGTGCATCGATTATTTACTGGTGTTTGAACTTTGAAGCTTCCTGCTGTTTTGAAATTTGACATGTTTTGACGGAAAGTGAGAGAAAGTTCCACTTAACATGTAGTCTTGTTATTATAAACTATTTTTGACTGTTCCAAAATCATGAAAGGTCCAAGCCTGACATGCTTGAAGCCTTGAAATTTAATAAATGCTGGAGTACTCTCTTTTTTATCGTTGTGTATCGAGATACATATCGTATCGTGACCAGAATATCGAGATACGTATCGTATCGTGACCTTCCTGTATCGTTGCAGCCCTAATAAAAATGTTAAATTTTGTGTGTATTGCATTTTGTTTGTTGGATTGTGTGAAGTATTGTGAGACTGTATTCAGTAAGAGGAAGATGCTCTAGTCTTGGTGGGTACCTGTAGAATCTGCTGCTCCAGCTGGGCGGTGGACGACTGGACGTTGCCCCCGCACAGACTGATCAACTGTTTAATGATGAGCTTCGTGCTCTCGGTCTTCCCTGCCCCACTCTCCCCGCTGATGAGGATGCACTGGTTGCTTGGGAGACGACCTCTCTGACCCAACATTGATTGGTAGGTAGCATCAGCAATGGCAAAGATGTGGGGTGGATTGTTGCTCTTCTTGGCTCCTCTGTACTTCTTGGCCTCCTGCAATGACACATTGATGCATGATACAGTGAGCACAGTGACACAATTACATGACACTGACATAATGACGTCACAGTTATTCAGCGATATGACAGCGACACAATGATACAGTAACACAATGATAGTAATACTATGACACAATGATACAGTGAGCACAGTGACACAATTACATGACACTGACATAATGACGTCACAGTTATTCAGCGATATAACAGCGACACAATGATACGGTAACACAATGATAGTAATACTATGACACAATGATACAGTGAGCACAGTGACACAATTACATGACACTGACATAATGACGTCACAGTGATTCAGAGATATGACAGCGACACAATGATACAGTAACACAATGATAGTAATACTATGACACAATGATACAGTGAGCACAGTGACACAATTACATGAAACTGACATAATGACGTCACAGTGATACAGCGATATGACAGTGACACAATGATACAGTAACACAATGATAGTAATACTATGACACAATGATACAGTGAGCACAGTGACACAATTACATGACACTGACATAATGACGTCACAGTGATACAGCGATATGACAGTGACACAATGATACAGTAACACAATGATAGTAATACTATGACACAATGATACAGTGATCACAGTGACACCGTGACACAACATCAGTGAGAACAAGCAGGAAATACTCATATCCCCCACCAATAAGTCTGGTTGTGTGCAAGACAAGAAAAATTGTACTATTTTCAAGATCTGCTCCAGAAATGTGCACTACCACCATTTTCTGTCTAAGTCAAAGCCATTGCCATGGAAAGTCGAAAAAATTACATTTTTCAAAAATTCCAAACTACCAAAAGACAATCTCATTAAAATCAGACCTTAGTTCTCGCTACCGCTAAACAAAGATCTGAAGACATCCCATTCGGGGTCACGTCATAACGACCTTTCATCCGGCCAATCAATGCGTCGCTTACCGAATATGAAAGTGACAGTCAGAATGTGATTTCTAATCATGCAATCTCGAAAACTTTAACATGGGGTATTCCAAACGATAGTTATGGGTTTGACAACTGAATCCTTACAATCTAGACCATCTATTAGCCATTCCAGAATGTTTTTTGAGAATTTGTCAAAATATGTTTCAAAGCGTAGTCGCCAATTTGAAATATGTGCCGTAAAGCACAAGAAAGCTGCCTTCTGATTGGTCATTCCATTGGTCGGTCAAAGTTCGTGCAAGGTCGGTTTGACGTGACCCGTAATGGGATGTCTTCAGATCTTTGTTTAGCGGTAGCGAGAACAAGGATTTGATTTTAATGAGATTGATCAAAAGGCAACAGTTCTCTATCTATGTGGCAAGTTTGGTTAAAATATCTCTCATGGTTTTTGCATGCTGCTCCGGAAACGAAACGTAATGGACAGAAGGACCCATTCCTATATCCCCCTTCCACTTCATGGCGGGGGATAATAATACAGTGACAGTGTCATGATAGTGATACAATGACAGTAACACAATGGTGCAGTAACACTGTGTCACAATGACTGACACAGTGACACATTATGACAGTAAGAAAAATACAGTGACACAGTGTCACGATAGTGACACAATGACAGTGAAACAATGACTGTAACACAATGACAATGACAGGGACACAGCAATAGTGAGAAAAATACAGTGACACAATGTCACAATAGTGACACAATGACAGTGAAACAATGACTGTAACACAATAAAAATGACAGGGACACAATGATAGTGAGAAAAATACAGTGACACAATGTCACAATAGTGACACAATGACAGTGACACAGTAACAATGATATGGTGATACTGAGTTAGTGAGTGAGTATGGTTTTACGCCGTTTTAGCAATATTCTATCACTATCATGGTGGGGGACACCAGAATGGGCTTCACACATTGTACCCATGTGGGGAATCAAACCCGGGCCTTTGGTGTGACAAGCAAAAGCTTTAACCACTAGGCTACCCCACCACCCCTGATGATACTGAAAGGGTGGCAGCGAGCTGGACCATCAAAGGGAGACATCGGACATCTGACCCAACCTGTAGGCCATGGGTTGTACATCAGTTACATCGAATAGTTCATGCATCTCAATCATAATTAGCTCTTTCATATTACCGTTTAGTATCCAAGTCCTAAATCTGGTATTACTAAAACTGACCATGTAAGATCACAAATATTGTGAAAACATGCAGGTCAGAAGAGGACAATATAGAATAGGGCCAATACCTGGTGTAATTATTAGAAAACTAAGTGAAAATTTGGGAAAAAGAGATGAGCAGTGATGAATGATTAGTTTGAGGAACAACGGGATTTACAGGTAGTTGGAACCCAAAGAGGGTAATGTCCATTTAGTTTATGGCAGAGCCCCTGGACCAGAGAAATCCTGACAATACGAGAGGTTCTGATTGTGCACAGTTTTGTATGACTAATATGAGCACATATGACAGGCTAAATTAAATTCAGCCAGTACATTGGTCATGACATTTCTGTCTGTGGTCTTGAGTAACATTATATCATAGATAGATTACAGAAAGGTCAACACTCACATTTTTGCCGTAAATCCCAATATCCTTGTATGGGTTGACTGCTATCAGGATATCTCCAACATATGTCTGAAATAAAAACAACACTGACATTGTTTGATCTGTTGTCAACTACACTGTGGACCAGACTACCGGTATATACACCACCCCGATTTGGTGACCCTGTCCCCATCCCATCATGGGGTATATACACTGGGGTATCCTGGTGTCAGGGGTATATACACTGGGGTATTCCTGGTGTCAGGGGTATATACACTGGGGTATCCTGGTGTCAGGGGTATATACACTGGGGTATCCTGGTGTCAGGGGTATATACACTGGGGTATCCTGGTGTCAGGGGTATATACACTGGGGTATCCTGGTGTCAGGGGTATATACACTGGGGTATCCCGGTGTCAGGGGTATATACACTGGGGTATCCTGGTGTCAGGGGTATATACACTGGGGTATCCTGGTGTCAGGGGTATATACACTGGGGTATCCTGGTGTCAGGGGTATATACACTGGGGTATCCTGGTGTCAGGGGTATATACACTGGGGTATCCTGGTGTCAGGGGTATATACACTGGGGTATTCCTGGTGTAAGGGGTACATACACTGGGGTATCCTGGTGTCAGGGGTATATACACTGGGGTATCCTGGTGTCAGGGGTATATACACTGGGGTATCCTGGTGTCAGGGGTATATACACTGGGGTATTCCTGGTGTAAAGGGTATATACACTGGGGTATTCATGGTATCCGGTGTATTCCTGGTGTCAGGGGTATATTCACTGGGGTATTCATGGTGTCTGAGGTATTCCTGGTGTCAGCGGTATGTACACTGGGGTATTCCTGTTGTCAGGGGTATATACACTGGCGTATTCCTGGTGTAAGGGGTATATACACTGGGGTATTCCTGGTGTCCAATGTATTCCTGGTATCAGGGGTATATACACTGGGGTATTCCTGGTGTCCGATGTATTCCTGGTGTCAGGAGTAAATATAAACTGGGGTATTCCTGGTGTCTGAGGTATTCCTGGTGTCAGCGGCATATACACTGGGGTATTCCTGGTGTCAGGGGTATATACACTGGGGTATTCCTGGGGTCAGGGATATATACACTGGGGTATTCCGGTGTCAGGGATATATACACTGGGGTATTCCTGGTGTCAGAGGTAAATATACACTGGGGTATTCCTGATTTCTGAGGTATTCCTGGTGTCAGGGTATATACACTGGGGTATTCCTGGTGTCTGAGGTATTCCTGGTGTCAGCGGTATATACACTGGGGTATTCCTGGTGTAAGGGGTATATACGCTGGGGTATTCCTGGAGTCAGGAGTATATACACTGGGGTATTCCAGGTGTCTGAGGTATTCCTGGTGTCAGCGGTATATACACTGGGGTATTCCTGGTGTAAGGGGTTTATACACTGGGGTATTCCTGGTGTAAGGGGTTTATACACTGGGGTATTCCTGGTGCCAGGTGTATATACACTGGGGTATTCCTGTGTCAGGGATATATACACTTGGGTATTGCTGGTATCTGGGGTATATACACTGGGGTATTCTTGGTGTCAGGGATATATACACTGGGGTGTTCCTTGTGTCAGGGGTATATACACTGGGGTATTGCTGGTGTCTGATGTATTCCTGGTGTCAGGGGTATATACACTGGAGTATTCCTGGTGTCAGGGACATATACACTGAGGTATTCCTGGTGTCAGGGATATATACACTGGGGTATTCCTGGTGTCAGGGGTATATACACTGAGGTATTCCTGGTGTCAGGGGTATATACACTGGAGTATTCCTGGTGTCAGGGATATATACACTGAGGTATTCCTGGTGTCAGGGGTATATACACTGGGGTATTCCTGGTGTCTGATGTAATCCTGGTGTTAGGTGTGTATATACACTGGGTATTCCTATAATATTGTGTTGCTTAGTGTCTTTATTCCACTTAACAGGTGTTCTTTGTAATTGTTAATGTAATTACAAATATATTCATTTTTTTTTAAACACATATACAAATTTATTTTTAAATAGTTGTAACATTCAAAACACTAAATTCATATTTAACTTAATAATGTATGTACAATGTTGTGCTTTCTCAGAGTGCAACCAGGAAAACAAAGGCAAGTTAACGGTGACATGTGACAACTAGCTTTGTTTGAGACAACCATCAATCATCACCAGGACAGGGCGACAGTAAGGCTTGATAACGATGACATATACAACCCCCCCTGCAGTATGAACCCATCAACCCTCCAGATATGTCATGCCAGTTGTCAAACTCACCCTCACAAAAATATCCATGTATAACCAGGATCATCCCCATACAAACTCTCACTTCTATCTGATATTTTCTGCATTAGATGGAATTTGTCTTTTATATATCAAAACAAAATGATCCTAAAAATAAACTTTCACAAGATTATACCTTTTTTTATTGTTAAAGTATGAACATATTGTACAGAGCTATAAGAATCAGTATTTATTAAACAGTAAAAAACAAGTATGATTAATACATTGTACATACATGAACTTTGTCTGGTGCATAACCATATTTTTCACCTCTGACCCATATCACAGACAATACACGGAGATCACTGTAGAAATGAGTCAACTGTCAAGCCTCATGAGACGTTATAACATTCATAGCCAGACGCATATTCTTTGATTTTGTCTTCTACCACGCCGACCTAAATTTACTTCCTAGTTGGGGGGTAACGTGTCAACCGTATCTGTCATATCAATGACGTAAATTGTCATGTGTTGACTTATTAGAACAATGTACACACAGCATACGATAAACGACATTTCTTAACAAGTACGGTTACGTGTCTAACACGAGCACTATGTTCTACTATCAGCTCGCCCGTCAATATGTACAGGACACTTGATAAGACGACGCCCCAGGACAAGTGTATGCGGGGCACCCAGAATGCTACCCGTTCCAGTCAATGACTCGGTAGCTCGCAAATGTCTAAAGACGAACAAAACAGCTTTCAACTCACGTATATTCGGCCTCTCCTGTATCGTTCACGTAATTCTCCTAGTAGAATTTGCTCGTCAAGTTTGGCTAACGTGGCCAAATCGTCAACGTCTCCTACGGGCGGTCTGTCCATGTTTACTTCTGCACTGAAAGTAAAGTTTAGATGATCGAAGTGGGCAGGGCAGCTGGGACGGATCGCCGGCAAGGCTAAATATAGTAACAATACTCTTAAGCCAACACGAGGCGTGACGTCACTGTTGATATCATACACACCGCAAACATATATATATATGTGTGTTTTCGCGTTAAGTCATTTACGTAAATAAATGAAGATCTAAATACCTTAACACACATGTGTCGAGTCATGTATCGCGTTAAATCATTTACGTAGATAAATGAAGATCTAAATACCTTAAAGCACATGTGTCGCGTCATGTATCGTGAGTGTGAGTGTATATTCTGGTTAAACATTTATTGAAAGGGAGGTGAGATTGACATGCACAGTCATGAGTTCATCTCACCTGTAAACACGCGACAGTCTCTAAGTGTAGGAGGGGTGGTCGTGGGATGACTGTCGAACGTCAAGTAATCTATTATTGGAAAATCAAAATGATGATGAATTCTTTTTAGACTCCTATAATATCAACAAAATATGAATATTTAGTTAATGTTTCGTGGAGGAAACATATATTTATTTCCGCTTATTGATTTTTATAGTGTCTCGTGGACGTTAATCACATACTATCATGAAAACCATTATTTTAATTACAAATGCCCATTCATAGGGTTATAAACCCAAACTGATATTAAATTGTGAAAGTTTCACAACAAACGTTCATCGCCCGTCTCTCTCTCTCTCTCTCTCTCTCTCTCTCTCTCTCTCTCTCTCTCTCTCTCTCTCTCTCTCTCTCTCTCTCTCTCTCTCTCTCTATATATATATATATATATATAGCTTACTATTGTATCTGTCTGTGTCATATCTTAACAGATATTCGCTATGATACTGTTTACATGTGCAACTTTCAATAGAAATAATAATTTAGTGTACTTTTCGATAAATTGTTAAAGGCGACTATGCTTGTCATAAGAGGCGACTAACGGGATCGGGTGGTCAGGCTCGCTGACTTGGTTGATGCATGTCATTGATCCCAATTACGTGGGTCGATGCTCACGATATCAATCACTGGATTGGCTGGTCTAGACTCGATTATTTACAGACCGCCGTCATATAGCTGGAATATTGCTGAGTGCGGTGTTAAACATAAACAACCAACCAACGATAAATTGCTTCGAATCTTTGGTGTTAAGATGTCCATATGATACCTCCAATATGTCACTGAACGGCGTTTGTGAAGGTAACTACAATACATATGGGGTTTTATAACAAGATGCCGTATATATAATGATGGTTTCGTCCAGCTATATTTAAACGACCGTGAAATGTTGATGTTGAGTATGAATTGACTCAAATGTCAACATTCAAGCCATGTCTCGACGGGATGGCACTGAAAATGGGCTTGTGGGGATAATTCCATGTGGGGAATCGAACTTCCGCCACGAGTGAACACTTTAGCTACTATAGGCAACGCCATCGCCATGTCGGGTAGTTAAAACAGAGGGAGCAACACTGAACGCTATAGCTCTGGCGTCGTCAAGGAAAATCTAACACGTTGACGGGTTGTTTATGAAGTGGATTTGGTATTTCTGTCTGTGCGATCAATACCACAACCGTTATGAGCACTGCATAAATATAATTCATTATGGCGGCGGACTTAATCTCGTGTTTGGCAATGGCGAGAGACGAGTCGAGTGTAGGTTCTGTGTGTTCGTGGGTGCGTGGGTGCGTCTGTGGTTGTGCTCTTAATTTATCTTCATAGGTCCGCATCCGTTGTCTACGGGATAGAGCACCTGTCAGGAGAGCGGAAAGTTGGTGGTTCGATCCCCGGCCGCGGCACACCAAAAGAAATTGAAAGATGGTACTTGTTGTTACCCTTCCTGGCACTCCGTATTCGTCTTAGGATTGTACCATTATATATAGCATTTTTCATGCACGCACCCCAAGTACATGTGGCATTTTTCCATGAACCCCTCCCCATACAGTTGTGATACATTTTGAAAACCCCGCTCTTTTGCTGTGTCATCGTTTCATTCAGTATCTCAGTGGGTAAGCACTATAAATCGGCATCAGTCCGGACTAGTACAAGCTTAGCAGTCACACACAAACACACACACACGTGCATGCACAACGCTGAAAAAGTGCAATAATCTTGGACACGACGTTAAACCCATTTCACCTCACCTCACCTCTTCCATTAAATATGTCTAAATATGGTTGGTTGTCATCTAACGTAACGGTTTGAGACGTTGTTCCTAATATCATCCACTGGTCTGTCTGTCTTAGTCTCAATATTGCCATGTAGCTGTCATATTACTGAAAATAACCAAAGACATACAACTACAGTGTCAGAAGAAGACTAAATATTTTAGCAAATTCGTAAACAGGTAACTTTCCGAGCTTGTGTTTCCAATTCCGATAGTCCAAACAGTGGTATTTCTAAAACGAGGACTAACGAAGACTGAATATTTTGTCTTAAAAGATTATCGGATATTGACTTGGCATTATGACATGATACACTACGGTACAGAGGGCACACAGACATTGACTTGACATTATTTGATGTCATTCTGCGTATGTACCGTAGTGTATCATATAATGTCAGGTCAATGACTATGAGTGCTCCGCCCCAATTTGTATCATGTCATAATTGTTTAGGTGGTGTTTATAGTCTGTGAGGCGATGGCTAATTTCATACCGCTTAGGATTGAAACACATTCCTAAACATATCTTGTATGTATTTACATTCTCAACACATTTTTCACAGTGTGGTTTAAGTGGTGAATTATACCAATTTCATAAGTAAATATTTACTAAATTCGCTGTTTACTAACCTTCTGGTCGTTGTTACTAATTAAGTTAGTAGAATTTACTAGGCTTTTTTCTCAGTGTGGGAGGACGGATGACAGAAGCTCACATGACCGGAACGTGTTTGCGTTGTTAGTAAAAGAAGTCGGTAATATCGTTTCTGGACAGGCAAAGGTACAGTCGTGTTATAGCAGGAGCTATTATCAACGTCACTGGGACACAACAACATTCAGGTCACAAGCATGCCGCCGCATGCAGTTTGTTTCTTTGTTTGTTAACGCCGCAATATTCGGCGGTCTGTAAATAATCGAGTTTTGACCAGACAATCCAGTGATTGACATCATCAGCATCGATCCACGCAAGTGGGATCGATGACGTGCATCAACCAAGTCAGCGAGCCTAACCACCCGATCCCATTAGTCGCCTCTTACGACATGCATGGAAGACCTCGAATCTTCACGGGTATGGAAAGAGCGTCTGCCCGGAGAACGGAAGGGCGATCCCCTGGCTGCGACATACCAAAAGACGTGTTGGGGTCCTCAAAATGTATCAAAACTATGTGGGGAGGTGGTTCATGGAAAAATGCCACTTGCTTGGGGCGGGTGCATGGAAAATGGTATACACAATGGTACAGGCACCCGTTCGTTCATAGTTCTTTCATATCAGCTTTCCTATACTTCATCGTTTATGTCGTATAAGTTTTGATCTCGCTTCCATTCAACCATGACAGTGTGTTATAGTCTGCTAGTAAACCCTGATTCGCACACTCGCGAATTGAAATACCGTATTTTCGCTGATAGACGCAGGCATCGTAACATTTGCCGAATAGAGACCGGATCCCTAATTGATGCCGGTTATAGTGCAACACATTAAATGAATGATTACGATTTGCAAACCGCATACGGTGAAGAAATACAGTCCGTAACAATACATTCCGAGGTGTCTTTTACGGGAAATATGGTATATGATCCTTTTTCTGGGAATGCGGTATAATGAAGTTTATGCCATTGTACTCGCGGTCACTTAAGTTCGGCGGATCGGTTTTATTCCAAATAGCAACGCTTGGGTATATTACATATGACATTTGAAATATTCACACAGTACGTAAAGTATCCCGATACAGTAATTCATACATAAATTTATTCAAACAGTTACGTGTTGTCTAGTGTTTTATAAAAGCTTCTTAACGACTCTCTTCCGCATTTTTTGGCCAAACCGGTCTTCTTTAATACAGCTGCTCCAACAAAAGGGTATAGTCTGTACAGACATTCAATAACTAGGCAATCTTATCCCTAGTTCCAAAGCATTCTTTAAGTTATGCTAATGCGCGTTGTAAACACGTAACGTGATCCTTTCTGCGCCCTTACGGCAATAAAGTCAAACAAGGAATTTGGGTTCAGTGTTGAAGGAAGTCTTTTTATCTGAGGTCATAACTTGTATGAAGCCTATGTCATTTACATCGAATCTATTTGCGGCAACCACAGTTTCACGGATACGAAGATCTAATACATATAATACATGACACATTTTATGGATAACTTCTTTTATTCTTTATCACTGCGTTTCAGGGGTATACTTCTTGTTCCGTCAACATGCGAATGTTCGGGTGAACGACGAATTGGCAATAAGTATCTCTGAAACGTCGTGACGTATAGAACTCTATCCCACTATGTCAACCTAAGCTACGATTTCATATATCGTTAATGTCTTGAGCTTGAGGCTGCTTGTTACGGCAAACACGGCAAAGTTTCTTTCCAGCGCCGTTAGGAGGCGCTCCAATAAGAGCACTGTTTATAAGCTTGCGGACCCACTGCAGCGCCGCCAGGTGTCGTTACCCCTACGCTGACTAGTAGTCAGGCACTGCGAAGGAGTTTGGAACTCATCGTCAAGGAATATTTCAAAATGGCGGACCAACCAAAACATAATGCACCACACGGAATGGAACCGTACGATTTGGGTAAAAATTCGGATCTTGGTGCCCTCAGCGCAGAGCAACAGGAGAGACTAAACAAGTTTAAGGTTATGTATTGATAGAAATAACGTTTTATACAGTGAAATGAATAAGCGTGTTGATTTTCAGAAAATGTTCGGTTTTCGATCAAAACAAGCTGCCAAATTCGTTGGTTGCGAAGGCCCCCTTTACATGTTTGTTGAAATAATTAAGCATTATTGTCCAGACAAATGTATTTATTGCAATGACATATATGATTGCTGGTCACCGACCAGTTCTCGATATTTTGTTTATTCGTGTTAATTCTGAAATGAAAAGCTCTGCATCGATGTCATTGTCAGAGATCAAAATGTGAATATGGAATAGTGTTAGACGATCTTAGAACAAAGGGTACACAGATAAATGTTACCATTGTTACTATACTCTGGCTTCAAACAAGACATTGTTTAATTGAAGCACTGGTATAATTTCAACAGTATTGTCAGAAGGTACGTTCTTTGGGAGTATGTCAAATGGGCCAAATGTCAAAAGAACCTAAGACAGCCTAGTCAAAATGGTTAAATCCAAAAGTCAAAATGGTCACAAACCAAAATCAAAATGACCGCATGAAAAGGTCAAAACAACCACACTTAACAGTCAAAATGGTAACATGAAGAAATAGTGTTGTTTTCTGTTTGTTTGCTGTATTTATTTCATTAATCCAAAGGATTTAAATATACTTAAATTCTGTGTTGATTGACCTTTGATCATTAGTGAAAAAAATTGTGTGTGTTGTCATGACTTTTGTAATACATACCTTGAAAAAGCTCATCATGCCTGCTAATTGTGCAAACATGTACCAAAACTGTTTGCAATTGCTTGAGCCACTCCAGTTTGATAACGGTGTAAGAATCTACATTGAAACGTTGCTATATGTAATACACCAGAAGTTGTTATCCATACAGCTGTATGTTTTATTACTTGTTCGCAACTGAGTGTTTTGATATTTACATGATGTAAGTAATCTTGTTTAACTTGGCATGGAAAGTTGATTGATTGTTTAGTTATTCCTAGTTGAGTGGTTTATTTTTTGAAAGACAACTTGAAGTCTCAACAAAGACGGACATCTTAGTCCAGTTGAATTGCTATCAATTTGTGCAAATCTGAATGTTTATTTTGTCACAGTGATGACTTAAATTAAATCTAAAATGGAACAGTCTTAGTGCTGCACAAATGGTGATGATGATGCCTAAGCTGCTATCAAAGATATTTGTTTTGAAATACATAAAGCTATAAAACATGAAATGTTTACTTTTATATCGTGAACAATGTGTTTGTGGCTGTTTCGAGGTGTGGCCCTTTTTACCATTTGTTGACTACAATCTGTTTCTTTGTCCAAAAACAAAATATTTTCCCATATAGGCCTATTGTCATTACTGGTGCTTTGTTCTGTTCAAAGGAGTTCTACAATTATTCAATGCTTTGGGGGGGAGTCTGTATTACTGGACATGAATACAGTTAAAACATTATAAATTGTTTTTTGTGCAGGTGCAGACAAGGATGGCAAATGAGAAGTATCTGCGCGACCACCCGGAGGTTGAGTGCCTGCTAGCTGGCTTCTTAGGGTAAGGACGTCATCCTGCTTCAATGTCACAGCTTCATGACCTTCACTGTCAGTGCATTGATTCCCCCATGCATATTTCTGAGAAAGTCCCATGTTTCCATGGTTATGCATGCTTATCACACAGTGTTCATGGTGTGTGTGATAACATGTCCTGATTGTGTTGATTGTTCCTCCTGCTGTCAACCACTAAGTGGTTGGCTTGAGTTGATTAATCACAGGCCATGTGGCAAGGATAGGTATTATTAACTGTAGCATAATGCAACATTCACTCCCTCACTGCAGTGATTAAGTTAAGACACTTCATTGAACTATTGATAGGTACATTTGGTGATGTTAAACTATACTCCTGGACTTAAGACTTTTGTAGCTGTTGCATTATCATGTTTCGCTCACTCGCAAGATTTATCCATCTCCCAATGAAACAAAAACAGAATGTTCCTAAGTTTTACAACTGAATTTATCCTGATGTTAAGAACATACTCAAATCATTTGTCACAGTTGACTATAGGTGTTCCCAGTGAATGTATCGTGTTAATAAATATTAGATCTGATTCTTTGTTTCAAGTGATGTTCTGAAGAAGAGGCCTGACAATATCCGGGAATTTGCTGCAGGTGAGGATGTATAGAGTGAACCAAACAGTGGAGAGGAGAGAAATCTAAAACACAACTGACCCTGAGATCCAATGGCTAAATCTATAAATGAAAGGGAGATGAGCGTGCATGTGACTCAGTGTTGGAAACACATACTCTTTAGTTTTTAAATAATGAAATTAATGTGAAAAATGCATCCCTTGTGAGTGTCCCTAGCTTGCATTTATACACTGACACATTTTCATGCTTGTGTGACTGTTCATCTGTAAACCATGGCCTTAAATCAGCACTTGACTGGGTACATTGTAATATCTGGTCACAGTTGGTTGATATAAGTTGAGGGGGCACGGGTAGCCCAGTCGTCTAAGGCGTCGTGATTCATTGTGCAGAGCTGCGTCCCTTGGACACACCAGAAACCTATGATTGTGGGTTCGAATCCCGGTTGCCCCGATTATGTTTCTAGGTTTGTCAGCACCATACCCGTGCTCGTGGGTTTCACTGAAGTGGTAAACGTCTGAGACCTGCATCACTTGGGGCTTTCCTCCCACATTAAGCTGACACATCGTTAACTTGAATATTGTGAAAAGGGGTGTTAACACCCAACTTACTCACTCACTGATATAAGTTGAACAAGCAGTAATGACAGTCAACAACCATGTATGCAGCATCTTCTTTGCAGTTTAGTCAAATAGACCTCTGCTCTTTGAGACTGCCCTGAGCAGTTGCAGCATTTGTGGTGAAAACATGGCGAAATAACATTTATATTTCCGTTCAAATAGAAATGTTAGAAATGTGTAGACCCCTGATGATGTGTGTCTGTACTTTATTTGTAGACTACTTTACGGAACCAGGACTTCCTGACAAAGTTCAGACACAAATGGAGGAGAGACAGGCCAAGATCAAACAGAACCGAATACTGCAGAAGATATAGCCTGTTGCGTGACTGTGGCTGGCATCTGGTAGTTGGAGGAGAGCAACGTGGACCAATGTTCTGTCATTTATCTCAAACTGTGTTCATCAAATGTCAATCATTTAAAAACATAAGTTTGTCAATCGTAAAGCCTAGTGTTTAAGATGCAACCAGGGCCTGTAGCAGTAACCATGGTAACACCTATCAACAATATTGCCCAAGAGCTTCCCCTGTTTCATCAATTTTTGTATTCTGCCAATGGTATTAACTTGTTAAGTGTAGGAGCTTCAAGGTCTCATGATTTCCTTTTGCTATGTGGAGTTGAAGTGTTGTCCATCAATGTCAGCATGACTGTTGAGCTCCAGGGCTGTGTTTGTGTGTTGGGCCACTCAAACAAGATGGCGACTGTGTGCAGGCCTTGTTTGTTGTGATATAATAAATGGGAAATGTTTGTAAAGCATCCAGTTTGTCCTTCTAGTGCCTGTTTGTATGGGCGGAAGGGTTGTCATCCTTGTCATATCTCAGGCAGTTAATTACCTTTTTGTGCATAATCCTTTGTAGTATTTACCTCTGTTATTTACCACATTTATTTTTATTTTGATAGTTTGACACTTTCAGTTTTCTTTCTCCTGTATGTCTGGTCTACCTGGATGATGTTGGTATTGTAGGGTCAGCAGTGGATGAACAGGTGACAGGGGGGTTCGTGGAAGGGGAGACAAATCTTGCTGTCTTAAAGTGCCAGGCAGGTTATCCCTCTGAGTGGGTGATGAGTAGTATTGGCATTCATCACAGCAGTAACATCTTTAGACACTAGTCTTGTCAAATGTCTTTGAGTCTACAAAGTTCAGTTCAAAATAGTCCATAAATGTAATAAAATCCGTTAAAAAGGGATTCCAAGCGATGATTTCAGGCAAGAAGAAAAGTATTTTGCAAACACTGTATTAACTAACTGTCGCTGTGCTCTGACCTTTGCTAGAAAGGAAGATTCATCACATACAATATTTCATATACAGTAAACTACGGTTTTAACAAACTCAAAAGGGACCACCAATTTTAAGTCGCTATAACAGTACCTCATTATAAGCATATATGCAGCATATATACAGCAAATGGATGGGGCTCAAAAACAGTTCTTTATATCCGTAAGTTCGTTGTAGCTGTGTTCGCTACAACCGTAGTTTGCTGTATCTAGAAAGCAGTTTCTTGCTGGAATAGAATTATGTAAAACATGTAATGTTTCATATACATGGTAGAGTCATTCCTGTTGGTATTAGTGCATGATTGAGACCAGTCCCTGGTGTTGTTATGAGGAGGGTGAAGGTGCCACTCCACCAGTGCCTATATGTGATGCAGAGCATCCTCTATCCCCCCTCTGAAGCTTTTGTCTCACTTCATTGAAAGCCATGGGCAAGAGAGTCAATAGAGTGATATCTTTATAACATAGTTTTGTGATATGTGTTATTCTTGTTGCTTTTAATTTATACAAAATTGAATAAAATACTGGTACTTGTGCATCGTTGTCCTGGGGTTTCATTCTGTTTGTTTGTTTGTCTGTTTGTTTGTTTTTGTTGTTTAACGCCACACTCAGCAATAATCCAACTATATGACTGCAGTGTTTCCTTCTGCCAGACAGACAGACAGACAGACAGACATGTTTATTCAGTAAAAGGCCAATGGCCCAAAATACAGACATGTGAGCATGACATTTACAGGGCACAGAATTTATCATTAATTATTTTGTGAGCATAATATAAGAATTTACAAACTAGAAATAATGTTTGCTCATTATAATTACTTAGAAGATTTATTACATGAGAATTACTGTAATGAGTAGGCATAGGAAGAATAACAAGGTATTTTTGTCTTAGGGAAGAATATAAATTACAATTAAAGAGTACATGGAATTCGTCCTCAATGACATTAACGCCCTTACTACTACAATAGTTACAGAATCTGAGTGAACGGTCTGTTTTACTATATCTGCCAGTTTCTAAAGCTATTTTAAAATTTGAACATCTGAATTTAGTAAAAGCAATTCTTAGATGGGTAGGGAGTGGACATGACAAGTACCTTTCAACATTTAACATGGATTTAAAATGCTTATAAAAATCACATTTTGGAGAAGAGTTTACAGAAGCACTCCAGAATTGCTGTAAATTATCTTTGAGCCTTTGCTTAAAATGGAGAATGAAAGCTTTAGAGTCACCCACCTCTTGATTGAGCCATACAAAACCAAACCCAAATTGGAATAAAATATTTCTAACTTTAGTCGCCCAAGTTACCCGCCCAACATCATCTAAAGATTTAAGCATTAAATAGCATTGGGAAGATAATCTGTGGTGTTGAAGATGTAAGAGCCTTCACCAATATTTAATTACTTTAGTCAGCAGTTTCTTTCTGGAATAGAATTATGTAGCTGATAGTGGTAATGGTAATCATTGCTACATGTGACCCGTGAAATCGCGGGGTAGAATTGGTCTTCAGCTACCCTTGCTTGCCTACAGGCGACTATGCTTGTCGTAAGAGGCGACTAACAGATTGAGAAGTCAGGCTCACTTGACTTGGTTGATGCATGTCATCATATCCCAATTACGTAGATCGATGCTCATGATGTCAATCACTGGATTGTTAAGTCCAGACTCGATTATTTACAGACCGCCGTCATATAGCTGGAATATTGCTGAGTGCGGCGTTAAACAACAAACAAACAAACAAACAACATTGCCACATGCTGAGTACATACACATAGTGCCCCCCCCGTGTACCCACAGCAGGAGATCCAGAGCAGATATATCCCCCCATTACATCCTATTCATGATACCTTTTGTAAGAGTCGGTGGTACGCTGGCTGATTGTTGTCATGGATACCCAGTGGTGTAGATCGATGTTCTAGACTAACATCTAGTCTCTGAAATGAACACATCTTACATAAAAAACAGTTGTTCAGTTATCTTAATAAAAATATAATAAAAAGGAGCCTAGTGACTCTCTTCATTTTCAGATACTGCTGTGATCTAGACTTGCCAAACATTATAGACTTGCATGGGCTGTATTTGATATATATTTGTATCAGGGTCTGTAAGACAGACTAATCGATGTTCGTGCTGTCAAACATTTGTTTCCCTGTCTCAGACACATTATTTCAAGGACGTAGTGTGCTATAGCTGAAATATTGCTGTCTACTCTGTAAAACAACACTTCTTTACTAAATGCAAGTGAGAATTCTACTTCTCTGTAGCACCCCAATATTCACATGTTTGGTTATGGACCGTCCATTTTGATCTGAGGAAGGATGAGACAAATATGTTTCTTCAGAAAATCCTCTATGTTACAATGATTTGTTAGTTTAGCAGGTCATGACGATCGGTTTTGGCTGTCTTGGTATCGATCTCTTTTCTTCCTGTCAATATCCATGATAGAATTGGTCTTCAGCAACCTATGCTTGTCCTAAGAGTGGACTTACGGGTGGTCAGACTCACTGACTAGGTTTATGCTTGTCATTGTATCCCAATTGCATAGCTCGATGACCATGATGTCAGTCACAGGGTTGTCTGGTCCAGCATCGATTATTTAGCGGAGGAACTGGAGTTTGTACAGCATCTTTGAAACCACAATTCATGACCAATGAAGCTGAAATTGAATATATGATCCAAAAATGCTGTGTCTGAATGCATTGATCATACATCTAGCTGCCGTGGCAGGCATGTAAGGATGTCCTCTAGATACGTTTTTGAGCCTTTGAGTGCAAGTATTTACTCACAAGTTATAATTCACCATTGAGTATTGATTGTTTTCTTTTTAACTACGGCCTTGGTCAGCCACCTGAAAACTCTAAATTCCAGTCACTGCAACCGACAGCAGGCGACATTTTAGTAGAGCTTCAATCATTTTCCGCCACTGACAGTCACTGCAGGTCAACTAACAACAATCTCAACTGCAGTATGGCGCGTTTAAAAGATATAATTCTGCTTAAAATGATGTTTCAGATTACTTCTAATTTGTGTCTATTCGTGTATTGTTCCAAGTGTGTTTACGTGTGGCATAAACAGGGAAATACATTGTACATGTCCACTTAAACACATGAAGGTACGGGGTAGGATAGGTCTTCGGCAACCCATGCTTTCCGTAAGAGTGACTTTCGGGATCGGGTGGTCAGACTCGCTGACATGGTTGATGCATGTCATCATATCTCAAATGCGTAGGTCGATGTTAATGATGTCAATCAGTGGATTGTGTGGTCCATACTCGATTATTATATAGCTTATTATATAGCTGGAATATTGCTGAGTGCGGCGTTAAACAACGAACAGAACACCAACATATCTGTTTCACAACAAACGAGTTTGTGAGATGCCAACATTCAAGCAGTAAATAGAGATATGTAAATAAATAAACGTACGCAATTTGAAAAGGCTACATTGGGAAATTAAAGTGTTATACTACTGAGGTTTTGAAAGTTTTCATGCGAATTTGTGCGCAAGCTTCTCACAATTAGTTCGGCAATGGTGATTTATTTTGTATATTCTACGCAGTTACGGCGGCTTATCTGTCATCTTCCCCTTTACTCGGTAGTTCTGCATGTATCATTAAGAAATGTGAAATGTAGTTAGTATATGTAAAGCTGGATACTATAAGATATTGCTTTGCACCCCAGAAAGTGCTGACACACGAAAAACAGCATCTATGGCGTTCCAGTCAGAAGGTGCTGGCACACCAAACATGACACCTTGATGTTCCAGTCAGAAGGTTCTGGCACACCAAACATGACACCTTGATGTTCCAGTCAGAAGGTGCTGGCACACCAAACATGACACCTTGCTGTTCCAGACAGAAGGCTCTGGCACATCAAACATGACACCTTGATGTTCCAGTCAGAAGGTGCTGGCACACCAAACTTGACACCTTGATGTTCCAGACAGAAGGCTCTGGCACATCAAACATGACACCTTGATGTTCCAGTCAGAAGGTGCTGGCACACCAAACATGACACCTTGCTGTTCCAGACAGAAGGCTCTGGCACATCAAACATGACACCTTGATGTTCCAGTCAGAAGGTGCTGGCAAACCAAACATGACACCTTGATGTTCCAGACAGAAGGTGCTGGCACACCAAACATGACACCTTGATGTTCCAGACAGAAGGTGCTGGCACACCAAACATGACACCTTGACATTTGAACCCGGGTTTTCCATGAGACGAGCCAACATCTTAACCACAAGGTTTGCCCATCTTAACAACACTGGCAATCAACAGACAACTTCGTTAATTGATATTCCAACCAGGACAGCAACACGGGACAAACCATCATCATGTTTCCGTCAAGGCAAGTTCGGCAGTCCTACCATATATGGTCTGACTTTGATTTCTCAAAGATAGACAATCCATGGATAAAAAACAATACCTCTATTGTGCTAATTACATTTTATTGATATTAAAAAAGAATGAATAAACAATTATAACAATTTGTTATTTTCATGTAAGAAAGTTCATTTATCACAAATTGGTAATTTGTACAAGAAACACCAACAAATATTCATGCAATACTGTAGAGGCAAATATGGTAATACTGACAGTAAACTCTGACATCTCAGACACAGGAAACAACAAAGTGAAGTGTGACAACAGGAAATGGTGACCACCCACCATGCCCGCAGGATGATCAAGTGTGAAGCAGGTGTAACGTCAACAAAACCCCTGCTTATCGCCCGAGTGTATGGGAGTGACGCAGTTATAGTAACACGTTTGGATTGACATTGTGCCACTGTGCATGAGCTAATTTGTTTCTGAACGTCTTTGTCAAAATGGCGCCAAGTCTCTGATAGCCTTCATCTGGAGGACCTTCTACTTCTGAACGCCCTATTCTCGGATTACATGTGACGATGCGTCTCAAAAGCAGGGACTTTTTGTTTTGGCAAAGCACATATGATACAAAATCTTCTCCGTCCTTTGAAGAATATCGCCCAGTTTAAACTTAAACGTCTCTTGACTCTTACCATTTTAATGTGTTATACTAGACTCATTAGAACATACTTCTTCTATTGTACACCCTAGATATCCGTGTTGGCAGAATGAGTGGGCATCCGTGCAGTGGAGCTGAGGCCGTGCGATGACAGTGCTAAAGCTACACAGTAGAGTCATCAGAGCTGAAACCCTTGAGCAAAGTCAGTTGGTAATGTTATAGATCGATAACAGCGGGAGTATATAGGCCAGGTGATTCTGGTGCAAGCATGGGTACACTGGATGAATTACAAAGCTCAGATATTGTTATAAAAAAACAGTATTTTTATTCAAGAGTAATTATTTACTTCCTCGGTTAAAAATAAATTAGATTCGCATGGTTGTAGACTAGGCGTTATATCACAACTCTTGAACACCTCGTGGTTGGCCCGCCCCCTATGCTGGGCGTGGAGAACCGGGTGTTGCTGATGGGGCGGGGCTAATACTGTAACTGGTTCTTCTTGGTTTGCTTTCTCCGGGGGGTCATTCGCTCGGACACCCAGTCCGGGTGGATGATGAAGTGACCGGTCACCATCGGCTGTGTCGACTGGAAGGGAATGGTTAAATGTCAAGAAAAAATAAATATTATTCTTTCACCCAAATGATTGGCCAAGGAATCATTTAGAAACATTTAGACTGGAACGTCCTCAAGACATGTACATTGTTTAGTTTGACAGAGATTTGCGAGTGACTGTTTTATGCAGGTTTGATCACTACTCGTGCAATATCACGTCGGGGTCGCCAGACATGGGATTAACACATTGACTCCAGACCAAGGACGTTCTGAGCGACCATCTCATGCTTCAAACACTTGGCTACCCCACCGACCTAGACAGCAGTGGATGCATTCCGATACAGCCCCTGCTGTGAATACGACGTAAGTGCCCCCTTGTTCATATCATGATAAACGTCTTCAGGATACTCGTATTACAGCAGTACTCTTCACTTCCGACTTTTCTCTCCCTTGCATATTCACGTTTATATTTGTAAATGTGCATAGTCTCGGCACAAACGGTATTGTACTCTCGCTTGTGTGAGTGAGTAAGTTGGGTTTTGTATTGGACCTGGTGCATCGTCTGGGGTTGGGCCTTTCGTATGATATGCGGCTTACATATCCCACTTTTTGTTGACAAGGAAACAATACTAAACTTGTTGTGGGAAGAATGCTTAAAGTGATCCAGATCTCAGAAGTTTACCACTTTGGCGAAACCCACAAGCACGGGTATGGTGCTGATAAACCTAGAAACATAATCGGGGAAGCCTAGCAACCCACGATCATAGGTTTCCCACGTACCCAAGGGACGCAACTCTGCACAGCGAATTGTGGCGCCTTGAACGACTGGACTATCCGTGCCCCCGAAGGAACAAGATTTGCGACCGATCATGAGATAAGGGACCTTATGGGTGATAAATCACATTTGGACTTAACATTATATTTTATAACTACAGCATCTTCGGAACAAAAAACTACAATTCACAAGCACCCGAAAGGAACAAGTTATATTGATTAAAAGATAATTATGTTGACTGAAAGGGATACGATTGATTGATTAATAGGAACAATTTACATTGAACACGATAGGGAACACGACGTATTGATTGATAGGAATAAGATATTGACTGCACAAGGTGGACGTACCTGGAAGCAGCTGAGATCATGGACGTAGTCCTTGCTGAAGGATGCTCTGCGCCTGTAGCGGCCCATGGGTCTGGATTCCCGGGCGGACTGGGGATACATGGTGTAGTTAGCCATGGGTGTGGCGCTGAAACATGGAGAACGTAAAGGTCCTGAAATCTGTGTATCACATGGTACATATGGGGCAGGTCCTGAACTCGTGTATCGTGTATCGTTTGAATGACATGATACGTACAAAGTACCAACGGGTCCTGAAATCTGTGTATCACATGGCACATATGGAGCAGGTCCTGAACTCGTGTGTCGTGTATAGTTTGAATGACAAGTAGCAACGGGTCCTGAAATCTGTGTATCACATGGTACATATGGGGCAGGTCCTGAACTCGTGTATCGTGTATCGTTTGAATGACATGATACGTACAAAGTAGCAACGGGTCCTGAAATCTGTGTATCACCTGTATCAGATGAAACGACCGAGCAGGTACAGGTCGCTCTTATGTTACCCCTTCCGGTATCTGTGTGTACAGCAACGGTGTAGGCCTTAACCACTTCCCCCGTCCCTCACCCAACTAGGTGCCTTACCCCTTCACCAGTTGCAGGCCTTAAGTCTCCACCAAAGTGCCTCACCTCTGTGTAGCGATCTTATGTTACTACTCACTATGCTCCATCAGTGTTAGTTCCCCCCTCCCCCCCCCCCCCCCGCACACACACACACACAGGTGCCTTACCCCTCCAGGTGTCTGGCCATGCCGGAGGCGTTCTCCCCGTGGTTGAAGCCGCTGCTGTAGGGGTTCCACGTCTGACCGTAGAGGTTCTCCGGTTGGGGGTAGTACAGCCCATCCGTCTGGGTCAGGGCGCGGCCGAAATAGGGTCGGGTCCTCATCGGGGACATACTCCGGGAGCGCTGATACGAGGACATTCCACGGTTCATCGTCTTGCTCACTGTACAGGCAGCAGTCTTCTCTGAAAAACAGAAGATTGTGACCAAGAGTTACCTCCAAAGTTCAACGAAGTCAAAGTTTTATGTTTCTTCAAGTCTAACCTTATCTTAGATATAAATACACAGTCAGGATAACACCTCCCAACATGATCTAACATATACCCTTACTGTAAATATATATATATCTCCTCCCGGTACCAGCTAATGGCTGCATCTGACCCAGGCCGTTGCCAGGACGGTCTCCGGGGGCAGGGATCAATACCCTACACTTCCCATCAGGCCGAGTGACCCAGGTAGTTCCAAGTGATTGATAACACCTCTACTTAGTGACCCACAGTTACAAATTAGTCACGACTTGTATTTGACGTCAAAATGGTTTTCACGGTCTTTGTCCAACGGGATGAAGGCAGGCCAGATACTGCCGAGCTGCACTGTAATTTGGCATCAACTCTAGCAAAGTTTGGATGATACAAACCTGAGTGTTGTTTCAGCGTCAAGAAAACGTGGGATATGTAAGCTGCATATCATACAAAAGGTCAAACCCAAGACGATACACCAGGCCCAATACAAAACCCAAGGCCCAACGCAAGGCCACACAAGGCCAGTGACAGCCTTCGTACTAGTACCCCTACGCTAGCTCCGAAGGCCCACGACTAATTCAGCTTTTTGCAAAAGTATCCTGACTTATTATGGAAAATAAATCTACAGCATAATTATTGCCTACTACCCCCTCCACACCTGATGCCATCTGTCTGCGTGGATGGATGTCCCTACTGACTCACCGTAGTCTGTGGAGGCGTTGGTGACCCAGGAGTTCAGCTCAGGCACATACGTCAGTGGGGATCCTTTCTCTAGTACCTGCAGGAAATAGGACATAGGGTCAGTGCTGCCTGACATCTACCCGGCAGTTACTGAGGGTGCCATCCCAGGCCACCCCTCTATATAGGCTTCCGGCATAACCCTTAATTTGTCTTGGCATCCAATATTATAACTCCTGAGTGCATCGGTGAAATAGATTAGTAAATTAGACAGGGATTTATGAGTGAGCGAGTTGGATTTAACGCCGCTTTGAACAGTATTCCAGTTCTAACATGGCGTGTCAGCTTAATGTGGGAGGAAAGCCCGAAGTGACGTAGGTCTTAGACCATAAGCATTTTGGTGAAACCCACGAGCATGGGTATGGTACTAACAAACCTAGAAACATAACCGGGGCGAGCACGGATTCGAACCCACCATTATGAGCTGGGTACATGTCTCTCTAAATGCTAGGGTACACGGATGCGTGTTTGACATATTCTAAAGAAGTGTACATGCAGATAATAAACAAGACTTTAATAAAACCGCAATAAAACGATGCAACTTGTAAATGAATGTTTGAATGACCTTTTACTGATAACGCGACAGTTATTTTCCCCTATCTGCCTATAACATTAACATATAAATTGAAAACAATTATAGTGAATTTGCTTTAACCCGATATATTATTTTCGACGAAGTTACACCATGGTCCCGACAAATGATCTTATTAACGATACTCCGCACGTCTCGAAATACGGATTACTCGACATATTACCACTAGTTCCTAGGACCTCGAGATAACAAGGATTTATGTATGTCACAAACATAGACATCGCGACAATATATAAGGGGGGCACGGGTGGCCCAATCATATAAGGCTCCGCAATTCGCTATGCAGAGTTACGTCCCTTAGACATAACAGAAACCGTTGATCGTGGGTTCGAATCCCGGGTCGCTCTGATTATGTTTCTAGGTTTGGTAGCACCATATCCGTCGTCATGGGTTTCTCCAAGTGGTAAACCGTCTAAAACTAGCATCACTTCGAACTTCCCTCCCACATCACGGCACGCTTGAATACATGCATAGCTCACCTCTTGACCGCCAAACGAATACCCAGGGTGAACAGTGTCAGGTCTGTCTTCGATGTCGCCTGGTACTGCTAGGTAGGGGGTGGGGACGCGGTGGATGCCGATGCTAGTGTAGGGGCGGTGAGGAGGATGAGAGCTGGCGTCAACTGGTCTACGCTCGGGCCATTCACTCCAATGATGAAAAACAGGTGAATCTGAGGAATACACGATACTTGTTGAGGAGTAATCTCGCGACTGTTCCCACGCTACCTACGGTGACCAACACAAGGGTCCAGTGCCACAAAGCGATTGTAGCGCTAAAGTGATCGTAGCTCCTATACTTTAACGTAGACTTACGACGGTCGTAGCGCTACGATCGCTTTGTGGAACGGGGTCTTGAGCCTTTAATCGCCCTAGTGACGCTCACCCAATGTAGCCTTCCCTGACTGTCGCGTGTCTATACCAAGTAAAATGACACTCTTTCAATAGACTAGTTATTGACTCAGAAATAAAACATACTCTTTAAGAGAGGGCTATCTGACTAGGTTTCCGAACAAATATGGCCGGATGTTCTCAGTAATCATTGTGGAGTCTGTGTGAGGAGCTCCCACCGGCGCTGTTGCTACCGATATCAACTCAAAGTTGTCTCAACACACGGTCTATCTACAGCGGTGGACGGGCACACACAGCCAATGACGTACTGACACACGAGCGGGTAATGTTGTTTGTCATGAAATCTAGGTGTCTAATTACATTAAAAAATCATTCTCTTCCAAACAACACCTTCTGTGACATGCGTGTGAAAAAAAGGTTGCCGTGAGATAATCCCCATGGAGACCAGGGTCTCGAAGGTCCGACCCACTCTGTGCCGAGCAGCTTCAACAGGGGCACATTAATTGTTAGTTATTTTCTGTAAATCATGATCAATGCAATACTGCAATTATGTTCGGGAGTGAGTGAGGGAGAGAGTGAGTTGGGTTTGACGCCGTTATCAACAGCATCCGAGACTGCATCAAGTGGCGTGGATACTTGCTACTAACACCTACTCCAAACAACAACTGAGAAGAAGTCTTGGCAGTCCTTGATTACACGAGATGAAAATGTTGTTTTACGCCGTAGTCAGGAAATATTATGGCTGTTTTGCGTCAGTAAGTCAGGATACCGATACCGATGGTTCATAGCACCAGGAACACTTCACACCGTCGGGGTCCGATGCCACATCATAGGACACGGCCATCACAGTGGTGGAAACTGGCTACAGACTGGTGAATATTGTAGGGAACTGGCTACAGACTGGTGAATATTGTAGGGAACTGGCTACAGACTGGTGAATATTGTAGGAACTGGACACAGACTGGGGAATATTGTAGGGAATTGGACGCGGACTGGTGAATGTTGTAGGGAATTGGATACAGACTAGAGAATATTGTAGGAACTGGCTACAAACTGGTGAATATTGTAGGGAACTGGCTATAGACTGGTGAATATCGTAGGGATCTGTACACAGATTGGTGAATATTGTAGGGAACTGGATACAGACTGGTGAATATTGTAGGGAACTGGATACAGACTGGTGAATATTGTAGGGAATTGAATACAGACTAGAGATATTGTAGGGAATTGGTCGCGGACTTGTGAATATTGTAGGGAATTGAATACAGACTAGTGAATATTGTAGGACGCGAACTGGTGAATATTGTTGGGAACTGGCTATAGACTGGTGAATATTGTAGGGAATTGGATACAGAGTGATGAATATCGTAGGGAACTGGCTACAGAGTGATGAATATTGTAGGGAACTGGATACAGACCGGTGAATATTGTAGGGAACTGGTTATAGACTGGTGAATATCGTAGGGATCTGTACACAGATTGGTGAATATTGTAGGGAACTGGCTACAGACTGGTGAATATTGTAGGGAATTGGTCGCGGACTGGTGAATATTGTAGGGAATTGAATACAGACTAGTGAATATTGTAGGACGCGAACTGGTGAATATTGTAGGGAATTGGATACAGAGTGATGAATATTGTAGGGAACTGGCTACAGAGTGATGAATATTGTAGGGAACTGGATACAGACCGGTGAATATTGTAGGGAACTGGCTACAGACTGGTGAATATTGTAGGGAGCTTGATACAGAGTGATGAATATTGTAGGGAACTGGCTACAGAGTGATGAATATTGTTGGGAACTGGCTACAGACTGGTGAATATTGTAGGGAACTGGCTACAGAGTGATGAATATTGTAGGGAACTGGCTACAGAGTGATGAATATTGTAGGGAACTGGATACAGACCGGTGAATATTGTAGGGAACTGGCTACAGAGTGATGAATATTGTAGGGAACTGGCTACAGAGTGATGAATATTGTAGGGAACTGGATACAGACCGGTGAATATTGTAGGGAACTGGCTACAGACTGGTGAATATTGTAGGGAACTGGCTACAGACTGGTGAATATTGTAGGGAACTGGATACAGACTGGTGAATATTGTAGGGAACTGGATACAGACTGGTGAATATTGTAGGGAACTGGGGACACGTAGACTCGCCACACAATGGTATCCCACAAGAGGTGGTACTCTGACCACCAGGCCCAGGTATATGCTCCCCTGTGTCCCTGGCTTAGTAACCACGGATTAAACGACTAAGCAGATTAATTGATTATTGAGTGAACGACTTGGTGACTGGGGCACACAGATCGAGCGGAACATGGCGGAGTCTGCAGCAGTGCACGTACATATGAAACGTTGATAACAAATGTACTAGTCTACATGATAATTACGTATAAACCCAGGTCTGACGTCGATGCATTAGAAGGGTCCAATCTCTGGTTATAACGCAACTGCAGTTGATAATGAGAAGCTTGTAGCACTTTAAACTAACACAGACCATTTCATACAATGTTTATACATCTCGGTTGAGTGTATAAATAACTGATAAAATGATGTGTGCATATTAAAATTGATTAAGACTTATGACTTCACGCCTGTACTTATACAGTATGACAGGACTAAAGATATTCGTTAAGAAAAGCGAATAATTTTTGTACCGCTAGCCTGTTTACCCTTCATGAAGTGGTTGGTTGGTTTGTTGTTTAATGCCGCACTCGGCAATATTCCAGCTATATGACGGCGGTCTGTAAATAATCAAGTCTGGACCAGACAATCCAGTGATTGATATCATGAGCATCGATCCACGCAATTGGGATCGATGACATGCATCAACCAAGTCAGCGAGCCTGACCACCCGATCCCGTTTGTCGCCTTTTACGACAAGCATAGTCACCTTTTACGGCAAGCATGGGTTGCTGAAGACCTATTCTACCCCGGAATCTTCACGGAGATCATGAAGTGGTAGAGGGATCGCACACTCGGACTGTATGTCTTAGACATTGACATTATTTACTGGGGCAGGTGAACGGTTATTTGTAAGAACACAAAAGTATGCGATACTATCAACAATGGTGCTGTATGTGCTTACACAGATAATGATCTGATACCTACCATACACAGTGGTGTGTGTACTCAATACCCATACAACCCATTAGCTGTGTTAAACACCTTCGTGTATACAGTGAGGGTGCCACCCCTTCATACACATAATACCGTATTCGACGTGATAAGCGTCCAGGGCGCTCTCAAAATTAGAAATATGGGGCTCTTATTAGAATATTATTTTAGTAGAAAAAAAAACAGAGTATTGTGTTAAACACCTTCGAGTATACAGTGAGGGTGCCACCCCCTCATACACATAATACCGTATTCGACGTGATAAGCGTCCAGGGCGCTCTCAAAATTAGAAATAGGGGGCTCTTATTAGAATATTATTTTAGTAGAAAAAAAAACAGAGTTTAAAGATAAATTTCGTGGTTTATGCTGGCGGCCTGAACTGTTTATATACGACAGATATATTTTTCCAGAATTTAATTGCCCATAATTAAGGGTGCATATAACACACGAGTGCGTATTATACACGAATAAATAAGTCTTGTGTACATTGGTCAATCGGAAGGGTGCTAATTGGGATTGTTCACTTGCCAATATATTAGCAAATATCGCCGTGGGCGCTTATTAGAGCGGGGCGCTTATTACGTCGAAAACGGTAGTCATTTCAGATAACTACGTGAAAACAGTGAGGGTACTACACATTAGTAAACACATGAGCCATGATAGACTCCCACGTGCATAAGAGACGGATTCTACCCCTTAATAAACCCAAGAACCAATATAAACATTATGGGTATTGGTCCTCATTAATTAAATATTAAACGTATTCAATTCATATTAAACTCATTAGCAATCTTATATATTCACGCGCGATGGGTGCTAACCCTAAACAAATTCATTAGCAACTTCATATTCCCACGTGCATACATTATGGGTACCTCTTAATAAACCCATAATCATGTCAAAGAGACACGCGCATACATTAGTGTACAACCTCCATTTTTATGTATAAATACGACGGACATGAAGATGTATGTTAAGATTCATTTTCATAATCGTCAGATGTGATCGAACCGTTCGTACACACCAGCCTTGGTACAATTTGATAAAAACAACAGTAAATTGAGTTTTGATAGATTTCAAATACTGAATATCTATGTATACACATATGTATACAGGGTAGAGTTACCCCTGCAGCTATCAGCTAGAATCAACAGTATCGATGTATGTCTCACCTTCCAGTCAGGCAAGCCAGTCCACTGTGAGCCCGACACAGCAGGGAGGAGTTAAATAGCCGGCCGTGACATAACTCCCTCTTAGAAACGCACTTGCCTACGACCTACACCTGTCTCCCCGCCTCTGTGTAATATTGCATAGGACTCAATGACGCGGTACAGATTTCTCTGTTGTATTGTCAATAGAATAGTATATGTACACAAGACATATGTTGACAAGCACAGTGTTTGGTGACCGTCTCTGTATTCAGCGTACCATATCTGACACTCTGCCGACTCTATGAACTGTAGGTGTCTGTTGACGCCGCCCGACGCGTGCTTCCACGTTTTCTATACAGCCATTCAGGAATATGTACACTTCCCAGGTAATTGACTGCACAATGGGGCAATCAATACTATTTTAGGGTTCACTGCTATGCATAAACCCTGGAGTTAAATGGGTCGCATTAACATAGAGCCCGGTCAGTTTCTACAACCATATACTGTTTTATTCATTGCAAAAATATATTGCGTCGAATCAGTAATGCACGTCCATGTTGTACACTAATTGTGATTCACGGCAAGAACATATCTAGGACTTAACTAGCAATATTCGTGTATGCCCTATATTAAATCACCGCTGGTTGGAAGATGTATGATACAATATGCAATTTCACTTCACCCCCCTAATTAGTGTCATGCCATATCCTCGACGACTGACAAACTGTTGTTTCATCGCCTGAAATCAATAGGTTTTCAATTAACTGCTAAACGCTCCATCGTTGTGTATTATTGAATTGTTGATTGGTTGGACAGCTAGGTATCCCATCGTTGCATATAATCGTATTGTTTATTAGTTGAACAACAAGACCTTTAACAATTGCTTCTCTTTATATTGTTTACTGTTTGAACATATATAAACTTCGCAATTGCTGCATATGTGGATATTTCGTCTTTTAAAATGTTCATGCCATATCCTGTGTTTTCCATAAGTAGGTCTTCATAGTTCAAAATCACACCACATTCAGAGGCATGTTAGGACAAAAGGGTTAATAAGCTGTGTGATAAGTTGACTGCGTTCAAAGTAAACCTTAATCTGGCGGTCTGGCAGCCATCCACCCGTGATGGCAAGCTCGCAATGCACTAATCCCGACGTGTAGTGATAAAAAATAGCTGTCTTCACTGTTACCACTAGTTACAATTGCGCCACTCCACCAAGACACCTCTTTCCCAACCACTCCACCGAAACCCCTCTTTCCCAACCACTCCACCGAAACCCCTCTTTCCCAACCACTCCACCAAAACCCCTCTTTCCCAACCACTCCAACAAGGCACCTCTATCGCAACCACTCCATAGAACACCTCTTTCCCATCCACTCCACCAAGGCACCTCTATCCCAAACACTTCATCTAAACACCTCTTTCCCAACCACTACACCCAAACCACTCTTTCCCAACCACTCCACCAAAACACCTCTTTCCCATCCACTCCACCAAGGCACCTCCATCGCAACCATTTCACAAGACACCTCTTTCTCAATCACTTCACCAAAATACCTCTATCTCCACCACTTCACAAAAACACCTCTATCGCAACTTCACAAAAACACCACCATCGCAACCACTTCACAAAAACACCTCTAATCCAACCACTTCACAAAACCAGTACACCAATACACCTCAACCTCTTCACCAAAACACATCTATCGCAACCACTTCACAAAAACACCTCTATCGCAACTTTTCACAAAAATACCTCTATCGCAACTTTTCACAAAAATATCTATCTCCACTTCTCCAAGACACCTCTAATCCAACCACTTCTCCAAAACACCTCTATCGCAACCAATTCACCAAAACGCCTCAAACTACTTGACTAAAACACCTTAACCACTTCAGCAAAACACCTCGGTCTCGATCAGTCTACAAGACACATCTGTCTCGATCAGTTCACAAGACACATCCGTCACAACATGTTCAAATGACACTTCTTTCTCGGCCTATGCACGGACACACAATCATCTGTCTCGACCAGTTCGGAACATGGACGGTCAGTGTCTTTGTTTACCAGTGCTATATTATGTCCTGTCTCCACAACAACAAACTACACACCATTGTGTGGGTGAGTGAGTATGGTTTTACGCCGCTTTTAGCAATATTCCAGCAATATCACATTGTGCCCATGTCGGGAATCGAACCCGGGTCTTCGGCGCGACGAGCGAACGCTTTAACCACTAGGCTACCCGACCGCCCCAACACACCAATGAGAGACTGCGTGCGGTACATCTTGGTGTGGTGATTGGTGTGCTGCTCAACTCCGCTATATTTTCTTAACGACCCACTGGATGTCAAAGTGAGAGTTGAAATAACATTGAACACCTGAGTTCGGAGTCCAAAACTGTTTAAAGTTTGTTGTTTGTTGTTTTATGCCGCACTAAGCAATGTCCGAGTTGCATGATGGCGACCTGTAAATAATCGAGTCATGACCAGACAACTCTGCGAAGTGTTGGAGTTGCAGCAATATACACGAGTGAGTAGGCTTTTAGCGTGGAAACAATATAAGGACAAATACAACACATTTCATGTCTGAGTCGAAACCGGAACTTCGGTGTGACAAGTGAACACTTCTACCATAAGGCTAAACTGACTCTTGACCATGTACTGTGGCAGCGCAACTCACCTTCGTCGTCGTCGGTGGGGTAGTACGTGTCTGGGAAATTCGGCTTGAGTATCGATCTTCTGTTGGAACGCTGGGGGGTAGAAACCGGCCACACCCGCATCATGTCACCTATTGCCGTCGCTCACTGCGGCATGAACAACGTGGCGACGTGGACACTGGTAGATCTGACGGGTGCACTACAGGTCGGCGGCCGGGGGTTTATACACTAATACGTGTACCTCCACTGCTTATCTATACTAGAACCCCGCACCTCGTGCAATTAAATATCCCCGCAGCTGACTGCCTTTCAACCCCAAATACAGATAGAGCGATTTGTTTTCATTCAATCATTCCAACTGTGAACCGTTATTTTTAATTTCTAGTCGTGTCTGGTTAAGCCTGGGTCACCTGTTGTCGGTACCAGTGTCTGTGATTACGAACAGATAAAGGTGTATACGCTCCGCTGAATCTGATATACGGTCTTGTAGTGCCTATATCTTGATGCGGGCGTTATTTCCACCCATCGCCTCCTATGCCTCACTGACTCGAGCAGGGTAGGTCACGTGATCAGCTCATTAATCCTCCACTGCCTTTTCATCACTATGGCTACACGGTTCGACGTGTGTCAAGGTAATACCTAGGGGGAGACAACCGTTGATAACGGCAATGTAGCCATGCGATTGATGATGGGGCGTATAACAGTTTGATTAAGGTGTAGACAAATCCCACAGGAATCCTCTTAACCCAACAGCTTATCGCCTACGATTGTGCCATGCATGTAATGAGATAAGCAGTCGTGATTAAATCGTTTGAAACTTCCACCGAAAGTAAGAAGCATCCAAAAGTAATACATACGCATTTTCTAGCTGTGCGTGGACATATCTAAATAGCTGGAACAATGCTGAGAGCGGCGTTTAACAAACAAACACATACATTAGTACATAATATCTAATTAATGATTGAAGCAAAAGTCTGATTTTACTTATCGGTTCCTTCAATGACGTCGGTATACGAATCTAATTACCATCCTTGTCCCTAGTTTGAACGCCTTTAGAGATCGAAACCTCTTTATACCCTAAACATGTTGGGTCTGCGTGTGTATTTTGTGGCAGAGCATGTCCAAACTCCATGTATGTGTACTACTCAATAGAAGTTAAGAACCTTCCGATTCTTCATACAGTAGTTACATCTGTCATGTCATTGACTATAAGAGTGAGTGAGTGAGTTAAGATTTAACGTCACATCGGCAGTATTTCAGCCATATCGTGACGAGACTATAAGAAAACGTACAACTTTATGGATAAGTAACGATAAGAATTTATGGATGAACAACTTCTTTATTACAATTAAGAGCGACGTTTCGGTGTAGGTTCTAACACCGTTATCAAGCAAGTGATAACGGTGTAAGAACCTACACCGAAACGTCGCTCTTAATTGTACAGTAAACTACGGTTATAACGAACTCAAATGGACCACTAATGTTAGTTCGTTATAACCGTAGTTCGTTATAAGCATATATAAAACATCTATACAGCAAATGACCGGGATCAAAAATAAAGTTCATTATATCCGTCAGTTCGTTATAAGCGTGTTCGTTATAAACGTATTTTACTGTAATAAAGAAGTTGTTCATCCATAAATTCTTATCCTCACTTAGTACTCCAATTTCTAAATGCCTATCAAAGAAGGAACTTTATGGATAACAACTTCTGCTTTAATGCATTTGCGATGTTAAGGAGTAGAGTCTCACACCGTTATCAAGGTGGGATGCGTGTATTCATATGTATTTACAAACTTCCAGAATACCAATCCACACCTGCAGATTATTATAATCCATATATCCTTAACATGATTAACTGAGGTAATAGGAAAAAATCGGATGGTCCTTAACTTCTTTTCAGTAGTACAGATGCATGACATTTGGCAGTTCTAGAATTGTTTCTCCGCCGTGGCGTGGAAGTGAAATAACACACAGTATAGCAACAGGACAGTACCAAGGGCTTTTTTTGTTAAAACATTACAGTTCAAACACGTACTTTTCTACAATCGGTGGCTCTTGCATGTTGCTGTATATATCAAAGCGAAATGCAAACTAACAAAATACAGAGAATCAGGTGTTCACTTTGATAACATATTTGGAAAATTGACAATTGGTTGTGTGGTTGGTCACCTGAACACTTGTAATCGCTATTATACAATGAACAACATGTATTTCCTGACTGTTCAAAGAGGCGTTAAATTAGATACAGTAAACTACGTTTATAACGAACACGCTTATAACGAACTGACGGATATAACGAACTGATGGATATAACTAACTTATTTTTACTCCCGACCATTTGTTGTATATATGCTGTATGTATGCTTATAACGAACTACGGCTATTACGAACTAAAATTAGTGGTCGCCTCGAGTTCGTTATAACCGTAGTCTACAGTACACTGGTCCAACCCTCTTCATGGAATTGATATAGCGATGGCCACTATAAAGTATAGTTCACACTATTACGAGGACATGTTTACGTTACAAACACATTAAGATTCCGAACACAATGTTAAACCTGTTAAGAATGTAAACATGTTATGGCATCTAAACGCGCAGAGTTTGTGGATGTTGTGGCTATATGAACTGATATCCTACAGCCACTTTTATGTGTCTAGATCCTAAACTTAATTAAAAAACAATCCGAAACAGGTCCCCATTTCTGACAGTGTACTCTGTGAACAAGCAATCCCAGGCAGATATATACAGGGAAGGACATGCCTCCCGCATGCCAGGTGTTGAGAACTTGAACCACATGCAACGATACTTTCGCAGTTGTATTTACAGTAAAGTACGTTTATAACGAACACGCTTATAACGAACTGACGGATATAACGAACATATTTTTACTCCCGACCATTTGTTGTATATATGCTGTATGTATGCTTATAACGAACTACGGTTATTACGAACTAAAATTAATGGTCCCATCGAGTTCGTTATAACCGTAGTCCACTGTATTGACAATTTTACCAGAGAAGTTTTAATATGTAATACTTAATCACCTGAAGTTATGAACGCTGAAAGCTTAATGGGTTTATGTGTTTGAGAAATCTACAGTATTTATTACCGCCCGGTGATCTGGAGTAACTATTATGCACTCAAGATTGTACAGCAATACACGCCCGCTTGTGACGTCAGAGATTAATGATAAAAACAGGAGACCAAAATTCTTAAGACTTACGTGTATTAATATTTACACGATTAGGATCTAAAGACGGTACAGATTTTACAGACTGACATAACAATGCAAATTAACACTTCACAATTAACAGACATCTGCACTTATATCTGCAACCGTGATTACACCTGAACGTGTATGGCCTCGCACTTCCTTTCGCTCAGGATCAAATGCCACATTGACTTAGTTCATCTGATTCACTCTCCCTGTCAGTTTCAATATGCAGCGTGTAGCGTATCGCAACTCCTCATGTTGGCAATATACATATGGGAAAAGAAAGTTAATACTTTGATGACTACACTCTAACCTTGTCACAACCTTTCATATCACGCCATTTATAATGTCACGTTATATAAACCATTTAGTAACCTCGTTATATCACGCCATTTAGTATACCTCGTACTATCACGCCATTTCGTACACCTCGTTCATGCCATTTAGTATACCTCGTTATATCACGTCATTTACTGTACCACGGTATATCGCATCATTCAGTTTTCTATACCATAAATAATTTGTTATGCCGAATTTTTTTCACTGTCTGGTATCTTTATTGGCATGTCGAAATGAAAACTTGACACCTGCAACTGTTGACGTTAAGGGTCAAAGGGAGACTACTCTTCAAACCTTAGAGGCCTAACCTTGTTGAAATTTTTAACTGTAATCTTTATCTATATAGTCAAGACCGAGATTAAAAAAAACTAATTTCCTTCCACATCATCACAATTGATAATGTAGAAAACAAAAAGCAGTGTCGGATAACGAATTTATCAGAATTTTCAAACGAAATATGTGAGTTGGGTGTTGGAAAATCCATGATGGCTGTCCTGACGGTGTACGGTCTCATATTAGATCAGTATCAACCATCTTGGAATTTTGCTGATGGTGTATACGGGCTCATATGGGGTTAGTAGTTATGCTGTCTAATAGGTCAATTACACTTTGAGGCATAATAAAACGTTCTATAACTCTATTATACCATACAACGCAATCTCATTAAAATCAGATCTTTGTTCTCGCTACCGCAAAATAAAGATCATGAGGACATCCCATTACGGGTCACGTCAGAACCTTGACCAGAACTTTCAGCTCGAACTTTGACCGACCAATAGAATGGCTGACAAGAAGTCGACATTAGCCAATCAGAAGGCACCTTTCTCGTGCTTTACGGCATCAATTTCAAATTGGTGACTACGCTTCAAAACATATTTCTCGATAAAAAATTTGAAACCTGAACAAAAGAACATTCTGGAATGGCTAATAGATGGTCTAGATTGTATGGATTCAGTCATTAAGCCCGTAACTATCGCTAGGAATACCCCGTGTTAAAGTTTTCGAGGTTGCATGATTAGAAATCACATTCCGACTGTCACTTTCATGATCTGGTAAGCGACGCTCTGATTGGTCGGAAGAAAGGTCGTTCTGACGTGACCCCTAATTGGATGTCCTCATTCGTCACCGATCGCCCCTTTCCGTAACCTGCAAGAAGACTCGTCCCCCTATCGATGAATGTTATGTGCGAAAATACGACAAACCAATCAGAATGCGCGTATGATTTCAAGTTCTTCGTCAAAGAATCGCTCAGAAATAATTTTTGATTCTACATATGTCTTGTATCTAAAATATACCCATGGCACAGTTGAATGTATACTGTACAATTCTGCATGTCCCGATGTGCTTTAAATTGCATCTGAAATATACATAATATATGGGGAAATATATGTGAACCATTACGCGACGAGTTGACAATTGTTTTAGGTACATGTATTCCCGTTTGCGCTAAGACGGTACCCGGTCCCAAAAATGGCCATGTGAGGGGCACGAGTCGCTATTCAGCTTGTCCCGGAATAACACGAGTTGGTCACGAATGGGATGTCCTCAGATCTTTGTTTAGCGGTAGCGAGAACTAAGATCTGATTTTAATGAGATTGGCATACAACGTTGTATCAAATCATTTATTACACCATGCGACGTTGTATCACTCGTTTCACTAACCAGACATTGTTATATCAAGTCATTTAGTATACTGTACAATGTTATATCACTCCATTTAGTAGACCATAGCACTAATACCGCGTTGTGTCCCGCCAGTTTGTAAACAATACCACGTTATATCACGCCATTTAGCATACCACGTTGTATTAAATCATTTATACACCATGCCACGTTGTACCACGCGTTTCATTATAAAATACCACTTTATATCACGGCATTTAGTTTACAATACCACTATATCACGCCATTTATTATACTATAACACGTTGTATCATACCTTTTAGTATACAATTCCACGTTTCTAGTATATCACGCTATTTCGTATACAAGACCACGTTATATTACGTCATTTAGTGCACCGTACCACGTTATACAACGCCATTTATTATACCATACGGCGGTATTTCACACAGTTCAACGATATATCACGCTTTTTAATATACCATACTTATCAATTATTGACCATTTGTGAGGGCAATATCATGTTTTATCACGAGTCCTGCGGCCGAGGTCTGATTGACTGAAAATATTTCTCTGCTTTGAATCCCTTGGCTTAATCAAGAAGTGCAATACCATTTTTGATCGCTGCATATCAGTGTGGGACTCAGGGCAAAACATTGTTTAAAGGTCATGTGACCCTTTCTCAACCAATGAAAACACAGATATAATTTATAAATGTAATGAAACGTTGTATCACGCATTTTTTGTCATCAATACCACTTTATGTCACACCATATAAGTACACAATATTACGTTCTACCAGTACATTAAAAGTGGATTAATGTAAATGCCCCATGGCCTACCAAGGAAGGATGCCGAAAAACTACAGCGTGTTCAGAATAGAGTTACAAGAATTCTGACACGAATACATAAGCGAGAACACAGCACTCCAATAGTGACTGAACCACACAAGCTGCCAGTCCAACACAGTGCAACTTAAACTGCTCACTCTGGTTTACAAGGCAATGCATGGTTTGGCTCCTGCATATTGACAGGAACTGATAGTGCGGTGGCCTCCCATTAGTTAGACGTCCCAGTAGTTAGACAGCTTATAACAACACTTTAAACGGTTGAGTGCACACTAATCCTTATGCTTGTTACCTCAGACTTTAAAATGGAATAGTCCAGATAAGATCTGACAAACAAAGCAAAGCAGCTTTAAATAGATACTTTAATATTATACTTAACTTTTAATGACACTTTACATTTGATAAATTTCATACAGTTTGTAACAACACTTTGTGACAGTTTTTGGTAATGTACACTATTCATTTAATAACTTTTACAGTTTATTTATTCCAGACGAAGCAAGTGTGCTAGGTGACAGAGGTCTGTTGAGTCGCTCTTGAACCTCTGTCTTCAGTTGTCGAAAAAGCCAGCCATAGGTTGTTGCTTGGCGATCTGGCAAAAGGGCGAACACTAGAGGGAAGGTGTTGGGACCAACTCTGGCATGAAAGATGTATACTTGATCCCATAAACCTGGACATGCTGTGAAGGTACCATCCATGTAAAGGGTGTCAGCTTCCTGGAGGGCTTGTATCTGTTCTGCAGTGGAGAAAACCAGGATCTTGTCATCGTCGCCGTCGCTGAACAGTAGAAAGGGACGTCCATCTGCTGTCTCTGACCATTTGTCTTCAATGTCTACTGCTGACCGCGACCTGGGTAACGTCTTGTGACGATGCCTGAACAAGAGCAAAGGAACAGTTACACATATGTTACATGAACTATTGATAATGATTTCATTAACTTGAAATGTTTCAGAGCGAAACAAGTTATGTGGGACCTTAAAAAAAGGTAAATTCTAATCAAGTCAAAAATACGGGATGATATTCACCTGTAAAGTGCACTTTTCACGCTCTGAAATGATGGCATCGCTTGCAGGTTGGCTTCATCAACTTGAGTGACCTGCTCCTCGTACAATGCCTGCATCTGTGTGGTTTCTTCTCGCGCTCTTTTACGAAGATTGCTTACAAAGATCACTCTGGTTTCATCTTCAGGCGGATGGTTATGTTCCGACTGATTGCAAAGAAAGTCACCGACAGTAGTTCATTTCCCATTGCACGTCTTGACGACACATGTCCAATGTGTGCAGGTTTGCCTCTCGCGGTTTCTGTTGTAAATATATCCATCTAATATCAACTGCTTACTTCCACGCCGAGAGGTGATGTACTCTACTTTCCTTAAACCAGCCATATCGATACTGATAATGATACGTACCCCAAGATAATTTTTATTTGTTTGATGAGTAGATAATCTAAACTCAACTCCTTCAACTGATCATACGGTATGACAATTAAGCTACTCCATAGTTTACATACTATTAGTTAATCTCATGCTTATTGAATCTGTGCTGAGAGTAAGGTAATTTAGGTTCATTAAACGAAATTGTAACATATATACTCCCTAAACTGTGAGTCCCCTATCCCTATTCAGTACTTTAATCTAATTAGGACTGATCCATTACACCTGTACGTATATTCCTTCTTTGCCTAAATAAACATGTCTAACAATTGGGACGTCTAACTAATGGGACGTCTAACTAATGGGATATAACCGATAGTGCCATACAAGCCTATATACTTTCTCTCCGATCAAAAGATCAACATCTTCTAGCAGTACCAGAGTCTCGTAACAAAACATACATGTATGACGATAGGCGATTTCAGCATGCTACAGAACAATCTGATATAAGAAATCCGAGAAGCAGAAAATCTGCCAAATTTAAAAAAAAATACACTTAAGACCTGTCTCTTCAAGAAAGCCTTTTACGAGACCATTCTCGGTCTCAGTGCAATTGGGCAGTTGTTAATCGGAAAATGTGCTGTTTAATTCATAACACTGTGTCACCTTTATATTCCGCCATTTATTATACTAAACATACTCTGACGCCATTTCATATACATATAACGTTATATCACGCAACATATCATATTATACCACGTATATATATGACGTCATTTAATATACATATCACGTTATGTCACGCCATATATTATACCATATCACGTTATATCACGCCATTTAATATAACATACAACATCATACGACGTCATTTATTAAATCACACCACGTTCTATAACGCCATGTCAGGCAGTCGGGCGGCTCCTCCAGCAACCAGAGACGTATCTTGTTATACGTTTACAGACAGTACACCAGTTGATGCGTAATCGGTTTTATCAAGATTGGTCACTATCGATTCACCACCGATGAGACAAGGCGTTACATGAAGACAGTAGACACAGTGCACAACTCACCAACCCAGCAATCTGTGTGTTAACCATCAAGTCGACTCACCTTGTTCAGGGTTAACTGCCTTGGGTAGATCTGCCTTGAAATGATGTTCCGCTGACCTCCTGGCTTGAAGGAGAGACACCCGATCACCCGCTGAATACTGCAACACGCAAGTGAGTGCTTGAGAGTGTGAGTGAGTGAGTGACTTGGGTTTAACGCCGCCTTTAACAATATTCCAGTTATATCGCGGCGTGTCAGATTAATGTGGGATGAAAGCCCGAAGTGATGCTGGTCTCAGACGTTTACCACTTCGGTGAAACGCACGAGCACGGGTATGGTGCTGACAAACCTAGAAACATAATTGGGTGAACCGGGATTCGAACCCACAATCATAGGTGTCTGGCGTGCCCGAGGGACGCAACTCTGCACAGCGAATCGCGGCGCCTTAGACGACTGGGCCACCCGTGCCCCCGCTTGAGAGTGTGAAATTGCGAATGTGTGTGAGTGGGTGTATGTGGGTGTGTGAGTGTTTGTTGACACAGAAGCATATCAGTGAGGTTTGGATCAGATAACCCAGTGCCTGGAAGCCATTCCACAGATGCACAATTTACCATGATGAGCCATGCAGCACATACACCCTAACCAACCAATGCTGCTAGAACACGGATGAGGTACCCGGTGTGGGGTACCCGGGACGATATACACGGTGTGAGTTATCGGGTGTGAGATACCCAATATAAGGTGCCTAGTAAGAGGTATATGAGGTAACTGGTATGGGGTATAAAGTCTTAGGTATGGTATACCCAGTATGAGGTATTCCGTATTGGGTACTCGGTAACGGGTATCAAGTATGAGGTAAACGGTAAGAGGTTTTGTTTGTTTGTTCTTTAACGTCACCCTCAGCAATATTCAAGCTATATGATGGTGGTGTGTAAATAATCCAGTGATTAACATCATGAGCACCGATCCACGCACTTGGGATACAATGACATGCGCTAACCAAGGGGACCCCTAAACCAAGTCAGGGAACCTGACCACCCGATCCCGTTCGTCGCCTCTTACGGTAAGAGGTACCCTGTATGAGGTAGCATAGCTTGTTTTGGGAGTTGAAAGATTCTATTCTATAAACGAATTGTTTATATTTATATTATGATTTTGATGGTTTAAATAGTTATCCTCATTTCAGAGTATGTGTGAAATCTGTATGTGAGCGTTACATGATTGCGGCAGGGGGTTGACAATGCATGGGAGGTAACCATTACATTACAACAGTGGGTGAAGCACCGTAAAATATGTGAATGTTCTAAGTGAACAGATGTGTACATCTGTATACATGACCTCCCTGTCTCTAAGTGAACACTGCATACATGACTGTATACATGTGTCAGGAGAGAGAGAGAGAGAGAGAGAGAGAGAGAGAGAGAGAGAGAGAGAGAGAGAGAGAGAGAGAGACAGACAGACACCTGTATACATGACGTCCCTGTCTCTAAGAGAACATATTATGTATGTATCTGTATACATGGCGCCCCTGTCTCTGAGTGAACACTGTATACATGACGTCCCTGTCTCTAAGAGAACACTGTATACATGACGTCCCTATTTCTAAGTGAACACTGTATACATGACGTCCCTGTCTCTAAGTGAACAGTGTATACATGACGTCCCTGTCTCTAAGTGAACACTGTATACATGACATCCCTGTCTCTAAGTGCACACTGTATACATGACTACCCTGTCTCTAAGTGAACACTGTATACATGACGTCCCTGTCTCTGAGTGAACAATGTATACATGACGCCCCTGTCTCTGAGTGAACACTGTATACATGACTTCCCTGTCTCTGAGTGAACACTGTATACATGACTTCCCTGTCTCTGAGTGAACACTGTATACATGACGTCCCTGTCTCTAAGTGAACACTGTATACATGACATCCCTGTCTCTAAGTGCACACTGTATACATGACTACCCTGTCTCTAAGTGAACACTGTATACATGACGTCCCTGTCTCTGAGTGAACAATGTATACATGACGCCCCTGTCTCTGAGTGAACACTGTATACATGACTACCCTGTCTCTGATTGAACACTGTATACATGACTTCCCTGTCTCTGAGTGAACACTGTATACAGGACTTCCCTGTCTCCAAGTGAACACTGTATACATGACGCCCCTGTCTCTAAGTGAACACTGTATACATGACGTCCCTGTCTCTAAGTGAACACTGTATACATGACGTCCCTGTCTCTAAGTGAACACTGTATACATGACGTCGCTGTCTCTAAGTGAACACTGTATACATGACGTCCCTGTCTCTAAGTGAACACTGTATACATAACGTCCCTGTCTCTAAGTGAACACTGTATACATGACGTCCCTGTCTCTAAGTGAACACTGTATACATGACGTCCCTGTCTCTAAGTGAACACTGCATACATGACTGTATACATGTGTCAGGAGAGAGAGAGAGAGAGAGAGAGAGAGAGAGAGACAGAGAGAGAGAGAGACAGAGACAGACAGACAGACAGACACCTGTATACATGACGTCCCTGTCTCTAAGAGAACATATGTATGTATCTGTATACATGACGCCCCTGTCTCTGAGTGAATACTGTATACATGACGTCCCTGTCTCTAAGTGAACACTGTATACATGACTTCCCTGTCTCTGAGTGAACACTGTATACATGACGTCCCTGTCTCTGAGAGAACACTGTCTACATGACGTCCCTGTCTCTAAGTGAACACTGTCTACTTGACGTCCCTGTCTCTAAGTGAACACTGTATACATGACGTCCCTGTCTCTAAGTGAACATCGATACATGACGTCCCTGTCTCTAAGTGAACACTGTATACATGACTTCCCTGTCTCTAAGTGAACACTGCATACATGACGCCCCTGTCTCTGAATGAACACCGTATACATGACCTCCCTGTCTCTAAGTGAACACTGTATACATGACGTCCCTGTCTCTAAGTGAACACTGTATACATGACTTCCCTGTCTCTGAGTGAACACTGTATACATGACTACCCTGTCTCTGAGTGAACACTGTATATATGACGTCCCTGTCTCTTAGAGAACACTGTATACATGACGTCCCTGTTTCTAAGTGAACACTGCATACATGACGTCCCTGTCTCTAAGTGAACACTGTATACATGACGTCCCTGTCTCTAAGTGAACACTGTATACATGACGTCCCTGTCTCTAAGTGAACACTGTATACATGACGTCCCTGTCTCTGAGTGAACACTGTATACATGACGTCCCTGTCTCTGAGTGAACACTGTATATATGACTTCCCTGTCTCTGAGTGAACACTGCATACATGACGTCCCTGTCTCTAAGTGAACAATGTATACATGACGATCCTGTCTCTAAGTGAACACTGTATACATGACTTCCCTGTCTCTGAGTGAACACTGTATACATGACTTCCCTGTCTCTGAGTGAACACTGTATACATGACTTCCCTGTCTCTGAGTGAACACTGTATACATGACGTCCCTGTCTCTAAGTGAACACTGTATACATGACATCCCTGTCTCTAAGTGCACACTGTATACATGACTACCCTGTCTCTAAGTGAACACTGTATACATGACGTCCCTGTCTCTGAGTGAACAATGTATACATGACGCCCCTGTCTCTGAGTGAACACTGTATACATGACTACCCTGTCTCTGATTGAACACTGTATACATGACTTCCCTGTCTCTGAGTGAACACTGTATACAGGACTTCCCTGTCTCCAAGTGAACACTGTATACATGACGCCCCTGTGTCTAAGTGAACAATGTATACATGACTTCCCTGTCTCTAAGTGAACACTGTATACATGACGTCCCTGTCTCTGAGTGAACACTGTATACATGACTTCCCTGTCTCTGAGTGAACACTGTATACATGACTTCCCTGTCTCTAAGTGAACACTGCATACATGACGTCCCTGTCTCTAAGTGAACACTGTATACATGACGTCCCTGTCTCTAAGTGAACACTGTATACATGACGTCCCTGTCTCTAAGTGAACACTGTATACATGACGTCCCTGTCTCTGAGTGAACACTGTATACATGACGTCCCTGTCTCTAAGTGAACAGATATGTGTACGAACTTGTATCCAGTTAAACACTTTGCTGAGATTTATAACTTGCACAATGAAGACCGACGTCTTCATGTAACACATGACATACCTTACTTGGAGGAGGAGATGGGTACGTAATGGGCGTGGCCTTGATGGTCACGCGTCTATTATTCTTCCTCTTGTAGGTGTCCTTATACTGGGTGGACCAGGGGCGGGGCACTGCTGTTGGCATGTCGACCGCTTCGCTGAACGCCGATTCCTTCTCGTGGATCTAATTTTTTTTAACTTGAAAAAGCTGAAAGAAAAAAATGAGTATACATACGACAGGTATACATATGTATATGAAGGTGTACCAGTATATGTAGGTGTATGTATGCATATGTGGGTATATCAAGATATATGTAGTATATCTAAACTAAGCGGCAAAAGAAAGTATAGGTTGGCGATTTGTAATTTTCCTAAAAACAGCGATAACTAGTGGAAAGTGGGTATTTGGGAATATGACTGCCCAGGAACAGGTATCAAAAACCCCTTACCCAAACGCACCACCTTTGACGGCGCTCGTGCGGTGACAAAAAAATGGCGAAACAGGTTTCCCACCTATGGCATAAACTGCACGTGCATGTTAACTGTATAAATGCGTGACAGAGAGAGAGAGAGAGAGAGAGAGAGAGAGAGAGAGAGAGGTCTGTTCACTACAAATTGTTCTTTCTAAATTCTTCCTCAGTTCTTAGATTTGCACAGATGGTGTTTCAGTAAATCTTTCAGAAATCCAGGGATATTCATGAACAATTTAAGCTCATTAAACTCAATGCACGATCACTCGGATCGCAGTCATCTGAATTATTGAAACAGACATCTACTTGAATTCTTTGTTTCAAACCTCAGGTAAATGCCATATGATAGGATCAACTACGTGAAATCTATTAGTTGCCTAGCAACGAGATCAGTTATTTTTTATGTTTAACCACAATGCGAAACGACAAATGTTTGATATCGTGTTTTGCTACTTAATCAACATTTACTGAAAAATCGTGCTGTCATCTCGGAAGTATGCTTGGCAGGTGGCCGCGTATACAAAAACACATGACATTTACATTTCGTAATGAAGATAGTTCAGTGTAAAGGGGTACATTATTCTACCAAGGACGAAGGACAGGGCTCACAACTAATTCACAACTGCCATCGTAACAGCAAGTCCACTTACCTCACGTCATGCCATGTACGCGGCCAGTACAGGCCTTCAACACTGCTGGTATGTTAATAAGAGTCCGAAATATTACTGTACATAGTTTGATAATTGTACCAAGTGAAAAGGCCGAATTGAACACAAAGACAAACAAAGGTCTCCGTGCGTAGGCAGTGAAACAGTGACTCAACAACCGACTGGGCCTAGATCAGGGTGCCTTGATCAGGGTACGTCAGCACGCATGTGTTCCCCGAGCCCCGCCAGAGTGAGTTATAGATACTCCTAGACACGCTAAGCCACGTGCATGTCGCTATTGACACGAAGCATTAAGTTGTCGATAAGACTGCACGTAGAAATCTAGAACATACCGACTCATTGACACGAGTTTGCCAGCTCTGGAGGTACAATGAGGGTGTGCATCGTGTGGGGAGGGGGTGAACGAGGACGCGTAGGGGTACCACTGATGAGGGTAGATGTTTACAGGGAAAGGGAAGACCAGTTTAAGGTAGACGTGGAAAGGCAGGGGTAGAACTCTTGAAGGTAGATCTTGACGAGCAGGGGTAGAACTGTTTAAGGTAGATGTTGACGAGCAAGGGTAGAACTGTTTAAGGTAAATGTGAACGAGCAAGGGTAGAACTGTTTCAGATATATGTGGACGAGCAGGGGTAGAACTGTTTCAGATATATATGGACGAGGAATGGTTAGAACTGTTGAGGGTAGATATGGGCAGGGAAGGGGTAGACCTGTTTAAGGAAAAATTGTTGACGGGGAAGGAGAAAAACTGTTGAGGGAAGATGTGGACGAGAAAGGGAAAGAACTTGTTGACGAGGAAGGGAAAGAACTATTGGGGGTAGATGTGGACGAGGAAGGGAAAGAACTGTCGGGGGTAGATGTGGATGAGGAAGGGAAAGAACTGTCGGGGGTAGATGTGGATGAGGAAGGCAAAGAACTGTCGGGGGTAGATGCGGATGAGAAAGGGAAAGAACTGTCGGGGGTAGATGTGGATGAGGAAGGGAAAGAACTGTCGGGTGTAGATGTGGATGAGGAAGGGAAAGAACTGTAATATTACTGAAAGCCGCGTAAAATCTCATTCTTCCACTCATATATTCCTACTTCTACAAAGTCTAAACTACTACAAAATAGAAATATGAAAGCAGCTACGCCGGCTTTGTGACCAGGCCTTCTGGGCTAAACGTTGGGCGCAGCAGGATCTATCCCAGACCGACCTGGCAGTCAGCCACGACTTGCCTGGGAGTGCACGATTTAGGGAGACGGTTTTAGAAAGACTATCTCGCCACTCGTCTCCCAGCTGCAGCCCGGCAACTGTCAGTGCCAGAACGTTCTAAAGAGATATAGGTCTAGAGCCTGTCCTGTAGTGAGATATACTGATCGATCACTGATTTGTCATCTGCGGAGACAATATGTACAGTATCACACATCAAGTCCTGCGACATTAACTGCCACTAAAGTGATGGGTTGACAGTGTCACATTGTCCTAGAAGCAAAGTCTTCCACACCTATATACTCTGACATACATTGTACAATGAACCACACATGTGTGTGATCATACAGCGACATCTACCCCAATATATTGCCATATACCACTACACCTACACAACTACGTGTTGTAACACAACAACGACCACTACGTGCATCATACAACAGTTTCTACACCACTACGTGCATCATACAACAGTTTCTACACCACTACGTGTTGTAACACAACAACGACTACACAACCATGCGTTGTCAAGCAACAGTTTCTACACCACTACATGCATCATACAACAGTTTCTACACTACTACGTGTTGTAACACAACAACGAATACACAACCATGCATTGTCACACAACAGTTTCTACACCATTACGTGATGTCATGCAACAGTTTCTACACTACTACGTGTTGTAACACAACAACGACTACACAACCATGCGTTGTCAAGCAACAGTTTCTACACCACTACGTGTTGTAACACAACGACTACACAACCATGCGTTGTCAAGCAACAGTTTCTACACCACTACGTGTTGTCATGCAACAGTTTCTACACTACTACGTGTTGTAACACAACAACGACTACACAACCATGCGTTGTCAAGCAACAGTTTCTTCACCACTACATGCATCATACAACAGTTTCTACACCACTACGTGTTGTAACACAACAACGAATACGCAACCATGCGTTGTCAAGCAACAGTTTTTACACTACTACGTGCATCATTCAACAGTTTCTACACCACTACGTGATGTCATGCAACAGTTTCTACACTACTACGTGTTGTAACACAACAACGACTACACAACCATGCGTTGTCAAGCAACAGTTTCTACACCACTACGTGTTGTAACACAACAACGACTACACAACCATGCGTTGTCAAGCAACAGTTTCTACACCACTACGTGTTGCCATGCAACAGTTTCTACACTACTACATGTTGTAACACAACAATGAATACACAACCATGCGTTGTCAAGCAACAGTTTCTACACCCCTACGTGTTGTCAAGCAACAGTTTCTACACTACTACGTATTGCCATACAACAAATTCTACACCACAATGTGTTGTCACACAACAGTTTCTACACCTCTATGTGTTGTCATACAACAGTTTCTACACCACAACGTGTTGCTATACAACTGTTTCTACACCATTACGCACTGTCATACAACAGTTATACACCACTACGTGTTGTCACACAACAGTTTCTACACCACTACGTGTTGTCATACAACAGTTTCTACACCACTACGCACTGTCACACAACAGTTTCTACACCACTACGCACTGTCACACAACAGTTTCTACACCACTACATGTTGTCATACAACAGTTTCTACACCACTACGTGTTGTCACACAACAGTTTCTACACCACTACGCACTGTCACACAACAGTTTCTACACCACTACGTGTTGTCATACAACAGTTTCTACACCACTACGTGTTGTCATACAACAGTTTCTACACCACTACGCACTGTCACACAACAGTTTCTACACCACTACGCACTGTCACACAACAGTTTCTACACCACTACGTGTTGTCACACAACAGTTTCTACACCACTACGCACTGTCACACAACAGTTTCTACACCACTACGTGTTGTCATACAACAGTTTCTACACCACTACGTGTTGTCATACAACAGTTTCTACACCACTACGCACTGTCATACAACAGTTTCTACACCACTACGCACTGTCACACAACAGTTTCTACACCACTACGCACTGTCACACAACAGTTTCTACACCACTGCGTGCTGTCATAAACTGCTGTTACACTTTTCATGGTGTCATGCAGCAACTAAAGCTACATTTTCTACACCTCCATATGTTGTCAACACTATATGTGTTATGATACAACGACCTCATTTTCACTATGTAGACACTGTATTAATACAATGTAGTATGCTTCAACTGGAGTGGTCACACATTTGATGAGCTACAATGTATATCATTTGTGGCCATACGACGAAAAGTGAACACTTCGCGGGGCGAATAGGTGGCATATTCATATTGTAAACGTCACATGTAGCCTTTCTTGTAGAGACACTGAAGATAAATGTTGTGACACTGAAGGAGTAGCCGTTCTTGAAGATAAAGTGATTGACACAGAAGGAGTAGCCGTTCTTGAAGATAAAGTGATTGACACTGAAGGAGTAGCCGTTCTTGAAGATAAAGTGATTGACACTGAAGAGGTAGGCGTTTTTGTAGATACATTGTGTGACACTTAAGATGTAGGCTTTTTTGTAGATACATTGTGTGATACTGAAGAGGTAGGCGTTTTTGTAGATACATTGTGTGATACTGAAGAGGTAGGCGTTTTTGTAGATACATTTTGTGATACTGAAGAGGTAGGCGTTTTTGTAGATACATTGTATGACACTGAAGAGGTAGGCGTCCTTGAAGAGACAGTGTGTGACACGGAAGAGGTAGGCGTTCTTGAGAAGACAGTATGTGACACTGAAGAGGTAGGTGTCCTTGAGGAGACAGTGTGTGACATTGAAGAGGTAGGCGTCCTTGAGGAGACAGTGTGTGACACTGAAGAGGTAGGCGTCCTTGAAGAGACAGTGTGTGACACTGAAGAGGTAGGCGTCCTTGAGGAGACAGTGTGTGACATTGAAGAGGTAGGCGTCCTTGAGGAGACAGTGTGAGACTCGTGTACGTGTTTGCCCTGTGAGCTGTGTCACCTACACTGGTCGTGTGCATCACAAGGACATCTGTGGAGATGGAAACGAGTCATGTTTCGGACTTGGGGTCACTTGAGTACAATATGCCAATGGTTAGTTCTATATCGTGAAAGCTGAGTGGAGAGCGACACGACTGCTCAGCTTATAGAAGAGATACATTATTGGGTGCCAGACGGATCGGGACGCGTACTCCATGTCGATCTGAAACTTTAGAGAGGGAGAGTCCATTGGAACTAACGACCGCTTCTTCGGCAGTTTTAGAAATTACCATCCAGACTCTGGAAATTGCTGATCAATAAAAGCAGTCGGCTGATAAATATAATGTACTTTAAGACCGTTATATCCTTCACGAATGTTTCCAGACGACCACCAAGTGACGTTCTTCGCGATAAACAATGACTGATGTAAATGCACAAAGCTTGATGCACGTTACTTCTTTTATTAAAAGTGTCGAAGCACAATGTCAGAACATTAACCACGTTCTAGATGAGGAAGTAAACATGCGGATAAAGACTGATCTGGACAAGGGTCACGCCACCCTTCCGTCTCTTATTGGAACTGTTTGACATTAAACCTACCGCACAGATGCTGTTCACACTTCATACTTCACACGATATGCAAAGTGAAAGTCAGTTCTTGTAATTTACGTCTCTATTTTGTATCGCAAAGGATACACACTTTTATTTGGTATGTATGACATATTTACACTGACAGCCACACACTCTCAAAACGAGAGAGCACATTTATGTTTGCTGAAATTGCTCTACAGCAACGCGTTTTGTAGCTTGGTTCAACAATTGTTTTTTTAAATGATATCATCGTTAGATGAGAAATATCTGTTCAGAACTACCTCAGTAAGTCAGTCAGACAGTAGTTCGTAATAGATCAACTTCAAGTACAGGACGTCTTAATGACCGACACGATTTTCAAAGTTGCCAATGAACCTTTGGCAATTAGATGTTAGTGTTCATCTGACCATACAAAGGTGATAATAAACATATGTCGAATAGATATTGAAGTAGGTTAATAGAATTCTGTAGAATGTTGTTGACTGTCACTCTCAGTCTAGGCATGGTTTGGGTGCGTATTTCTCCGTTTTGTTCACGAGGATGGGTCGTAGCGAGAATATTCTATCACTGGTAGGCAGTCAAACACCAAATGATGAAAGCTTCTGTAGTCGTGGGGAATATCCCGGGGTTTTCTAAAAAGATCTGAAAGTAGTCCGCCAGTGTTTACGTCGATTCAAGGATAGTTTCGTGGCAAACATATGAACGTCGAAATGCGTCATTAATGCTAAAGAACGCCAGTTTCGCAGTCATGTGACCAGCCTCTAGTCAAATGGAGATGTCCTCTATCAAGTAAACTCCACGTTACAAAGGATTATACATTGAGCCAATGTCGAAGCAGGTTTTCCATATGACAAGCGTACGTTCTCTTATTGTCCACCCATGACTGACCATGGGGGAAAGAGACAGGCAGCTATTTCCAGCACTGCTTGAAACTGTATCGTTTTGGTTGGTTGGTTAGTTGGTTTGTTGTTTAACGCGGCACTCAGCAATATTCCAGCTATATGACGGCGGTCTGTAAATAATCGAGTCTCGACCAGACAATCCAGTGATTGATATCATGAGCATCGATCCACGCAATTGGGATCGATAACATGTATCAACCAAGTCAGCGAGCCTGACCACCCGATCCCGTGTGTCGCCTTTTACGACAAGCATAGTCACCTTTTACGGCAAGCATGGGTTGCTGAAGACCTATTCTACCCCGGAATCTTCACGGGTCGTATCGTTTTGGAGTACATTATACAACAATGCATAAATACTAGACAGCCCCAAGACATGATTAAATATAAAACGCCAAGACCAGAGAGCAACCTCGATTCTCTCGAATACCTACTGAAACAGATTCCATTGAGCGTAAAAGGCAAAATAGCGGTTAGAATGATATAAAATGGAACACTGAAAATCAGTGATGACACCAGGTGTTCGCAAAACACTTTAGCACTAACAGGTTTCTCTGAAGATCTGGGGCAGTCGGGTAGCCTAGTGGTTAAAGTGTTCGCTCGCCACGATGAAGACCAGGGTTCGAATCCCGACGTGGGTACAATGTGTGAAGCCCATATCTGTTGTCACACCACAGAAGTCAACTGTGAGATCCAGACAACTACAAGTTTCTGTACCATGTGGTATTACGATTGCGATAAGATATAGAGAGATAAATCAGTCAAGATGCAAATGTTATCGGATTAAAAGGCATCCAGTTCCCAAACATTTATTGCCTGAAGACCAAACATCGCATGATTGGTAACACCACAAAGGAGTTTAATGTGTTGTGGATAAATATAAGATAGCTACGCGATAAATCGCAAAGAACAATGAAGAACGAAGCGTGGTTTATTTCACGATAAAAACTTGTTCTTTCACGACGTCATTTCTAGTAATTCGAATATGCGCACGCAACTTGATGACGTGATATATTGGACGACGTAATTGTTTATAGGGAAGTGTCTAGTAAGTTGTTCCCCATAGATGTAGGTGGGCTACGCAGATAAACGCAGTAGCCGAACGATCGGATCCAAAATTGGGAGAGCTATTATGGTATTAGGAGAAAAGACACAGATAATCGACGATAGGATTGTGAGAATATACGGGAAATACCAAACTTAAACCATATCTTCGTAAAATGGATTTCTCCGATATTTCCGAGATCGGGTTATATTCAGGGGATCGTTATGAAAATGTGGGTAAATATTTTTAAGGCTTGTACATTTTATCAACATTGTTACAAAGGCTGTACATAATGTTGATACCCCAAATAAGAAATAAATGACTCGTGGTCGTTGTTTGCCGTACAATAAAACACTAAAAGTTTAAGAACCATTCAGGGCTGCAACCTTCTTGGTTTATTCTCCCTGCAGCGTTTTATTGTACGATAAACAACGACCACGAGACGTTTATTTCTTAAATACACACATAGCCACTCAGTTCATAAGATATCCCTCCCAGATACGCACGGGATGCTTTGGAACTATGACGTCCCCTCCCCACAATCATCATGAACCGGTGACCTATTCTGGAGATCTTATACCGACAGGTTCGTTTAAGAGCAATTGTCATTGAGGTGAAGATTTGAGGCATCTTGCCCCTGGATGTGAAAGCTCTTACAATTTCCCATTACATATTTTCAGTCGATACCAGACGGTTCTGCCTTGTGCCTGTACTTCGTCTGGTGTGAAGCAATGTCTGTTATCTGGAGGCAACGTGGCTGCTTGTTATGACGCGAATATACATGTAATTTGGGGTTTCTGCAAACTGGCTTCTCGCAGTGATTTTCAATAGTTTGATTTGATGAACAGTATTATTTGTGCCATTTACCACTCATCATGTTGAATACGTCACATGCTGACTGGTATATAGTTATGTTCGACGTGAAATAAATCACCTCTGCTTATATCAAGTTTAGCATCCAGCCATTGGTCTAATACGATTGGTTCCTCTCAAAACGCTCTGTAGAAATCCTAATAGAGTTTTTTTGCCGTTAAGTACACCGATCTATCACAAGTTCCCACATAATGGCAGTTCCTAGGAACATGTTCCTAGACGTGGGTGGGGGTTCCTGAGCTGTCCATAGATCTACATTCAGAGTAACGTCAGGGATCTGACACCGTCATATGTCTCCATCCCACCAGCATGATGAATTGCGTGATGGGTAAATCAAAAATCCCTAAAGGGACTATAGATCAACACTGCAATGAATGCTATAATATATGGGGTGAATGAGTGAGTTTGGTTTTACGCCGCTTTCAGCAATATTACAGTAATATCACGGCGGGGAACACCAGAAATGGGCTTCACACATTGTACCAGTGTCGGGATTCGAACCCGGATCTTCGGCGTGACGAGCGAACACTTTAACCACTAGGCTACCCGACCGCCCCCTGTAATATATGGAATGCAGATTTATTGTCACATGTTCGAAAGTCGATTCAAGTGTCATTGCGATCAAAGCGATGTCCATAGTTAATTTCCAATCATTTGCTGAGGTATAAGACAATAAAAGATAAAAGCATTTTGACCGAAATGAAAGGAGGACTAGGCTCGTGCTATTTGACAGTCGCTGGACATAAGATTCAAGTTATTCAAAATCCAAATTGTTTGTCTTCAAATTCAAAATGTTACGGTTCGTTGTTATCCACAAGGGGCACTGGTGGCATAGTCGTGTAAGTCGCTGTGCAGAGTTGCGGCCCTTCAGCACTCCAGAAACGTATGCTTGGTTCGAATCTCGGTTTACCAGAACCATACCCAATATGTCGTGTTCCCTGTCGTGTCAAATGTTCCTTTTTCCTATTAATCAATCAATCAATCGTGTTCCTTTCAATCAACATAATTGTCTTGTAATCAGTATATGCGATCCACCGGGAGAAAGGGAACCTTATGCGTGCTAGGATACAATTGTGCTAAAACAACTTAAAGACGTTTGACGTCAACTTACTGTAGTGAAGATCGCCATGTGGGATGTCATGTGTCTCTGTAAAAAATATGAATTGAAGCTGGTGAATTTTATTTTTGTGTTCCGAAGATGCTGTTGTCAAAATGTGAGTTTTCACCCAAAAGGGCCATTGTCTCATTCTCGGTCGCAAATCTTGTTCCTTCCTGTTCTGTACCATGAGATCTCACACTGTGTGTTCTGTAGCATGATATCTCACACTGTATGTTCTGTACCATGAGATCTCACACAGTGTGTTCTGTAGCATGAGATCTCACACTGTATGTTCTGTACCATGAGATCTCACAGTGTGTTCTGTAGCATGAGATCTCACACAGTGTGTTCTGTAGCATGAGATCTCACACTGTATGTTCTGTATCATGCGATCTCACACAGTGTGTTCTGTAGCATGAGATCTCACACTGCGTGTTCTGTAGCATGAGACCTCACACTGTGTGTTCTGTAACATGAAGCATGAGATCTCACACTGCGTGTTCTGTAGCATGAGATCTCACACTATGTGTTCTGTAGCATGAGACCCCCCACTGTGTGTTCTGTAGTATGAAGCATGAGATCTCACACTGCGTGTTCTGTAGCATGAGATCTCACACTGTGTGTTTTCTTGCATGAGATCTCACACTGTGTGTTCTGTAGCATGAGATCTCACACTGTGTTTTCTGTAGCATGAGACCTCCCACTGTGTGTTCTGTAGCATGAGATCTCACACTGTGTGTTCTGTAGCATGAGATCTCACACTGCGTGTTCTGTAGCATGAGATCTCACACTGTGTGTTCTGTAGCATGAGATCTCACACTGTGTGTTCTGTAGCATGAGATCTGACGCTGTGTTTTCTGTACCATGAGATCTCACACTGTGTGTTCTCTTACATGAGATCTCACATTGTGTGTTTTCTTGAATGAGATCTCACACTGTGTGTTCTGTAGCATGGAGTATTACACTTCATGCACGTCGCTGTAGACGTGAAATAAACTTGGACGCGAAGTTAAACCCCATTACCTCACCAATGGAGTCCTCATTATACAGCAGATTAATGCTACATTACGGCAATGTTTCTGTGTCCTTGAACTATACATCGCAATCATCTTGTCTCGAGCTTAGTTTACAAGCATGATTGGATATTGTCTTTGATCTTCCAACAGTGAACCTAGATGTTAATTATGTTAATACAGAATATACGTGATTTTATAGCGACTTGAAGAATTGACTTACTTTGTCTTGAAACAGAACCGTATAAGCTATACATTTTAGTATGATCTTTTTGTGAAAGTTGCCTTAAAGTCAAAGACATTTGAAAATTGACCATACAATATCACAGTCCCGTGAGGGATTGCAACCACAGATATTCTGACTTGACATAAGACGCCATGTCCACACGAACGAGGAGGCAAACACTGTCCGAAAGCTGACACGGTACCGAATAATAAGGACAAGAAAACGTTTGACGCGATGTATCAAAACGGCGGCAAACTATTGTTCGTCAAATTAGGTGTACAATAAAATAACTTCCCCACAATATTTAATCAATAAATTCAGACGAATTATTTCAAAATTTGTAAAAGAAAACTCGCTCCAAGCATCAGTACACGAAAAGGACGCTCTCGTATAAATATCAGCATTAACTATAACACCAACTATACCAAAGCTGTTGTTTACATCCAGCATTATTTTGTATTCATCTACATGTCTGTCTGAGATCATACTTGAATACTTGACCAGGCCAACCAGTAATGGATACTGTAAGCAACGAGCCACGCCGTCGGTGTACGATGGTACACAATCAACCTATTCACCCAACCTGACCACCCCACCTACGGCATGCATAGGCTACATGGGAATCCCCACGGGATGTGAATATTAAACTGGTCTTACTATGTTGTTTGTAAGTACTTAGAAATACTTCTATACATCTCTAGACATAGTGGATATGGCATTCATTATGCCATATTTCAATTACCCGTAGTTCACATAAACATGTCATCAAACTGTTTACAAATAGAAAAAAGTAATTCACAATGTTATATCAACACAGCCACATTTAGAAATGAACATAACACTCGTTTGAATGCATTCTTCATTGATTATTTTAACTTTTATGTGTTGTACTATTGCTTTTCCGCATTTGCGGTTACCTCCCGTACTGAGTTCATCAACTCCGTTGAAACCCGCTGGCATCATCGCTGTAGACTATTTATGTTTCTCTTTCCTTATTGTGACAAGTTTTCTTAGACGTTAAAAAACAGAACAACTAACAGCATAGCGACAATGTGAAAAACTCATGGACCAAACATGAATCGTCATGGAAGTAGAAATGAATGAGTTTCTTATGCAATAACCCATGTCTCCGCAGACTTAACAGAACTATTACAAATAATATAATACATCTGTGGGATGACTTCACGCACTGATATATGTTTATGGCGCCAGAAAGCTGGCTGTACCAACATGGGCGAGAAGAGGGCAATTTGAGTCCTTACCTCTACGACGGCTTGCTGTACCAACATGGGCGAGACGAGGGATATTTGAGTCCTTACCTCTACGACGGCTTGCTGTACCCACATAAGTGCGGGGCGAGGGCAGTTCGAGTCCTTACCTCTTCGACTGCTTGCTGTACCTATGTAAGTGCGAGACGAGGGCAGTTCGAGTCCTTACCTCTACGACGGCTTGCTGTACCTAACTAAGTGCGGGACGAGGGCAGTTCGAGTCCTTACCTCTTCGACTGCTTGTTGTACCTATGTAAGTGCGAGACGAGGGCAGTTCGAGTCCTTACCTCTACGACGGCTTGCTGTACCTAAATAAGTGCGGGACGAGGGCAGTTCGAGTCCTTACCTCTACGACGGCTTGCTGTACCTAAATAAGTGCGGGACGAGGGCAGTTCGAGTCCTTACCTCTACGACGGCTTGCTGTACCTACATAAATGCGGGGCGAGGGAAGTACCTCTACGACGGCTTGCTGTACCTAAATAAGTGCGGGACGAGGGCAGTTCGAGTCCTTATCTCTACGACGGCTTGCTGTACCCACATAAGTGCGGGACGAGGGCAGTTCGAGTCCTTACCTCTACGACGGCTTGCCTAAGTGCGAGACGAGGGCAGTTCGAGTCCTTACCTCTACGACGGCTTGCTGTACCTAAATAAGTGCGGGACGAGGGCAGTTCGTATCCTTACCTCTACGACGGCTTGCTGTACCTAAATAAGCGCGGGACGAGGGCAGTTCGTGTCCTTACCTCTACGACGGTTTGCTGTACCTAAATAAGTGCGGGACGAGGGCAGTTCGTGTCCTTACCTCTACGACGGCTTGCTGTACCTAACGAGGGCAAACACATTGCTTGGTTAGCATTGCTCGATACTGATGGAACACTCGCGTCAATCTGGATAGTCAGTCAGTCAGGACAAGGTCCTTCTCGCCTGTGTCTGTGCCTGAAGATTAACGATAAGGTCTGATGTATTGACATGACCGTACTCAAAATATGAATCAATACTCATACTCACACCATGTAGTTATATAATTACATACATTGTGTTGCTACATGACTTGTAGCACTAAGCTTCATTTTTGTCAAATGTGTATTTTAATCTGTATAAATAATTAAAAAAATGCATTAAAGTCATATGAAGCTGACGAATATAAAACCGTTGCACAGAATATAAAATTAATGTACAGGATATAATGTTGACGTACAGAATAAAACACAGACAACAGAATATATATGAGAAAATGACGTAATTATGTGTCGTCAGTGCTAATGTCTGTCAGTCGGTAGGCCTAAGACAAATCTGTTGAATCTACCGCTCTGGTGAAATCTACTGGAGCTCCCTAATGCCCTGTGGCATCCTTATGGACATCTGTTGAATCATTTAAATAATCATGCCTGACAGTGCAGTAGTATGTGATTGGTTCTTGTCAATGCCAAAAGAACTAGTAAGTTGGTGTTAGATAATCCCTGTGAAATGGATTTGGTAAAACTGATCACAGGAAAAACAGAAAATTCGAAACATCTCAGTAGCGATAGAACTGTCCTCGTCTGAGACAGATTTTATTTGGATACATATATTTAATATTTTGCGCCGACGATTCCAGGCTCGTGACAGTATAACAGACTGTTCCTGATTCCTGATAAAATGATAGATTGTTCCTGATTCCTGACAATATGATAGACTGTTCCTGGTTCCCAGCAATATGATAGACTGTTCCTGGTCCCTGACAATTTAATAGACTGTTCCTCTTTCCTGACAATATGATAGATTGTTCCTGATTCCTGACAATATGATTGACTGTTCCTGATTCCTGACAATATGATAGACTGTTCCTGATTCCCAGCAATATGATAGACTGTTCCTGGTCCCTGACAATTTAATAGACTGTTCCTGTTTCCTGACAATATGATAGATTGTTCCTGATTCCTGACAATATGATTGACTGTTCCTGATTCCTGACAATATGATAGATTGTTCCTGATTCCTGACAATATGCTAGACTGTTCCTGGTCCCTGACAATATGATAGATTGTTCCTGTTTCCTGACAATATAATAGACTGTTCCTGGTCCCTGACAATATGATAGATTGTTCCTTGTCCCTGACAATATTATAGACTGTTCCTGCTTCTTGGCAATATAAAAAACTGTTCCTGGTAACTGGCTATATGATAGACCTTGTTTTCAACACTCTTATAATACGGGTAGCTCTACTGTAGAAGAAGCTGCGGAAGCCCATAATTCTAGAACTTCCTGGGCAATACGATAGAATGTGTCAATCATGCCCATGTGTTGATTGTCAGGGCTAACAGCTGATGTCCTCTCGGTCGATTTACGAACTGTTCATTCATTCGATGGTAGTACACCATCAGCTATTATTCACAAACGACTGATACTAAAATATCACATGTTCCCGAACGGTTGTATATTCGTGGCGGTTGCTCAGTGAATAACAATGTCTATAGAAGAGTCCTTAACTAATTACATACCCCGTGCTTCAGCCGAACCTGCATCGATAAAGTATGGTAGTATTACACTCGACAAGTGATATTAGACATCACAGACAGTTTGTCGTGGAGGTCAATGTTTCTGTATTGTCGAATCTACTGTGCACAAATTTTTTTTATTCTATAAGCGAAGCCCAGGGAATCAATGGTCTCCCTGCTGAAGCAGATGATTTCTGTCACGGAAAGCCAGACGTTGGTACGTGTGGCCAGTCCGTATCTACAGATGCTCTTTTCAGAAAAGGAAGTTCCTGTTAATGAAAATAATGGTATTTGTCTCAGGGAAGAGTATGGTCAAGGTATTGTTGGATCAATGTAAGCTGTCAAAACAGATCTATCACTCTCACAGGTCACGACAACGACATAGAGTAATTGTAGTCTTTTGTTGAAAATGGAGCGTAAATTAATTGAGTCTAACGTCGCTGTGAACAGTGTTTGGGTCACGTCACAGCTTTGAAGTGGTCGGGTCACGCCACAGCTTGTTTAGTTCAATCAGACCAATCACTATAGTAGGAGAGAATCTGAGACTCGAACCCACGACCAACTGACACACGGATGGCTCAGGGACTCAATTCTGGACACCTTGAACCACTGGGCGTCCAGGTGGATAACACCTCAATGTAATAGACATAACAAATCTTCCACAAATGACAGAAATACCCTTTCATCGGCTGAATACCACAGCAGGAATCAAGTACTTTAAACCCGTCCGATACCAGGTATGTTTACGTCTATGTGATATAATGGCATGAGTAGCTCCATGTGTATTCGGATTCGGTTCTTGAACGGGATAGGGGATCAGAGGAAGTACCCAGGGGTATAGTTTTCAGCTCCCCACCCCTCTTCTGGGTAAGAGATGGAATTATCCTGAAATAGATTTCCTCTTGTATATGTTAACAGATACTGCCTTTGCACGTGATTGCGACAGGTGTGCTACTGGTAGGACAGGGATACGCTCGCCATTCCTAGAACACCTGGTACCATCACTGTTTGATAGTGATTCATTAACACATGCTAATCGTACGATGATAACGATGATTATGGAAATGTATTTGTCACAAGTAAGTATGGATGAACAACGTCTTTACAACTGAAGGGGCGTTTCGGTGTTGAATCTAGCACGTATATCACAAAGCTATTACTGCACGAACGTTTCCTTGTTCATCACACAAACCCATAAATGCCATATCTACCGGAGCTTCCCAAGGCTCTGTGGCATCCTGATGGACATATCTACCGCTCTGATGAAATCTACTGGAGCTCTCTAAGGCTATGTGGTATCCTAACGGACATCTCTGCTGCTCTGATGAAACCTACCGGAATTCTCTAAGGCTCTGTGGCATCGTAATGGACATCTCTACCGCTCTGTGGCATCCTAATGGACATATCTACCGCTCTGATGAAATCTACTGGAGCTCCCTAATGCTCTGTGGCATCCTAATGGACATATCTACCGCCCTGCTGAAATCTGCTGGAGCTCCCTAATGCTCTGTGACATCCTAATGGACATATCTACCGCTCTGTGGCACCCTAACGGACATCTCTGCCGGTCTGTGGCATCCCAATGGACATATCCACCGCTCTGGTGAAATCTACTGGAGCTCCCTAATGCCCTGTGGCATCCTAATGGACATATCTACCGCTCTGTGGCATCTCAATGGACATATCTACCGCTCTGATGAAATCTACTGGAGCTCCCTAATGCTCTGTGGCATCCTAATGGACATATCTACCGCTCTGTGACATCCCAATGGACATATCTACCGCCCTGATGAAATCTACTGGAGGTCTCTACCGCTCTGTGGCATCCTAATGGACAACTATACCGCTCTGTGGCATCGTTATGGACATCTCTGCCGGTCTGATGAAATGTACTGGAGCCCTCCAAGGCTCTGTGGCATCGTTATGACGACACTGCCGCTCTGATGATATCAATTGGAGCTCCCTAAGGCTCTATGGCGTTTTAATGGACATCTCTGATGAAATCTACTAGAGCTCTCTAATGCTCTGTGGCATCGTTATGGACATCTCTGCCGCTCTGATGAAATCTACTGGAGCCCTCCAAGGCTCTGTGGCATCGTTATGGACATCTCTGCCGCTCTGATGATATCTACTGGAGCTCCCTAAGGCTCTGTGGAATTTTAATGGACATCTCTACCGCTCTGATGATATCTACTAGAGCTCTCTAATGATCTGTGGCATCCTAATGGACATATCTACCGCTCTGATGAAATCTACTGGAGCTCCCTAATGCTCTGTGGCATCCTAATGAACATATCTACCGCTCTGTGGCATCCTATTGGACATCTCTGCCGCTCTGTTGCATCCTAATTGACATATCTACCGCTCTGGTGAAATCTACTGGAGCTCCCTAATGCTCTGTGGCATCCTAATGGACATATCTACCGCTCTGATGAAATCTACTGGAGCTCCCTAATGCTATGTGGCATCCTAATGGACATCTCTGCCGCCCTGATGAAATCTGCTGGAGCTCCCTAATAATCTGTGGCAAGCTAAGGCGACACTTTTTTTATTTCTGGGTTTACGGATTTCAAACTCATTTCAAAAGTGAGGCAGGCCAATTTAAAAAAAAAAGAAAAAAAGGCCTCTCACATTTTTTTTAGTTGAATTTTGTCCTAAAAAGTTAGGTAGGTATGAAAAAAAATATTCAAGAAGTTTTCAAGAACATTTTTTTATATCCCTGGCACTCAGCTTGTGCACAAATGGCACTATAACAATATTCATGTCATGGGTGGAAATGTATGAAAGACGCTGTTATTTTGGCAGCATGGGCAACGTTTAATTCTTTCAACACCAGCCAACCAGAAGATTACTGCTGTGACACCAAGTTCCCAGAGACTCTTGTGTGATAGATGAAACCAACATTTATCAAGGAAATTATCTGCTGAAATTAACATCTTTGCTACTACATGTTTGGCCATACACAATTTGAAAGGCCTAATTAATCCTATTGTTTATAAATATGAAAGTTATATGTATTACATTATTTAAATAATTCATTAACAACTAAATAAAGTTTATTTTAAATAAAAATAGTGTAAGCTAAAACATTCATAACGTCCAGATTAAGGACCAATGAAGCTCAAATTTAACGATTTTTTCGGCAAATATAAGAATTCATAAAATGCACTTACCCATTTCTTTTTTATTTTCATTTGTTTACGCAGTTGGAACATTATTATTAAAAGAATTATAAATAATATATGTCATCACCCATATTCCCGATGAAAGTGGCTGTCCGCTCACTAACATGAGGAAATACCTCCGTTTTCAAAGCTTCGTATGAATAACACATATGTCGGCTGCCATGTCAGTATACATTAAAAAAACTTATAATGTTTCACCGACAAAATCTGCTACAAGGTTCGTGATTGGTCAAATGTAAGCACGTGACCTAAGGCAGCCAATCAAATGACAGCAACGGTAATTTTCAGACTTTGGCGAAAGGTTTGGGTTAAATCATGTTATTCTGAACATTTAAGAATGAAATCGCGATCTATATTAAAAATACCGAACTTTAGGGATGCATAGAGCTAGGTTACGAGCTGTGACAAAGATTTCTTATGTACATATTTTGGCATTAGACATCGTGATACGTCTTTATTTTGCTGTTTGACATGTTCGTTGTCGAAGTGTGTCCGAGAATTTTATTTTCAATAACATTGCGGGAAATAATGTCTAGTGAATACATTTTTAATCTATAGATAAAAAAATGATAAAATCAAATGGAATACGTATTTCAGGTATCGTGAAATGTGATAGATTTAATAAATGAATGATATGACAAGTAGGTTAATATGATTATAACCTATTTTGACGTGACTTGGACGGTCTACCGTGCGGTGTGTCTTGTGGCTGTTAACGGCCAACAGTGTTGAAATAGTTAAACTGGTCACCACTGCTCTTTGCGTTGACAGAAGATCCCAGCAAGAAATATCACAGTGACTTCCCTTTGCTTTACGCTCGACGAGGAAATGAAATCTTTTTTTTGTTTGAACTTTTTGTCGAAAAGATCGGCGGTAATAAAAAAAGGGTAATTTTCATTTTTATCTTTTTTAACATTTGGACTTTGAAAGAGCGGCGCATCCGTAAACCAAGAAATATAAAAAAAATGTCGCCTAATGGGGATCCCTACCGCTCTCTGCCATTCTGTGGTATCTTTACTGCTCCGCAGCATTATACTGGATCTCTCTACCACTCTGCAGCAACCTACTGGAGATCTCCGCTCTGTTGCATGCTACTGGAGCTCTCCGCTCTGGTGCAACCTACTGGAGCTCTCCTCCGCTCTGTTGCATGCTACTAGAGCTCTCCTCCGCTCTGTTGCATGCTACTGGAGCTCTCCTCCGCTCTGTTGCATGCTACTGGAGCTCTCCGCTCTGTTGCATCCTACTAGACATCTCCTCCGCTTTGTTGCATCCTACTAGAGCTCTCCTCCGCTCTGGTGCAACCTACTGGAGCTCTCCTCCACTCTGTTGCATGCTACTAGAGCTCTCCTCCGCTCTGGTGCAGCCTACTGGAGCTCTCCTCCGCTCTGGTGCAACCTACTGGAGCTCTCCCCCGCTCTGTTGCATCCTACTAGAGCTCTCCTCCGCTCTGTTGCATGCTACTGGAGCTCTCCGCTCTGTTGCATCCTACTAGACATCTCCTCCGTTTTGTTGCATCCTACTAGAGCTCTCCTCCGCTCTGCTGCATCCTACTAGAGCTCTCCTCCGCTCTGCTGCATCCTACTAGAGCTCTCCTCCGCTCTGGTGCAACCTACTGGAGCTCTCCTCCGCTCTGTTGCATGCTACTAGAGCTCTCCTCCGCTCTGGTGCAACCTACTGGAGCTCTCCTCCGCTCTGGTGCAACCTACTGGAGCTCTCCTCCGCTCTGTTGCATCCTACTAGAGCTCTCCTCCGCTCTGTTGCATCCTACTAGAGCTCTCCCCCGCTCTGTTGCAACCTACTGGAGATCTCCCCCTCTCTGGTGCAACCTACTGTTGATCTCCTCCGCTCTGGTGCAACCTACTGTTGATCTCCTCCGCTCTGGTGCAACCTACTGTTGATCTCCTCCGCTCTGGTGCAACCTACTGTGGATCTCCTCCGCTCTGGTGCAACCTACTGGGGATCTCCTCCGCTCTGGTGCTACCTAATGTTGATCTCCTCCGCTCTGGTGCAACCTACTGGGGATCTCCTCCGCTCTGGTGCAACCTACTGGGCATCTCCTCCGCTCTGTTGCATCCTACTTGAGCTCTCCCCCGTTCCGATACAACCAACAGTTTGACACTAGTTTTGGCTAAAAACTCTCCCATGTCATTAACATCAGATTAATCAATTTTAAAACATTTTGCAAGTGTTTGCGAAAACAGAATCAGTCCTTAACCGCCAATGCCGGTCCCAGAAATAATTAAATAACGCATGCATTTCCAGTCTGATACCATTACCGTCGTTTGGAGAAAACTACCCACTGCAACAACAAACGACATGAAAGATGCCTCCAGCTACCTTAATAAGAAAGTTATATGCACTTTCAGGTTAATGCCATCACTTTCCACCACTTTCCAACAGTGAGCGATTTACACCACTTGACTTTTTTTCAGTTATAGTGTCAGCTTAATGTGTGGGGAACGCCTGAAGTGATAGTGGTCTGAGACGTTTACTGCATTAGTCAAACGCACGTTGCTATGATCGAAACCAGGAGACGTTTGCAGCTCGACAACAGGATGATGGTATGCATACATGTAAGAGACCGACCCTGCTCCTGATATTGCGGCGCATGAGATAAATCGGCCGACTTTAAAACAAAATGTATCATGACTCTGGATATCCTTCCGAATTCCGACTGCGGCTTTTATTGTAAGAAGGTTCCACGTACTAACGTATTACGAACATGTCTCTATCTACCGTAAGTTAATGAAATAGACCCTCAATTTTAGTCGGCCAAATGCTTGATTATCTCAAGCTGGAAACATGAGTTTAATCTTCCAGAAACATGCCACACCAACACAGGGCGTTATTCAGTACGTAAAGAGGCAGAACTACCTTCAGAAATATTTTTTTTTTCTGTGACCTTGACCTTCAATGACCATTCCAATGCCCCACCCTCACAATGATATGTTCCAAAGCGCCGGGCTATGAATGGAACAGACAATTAATGTTTTTTATGGTAATGTACTTTGTACGGGTATGATAGTTATGTTTTGTACCTTAGGTTTGCAGCGTTTCTGCGCATTGTTTTCATACCTTTAGTAATTTCTTTACCAGTGTTCAAGTGTAAACTTTCTTTTGCCATGCAGTTTACATTTCATTCCACTACAGCAAGCACGTCTTCAGTTATCTTCGAAGTACCACGGGTGTATGACCTTGAGAGTGTACGTGGCCATCAACAATAGTTCCAAGTCATTCAATGACATATCGGGGGGTTATACGGCTTAAAAAAACAAGTATGTTATCCCCACGAGGATATCTAATTAAGAAAGAAATATAGAATATTCTACTCATTCATTCAACGAAGATGACAGTGACTGACTTCTGTATTCATAAAAGTGTCATCCAATCCTATGATCACTATATGAATGACTTGAGGATCTGAAAGAATACGTGTAGAAAAAAAATTCAATGACCAAGAGGAAATGGATTTTGTGTTCTCTTGAGTGTGATCTTGGCCCTTGAAATCACAGATCAATGTATCAAAAGAATTCCACAGGGGTATTCAGGAGATAAAGTTTGTGGCTTAATAACCAAAGTTTGTTTGGCGGCAGCGATCTTATTCTGACAAAACCTTTACACGTGAACGTGTACCAGTAGAGCCAAATCTAAACTTGTTAACAGTGAATAAATCATTGAGACATGTATATATACTTAAACAGCGTTATGATTATACAAGACAGCATCATGTTTAGCATCTCTCAGATATGATGTAAGAGAGGCTCCCTAATAGTGTTACCACTCAGGTCCATGGAAAACGGCTTACATACACGAATTTGAATGCAAAGCTCAGTGAGACGTTTGGATCAATTAATTCGTCCATGCAAATCCTATGATTTTCCCTGGTTACAGTTTCCTCGTGACATGGGCACCAGAGGGAACGTTTCTATGGGATAAATCCGTCGATGCGGATGTGATGGTTCAACTGTACTGAAGGACGAACGGCACCAAGTGTCCATACACTGTCCTAATCCGGAGGAGCGCTGTCAAACCGGTGACAAGATGATGTGTATTCTCGGATAAACGTTATTGATGTCCGAGGGGAGATGCAATTAGATATCCTGAGGGAGAGTCTGTAGGAGCGGGTTCTACATGCAACAAGTAGGTTGGTCGGGCACTCTGCTTATACAATAAACCGGTTTGCTTGTATAAAAAATCCTCCACAGTGTCATGCATACGTGTGAAGTTAGACACGTGCATGTTAAAGACTTCATGTCCACGTGTAAGGTCAGACACTGGATTGTTAAAGGCTTCGTGTACACATATGAGGTTAGATACAAGATTGTAAAATACTTCATGTCACGTGTGAGGCCAGACGCTGAATTGTTAAAGACTTCATGTACACATATGAGGTTAGATACAGGATTGTAAAAGACTTCATGTCCACGTGTGAGGCCAAACACTGGATTGTAAAAGATTTCATGTCCACATGTGAGGTCAAACACTGGATTGTTAAAGACTTTATGTCCACGTGTGAGGTCAGACATTAGAAAGTTAATGACTTCATGTATAAGTGTTAAAGACTTCGTGTACACATATCAGGTTAGATACAGGATTGTAAAGGATTTGATGTCCACGTGTGAGGTCAGACACTGGATTGTAAAAGATTTCATGTCCACGTGTGAGGCCAGTCACTGGATTGTTAAAGACTTCATGTACACATATGAGGTTAGATACAGGATTGTAAAAGACTTCATTTACACATATGAGGTTAGATACAGGATTGTAAAAGACTTCATGTACACATATGAGGGTAAGACACTGGATTGTTAAAGTCTTCATGTAGACATGAGGTTAGATTCAGGAATGTAAAAGTCTTCATGTCCACGTGTGAGGCCAGACACTGGATTGTTAAAGACTTTGTGTACACATATGAGGTTAGACACTGGATTGTTCAAGACTTTATCTCCACGTGTGAGGTCAGACACTGGATTGTTAAAGACTTTGTGTACACATATGAGGTTAGACGCTGGATTGTAAAAGACTTCATGTCCACGTGTGAAGCCAGACACTGGATTGTTGAAGACTTAATGTTCACGTGTGAGGCCATACACTGGATTGTTAAAATGTTCATGTACACGTGTGAGGTCAGACACTGGATTGTTAAAGACTTCATGTACACATATGAGGTTAGAAACTGGATTGTAAAGGACTCCATGTCCACGTGTGAGGCCAGACACTGGATTGATAAAAAGTTCATGTACACTTGTGAGGCCAGACACTGGATTATAAAAGACTTCATGTACACATATGAGGTTAGATACAGGATTGTAAAAGACTTCATGTCCACGTGTGAGGCCAGACACTGGATTGTTAAAAAGTTCATGTACACGTGTGAGGCCAGACACTGGACTGTTAAAGACTTCATGTACACATATGAGGTTAGATACAGGATTGTAAAAGACTTCATGTCCACGTGTGAGGCCAGACACTGGATTGTTAAAAAGTTCATGTACACATATGAGGTTAGATACAGGATTTGAAAAGACTTCATGCCTACGTGTGAGGTCAGACACTGGATTGCTAAAAAGTTCATGTACACATGTAAGGTCAGACACTGGATTGTTTAAGACTTCATGTAAACGTATGATGTCAGACATTAGAAAGTTAATGACTTCATGTATAAGTGTATGGTTAGACACTGGATTGTTAAATGGTTAGGTGCGTTGAGATGAGATAGGATTTAACGTCGCGTTCAAATAATTGCACGTAGAGCGACGTGTATGCACGTGTGTGTAGCTGCTTGTAATAGTCCGGACTAGTGCCGAGTTTTTAGAGCTAGCCCACTGAGATACTATACCGACAGTTTATTATAAATGCCTCACTCATACACAGTCTACGCACTCCGATCAGTCCTTTTTTTTGCCCCTAGTGCCGAGCCTTAGGAAGGGTAACAACACGTGCCATCTTTTAACGTCTTTTGGTATGACAAATGGCCTTCCGCTTTCCGAACAGACGCTCTGTCCACTAGACCTCTGAAGTGGTCCGGATTGTTAAATATTTTATGGACACCTATAATTCTAAACAGTTATTAACGGTTTCATCTCCTTTTTCCGTTATAAAAACTACTATCTTGTACGTGAAGGAAAGTTTTTCACCTTAATACTCATAAAGAAACCCTACAAGTATATTTCTTTATATCAAGAACGTTATTGTCGGCAATGCTTTTGATGTGGGATGAAACCTCCCCATCGTTCAATTGTGATAAGGTGCTTTTTGTTAACCCTCGCAAACATTACAATTCCGACTGTTAACTGTGACATCACATGCAATATCTGTCAAAGTATTAAACGCGCTGACAGTTGATTAAACCCTTTCCGGTTTGAAGTCGCCAAGTTGAATAAAACTGCCATTTTCAAAGTAATCAGAGAGACGGTGCGAGCTTAAAGGGATATTTTAAGAAAGAAAACGCATTCCAAGCAATTATTTTGGAGACAAGGCAAAAGTGGAATGGAAAATATTTACGGCATTTTTTCGGAGTTTTTATGGAGTTCGGAGCATTTCCACACAGCAGTGACAAAAGGCATCATGTATCGGGCGAAAAGCGCCATACCGTGATCAATAAATGTGACTCACTCATTCTGGGCCGAGGAAGCATATATGTTGCACCCAATCTGTGTAAGTGCCGATGGGTGTCCACTGTTATGGTATCCACTGTTAATGCTACAGATGTCGTGCCTGATATTGACACTCCTGTTGAGGTTATGCCAGGTGATGTTTCTTAAGATTACATATTTGTTTGGTTGTTATCAATTACAGTTTATTTACTTAATAGTAGAATTTACTTTAAACAATATAAAACATGTTAAACAAGACCAATTTCAATTGCAACAATTACCTGCCCATTGCGTGAAATGAGCAAGCTGGTTGCCCATATTGCGAAATATTTGGAGAATATTATTTTTCATTCACAACTATTGCCCATTGCATGCAATGAGACCGATAATTGTTTGCACAATGCGTGCATTAAATGCAAACATTAACACTTGTCTGAGGGGGTTAACGGTTACATAGTGGTCGCAGAGGTTGCAGCATCCCTCGAAGCTATCATTGTAGTTAGCAATTAGAAGTGGTCGGAGAGGTTGCAGAAACTCACAAAGGTGTCATTGTGGTTACTATTACATCGTGGTGGAAGAGGTTGCAGCAACTCATCAGGGTGTCATTGTGGTTACGATGACAAAGTGGTCGGAGAGGTTGCAGCAACTCACCAGGCTGTGTGTGGTTACTATTACACGGTGGTCGAAGAGGTTGCAGGAACGCACGAAGGCGTTATTGTGGTTACGATTACATAGTAGTCTGAAAGGTTGCAGAAACTCAAGAAGGCGTCATTGTGGTTAACAATTACATAGTGGAGGTTGTCGCAACTCACCATGGTGTCATTGTGGTTCATGATTACATCGTAGTCGGAGAGGTTGCAGCAACAGGTAGTTTTGTACACAGACAGTTATTGTGTTGTACACAGGTAGTTATGGTGTTGTAGACAGGCAGTTACGGTGTTGTACACAGGTAGTTATGGTGATCCACATGTAGTTATGGTGATGTACCCAGGTAGTTATGATGATGTACACATGTAATTATAGTGTTGTACACATGTAGTTATGGTGATGTACACAGGTAGTTATAGTGTTGTACACAGGTAGTTATGGTGTTGTACACATGTAGTTATGGTGTTGTACACATGTAGTTATGGTGTTATACACATGTAGTTATGGTGTTGTACACATGTAGTTATGGTGTTGTACACAGGTAGTTATGGTGATGTACACATGTAGTTATGGTGATGTACACATGTAGTTATGGTGTTGTACACATGTAGTTATGGTGATGTACACATGTAGTTATGGTGATGTACACAGGTAGTTATGGTGTTGTACACATGTAGTTATGGTGTTGTACACATGTAGTTATGATGTTGTACACAGGTAGTTATGATGTTGTACACATGTAGTTATGGTGATGTACACAGGTAGTTATAGTGTTGTACACAGCTAATTATGGTGTTATACACAATAGTTACGGTTTTATACACATGTACTTATGGTGTTGTACACATGTATTTATGGTGTTGTACACAGGTAGTTATGGTGTTGTACACACATAGTTATGGTGATGTACACAGGTAGTTATGGTGTTGTACACATGTAGTTACGGTGATGTACACAGGTAGTTATAGTGTTATACACACGTAGTTATGGCGTTGTACACAGGTAGTTATGGTGTTGTACACAGGTAGTTACAGTGATGTACACAGGTAGTTATAGTGTTGTACACATGTAGTTATGGTGTTGTACACATGTAGTTATGGTGATGTACACAGGTAGTTATGGTGTTGTACACATGTAGTTATGGTGTTGTACACAGGTAGTTATAGTGTTGTACACATGTAGTTATGGTGTTGTACACAGGTAGTTATGGTGATGTACACATGTAGTTATGGTGATGTATACAGGTAGTTATGGTGCTATACACAGGTGGTGATGGTGTTGTACACACGTAGTTATGACCTCTGAAAATTTGGAACATCTAAATCTTTTTGACACATTACTAAAACCACGGCTTTGTTAGCGTATATTTTGAAATACAAATATCGGACATTACTCGGAGAACAAATTTCAAAAATAGCACATAAGTGATCACCGGTATCTGTTTTTTTGTGTGTCAGTCAGCAGTGATCATTCTTAAACCTCACTGATAAGAAATAATTAAGTGGTTAGCTACAATGTGTTTTAAACTAGATCAGCATCCCTTGCCTTGGGTATAGTTTGTAACTTGGTGGCGCTTTTCGCGCATTTAGGATGGCCGCAAGCCGTTTGTTTTAACAACATAAATGCAAGGAAAGTGTGAGCAGTCATGGCCGAAAGTATAGATGTAAAACCGATAAGACAAGGGGCAGGGCAAAGATGCCTGAAATTGTGGACACTTTGCTTTGCAGAAGCCGAGTAAAGTTTCGTCGCCTGTAAGTAGTCCACTCGTCAAACGATCTTAAGAGCTAAACTTTGGCTGGAAAGTCGCTGGGCTTGAAACAGACAAGAAGTGGGGAGTTGACGGACTCAGAGAGGGAATATCAAAGTTTGAATGAGGAAATGACTCGCCTACGCCTCGAAGCTAAGCAGAAGACCAGAAGAGTGAAATGGCAACACTCCACAGCCATATAGCACGCGATCAAACACGGCGGGGCAGGGACCAATATGGCGGACCGTCAGCGATGCCAATAGGACAGCAGAATAGCGGCGCACTCGCGGCACCATCATCTTTGGGCGGGAACAAAGGCAAAAAAGAAAACATTCTAGAGTATGTGTGGATAGATTACCTGGGTTCTCTAGAAAATGACATAGACACAGTGACATTGGGGGATGGAATGAGACTAGACTTTGGTGGCTCTGCTCGACAAAGGTTAAAAAAACCTGACAGATGACAGTATAGGGGTTTTGAAAAACAACATAGGTTTCATGGAAGTAGATACCACAGCTGTGATGGATTACCTAAAGTATGTGCAGGACATATGGCGTCTAGCATAAAAATATTTCTGGCCGGCAATTCTATTATATTGCCAGAAATATAGGGAGGATGTGGAGCAGGAACACCCCCCTCTCTAGGACATAAGGGAGTAGAAAAACAGCAGTCAACAGAGCACCATTCACAGCATCCCTAACTTATGTCGCTTTGGAATCACTGCTTTCACAGGATGATCCAGATAGACAATATATTTTGAATGTGAAAAATGGGTTCATGCTTGTGGAGGACACTGGCGAGATGGTGGATGTACAGACTAAACCATAGATGAGCGATACACTTCAAACTGAAAAAGAAATTAAAGAAAAAATTCTAAGTAGCAACAATGTTATAATATCGGACTCGGGAGTGAGTTATTCATGATGGCAGTATGGTATGAACAGTTTTAAGGTGGACTGCGAATGCTTATATGGGAACCTTCGTCATGCAGTAGAGCTTATAAAACCAGGCAATAACCTTGCAAAGATCGATTTGAAACATGCTTATCGCTCGGTACATGTACACCCAAACAATTAAGACCTAACAGGAACATGTTGGCGGTTTGAGGGCAGTCATTATGTGACTTACTTGTATGACAGGAAGTTGCTATTCTGGGCAGCCAAGAGCCCTCAGATTCTCTAGAGGTTGTGTTCCTCTGTTTGCCGTATTATACAGTATGGAGTTACAGTTATTGCCTACTTAGATGATTTTTTATTGCGTCAGATAGTGATTAAGATTGTGCGTGTGCTTTGACCCAGGTGATGAGGGTTCTGGGATTGCTTGGATTCGATATGAACTGGACAAAGGACGAGGGTTCAGCAGAAGAACTTGTGTTTCTTAGTGTCCTTATTGACACAAGATCCTGTTCACTAGCTCTGCCAGATATGCCAAGTTTGTTGTTATCGGAGCTTTAAAGGGAGGCCATGGCCTTTGTGTCTTCCAGATGGAAGGCTACAGCAACAGTTACAAGACACAGCAGGACGCCTGGTTGGCAAAGGCTCGGCAGAGCCTACGAAGTCAACAGATGTCAGTTTCGCTGTTAAATGGATTTTCGTTTCCAGAATGGGTATTGAGTCTGTCCCTTTAACGAGTGTTATGCTGATGTTGTATGTGGCGTACATGGTGGACCTAGAGAAATTTAAATATTCTACTGTGCGGCAGTATTTGTGTGCAGTTACCAGCTTGCACAAAGCCAATAAATTGCAAGATCCCCTTTCAGATTGGCAATTGCAAGATGTGCAAAAGACAATTGGGTGACGCTCAACACGCAGCTACTCCGATCATCCCTTCACACTTGTTGACACTTTGCATTTAGATATGTGAATTTGTTTAGCATGATTGTCTGGGTTACATGTTTGGTTGGTTTTGTTTGCATGTTGCGTCCAGGTAATGATGGTCAAGGGCCTAATGTGAATAAGCATTTTTGTGTTGGAGACACGCCTCCAATACGAGGACGCATTCTTTCTTGTGTGACAATGTAGGTTCGGCTTTAACTTACAAAACGTTTATTGCCATTGTTCAGTTTGTTCTGAGTTCTGCAGGAAGTGGTTCTTAAAAGCTTCTAGCTTTACACCAGTACACTGGCCTTCCGCCCAAGTAGTTAGACACCGCATGGATTACGTCCTTACTCCCTCTCTTGCTTTACTGGACTAGGGGAGTTTTCAGGAGGTTCCTAATTTGTACGTCACCACAATCTGACCTTTATATAATACCCCAAGCACATGTGTTAAAATTTTCCCAGCCTTCTTCTTGTATTAAATATGTGCCAAAACTTTATATCTCTTCTTCCTAATCAGTGTATCGAAGTTTAATGTAATTAGTGAGTGGTTAGCTAAAATTGTTCTTAAACTAGAGTAGCCTCCCTTGCCTTAGGTACAGCGTGTAACTTGGTGGCGCTTTTCACGCATCTAGCATGGCTGCAAGCCGTTTGTTTTAATAACATAAATTTCCCCCACCCTCCCAGTAGCTTTATTGGCCTGGGGTGTTGGTTTCTAGTCATGCTTGAATTCACTGCTGTGATCTTTTGCACATAAGCATATATTATTTAGAATTTCATCATGTTTCTTATTATGGTTACTTTTAAGACCCTAACAGTTATCAGGGCTACACCCCAAGTGTGGGGGAGTTTTCAGGGGGTTCCTAATTGGAACTGTCACCGCATGTTGACCTTTATACCATTCTCTAAGCATGTCTGTTAAAATTTTCTCAGCCTTCTTCTCGTATTAAATTTTGGCCAAAACTTGAAATCTCGTCTTCATTATCAGTGCATCAAAGTTTAAACCCAAGAACCTCTCAGAATGTTTTTGAAACTACGAACGACGAAGTGAACTTTCCACCCACATTTGACAGTCTTTACAAAATCACGTTTCACGTATGCTGGTTATGATATGCCTTTTCCGTCACGTATATTATAACTCAGCTGCGATACATACATCATTGAATTCCTCATACACTATAGAATCAAGTGATAGAAGCTGTCCAGATTAAATCAAGCGAAATAAATGAGGCGTGAAAAAAAATACTGTGCTCGGAAAACTGTCACTTGTTTGAAATGTAAACAAATCAAAATTCAGATCTTACTTTGTAGCATTTTCTCCAATTTTGAAAGATCCATTTTATCTAACCGTTGCATACAATGCAACAATAATTTTAGAATATGCTTTTGGACCCGTGAAGATCCGGGATAGAATAGGTCTTCAGCAAGCCATTCTTGCCGTAAAAGGCGACAATGCTTGTCGTAAGAGGCGACTAACGAGATCGGCTGGTCAGGCTCTCGGACTTGGTTAATGCAAGTCATCGCATTCCAATTGCGTGGATCGATGTTCATGATGTCAATCACTGGATTGTCTGGTCCAGACTCGATTATTTACAGACCACCGTTACATGGCTGGAATATTGCTGTGTACGGCGTAAAACAACAAACCACCCAGAATATGCTTTAGGTAGAGTATCGTAGCAAGAATTAGGGAATTTCAAATTGATACATTACAATGAGTTGGTAAATTCAACATTAATTGTCAAAGGTTCCGTACTGCGTGACGGCATGACTGACGTGAATTCACGCAAAAAGACGGTATTTATCGGCATTTCTAAATGTCTCTTTGTTACAATAAAACACATAGAGACAAATAACAATACGCGGATTGTAAGATTGTTTCTTATTACTTACATGACACATTTATGTAAGATATCTAAATCAACGAAAGTGCCTTCGCAAACTGACGTCCGTGGACACGTCCTTTTGTAAAAGTCGATTGCCGGATGTGATGTTCGCATTGTTGTACGCATTTTGTAATTCTTTAAGGTGAAGGTCGGTGAAATAATAACTCATTTCTGATGTTAAATTAATAAAGTAACTCTCGGTGATAAACTATGAGTTTCTTAAGTATGGAATGTTGGAACTACTTTGTTTTGAGTAGGTGTGAAGCATAGCCGCAATTGGGTCATTGCATTTTCCAGCGTAGCCGGTGACGTTCGTAAATCGTCTTAAACGTGTGTCACAGTAAAATTGACACCTTTAAAATTCAAAATACAAATTTACAGGTAATGAATTTAATAAAGAGTTTGTTTACTGAAGTATTATCGCTTTGAACCGTGCTGACCCGTGAAGATCCGGGGCAGAATAGGTCTTCAGCAACCCATGCATGCCGTAAAAGAGGCGACTAACGGGATCGGGTGGTCAGGCTCCCTGACTTGGTTGATACATGTCATCGTATCCCAATTGCGTGGATCGATGTTTATGATATCAGTCACCTGATTGTCTGGTCCGGACTGAGTGCGGCGTAAAACAACAAACCAACCAACCATTGCATATTCTACATTTCATATTTACTGTTTGATGCAAAATCGCACATAGATTGTTTCGAGTGGGAATTGACGGGTCTTGAGCGGCAGAAAGCCTTCTGTTTCACTTTTCCGGCCAGCCGACTTCATCCAAGGGAAGGATTCTGCAGGGTCGTTGACCCTCTCAACACACTCCACATCAACGCGATGCAGTGGTCGTTCAGTCTGGGCCGATTTGATATGGCACTTCGCTTGGTTGACACTCATTTCTGTACCGTCCAGCAGTTCAGGACCATCAACAAAAATCAACATTGACATTGAGATTATGTCCCACATGCTTGTCTCGTTAAAGAAAACCGTGGAATGCCTTGTTTTCATCATGAGTTTTGACAGGTTTCACATGAGGATCATTAGACAAATAACTCTGTGAAAAAGGGAACAATACAATTCTATCATGAAGACCCTCCACGTTAATCACCCCACGCCCTCCCATTATAATTGGTAAATATAAGCGATTGAGGGAAGAGCGAGGGTTGTGTGATCTATTGTCTATCCTCTTTTGCTAAGGAAAAAGCTTAAAAGATTTAGTCACCAATAGAAAAGCAAACTTATTTTTTTAAGAACTCAAAGAATAACCCTGAAATATTCCTCTTCTTATAGAAATGGCTACCTGTCCCTGCGAATACAGCTCAAGTTGAGTTGATCAGCAATTCATTAAAGATTTGAGTAAAACAAGTTGTCGCTCGTGGAGGTCAAAACATTCAAGTGACTTCAAAATCAATTCGTGAGGTACAGGATCATAAGCTTTTCTGGAGTCTATCCAACACATTGAGGTTATGGTGGTAAGTTTTAGCCTCTTCAAGGATAATTTTCTGAACCAGCAATTGATCCTTACAACTTCAACATCTCTTTCTGGCTCCTTACTGTTCAATGTAAATAATGTCATTGGAAGCGTAGTATGATGACACGAGATCTGTACGAAGTCCTGTGAATATATAGAGGATATTTAATGTGTTTTCTCAAATACCACTTTTATCTCATCGAGTGAAGTGGGGAGAGTCTAATATTTTCACGAGTGAAAATAAATGACTCTCCCCACTTTAATATTTTTCGAAAACAGTGTCTGATAAATTACTAAGTTCTCCCAGTCCCAACTTTAATATTTTTCGAAAACAGTGTCTGATAAATTACTAAGTTCTCCCTGTCGCCCCTTAACCACCGCCGTATAAAGGTGGTTTGCGAAAAGAATATAAAATTATTTCATATCGAGCATTAAGTTCCGTGGACATTTTTGTTTGTCATAATTAAACATTCCTGTTTAAAATGAAAACAGAAATCATTTTCAAACAGCGATTATGTTATTGGCGTAGGAATACCTGAACAGTTAGTACTGTGACCATGTCGAACGATCAGCTGAGCGCTCTCCAGGCTTACAAAATCCGCCAAATTTGATCAAATTTTCTCACAGATAAGTATGAAAGTTGACATAAACACATTTATAGAACCCCGAACATTTTAACTGAAACATTGTTGCTTGCTGTCATGAATTAAATTAGGAAAGTTCAATTCTCGGAAAATTCAAGCGGGCGCTTCTCGCCTCGGCGGTACATCTCGCAGTCGCCAGTTGTGCCTAAAGTCTGGCGAAGCATGTCCGGCGCAAGAGTGATATTAACATTGCCATAGATGTTATTTCCAGACATCAGACTCGTCAAAAAGTGCCTGTGGTCAGTTGAAGAGAAGTTATGCACCTGCAGTTGAGACAGTCGGCATCTGACGTAAACGTAATGTTTTGATTCAGGAGAAAGTAGTTCCGGCAACTTGTTTATATCAGTCACTAGTGACTGATATAACTTTTTTTATATCAGTGACTAGTGACTGATAACTTGATCTATCGTCACTGATAAATTCCAGTATTATGTATATTCCATTCATACGTATATAATAATTTTTACTATGTATTCAGACAAGTAATAGGGCGGAAGTTTTTAGGGTCAGTCAGATCACCTTTCTTTGGGGGCAGTATTGTTCGACCTTTGCATAACCAAGGCGGAACATCCTCTGTACGCACAAAAGAAATTAAACAGTGAATTCGTGGTGTTTGGACACAAGGAAACACTTTCAAAAACCGGTTTTGAATACCATCAGTGCCTGGGTCGTATTGGATTTGGACTTTATAATTACCGTTTTGGGGCAATCGGATGTAATGAAACACAACAATGGTGACTTTATTTTGTCATGTACATTATTAGGGTAAATCCTCTAGCCATGGTTCCTCGAGGTTGCAGTTGCCGGATATAGACCACAACTGTTTCCAAAACCTTTCACTGGAATCCACGGTGGGTCTTTTCTTATCATTGCCACTGTAAAACTGTTTTTCATCGGTCTTTTTTGTTTTATGAACTTATTTTTCTTTTCCCACTTTCTTTTTTCTTTTTGTCCAAATCTTTAACTTTGCCTTCAAGGAATCATGAATTTGGTTTAGAATCTTCTCTTAGTTGTTTCATACTTTGGTTTCAGTATTTTTCAAATTGATTTTTGTCATTTTTACATTGATTGCCCTGAGGAACGTAATGTCAAGCAAAGTTTTATCCAGGATATACCTTTCCTTGTTTCATTTAGTTTTATTTTAGACCGTTTTTTCTTTTGATGATTGGTGCGGTCGGGTAGCCTAGTGGTTAAAACGTTCGCTCGTTATGCCGAAGACCTGGGTTTGTCATTGTACAATGTGTGAAGCCCACTTATGGCGTCCCCCGCTAGACTATTGCTAAAAGCGGCGTAAAACCATACTCTCTCACTCACTCTTTTGGTGATTTCATTTATTACCCATTTGTGGTTCATTGTCTTTGAAATCTGTATGGAGTTCCTCCAGTGTTCGAGCGGCAGCATACGCGCAGCAGTTAAGGTCATGCAAAGAACAATCCGCGTTAACAGTGACAGAAGTAATGTCATTATTTTATCAAGTTGATTCTGTGGATATGATTGGGTAAATTGTTTAATTGGCCTCTGTTTCTCAATCGACAAATCACAGATTTGATTTTAGAATGACATAAACAAATATCATTGACAGAAGAAAGGTCGGAATCGGGTGAAAACTCAAAATCTTCGAGACCACTATCAGGAATTTCATTATGGGAGCCCAAGTGTTCGCCATCAGTGACAAGTGCATCAGGTAATCTAGGGAGAATAATGAGAACGTACATTTGCTATTTCGGGTCTGCTACTGTTGGAACTAAGGGTTCATGCAAAGAGGCCTGACGAATGTTGGCTGTTAGCTCATCAGGTTCACTGCGCATATATAATTTTAGTCGCCGGAGCTTGTCACGGATGTTTTGTTCTGTCAGGTATGCATACATTGGCATGGCTTTATCCCAATGTTGCTTCAACAATTTGCCTTTTATTGGTGGTATTTCTGGCCACCCTGTTGAATTCGCACACTCAAGAAGTGTGGACTTCAGACAACACTTCTGATAGACAGCACGTAAGAGGTGAAGGGTCCTCTTCAGTGATGTGTCACTTCTTCACCGATCCGATGGCGAGGTGTACGTTTCGTCACGTATGTGTTCTTTGGAGGTGGTGACGTTACCATCTGGAGTCGAATAATGGCTACCGGAAGGACCCAGATTATGTTGATTGATATAAATGTGAATGCTGCCAGATACCGTGATGGGAGTTTGGAAACGTTTAGCCTTACTTCGGGGAGACCGGCCTTGGAGTGACATTGCTGCACGATGACGCCACACTACGTGTTACAAGAATTGTGCAGCAGTGTCTGACTAAAAAAATGTTAAGGTGGCTTGCGAGAGCCCATGGTCTATCGCACATGTCTGGTATGAAATAGAAACACAGTTGCCACGTGTTCTCAATCCCTAACAACGATGCATGAACTCCAGCGTATCCTTTCTCAGATACGGAATGTCAATCTCCAGGCCTCACTGAGGCGCAGGTGCGAGGCCTGCATCAATGTATAAGGGGGACACATTCGCTACTAACTGAACTTGCCTCTGAACGCCTTCGACTCATTTGCATATGACAGGAACACTCTTCATATGGGCTGTTGATCATTACCGTGCCTTTAGACAGTGTTCTTTCCATGTAACATAATAAAAGCGACAAAACCCTTTCATGTTCATAAGAAATATTTACAAAAAAACTAAGTCTGTTGTACGATTCTGACTATATCCCTCCACTGTGCGAATATACTGGACCTCGTTGAGTTACAGACTCACATAAGACGTGCTGTCCTCTAATTTCAAGTATCATTGTCCAACACTGTGTGACTGCTGTTTTGAGGTACCATTACAAGAACGCCTCGTGCTCATCGGACCCGATCCGTGGTCTAATGGTAGAGCGTCCGCCCGGAGACCGGAAGGTCCGGGGCTCGTTCCCCGACCGCGTCATACCAAAAGACGTTAAAAGATGGTGCTTGGTGTTACCTTGTGCTCGGCATTAGGGGGCTAAAACAAGAACTGGTCCGCTCGGAGTCAGTATACTGTGTCTGAGTGGCGTATTCATGTTAAACTGCGGCATGGTATCTCAGTGAGCTGACACAGTGACTATAAATCGGCATCAGTCCGGACCAGTACAAGCAGCCACACACACACACACACACACACGCATACACGTGCATGCACGTCGCTATATAACGCGACGTTATAGACGCGACGTTAAATCCCATTTCACCCCACCACGTGCTCATTTGACACACTAGCTTGTTGTCAACACCATACGTGAGTCAGCTGCTAACTGCAAACATGTAACATGTAGTTATGGAATTATCTGAGGGAAATTCTCTTCTTCTCCCATTCTCGCATTGTCACTTTAAGCTTGTTTCGAAAGGACGAGATCGTGAGAATGTCCCACGCAGTATTTCATTATGCATCTCCTTCATATTGATGCTACATGGGTTTCAACACCAGGAGTGCTTTTGGATGAAGTGTTATGTATAGCATGCCCAGGAGTTCTATATATGACCAGTCATTGCCTTTTGGATGTAAGATTGTGTATAACCAGCCCAGGAGTGCTGTATATGATCAATCATTGCCTTTTGGATGTAGTGTTGTGTATAGCATGCCCAGGAGCGCTATATATGACCAGTCATTGCCTTTTGGATATAGCGTTGTGTATAACCAGCCCAGGAGTGCTGTATATGACCAATCATTGCCTTTTGGATGTAGTGTTGTGTATAGCCAGCCCAGGAGCGCTGTATATGACCAGTCATTGCCTTTTGGATGTAGTGTTATGTATAGCCAGCCCAGGGGCGCTGTATATGACCAGTCATTGCCTTTTGGATGTAGTGTTGTGTATAGCATGCCCAGGAGTTCTATATATGACCAGTCATTGCCTTTTGGATGTAGTGTTGTGTATAGCCAGCCCAGGAGTTCTATATATGATCAATCATTGCCTTTTGGATGTAGTGTTATGTATAGCCAGCCCAGGAGTGCTATATATGACCAGTCATTGTCTTTTGGATGTAGTGTTGTGTATAGCCAGCCCAGGAGTTCTATATATGACCAATCATTGCCTTTTGGATGTAGTGTTGTGTATAGCCAGCCCAGGAGTTCTATATATGATCAATCATTGCCTTTTGGATGTAGTGTTATGTATAGCCAGCCCAGGAGTGCTATATATGACCAGTCATTGTCTTTTGGATGTAGTGTTGTGTATAGCCAGCCCAGGAGTTCTATATATGACCAATCATTGCCTTTTGGATGTAGTGTTGTGTATAGCCAGCCAAGGAGTTCTATATATGACCAGTAATTACCTTTTGGATGTAGTGTTGTAAGTAGTCCACAAGTAATATATATATATATATATATGTATAAATGAACAGCCACTATCTGATAAATGACGTTACCTACCATGCGCAATTAAAAGAACAGAATACCTGCTATAGGAAAACTGTAATTGTGTACTGATACAGTCTTGACTTTACACCCACAATCGCATTCTTTGGCTTTTATGTGCTTCAATTGACGATTAAGCTCCACTTCATCAATTTCTCATTTCAGATCTTGAAAAGTAATTAACTGATTCTTGTCATATTTTAAGTAACTAACAAGGTGATCGATTCCGTTTGCATCTTTCTGTAACGTGACATCATCAGCACCAATTTCACTTGCATCGATCGCCAGCTAAAATGTTTTCTCAAACTCAGGAGCTTTCAGGACTGGAAAGTTCATGAGTATGGTTTTACTGCTTCAAAAGCCGCCTCGTAGTGGTTATCCCAAAGAAATGTTGTCATTTTGGACAACAAATAAGAGAGGGAGACCACTTCATCAGAAATATTTCGACAAAATCCTTTTTGTTTGTCGAAAATGGGACATTTTCAAAAGCTTCTACTTTAGTGTTGATCGATTGTATCTGACCTTGACATTGTGCATGGTTTACAGGTTTGCCTGTGATAGTTTTTCTAAAGAAGGCATGGTTTCTCTTCGAATTATCGTCTCACACCATGGAATAGCTGATAATGTCGTCAATGTAAGTCTTGTAGGCCCTATATGACGTTGAACGGTAGCACATGCCCTTTTAAAACCAAATGGCATAAACTTGTACTGATGAAGTCCAGCTGACGCAGCAAAAGCACAAATCTACTTGGCGCACTCAGTTTGTGGCATCTGGTTAAACCCTGTCAAATGGGGACACTTAGTTTGACCAATTCTGTCAAAACACTCATCAGTTTTAGATACACCCGTTTTAGGTCGGTTCAACATCGGTAAATGTTGTCAGACTTGGGTACCAGTATGCACGGTCACTGTCACTTATTCGATGTTTTCGTTCTCCAGCATGTACTTGACAGCTTTTCGGAGATGCTCAACTTGAGTGGGTTCTTGTGATGCATGCGATACATGCGATGTTGTTTCACGGACAATACTTACACATGTCATGATTATCTTAATCAGTACGTCTCATGAATTTAATCTGACAACTGTGTCTGTTGTTTGGGCGTAAGGTGAGCTAATTTCACATCAGGATTGTTTAACACCTCAGAATGTTTCAGTCCAGGGCTAGCCTTATCAACCGAAATCCTCAAAGTGTAAACGCAGAACTGCACTCATCTGATACAGATCCAACAATATGCTACAATTCAGATCTGTCATGATTTTCATTTATATTCAAATAACACAAACGTTTTTTCCGCTTTCTGGGTTTAGACAATATAGTTTTAAATGATTTGCTTAGCAATTACAAAAGGGTAGTCAGGGATTGGTAACAACACCACACCCTATTGCCAGGGCTTTGAAATTTCGATCTTTGTTATTTACGTTGGCTCTCGTGTTGTCCTGTATGGACTTCAAATGTTTCCTGACTACTTCATTTGCCCTGAGAAGTCTAGTTCGGAAAGTAGTTAAATGCTCTTGTACCTATATGACCAGTCATAAAAAGCGTGACGAAAGCCTTTACGATACCTGGAGGTGTTACGTCCCTAAATTGAATGGCGTCTCGGAATCAGGTTGAAGCGCACATGATTGTCAACAAATACTGATTACCAGACTTTGTTTAAGGCAAGAGACCAATACAATCAATAATGTTCCACACCAATGGCTCTTTAAACGCTCATATGGTCCTCATGAGGGGCAAGGGGATTTTCTGATTATGATTGAGTTTTCCTACCACCTGAAAGGCTTGATAAGTCTCACAAAGCTGTGACACATCCTGACGCAAATTAGGATCAGAAGAGATCAGCTCAAACCCAAATGACCAGCCATAGGAGTATTGTGGGCCACACTCATCACTTGTTGACAAAATCTTTGTGTGGAACCACAATCTCATGCAAATCTGTCTACTCATCTTCAGATAGAATTTCTGGAGGTCTCCAATTTCTCATCAAAACACCAGTTAGGTTGTAGAAGGAAACACATACTTTGGCAGCATCACTGGAGGAAAGTGCTCGTCTAGCGAATACTGGAATTTCAGAATTGCAAACCAGTGACAATATATCATTAACGCCAAGAATAATGTAGTGATAGCGAGTCTGGCGTAAACAATTCAGTAACACGATGGCGAATTTACAGATTTTGTTGAAACTATATGTTAACTTTGAATTACTTCTGCTGTGTACGAGTGCAGAGATTCTGCTACTTACAAGCAAAGAGAATCACTAAAGAACCATGTATCGTTTTTCAACATAGTTGTTTTGGTCCAAATATGCATAACTGATAAATGCTACTCAGTTTATGACTCGTGGAGTCCACATGCAGAAACTTTATCCAAGTTCAGGTAAATATAAAAGTTCAATGCCCAAAAATAATCAGTTATTGATTATCTGCTGAAACCGATTCCATTGAGTGTCAAAGACAAAATGGTGACGACAGTTATATGAATGGACCACTGAAAATCAAGAATGTCACTAGGTGTTTGCAAAAATGGAGAGCATGTGATGTGTTTTAAGCACGTGAAGGCATGAGCTGAATTTAGGGCCAGTGACCGGAAAATGATAAGTACTGCTCGAACAAAAAACACTCTCATCTGAAGAAAATGTATCCTGCAGAAAATTCCATGAAAGTAGTCACAGAACGAGACACGTCACATGAAGACAATGTACATGGAACTTCTTCGCGAAATGATTCAGTTCTCTCTCAGTGCTTGGCTCAATGCCAACTCGTGGATCATCTCAAATCGGGGACCCTGGTAGTCATTACCAGCAAGCAAGACAGTGGCTAGAATTGTGATGTTCTTTCCACCAACTTTGATTGAGACTGCAAATTATCAAATTGGAGAGGCGCACCTGTAACTCGACTTATACACGTAAATGAAATATCCTAGTTAACAAAAAACACTTCCGAAAATGGCTGGATGCTCCCTACTACAAACAGCTGCATGCCCTGTGTTTCTCAGAATAGTAACTTCTTTTCCGCCTTGGTTTGTGATAATATCTACATCTAACGATGTCAAACATGAATCCTGTTTTGAATCAACTGAACAAACTGTACGTGATCACCAATGAAATTTACTATCCGACTTCCTAGGATTAGTACCTGTCCGAAGAGAAGTAGAGGACCTCTTCTGACCTGAATTAATAACCCCATTGACATGTCCTGAAATTACCCTTCCCAAACTGGGAGAGTTACCAAGACTAACCATATTGACATTACCCTAATGAGTTACCGAGTAATCATCTGCCTGGCTGCAGCCTGGTGTCATCCAGATAAGTCATCATATCAGTATACACTTGTACACAGCTAATTTGCCTAACTTTATCAGCTGCAGAAAATGTTAAAAAAAACTTTCGATAAACACCATCTGTCAAACAGTCTCATTTTCGCTGGCAAGCTCTTCTTTGATTGTGTAACGTTTTGCTTATATGCCTCAGTTGCCGAATCAGATGCCTTCAAAATAACCTGATTTGACCTCGTCATCATTTGAACTAACATCAACTGATAGTGCTGACAAGATTTATAAAGCTTTGCTTTCTGATACACTCTGCGATAACATCAGACAAAGCTCTTTGGCCATTAAATTTGGTCCCACCTTTTCAAAATGCAAGAAAATATAACACTACTAATCTGAAATTTCGAGCCACATCAAAGGAATTTGATATAATGGAGACGAATTATTTCTTTTACGTAATTTAATGGAACTCGGGCTTACTTCTCACACCTCTTTCTTCGTTAATTTCCATTTTTTTATTTCACTTCTTTGTAGTGAAGGCTTAGCATCAAGGCTATAATAGTTCTGGTTTCTGCTAAACCCTGATTTTCTCCTCTCATGGAGACTCAACAAATATCCAAACTCCATAATACAGTTTCTGATTTCACAATAGCGCTGTATAAAGCAATGTGGGTCGACAGAACACTAGCAAATTTGGCGCTGAATTGTGTTTGTCTACAAATGTGAAATTCCCCACAACTTTAATTCAGTGGACGCGTCCCCAGTTTCTGTTACGAGAATGTTAACGCAACATTTAACCCAGAAATCTAAATGGTGAAATCGGTAAATGACCTAACAAGATCAGAGAAGAATTAATAACTTACATTGAAACACAATTTTGGATCTACAATCACGAAAGACAATAATACAATAAGTCATGATTCAGTAAGAGGCAGCATAAATAACATCTATAAGTGAGGCGAGTGTACTCACTGATGTCCATAGCTTTACTGTCGAACGTGGAGTCCAGAATACAATACCCGCACCCAAGTCTGCACCGCATAGATATTTTTGTGCAAGCATGGTTAATGACAGAGGGCAGCATATAATACAACGTATCTAAGAAAGATTATATTTTCTCATGCATATGAAAGTAATGTAATTATTTATTTTTAGTGTTAATATCCGACTTTTGTTTCCACATCCGACCTGAATGACGTGTGTACATACAACTGGCGAAAATGTCACTTCCTTCGTTGCAAACGACATAGGATACTTGTAAGATGTACCTCGGAAGTCATTCCCAACTGGTAATATCATACAAGACAAAGATAATCAGCCCGACGCATAGTGAAGTACGCAGGCAATAGTGCACCAGGTGATATATTACCCAGACATAATCAGACGGGCTTAGTCTAGTAGAATATAAGAAAGACATCATCGGGCTGACGTATAGCAAAACATACAGCCTATGGTGCACCAGGTGAAACGGGTGAAATATGATGTATAATCTACAGGTCACTAGGCAGATTAGTGAAATCATTAATTACCCGATGGTAGAACGAAATATATAGCATACTCAATATCCCATGATATGGTGCAATGTAAAACATATTCATTGTCAGATAGGTGGAGTGAATTATTTGCTTAAGTCAGCACTTTGAGTGACATGAAACATTAGTTCAGTGTATGAGTGTAAGGTGTAAAATATGACCTAATCATCTATTTGGTGGATCAGGTGTGTCAGATACTTTCACTGGGGTACACCCTTGATGACGTGGTCTCTGAGTTGAATAAGACAGAGTCCTGGTCGATGCTGCTGTTGTCTCTGAACTGCACGAGAAACGGTCGCAGGACGGCGATGTCGTGGTCGCTATTCTGAATGAGACACGGTCGTGGTCCATGGTGCCGTTGTCTCATTGTTGAATGAGACAACGTCGGGGAACTGTGATGTTTGAGTCTCTGTGGTAACTGAGACAGAGTCGGAAGACGACCATCTCGTTGTCTCTGTTGAATTAGACAGGGACTGTCAACCGTTATATAACGTGTCTGGCTTCTTCGTTCATATATGAACCAGTTAACGACCAGGTCTAGAATTGTGATCAACCATAGATTGATTGAGTAGGTCATGAAATAACTTTTACATCTTCAGCTTTCCCTGATTATTCATCCTCCATGTTATCTTATTATCCTACCTGGGATTGGACTATCACGCTGAGGCGCTCTATACGTCTTTGGTAGCAATGCTGTCAGGGTTATGCGCGTTGCCGTAATCATTTCTCGAGCAGCATTAGGATTCGACTGAAACGTTTGATAGTCTCCAGTGTCTACTTTCATTATAGACGTGTAAGCTGAAGTCTTCTGAGGACCCATAAGACACATTCACCCTTCTAGCTTGTCGAGTAAGTAACCGTCTCTGACTGCCGTCGGGAATTAAAGCGACTGAGCTAGTTTTCTCCATGTGAACAACTTGCCATCAGATAATGTTCAGGCATCAGTGACATGTAAGACTTAGTCATCCTAACATTGGCGAATCTGTTAAATATACATAGACCCCGTTACACTATCCAAAGGTTTGACCATGTTTTTGATGGTGTAACATAGTGTCAAAATCTTTGACAGGGTCTTTGATGGACTTTGATGGAATAGAATCCGATCCTATTTTTCATTTCACTTTGATGGACTTTGTAACGTATCAAAACAGAATGAAAAAACCCTAATTCTTGTGTCCTGCCTATTAATGTAAGGCTTTATTTTTTCAAGACGAAACATCTTTCATTCTGAGACAGTTGACACAGGCACAAAAACTCTTGGAAAAGAGTATTGTTGGCACTAAGCAATCCCGGTACCTTATATTCCTTTGCGTTCGTGAATACTGCCTTCTCAACATGAAAATTTACTAAATACACATATTTTTTATCAAAGTTTTTGATAGTGAAACAGGGGCTTAACAGCGATCGACGTGGTCTGCTGACATAATTCAGACATGTATGATTGTTATGTCATATGTATCACTGTAGTTTTTATTTGATGGGGGCGGTCGGGTAGCCTAGTGGTTAAAGCGTTCGCTCGTCACGCCCCGGGCTCGATTCCCGACATGGGTACAATGTGTGAAGCCCATTTTTGGTGTCCCCCGCCGTGATATTGCTGGAATATTGCTAAAAGCGGCGTAAAACCATACTCACTCCCTCACTATTATTTGATGACGTCGCAGTCAGACTCACACGTAGTGATCAGAGGCAGTTATTATTTGACGAGATACAGACAAGTTCAGCTTCCTGACACTGTACCGGTGATCCGTAAACAGTCAGCTTCGTTGCTGCAGAACGCAAACTAAGTTTAATAACATCCAAAGTTGTGCCTCTTCATGTGTAAAAATGGGTAATAAATAGAGGATTAATCACGAATCTTGTTTTATATGGGCAATATCAAGTGATGCAAATGTCGATTAACATGGCGAAGTTGATGTGTCCCGTATTGACGTATTGGAAAGAGTGGTGGATTCTATTTATCATTTCCACTTTACAGTTTTCCCCTTTGAGAAATAAATGCACTGAAATTGTTGAAATGTTATTGAACGTTATGCTTAGAGAGGCATATATCCCTTGACAATGTGAAGCAAAACAAATAACCATTTATTTCTTTTGGGAAAATCCATCCTGCTTGGGAAAAAAACATTATTAAACGATGTGTTGTACATAGCCTCTTTGAAACTGTATGACTGTAATTACCAAAATAACGATTAATTCTGATGGATTTATTATATTTGTGGTGTAATTTAAGTCACTTGAACCACACCGCGGTGTCACTAAAGTGTCCGATGACCGACACTGGATGTAGAGGTTGAACTACTACTGATATGTTGTAGATACTATCATGGTCAACAAACAGTGCCCACAAGCAGCCACACACACACACGCACGCACGCACGCACGCACGCACGTACGCACGCACGCACACACACACACACACACGCCGGTTATCTAATTTGCATTCTTCAGTGAGAGATCTACATCCTTGAAAACATGTTAAGTGAGAGATCCACATCCATGCATCCGTCTGCAGTGGGAGATCCACGCCCATGCAACTGTGTTCGGTGAGAGATCCACACCCATGCAGCTGTGTTCAGTGAGAGATACACACCCATGCACCCAAGCTGCCTAACATGAAATCTAGTTCAACCCAAATATTCTTTTTCGTTTCTAGAGTCGGTTACTCATAATTTCGTTTATATTTGTGTTCTTTACAGCCAGTAAATTTCTCACTTTTACCAGGATGAGCGAAGTCGACCACTGAAGTGTAAATGAAATCGCTGGAACATACAGTTTCTGATTTCACAATACCGCTGTATAAAGCAATGTGGGTAGTGAGAACACTGGCAAATTTGGCACTGAATTGTGTTTGTCTACAAATGTAGACATTTTTCATACTTGAATTCAGTGGACGCGTCCCCTATTTTTGTTTCGAGAATTTAACGCAACATTTAACCCAGAAATCGGTCCATACGCAACTAAATTGTGAAATCGGTATTGACCTCACAAGCTCAGAGAAACGTAGTCTAATGTAAGACAAACATCAGCCAGACGTATAGTGAAGTATGCAGCCAATAGTACACCAGGTGATATATATGATGTGTGATACAGAACCAAGACATCATCAGAGAGACGTAGTCTAATATGATATGAGACAGATATCATCAGGCTGAAGTATAGCGAAACATGCAGCCAATAGTGCACCAGGTGAAATTTGATGTACAACCTGCAGAAAAGAGCAATAACTAATTACCCGATGGTAGAATAAATATATTGCATACTCAATATCCCACTGGTATGGTGCAATGTAAAACATATTCATTGTCAGATAGGTGGAGTGAATTAGTTGCCAAAGTCAGCATTTTGAGTGAAATGATACATTAGTTCAGTGTATGAGTGTAAGGAGTAAATTATGACCTAATCATCTATTTGGTGGATCAGGTGTGTCAGATACTTTCACTGAGGTACACCCTTGATGACGTTGTCTCTGTGTTGAATAAAACAGAGTCCTGGTCGATTCTTCCGGTGTCTCTGAGCTGCACGAGACACGGTCGCAGGACGGCGATGTCGTGGTCGCTATTCTGAATGAGACACGGTCGTGGTCCATGGTGGCGTTGTCTCAGTGTTGAATGAGACAACGTCGGGGAACTGTGATGTTTAAGTCTCTGTGGTAACTGAGACAGAGTCGGAAGACGACCATCTCGTTGTCTCTGTTGAATTAGACAGGGACTGTCAACCGTTATATATTGTGTCTGGCCTCTTCGTTCATATATGAACAAGTTAACGACCAGGTCTAGAATTGTGATCAACCATAGATTGATTGAGTAGGTCATGAAATAACTTTTACATCTTCAGCTTTCCCTGATTATCAATCCTCCATGTTATCTTATTATCCTACCTTGGATTGGACTGTCACGCTGAGGCGCTCTCTACATCTTTGGTAGCAATGCTGTCAGGGTTATGCGCATTGCCGTAATCATTTCTCGAGCAGCACTAGGATTCGATTGAAACATTTGATAGTCTCCAGTGTCTTCTTTCACTATAGGCGTGTAAGCTGAAGTCTTCTGAGGACCCACAGGACACATTCATCCTTCTAGCTTGTCGAGTAAGTAACCGTCTCTGATTGCCGGCGGGATTTAAAGTGACTGAGCTAGTTTTCTCCATGTTTTTGATAGTGTAACATAGTGTCAAAATCTTTGACAGAGTCTTTGATGGACTTTGATGGAATAGAATCCGATCCTATTTTTCATTTCACTTTGATGGACTTTGTAACGTATCAAAACAGAATGAAAAAACCCTAATTCTTGTGTCCTGCCTATTAATGTAAGGCTTTATTTTTCAAGACGAAACACCTTTCATTCTGACACAGTTGACACAGGCACAACTCTTGGAAAAGAGTATTGTTGGCACAAGCAATCCCGGTACCCTATATTCCTTTGCGTTCGTGAATACTGCCTTCTCAACATGAAAATTTACTTAATACACATATTTTTTTATCAAAGTTTTTGATAGTGAAACAGGGGCTTAACAGCGATGGACGTGGTCTGCTGACATAATTAAGACATGTATGATTGTTATGTCATATGTATTACTGCAGTTATTATTTGATGACGTCACAGTCAGACTCACACGTAGTGATCAGAGGCAGTTATTATTTGACGCCATACAGACAAGTTCGGCTTCCTGACACACTACCGGTGATCCGTGTGACAGACAGCTTCGTTGCTGCAGAACGCAAACTAAGTTTAATAACATCCAAAGTTGTGCCTCTTCATGTGTAAAAATGGGTAATAAATAGAGGATTAATCACGAATCTTGTTTTATATGGGCAATATCAAGTGAGGCAAATGTCGATTAACATGGCGAAGTTGATGTGTCCTGCATTGAAGAAGACGTATTGGAAAGAGTGGTGGATTCTATTTATCATTTCCACTTTACAGTTTTCCCCATTGAGAAATAAATGCACTGAAATTGTTGAAATGTTATTGAACGTTATGCTTAGAGAGACATATATCCCTTGACAATGTGAAGCAAAACAAATAACCATTTATTTCTTTTGTGAAAATCCATCCTGCTTGGGAAAAAACCATTATTAAACGATGTGTTGTACATAGCCTCTTTGAAACTGTATGACTGTAATTACCAAAATAATGATTAATTCTGATGGATTTATTATATTTGTGGTGTAATTTAAGTCACTTGAACCACACCGCGGTGTCACTAAAGTGTCCGATGACCGACACTGGATGTAGAGGTTGAACTACTACTGATATGTTGTAGATACTATCATGGTGAACAAACAGTGCCCACAAGCAGCCACAACACACACACGCACGCACGCACGCACGCACGCACGCACGCACGCACGCACGCACGCACGCACGCACACACGCACACACACACACACACACACACACACGCCGGTTATCTAATTTGCATTCTTCAGTGAGAGATCCACATCCTTGAAAACATGTTAAGTGAGAGATCCACATCCATGCATCCGTCTGCAGTGGGAGATCCACGCCCATGCAACTGTGTTCGGTGAGAGATCCACACCCATGCAGCTGTGTTCAGTGAGAGATACACACCCATGCAACTGTATTCAGTGAGAGATCCACACACATGCAGCTGTATTCAGTGGGAGATCCACACCCATGCAGCTGTATTCAGTGAGAGATGCACATCCATGCAGCCGTCTGCAGCGAGAGATCCACGCCCATGCGACTGTGTTCGGTGAGAGATCCACACCCATGCAGCTGTGTTCAGTGAGAGATACACACCCATGCAACTGTATTCAGTGAGAGATCCACACCCATGCAACTGTGTTCAGTGGGAGATCCACACCCATGCAGCTGTGTTCAGTGAGAGATCCACACCAATGCAGCTGTATTCAATGAGAGATCCACAGCCATGCAACTGTGTTACGTGAGACATCAAAGCCCCACTCCTTCCACTACATAATAACGCAACCTTGCCCAGACACCAAGGTCACCAGCACTTCATCTGAGATAAGGATTCGTTCTGATGTGTAAGTCAATTATCATAGCAGTTCAGATTTGTAGGTACATCAGTCTTGTTTTGATAACTAAACATCAACAAATTTGGAAATAAACAAATCCACACCCATGCAATTGTGTTCGGTGAGAGATCCACATCCATGCAACTCTGTTCAGTGAGAGATCCACACCCAAGCAAGTGTGTTCAGTGAGAGATCGTCATCCATGCAAATGGGTTCAGTGAGAGATCCACGTCCATGAAATCATGTTGAGTGAGAGATCCACGTCCATGCAAGTGTGTTCAATGAGAGATCCACAGCCATGCAACTGTGTTAAGTGAGACATCAAAGCCCCACTCCTTCCACTACATAATAACGCAACCTTGCCCAGATACCAAAGTCACCAGCACTTCATCTGAGATAAGGATTCGTTCTGATGTGTAAGTCAATTATCATAGCAGTTCAGATTTGTAGGTACATCAGTCTTGTTCTGATAACTAAACATCAACAAATTTGGAAATAAACAAATCCACACCCATGCAATTGTGTTCGGTGAGAGATCCACATCCATGCAACTCTGTTCAGTGAGAGATCCACACCCAAGCAAGTGTGTTCAGTGAGAGATCGTCATCCATGCAAATGGGTTCAGTGAGAGATCCACGTCCATGAAATCATGTTGAGTGAGAGATCCACGTCCATGCAAGTGTGTTCAATGAGAGATCCACACCCATACAACTGTGTTAAGTGAGACATCAAAGCCCCACTCCTTCCACTACATAATAACGCAACCTTGCCCAGACACCAAAGTCACCAGCACTTCATCTGAGATAAGGATTCGTTCTGATGTGTAAGTCAATTATCATAGCAGTTCAGATATGTAGGTACATCAGTCCTATTGTGATAACTAAACATCAACAAATTTGGAAATAAACAGTATTACCAGAAACAATTTCTGATTGGTTAGCTTCCTAACATGAAATCTAGTTCAACCCAAATATTCTTTTTCATTTCTGGAGGCGGTTACTCATAATTTCGTTTATATTTGCGTTCTTTACAGCCAGTCAATTTCTCACTTTTACCAGGATGAGCGGAATCGACCACTGAAGTGTAAATGAAGTCGCTGGAACATACAGTTTCTGATTTCACAATACCGCTGTATAAAGCAATCTGGGTAGTGGGAACACTGGCAAATTTGGCACTGAATTGTGTTTGTCTACAAATGTAGAAATTTTTCATACTTAAATTCAGTGGACGCGCCCCAAATTTTTGTTTCGAGAATTTAACGCAACATTTAACCCAGAAATCGGTCCGTACGCAACTAAATTGTGAAATCGGTATTGACCTCACAAGCTCAGAGAAACGTAGTCTAATGTAAGACAAACATCAGCCAGACGTATAGTGGAGTACGCAGCCAATAGTACACCAGGTGATATATATGATGTGTGATACAGAACCAATACATCATCAGAGAGACGTAGTCTAATATAATATGAGACAGATGTCATCAGGCTGAAGTATAGCGAAACATGCAGCCAATAGTGCACCAGGTGAAATTTGATGTATAACCTGCAGAAAAGAGTAATAACTAATTACCCGATGGTAGAATAAACATATAGCATACTCAATATCCCACTGATATGGTGCAATGTAAAACATATTCATTGTCAGATAGGTGGAGTGAATTAGTTGCTAAAGTCAGCATTTTGAGTGAAATGATGCATTAGTTCAGTGTATGAGTGTAAGGAGTAAATTATGACCTAATCATCTATTTGGTGGATCAGGTGTGTCAGATACTTTCACTGAGGTACACCCTTGATGACGTTGTCTCTGTGTTGAATAAAACAGAGTCCTGGTCGATTCTTCCGGTGTCTCTGAGCTGCACGAGACACGGTCGCAGGACGGCGATGTCGTGGTCGCTATTCTGAATGAGACACGGTCGTGGTCCATGGTGGCGTTGTCTCAGTGTTGAATGAGACAACGTCGGGGAACTGTGATGTTTAAGTCTCTGTGGTAACTGAGACAGAGTCGGAAGACGACCATCTCGTTGTCTCTGTTGAATTAGACAGGGACTGTCAACCGTTATATATTGTGTCTGGCCTCTTCGTTCATATATGAACAAGTTAACGACCAGGTCTAGAATTGTGATCAACCATAGATTGATTGAGTAGGTCATGAAATAACTTTTACATCTTCAGCTTTCCCTGATTATCAATCCTCCATGTTATCTTATTATCCTACCTTGGATTGGACTGTCACGCTGAGGCGCTCTCTACATCTTTGGTAGCAATGCTGTCAGGGTTATGCGCGTTGCCGTAATCATTTCTCGAGCAGCACTAGGATTCGATTGAAACATTTGATAGTCTCCAGTGTCTTCTTTCACTATAGGCGTGTAAGCTGAAGTCTTCTGAGGACCCACAGGACACATTCATCCTTCTAGCTTGTCGAGTAAGTAACCGTCTCTGATTGCCGGCGGGATTTAAAGTGACTGAGCTAGTTTTCTCCATGTTTTTGATAGTGTAACATAGTGTCAAAATCTTTGACAGAGTCTTTGATGGACTTTGATGGAATAGAATCCGATCCTATTTTTCATTTCACTTTGATGGACTTTGTAACGTATCAAAACAGAATGAAAAAACCCTAATTCTTGTGTCCTGCCTATTAATGTAAGGCTTTATTTTTCAAGACGAAACACCTTTCATTCTGACACAGTTGACACAGGCACAACTCTTGGAAAAGAGTATTGTTGGCACAAGCAATCCCGGTACCCTATATTCCTTTGCGTTCGTGAATACTGCCTTCTCAACATGAAAATTTACTTAATACACATATTTTTTTATCAAAGTTTTTGATAGTGAAACAGGGGCTTAACAGCGATGGACGTGGTCTGCTGACATAATTAAGACATGTATGATTGTTATGTCATATGTATTACTGCAGTTATTATTTGATGACGTCACAGTCAGACTCACACGTAGTGATCAGAGGCAGTTATTATTTGACGCCATACAGACAAGTTCGGCTTCCTGACACACTACCGGTGATCCGTGTGACAGACAGCTTCGTTGCTGCAGAACGCAAACTAAGTTTAATAACATCCAAAGTTGTGCCTCTTCATGTGTAAAAATGGGTAATAAATAGAGGATTAATCACGAATCTTGTTTTATATGGGCAATATCAAGTGAGGCAAATGTCGATTAACATGGCGAAGTTGATGTGTCCTGCATTGAAGAAGACGTATTGGAAAGAGTGGTGGCTTCTATTTATCATTTCCACTTTACAGTTTTCCCCATTGAGAAATAAATGCACTGAAATTGTTGAAATGTTATTGAACGTTATGCTTAGAGAGACATATATCCCTTGACAATGTGAAGCAAAACAAATAACCCTTTAACTTCTTTTGTGAAAATCCATTCTCCTGGGGAAAACATTATTAAACGATGTGTTGTACATAGCCTCTTTGAAACTGTATGACTGTAATTACAAAACTTACGATTAATTCTGATGGATTTATTATATTTGTGGTGTAATTTTAGTCACTTGAACCACACCACGGTGTCACTCGTGGAACGTCACGCGGGCCGACAGGTCATTTCAGTAGATTGTAGTACGTGTCACATTCATCAAGTATCCGATGACCGACACTGGATGTAGAGGTATAACTGCTACTGATATGTTGTAGATACTATCATGGTCAACAAACAGTGCCCACAAGCAGCCACACACACACACACACACACACACACACACACACACACACACACACACACACACACACACACATACACATATACGTGCATGCACGTCTCCATAAGTAGAGTTCTCTTGAACGCGACGTTAAACCCCGTTTCCCCCGACCTTCTATAAGCACCAATTACTTTGCAACAGTGAAATAAGTACCGTTTCCGGTTATCTAATTTGCATACTTCAGTAAGAGATCCACATCTTTTAAACCATTTTCAGGGAGAGATCCGCATCCATGCAACTGTTTTCAGTGAGAGATCCACACCTATGCAACTGTGTTCGGTGAGAGATCCTCATCCATGCAACTGTGTTCAGTGAGAGATCCACATCCATAAAATCATGTTGAGTGAGAGATCCACACCCATGCAACTAAGTTCAGTGAGAGATCAACACCCATGCACCTATGTTGAGTGAGAAATCCACACCCATGCAGCCGTCTTCAGTGAGAGATCCAAATCCATGAAATCATGTTGAATGAGAGATCTACGTCCATGCAACTGTGTACAGTCAGAGATCCACACCCATGCAACTGTGTTCGGTGAGAGATCCACGTCCATGCAACTGTGTTCAATGAGCGATCCACATCCATGCAACTGTGTTCAATGAGAGATCCACACCCATGCAACTGTGTTCAATGAGAGATCCACACCCATGCAACTGTGTTCAATGAGAGGTCCACATCCATGCAACTGTGTTCAATGAGAGATCCACACCCATGCAACTGTGTTCAGTGAGAGATCCACATTCATGCAACTGTGTTCAATGAGAGATCCACACCCATGCAACTGTGTTCAATGAGAGATCCACAGCCATGCAACTGTGTTCAGTGAGAGATCCACATCCATTCAACTGTGTTCAATGAGAGATCCACATCCATGCAACTGTGTTCAATGAGAGATCCACATCCATGCAAGTGTGTTCAATAAGAGATCCACATCCATGCAAGTGTGTTCAGTGAGAGATCCACACCCATGCAAGTGTGTTCAATAAGAGATCCACATCCATGCAAGTGTGTTCAATGAGAGATCCACACCCATGCAAGTGTGTTCAGTGAGAGATCCACACCCATTCAACTGTGTTCAGTGAGAGATCCACATCCATGCAACTGTGTTCGGTGAGAGATCCACATCCATGCAACTGTGTTCGGTGAGAGATCCACATCCATACAAGTGTGTTCAATGAGAGATCCACATCCATGCAACAGTGTTCAGTGAGACACGCAAGCCCTACTGTTTCCACTACATGATAACGCCACCTTGCCCAGGCACCAGAGTCACCAACACTTCATCTGAGATAAGGATTCGTTCTGATGTGTAAGTCAATTATCATAGCAGTTCAGATTTGTAGGTACATCAGTCCTGTTTTGTTAACTAAACATCCACAAATTTGGAAATAAACAGTATTACCAGAAGCAATTTCTGATTGGTTAGCTTCCTAACATGAAATCTAGTTCAACCCAAATATTCTTTTTCATTTCTGGAGGCGGTTTCTCATAATTTCGTTTATATTTGCGTTCTTTACAGCCAGTCAATTTCTCACTTTTACGAGGATGAGTGAAGTCGACCACTGAAGTGTAAATGAAGTCGCTGGAACATAAGGTCATGCAATCTATTTCGGGAAGAGATTCACTCACGTGGTTAGTTTCCCCAAACAGCTTAAGTCGTTTAGGACACTGTCCATGCCTACACTTAACAGCAGGACAAAAACAGATGTTTGGTGTGACAAGATTGATTGTATGTATTTATGTTAAAATACTTAGTGGGTTACTTTGTAATGAGGAACTGCGGGTCTACGTGAACCTGTGTGTGTATGGTATTCACACCACATAGCGCCTGGATGATATTGTCGTCAGTGGTCGTCAATGGATTGTAGAGCGTCCACGGTATTCATGACACAGAGAGTTGCTGTTATTGGCATTCACGGTCTTCATGACACAGAGAGTTGATGTTATTGGCATCCACGGTATTCATGACACAGAGAGTTGTTGTTATTGGCGTCCACGGTCTTCATGACACAGAGAGTTGATGTTATTGGCATCCACGGTCTTCATGACACAGAGAGTTGATGTTATTGGCATCCACGGTCTTCATGACACGGAGAGTTGTTGTTATTGGCCTTTCACGGTCTTCGTGACACAGAGAGTTCGTGTTATAGGCATACATGGTCCTGGTGACTCAGAGAGTTAATGTTATTTGCTTCCACGGCCTACGTGACACGGAGTGTGGATGTTATTGGCGTCCATGGTCTACATGACACAGAGAGTTGATGTTAATGGCATCCAAGGTCTGCATGACACGGAGCGTGGATATTATTTGCTTCCGCGATCTACATGACACGGAGTGGGAATGTTATTAGCGTCCAAGGTCTGCATGACACAGAGAGTTGATGTTAATGGCGTCCACGATCTACATGACACAGATAGTTGATGTTATTGGCATCCACGGTCTACATGACACGGAGAGTTGTTGTTATTGGCGTCCACGCTCTACATGACACAGATAGTTGATGTTATTGGCATCAACGGTCTACATGACACGGAGAGTTGTTGTTATTGGCGTCAACGGTCTACATGACACAGAGAGTTGTTGTTATTGGCGTCGACGATCTACATGACACGGAGAGTTGTTGTTATTGGCATCAACGGTCTACATGACACAGAGAGTTGTTGTTATTGGCGTCCACGGTCTACATGACACGGAGAATTGTTGTTATTGGCGTCGACGATCTACATGACACGGAGAGTTGTTGTTATTGGCATCAACGGTCTACATGACACAGAGAGTTGTTGTTATTGGCATCAACGGTCTACATGACACAGAGAGTTGTTGTTACTGGCGTCGACGATCTACATGACACGGAGAGTTGTTGTTATTGGCGTCAACGGTCTACATGACACGGAGAGTTGTTGTTATTGGCGTCGACGATCTACATGACACGGAGAGTTGTTGTTATTGGCGTCAACGGTCTACATGACACAGAGAGTTGTTGTTATTGGCGTCGACGATCTACATGACACAGAGAGTTGTTGTTATTGGCGTCGACGATCTACATGACACGGAGAGTTGTTGTTATTGGCGTCAACGGTCTACATGACACAGAGAGTTGTTGTTATTGGCGTCCACGGTCTACATGACACGGAGAATTGTTGTTATTGGCGTCCGCGATCTACATGACACGGATTGTGGATGCTATAGGCGTCCAAGGTCTACATGACACAGAGAGTTGATGTTAATGGCATCCACGGTCAACATGACACAGAGAGTTGTTGTTATTGGCGTCGACGATCTACATGACACGGAGAGTTGTTGTTATTGGCGTCAACGGTCTACATGACACAGAGAGTTGTTGTTATTGGCGTCAACGGTCTACATGACACGGAGAGTTGTTGTTATTGGCGTCAACGGTCTACATGACACGGAGAGTTGTTGTTATTGGCGTCGACGATCTACATGACACGGAGAGTTGTTGTTATTGGCGTCAACGGTCTACATGACACGGAGAGTTGTTGTTATTGGCGTCGACGATCTACATGACACAGAGAGTTGTTGTTATTGGCGTCGACGATCTACATGACACGGAGAGTTGTTGTTATTGGCGTCAACGGTCTACATGACACAGAGAGTTGTTGTTATTGGCGTCCACGGTCTACATGACACGGAGAATTGTTGTTATTGGCGTCCGCGATCTACATGACACGGATTGTGGATGCTATAGGCGTCCAAGGTCTACATGACACAGAGAGTTGATGTTAATGGCATCCACGGTCAACATGACACAGAGAGTTGTTGTTATTGGCGTCGACGATCTACATGACACGGAGAGTTGTTGTTATTGGCGTCAACGGTCTACATGACACAGAGAGTTGTTGTTATTGGCGTCAACGGTCTACATGACACGGAGAGTTGTTGTTATTGGCGTCAACGGTCTACATGACACGGAGAGTTGTTGTTATTGGCGTCGACGATCTACATGACACGGAGAGTTGTTGTTATTGGCGTCAACGGTCTACATGACACGGAGAGTTGTTGTTATTGGCATCCACGGTCTACATGACACGGAGAGTTGTTGTTATTGGCGTCCGCGATCTACATGACACGGATTGTGGATGCTATAGGCGTCCACGGTCTACATGACACGGATAGTTGATGTTAATGGCATCAACGGTCTACATGACACAGAGAGTTGTTGTTATTGGCGTCGACGATCTACATGACACGGAGAGTTGTTGTTATTGGCGTCAACGGTCTACATGACACGGAGAGTTGTTGTTATTGGCATCAACGGTCTACATGACACAGAGAGTTGTTGTTATTGGCGTCAACGATCTACATGACACGGAGAGTTGTTGTTATTGGCGTCAACGGTCTACATGACACAGAGAGTTGTTGTTATTGGCGTCAACGGTCTACATGACACGGAGAGTTGTTGTTATTGGCGTCGACGGTCTACATGACACGGAGAGTTGTTGTTATTGGCGTCGACGGTCTACATGACACGGATTGTGGATGCTATAGGCGTCCACGATCTACATGACACAGATAGTTGATGTTAATGGCATCCACGGTCTACATGACGCGGAGAGTTGTTGTTATTGGCATCAACGGTCTACATGACACAGAGAGTTGTTGTTATTGGCGTCCACGGTCTACAAGACACGGAGAGTTGTTATTGGCGTCCACGGTCTACATGACACGGAGAGTTGATGTTATTGGCATCCACGGTCTACATGACACGGAGTGTGGATGTTATTAGCGTCCAAGATCTGCATGACACGGAGAGTTGATGTTATTGGCGTCCATGGTCTTTATGTCATGACGTGGAATCATGAGGATGTCGATGGTCTGCTTGACCTTTCGAAGAAGGGGTTAGGGAAGCTGCGTTTGCACCCTAACACAACGGTCGTCAATGGTCAGACAAGGTTCTAATCCGTATGTCATCTGGTGCGCATTTCCGCTTGTATCACCACTCCGTAAATAGTTTGTGAAATGTTTGGTAGAAATCAATATCGCCATTTATTCTTTTTCGTCTTGAAAGGTTCAAGTAAAAACATAGCAATTATTTGCGACTTCTGAAGCTTGAAAGTCAATTACAGTTCTTGACAGAAGAGAAAAGTTAAAACAATACTGTTAAACACTAACAGCTGAACTGATTTGCAATTAAGACAGCAAACATGAAAAATCTAGAAGGCCGGCACAATGTTTTTTTTAATTAAATGTAAATTTGAAAAAAACCCATATTTTTTTCCTAATATGAAATTAATCAACACAAAGTTTTATATGATACTTTTGTATAATGAAAGAACGCCATTCAAACGTGAAGGTCTGTATCAAAAGATTAAAGTTCGAATATTCAATAGAAAAATGTAATGCGTAATGTACATCTTGTCAGTAGTGTGAGTTCGAGAAAAGATGTGAAAATCTTATATCGATCTCTGTTCCATGCTGAATAAAATGAAATGGCAAAATAATATAATAAAACTATGCACAATATTCATGAAATGTCTCAAAACACATCCTGGTCGTGAATATTGCAGGTACACATATTTCAACACAGGCTGCATGCTCATTGCTAAGCATTATCGTTGCATGTCGTTGATTGACGTCAACTTCGACGTCACCACACTGTAATTTCAGGATTAGTGTAGAAGTACCAAACCACAAATGAAGATAAGGACAAGTCATCCTCCAAGACATCCAGGATAGAAGATGCGGCATTATTAAGGTTCATAAGACAGTGTCCATTGACAACAGTACAGTTTTAAAGGCACAGTGGCTACCACGCAGAGCGACTTCAGCCAGAACTACAGAAATCCACTGAAAACAGCTGGATACGGAGCCAGAAGACCAATCAAAGTCCTTTGTTAACTCAAGCCCGTAAAGCGGTACGTTGACATGGTCTGATCAACGTCTTAACTGGAATATTTCATCATGGCGGAGAGTCTATTTTTCTGATGAAACGTTTTTGCTGTACATGGTAGATGGCAGTACATGTGTCTGGAGGCAGTCAATACAGCTATGACTTCACATAAACAGTCTAGAGACCCATCCATTTGGTGGGGGGTCGGTAATGATATGGGAGTCTCGTTCAGTTGTAAGCTTGACTTGATCCCTGTGCAGGGTCATCTGAACTTATATAACTACCTCAATATCAACATGACCTCCTGGAGACGGCAGTTATCCCTCATTTTGACAATCATGCGTTGGCCTCTAGACCTGTCTTCATGGACGAAACTGCTGAACCTCACTGATCACGTGCTATTTTGGAATGCTTACGGAAGAATACCATCGAGACTTTTCAGTCGCAAGAAGTCCAGATCACAATCCAAGAGAACATTTACGGGACACTCTAGGCCTTTAAATTCGACAGAGAGACCCAACTGTCCAACCTTTACGTGAATTGCTGCAGCATCGCATGCGGAATGGGTCAGAATACCTTAATGTCAAGTGCAGCATCTGATTCATACAGCGAGGAGCTAGGCATCTGTCGGCAGTCCTGCGTGTGCAAGGAGGTTACACCGGGTATTGACGAGAACTGTGTTACCTGCATCGACTGATATTCGTTTAGGATCCCGTTGATAGAGACTGGTTTGAAGCAGTTCTGTATTTACTGTGCGACAATACTAATTTTCACTGTTTGGGTAAATATTCCGTCTTTCTGCAAAGTATCAACATGTCGGAGTAAATGTAACGATTCCAACTGAAACCCTTTCTTCATGATTGATGACTCTGTTAAGCAGTAAACATCATTGGACACTATTATCCCAAACGCATTTTGCAGTTGGCCCCACGTAACTTGACCCATTCATGAAAATAGGGGCGCTGCTATATGAAGTTCCAGGTGTATATGTGCTATACTACTATGTGGCTGTATATGGCGTCATCACCTGCGATACGTTGTGGCCATCAGGCCCACCGTATCGTCATCCAAAATGTGTCCTAATTAGTACCAAGGTAGTGGACGTCTTGGTCTCCTGTATCGACCCAGTAGAGGAAATAGCATCATAAGAGTTATGTAGCATTAGCAGCCGGACACGAGCCACAGTGTCGGGGAGACGATCTGAGCTTGTGGTAGATTGAAATGTGTCCTCCTTTGCCATGCCTGCGGCAACCCATTCAGACAGCGTTGTTGTAATATCCCTTCTTCAACATTGTCGTCTGTTGTAAACATTTACGAGCTCTCGTAAAGCTCATGATAATTACAGTGTTTCATTCATGTAGTAATACGTTGTCTTAGATGCCGTGGCTGTCGTGATCTAATGATGCTTATGTCATGCTATTGTAGGCGCATGCATCAAGATCATATATAATATATGTACGGATCACGTATTCATATGAAATAATCCATTTATAGTTTACCAATATCAAAGATCCTCCCTGACAGCAAAGGATATTTTTGATCCGGCCGTAATGGATGCTCGTGTATCTCTTATACAGACGCCATCATGAATGCTCGTGTATCTCTGATACAGACGCCATCATGAATGCTCGTGTATCTCTTATACAGACGCCATCATGAATGCTCGTGTATCTCTGATACAGACGCCATCATGAATGCTCGTGTATCTCTTATACAGACGCCATCATGAATGCTCGTGTATCTCTTATACAGACGCCATGCATAACTGTGTATATTTGATACATAGGTCGTCATGCATACCCGTGTATATTTGATACATAGGTCGTCATGCATACCTGTGTATATTTGATACATAGGTCGTCATGCATACCTGTGTATATTTGATACATAGGCCGTCATGCATACCCGTGTATATTTGATACATAGGCCGTCATGCATACCCGTGTATATTTGATACATAGGCCGTCATGCATACACGTGTATATTTGATACAGAGGCCGTCATGCATACCCGTGTATATTTGATACATAGGTCGTCATGCATACCCGTGTATATTTGATACAGAGGCCGTCATGCATACCCGTGTATATTTGATACATAGGTCGTCATGCATACCCGTGTATATTTGATACAGAGGCCGTCATGCATACCTGTGTATATTTGATACATAGGTCGTCATGCATACCCGTGTATATTTGATACAGAGGCCGTCATGCATACCCGTGTATATTTGATACAGAGGCCGTCATGCATACCTGTGTATATTTGATACATAGGCCGTCATGCATACCCGTGTATATTTGATACAGAGGCCGTCATGCATACCTGTGTATATTTGATACATAGGTCGTCATGCATACCTGTGTATATTTGATACATAGGTCGTCATGCATACCTGTGTATATTTGATACATAGGCCGTCATGCATACCCGTGTATATTTGATACATAGGCCGTCATGCATACCCGTGTATATTTGATACAGAGGCCGTCATGCATACCCGTGTATATTTGATACAGAGGCCGTCATGCATACCCGTGTATATTTGATACAGAGGCCGTCATGCATACCCGTGTATATTTGATACATAGGTCGTCATGCATACCTGTGTATATTTAATACATAGGTTGTCATGCATACCCGTGTATATTTGATACATAGGCCGTCATGCATACCCGTGTATATTTGATACAGAGGCCGTCATGCATACCCGTGTATATTTGATACATAGGCCGTCATGCATACCCGTGTATATTTGATACAGAGGCCGTCATGCATACCCGTGTATATTTGATACAGAGGCCGTCATGCATACCCGTGTATATTTGATACATAGGTCGTCATGCATACCTGTGTATATTTAATACATAGGTTGTCATGCATACCTGTGTATATTTGATACATAGGCCGTCATGCATACCCGTGTATATTTGATACAGAGGCCGTCATGCATACCCGTGTATATTTGATACAGAGGCCGTCATGCATACCCGTGTATATTTGATACATAGGCCGTCATGCATACCTGTGTATATTTGATACATAGGTCGTCATGCATAACTGTGTATATTTGATACGGAGGCCGTCATGCATACCTGTGTATATTTGATACATAGGTCGTCATGCATAACTGTGTATATTTGATACATAGGCCGTCATGCATACCTGTGTATATTTGATACAGAGGCCGTCATGCATACCCGTGTATATTTGATACATAGGTCGTCATGCATACCTGTGTATATTTGATACATAGGCCGTCATGCATACCCGTGTATATTTGATACAGAGGCCGTCATGCATACCCGTGTATATTTGATACATAGGTCGTCATGCATACCTGTGTATATTTGATACAGAGGCCGTCATGCATACCCGTGTATATTTGATACATAGGTCGTCATGCATACCCGTGTATATTTGATACATAGGCCGTCATGCATACCCGTGTATATTTGATACATAGGTCGTCATGCATACCTGTGTATATTTGATACATAGGTCGTCATGCATACCCGTGTATATTTGATACATAGGCCGTCATGCATACCCGTGTATATTTGATTCAGAGGCCGTCATGCATACCCGTGTATATTTGATACATAGGCCGTCATGCATACCTGTGTATATAATTGATACATAGGTCGTCATGCATACCCGTGTATATTTGATACGGACGCCATCATGCATACCCATATATAAATGATAACACGCCCTCATGCATACCCGTGTATATTTTAATACGGACGTCATCACTGCTACCTAAATATCTAACTGTACTGCTATTAAATATTTCAAATATTACAATCTACATTTGAATTTTTCATGCCCCCAATCCACATACTGACTTTCAAAATTGTTTTGTTCAGTACAATCGTCACATGGTTTCAATTCCGATTAACATTGTTCTCATTACAACTTACAATACTGTACCACAAAATACATATAAACCATGTATGTATTCTTCAGCTAAATATTAATAACATTGGAAGTCTTTTTATATTTTTTTTTGCGTGTGATAGTATTGGGACGATCCTATAGAGAAATATATCTGCAGAAAATTCAATCACATTTGGGATGGTCACGTGGCCATGTGGTCTCGACACCCACGCATCACGCCGAAACACAAGGTTCTGTTTAATGTGGAAGCAGACACTGGTGCAACTTGTGTAATTCTGAATCAGTGGAAGTCTAAACAATGTCTAGGTCATGTCATTATTGGGGAAATCACAAATGAACAGAATGATATGGATACTGTAAACACTTCGACTGGGCAATTGTTTATTTTAAGTTTCCAGTTATTCTTAGCTTATCAACATTATCAAGAAACCAATACTCTTCGTAGGCTAGGGTGGGTGAGTGAATGGATGGGTGCGTGAATGAGCGGTTTGGCGCGTGGGTGAGTGTGTGGGCGAGTGGGCGAATGGGTGGGCGAGTAAGTGAGTTAGTTTCAACGCCGCTTTGAACAGGATTTCAGTTATATCAAAGCGAGTCTTCTTTATAAGGGAAGGAAGCCCGCAATGGTGCAGTCATTAGATGGTGAACATCACGAGTACGGTAATGGTGCTGACAAACTTGGAAAAAGAAATCAGGACGAATCGACGATGTTAGGTGTCTGACACGTCAAAGGAACACAATTCTCCACAGATTTACTCACTCTCATCAACGCACCACTACAGATCACTGAACGGCATTGAGATATTTTGTCTTGTGGAGCCAGATGACAGGATTAAATGCAAGGCATGGTGATCACTGTGTCCAGAGAGAGTACCAGCACTGTATATGTGGGAATGTTACGCCTCGGGTCATCGAGTGAGTTAAGTGAGAGATTCCTGGCTTCAATGATTCCATTACACGATAATTCCCTCTTGCCCAGACGCCCGAGACACCAGCCCACACATGTGCACATCGGTTAAAGTCAGGATTAATTGTGATCATTAAGCCTATTACCTGTGTTGAAAGATGTTAGCATTCCCGTGGGCATGAGAACAGATCTGCTTAAATGAACATTAAATCAATTCGGAAATAAACAATTTGCCCAGGGTCCGTTTGTCCTTTTCAAGCTAAGCCAAGATACAATACTATTCAGCCAATAGGGTGTTTTCTTAATGACACAATTTCAATCACGTCTTTGCGACAAAAATAAGGATAATTATTCATTGTTTTTTGCATGTGTTCTGCAAATTGCCACTTTATCAAAGAGTAAACTTTGTCCAAATGAAGTGGGCTGCTCACCAAATCATGGCATCACTCAAGGGCGTGTTTCTTAACCCGTACTCCTGGGATAAAATCAGCGCCAGTCGGAAATATGTAGAGCGCTCTGGAAATCAGAAATATTCAGATGTGACAGCTTTGAGTGTTGTGGTTTCAATTGATTTTATGTAATAAAACGTCTACAGCTTTACACACATGGTACTGATCTACACGACACAGATGTCGGGTCTGAATCGATATGACACAGGGGTAGGCGAGAGTTCTAGCCAAGGTCTACATGTCACAGAAGTTGGTCGAAACCCTTGTCCATGGTCTACAAGGCATGGCGGTAGGGTGTCCGTAGTAATTGGTTTGGAAGTACGTTAAAGACATGAGTTTTAATATTGCAGATATATTGTTCGAATATTTTCAATATTCGAGTCAGGTTTCAGCTTTGGTCGGAAACGACCTTAGACCCACACTGGATGTACTGTTGATCAAGCAGCACCTCATAACGTGCCTGGCCCGCAATTAAACAACAAGAGACACTAAATCCTATACAATCATTAAAGAACGTAAATTCCTCAGCTATATGTAATTATGTTATTACCCGAGAAAGGGGCATGGGTGGCCCAGTCGTCTAAGGCGCTGCTATTCGCTGTGCAGAGTTGCGTCCTTTGGGCACGCCAGAAACCTATGATTGTGGGTTCGAATCCCGGTTCGCCCCAATTATGTTTCTAGGTTTGTCAGCACAATACCCGTGCTCGCGGGTTTCACCGAAGTGGTAAACGTCTAAAACCTACACCACTTCGGGCTTTCCTCCCACATTAAGCTGGCACGCCGCGATATGACTGGAATACTGTTAAAAGCGGCGTTAAACCCAACTCACTCACTATTACCCGAGAAAATAAAATCATTATGTCAAATGATTGTGCCTAACACGCACACCTTGTTTAATAAGGTTTGTTCAACAAACCACTTCCATTTTTACATCTATAGACTAGTATTAAATCTACCTGTATACCACTTTATAATGTCACAACACATCGCATTTAAAAAAACCCTGGTCGGTTAAAGTCAGACGCTAAAATCTTACAGATGTATAATCAGATCTGTTTACATCTATCGAGTATTATATGTACCTAAATACTACTTTATAGCGTCTCCGATCGTGGATTTTAAAGCAAACACGATGCTCAAAGTGAAGCCCTTTTCCCTCTACATTCTGAACATAGTCTCTATCAGAAGTGTTTAGTCTGTTTTAGGTCCGACTTGGCCCGAGGTGTCAAAAACATCTAAAACCTCACGGATGTATCATCAAATGTAGTTACATCTATAGACTAGTATTATATCTACCTATATACTATTGTATAATGAAGCGCTTTGAGCATGTCCCTGAGTGGTGTGGAGCTATGCGCAATATAAAAAGCCTTTTATTTATTTTGTATTAATGTCACAGTACATCACACTTGGGTCTTTAAAAGCTAAGCACTTTTATCGTATTTTCTCAAGAATATTCAAATGTGTTTACATCTGTAGAATAATATTGTATCTACCTATATACCAGTTTATAAAGTCACAGTACATCGAATTTGAAAGAAAACTGGTACGTTAAAGTCAAGCGAGTTTACTGTATTTTCTGATGTGTTTGCTCCGACTTGTTCCGGGCTGTCAAAATCAACTTAAACCTCACAGATGTATCATCAAATATGTTTATGAGGTTTCAGCTTATGTTGAAAGTCAGACCGAACAAAGTCAAGTCGGACCGAACAACGTCAAGTCGGACCGAACAACGTCAAGTCGGACAGAACAAAGTCAAGTCGGACCGAACAACGTCAAGTCGGACCGAACAACGTCAAGTCGGACCGAACAACGTCAAGACGGACCGAACAACGTCAAGACGGACCGAACAACGTCAAGTCGGACAGAACAAAGTCAAGTCGGACCGAACAACGTCAAGTCGGACCGAACAACGTCAAGTCGGACCGAACAACGTCAAGACGGACCGAACAACGTCAAGTCGGACAGAACCAAGTCAAGTCGGACCGAACAACGTCAAGTCGGACCGAACAACGTCAAGTCGGACCGAACAACGTCAAGTCGGACCGAACAACGTCAAGTCGGACCGAACAACGTCAAGTCGGACCGAACAACGTCAAGTCGGACAGAACAACGTCAAGTCGGACCGAACAAAGTCAAGTCGGACCGAACAACGTCAAGTCGGACCGAACAACGTCAAGTCGGACCGAACAACGTCAAGTCGGACAGAACAAAGTCAAGTCGGACCGAACAACGTCAAGTCGGACCGAACCGAACACGTGTGATGATACATCAGTGAGGTTTAGGTTGATTTTGACAGCCCGGGCCAAGTTGGCCCGAACACAGACCAAACACGTTTGATAGAGTCTATGTTGAGAATGTAGAGTGTTTTCAGTAACTTAAGAAGTGCTTTAACAGTTATTAACACGTGTCATGTCAGCCCTGTGAGATGTCCACGCCCCGAAAACATTTTGTGTTCGTTTAACCTGAATGAGTAAATGTTAATTAAGAAGGCACAACATGTTAATTAATGTAAGAAATGAGTGAGTGAGTTAAAGTTTAACGTATAATATTTCAGCCATATGGTGACAAAACAATTTGACATTAACAATATATTTTAAACTGTTTAAAATTCTGCCGACGAAGAGCAGTATAATAACTAGAATATCACAGATTTACATAAAATTAGATAGAGAGCATGTAAAAATATATTATCATTTTGCAACACAAAATAAAAACAAACTATAGATCACCAACAACTGAAAGTAGATCACCACGCTAGGGTCCATGGGGACATTTTGCTACCTGCATGGACCCCAGCAGGATTTACACCATCCCTTCAGTGGTTGACGATTATTGTCAATTTAGCCGAATTAAAAGAACATCTATTCTGCGATTAAAAACGTGGTAGTAATAAATATACTGTGAATGACGTGGACTTACGTACAATTCTTTTACACTACTTCAACTTGACTTGCTTGACTGACTGTGATTCTTTCATCACAAGGGATACAGAATGGAGGATCCTCACCTTTCAATATATATTCATTAGTATATCTTGAATGGCTAATACGGTATCTTCGCATAATTTCCTCATCCAATCTGGACTGACAACACAAGTAGGTATAACCGATATTTGGTTTAATTTCATGAAGTTTATTTATACCTACTTGAGTGTCCCACTTCTTTTGCATTAGATCACGGATGTAAGATCTAATCACGGGTTTAGAATCACTGTATGGAATAAGAAGTGGTGTCACAGATTTGTTGAGTGCTGCCTTGGCAGCAGCATCGGCCTTTGTGTTACCAATTATTCCAACATGGCTGGGTAACCAACAAAAAACGATGTCGTATTGGCCAATAGCATGTTGATTATATAATTCAATAATTTCAATTAAAAGTGGATGCTTACATGATATATTTTTAATAGCCTGAAGACACGAGAGGGAGTCCGAAAAAGATATAAATTTCTTATGCCTAGTTTGTTTACCAATATATTTTAGAGCCGTTAAAATTGCATGGGATTCAGCTGTAAAACTAGAACTATTACTGGGTAGTCTTGAAGACCTAATCCTGGATCCAACGACGGCGGCGCTAGCAACCGCGTCACCATCCTTGGATCCGTCTGTAAATATAGATTTGAATGTGTTATATGTGTTCCGCAATTTATTAAATTCTTGTTGATAGATTAGTTGGTTTGTTTCTGATTCCTTAAGTTTAGTTATGACAGGTAAACCCCTGGCTGTACCAACTGCCAAGGGGGAGAGGACAAAAGCTGAGTTGGAGCTATATTTTCAAGATTGATTATGGCAGCAGAATTTTCAGATTTGATTCGTAGACCAAGTGCAGGAACAAGGGATGACTTTTTATGGTACATATCCTCATAGAGAGGATTAAAAACGCAATCATATGCAGGATTAGTAGGATTTGAATAGAGCTTTGTGTGGTATTGCAATGAGAGTTTTATTCGACGTTGTTTTAGTGAGGGCTCATCCGCCTCAACGTACAGATTATTGATAGGGGATGTTCTGAAGGCTCAAAGGCAAAGCCTCAGGCCTTGATGATGAAAACTATCTAATAATTTTACGGGCTCCACCATAGATGATGGAGCCATAATCCAGTTTAGAGCGGATAAGTGCCCTGTACAGTTGGAGGATCCCCTCCCCACTTTGAATTTGGAACGACTTTCAGAAGGTCAAGAGCCTTCAGGCATTTATTTTTCAAATATTTGATGTGTGGTAAAAAGGTTAAATGGTGATAAAAAATAATACCCAGGAATTAGGCCTCTTTTACAACTTTATTGAAGTGCTATCTAAAACTGAATCAGGGTCTTTATCAGGTTTATATTTCCTCCAAAAATGTGTACAATGGATGTTATGGATTTTGAAAATTTAAAACAATTTTCCAACGACCATTTATTTATCTTATTTAGACACGGTTGTAATTGTCTGTCTATAGTACGCATGTTTTTACTACGACATGGTATGTTAAAATCACCCACAAGAAGTGATCCATCAATTGAATCGTTTAAAACTTTGGAAAGACTATTTATTTTTATGCTGAACAATGTAACAGATAAAATACTGCCTTGTGGGACACCCTGATCCAGACTTGAAATTATCTGTTTGATAAAAAGTTGGATATAAATTGAGGTAAACGGCCTCGCAACCCAAAGTCATGTAAATCTTTTAAAATACCGTGCTTCCATGTAGTGTCATATGAGTTTACTAGATCGAAAAAGATAGACAGTGCATGATGTTTGTTTATAACGGCATTCTTAACAAATGATTCCAATGGAACTAAATGGCCATTGGTACTGCGATTTTTTCGGAAACCGCATTGAATATCTTTTATCAAATCATTTGATTCCAAGTACCAGGTTAATCTATTATTGACCGTGCGTTCCATGGTTTTGCAAAAGCAGCTTGTCAATGAAATGGGTCGATAATTGGAAGGATCATTATGATCACGTCCAGGTTTAGGTATGGGAACAATTATACCCTCAAGCCATGAAGAAGGAAATTCGTCCAGATTTTATCAAATATTATCAAAAGAGTTTCTAAACAGGATTGCGGTAAATGTTTCAAGAGTTGATAATGTATATTATCAAACCCCATAGCAGTATCATGAGCTTGCCCAAGGGCAGTATGAAGCTCATGAATGGAAAAGACTTCAATTAATCTTTCCTGTTATCTGAATTAAAGTGTATAGTTTTGGTATTTTTGAAATTTAGGAACATGGTTAGCCGAGGTAGAATGCTTAGCAAGAGTTTCACCAAGTTTATTTGCAGTATCTGATGTAGCAGTTAACAATTGATCCCCATCTTGAAGATGGTGTATGCTTGATTTAGTACCCTTACCTTTGATTTTCTGAATCATATTCCATACCTTGGACATACATGTAGGCCTCCGTGAATTTATCTTAGATACATAATTTTGCCAAGATTGGCGTTTGCTTTGTTTGAAAGTGCGCCGTGTTTTAGCGGAAATTCTTTTCAACCTTTTCCCGTGCTTTCCTAGCTTGTTTCTATTCATTGTTAAACCATGGTTTACGTATATGAGGATGTGTGGAGGACTTAGGAATACAGGTATCGGCTATTTTATTCAGTTCATCAGAAAAAAGCTTGTATTGGATCAGATATGTCAGTAAACAGTCAGGGGGGTAAATTTGTAAAACGTCACTGACGTTTGGTCATCTTGTAGGGTCTCTGTTTGAGATGAAGTAAACATGGAAAGAGTAGTTTTAGACTGGCTGAATTGATGGACTCATCTGAAATGATACGTTGGTCCTGTATCCATATTATATCTATTTGACAGTGAGTTGAAATGGTGAGAACAGGGGAACAGTTGTTTGAGACAGGGGATGAACTAAGTTTTTTGCTTCTTAGATAAGAGATGTTTTGTGTATATTTTACTTTTAGAATCTTGGTTTCATTTGAAATATTGAGCATAATTTGGAAGAAGAAATATGCTCGCCATCACAGTTGCTACATTTTAGTGTTTAATTTGTGCACTCAGAGCTCTCATGAGCTCCTGCACAACGGACGCATACATTATTGCGAGTGCATGATTTCGCACCGTGACCAAACTTTTGACACTTAAAGCATCGGAGGCACATAAACCTCCACTCCGATGTTATAGTATCCAGCTTTGATTGAATGTGGCAAATTTTGAAGATCAAAAGTGGCAAGATATATATGTAAGGTTTAACTATTGAGTCATCTTGTTTTCTGGTGAAACGCTTTACAGCAGTAACACCTTGGGATTTTAGTTCCGCCACAATCTCTTCTTCACTCATGTCTGCAAGACAACGAGCATAATCTGTGATAATGCCTCGACACGAATTCAGTGCCCTGTGCACCGAGACAACAACCTTGGTGTTATCAAACTGCTGTAAACCCAGTAGATTAACAGATTGCTGCCTCCGTGCACATTCGACAAGTAATGAACCGCTTCGGAGGCGAGTGACGTTTTTCACTGTTCCACAAACGCTTTCAATGCCTTTGGAAATAGCAAATGGATTCAATTTTAATGGGTTACCATCAGCAGATGTAATAACCAAAAACATCGGCCAAGAATCATTCTGAGGTACTGCCTCTTTATCAGAAGAAACAAAGTCTACATGTCGACGTTTGTAATTCTTTGACGAACTAGATTGAGTTTGGTGAGACATGGTATAAATTATAAGATTCAGCATCCCTGCTCCCCACCCGCCATCGAGTGTCAACAAGGACGATGTTGAAGTGAAAGCCAATGTGCAACAACAGGGCTACAAGGGTACTATACTCCAAGAAATACAGACTTGAAAAGCTGTGATATCTTAAAGAAAACATGCCAGGCTGGTTCGGCCCATGACACATTTCTAAAGAATACAGAAAACAGAGGTCCATATCACCAGATTGGCCCATGAGCCACCGCCTTCAGGCATAGGACTCTAGGCAAAAATTCATAACATCATAATTCAGATGATAATATTCCCTGACTTAAAGCTATTTGGGATAATGGTGGTCTTGTGAAATTCAAATTTCCATTCACAGGCCATGACGTGACCAGCCGATTGATAGAATCGGGCCAATTCTACCACCCGTCTAGGTGAAGTTAAGGTCAAAGTGGTGTAGCACCGGTTCCTGGCTCCAGTGCCCTCAAACACCAGAATCCCTTCCTCCACCGACACATGGGTGCAACCCACGGCAAACAGGTTGCCCAATTCGGTCGCCTTTTACGACCAGCAATGGGTTGCTGAGGACACATTCTACCCCGGGTCCACACGGGGGAAGGGCGATTGGCGTTATCCAGCACTCACCACGAGGAGGTTGCTCTTCACGAGTGCCATTAATGTAAGAAAAGTAGTCAAAACACTGTCACTTCCTGCCAGGACATCACACCTCGCATGCTGAGGTCAGTGACACATAGTGAAGACACTGGCTTTTCTAAGAGGACCCTCGGTATGTAGTCATAATTATCACTTTATTACATTGTGGACTATACATTGTGATTCAAACTCAATTAATTGAGCAAAACCATACGTGGACAACTGAGACATCTGAGATATATTTGCCCAGACATATTAGTTTTATTATTCTGCAATTCATTTTTAGTATTGTGTACAGGCGATTAGGCGCCTTCATACTGGCTGTGTAGGTTCGAATCCCGAAGAGGACTCAACCCCAAAAGGTACCAGAATCTGGACTTTACCAAGAAAGTGTTATCACAAATGTAACATTTGTTAGACTGATTTTTCTTTGGCCGACTTTTAGGCAATCCCGTGCATGTGTCTTAATTAATACGGCAAATGGTGGTACACGTGACTTAATCGGAGGTATTGGTGATGAACTTGTCTTAAAAGGGAAATGATGATGCTGGTGACTTCATCACAGGGACTACGTGATGTGCTTGGAGACGTTGTTGCAAATGTCTGGATAAGAGGGATATTGATCAATTTTGATAAATTATACATATGATTGTGTGTGTATACCCAAGCGCGTGTGTCTACGTGTTTGTGTATGTCTGTGTCTATCGGTGGGTAGAATGTATTAAACAGTAACAATAATATCAATAAGGTTGTCTGGCTCATTAATTCAATGTAGATGTTGGCATTTGCAAATGTCGTTGACGCCATAACAATGTCAGTGATAATCTATACGACCCATTCTGCTGAGGCGACTTGAGGCTGCAACAAGAAATACATTAGGAGCAACATTTATACAGAGACGAACAAATCATGTGAATTAACAAATCAGTCATTGTGTTGAGGTTTCTGTAAGCCACGGTGTGGAAAGGTAGCATCTATACACGATACCGTCACATCACTACGTCAGTGGGACAATTAATTAGTCCCCACTATGATTAGTTTCATACAATTTTTATCATAGTAGGAAACTGATTTTCACTGATTTCTTTCTGAAAAAATATATGTGATTGTTCATGTCGAAATGATGATTTCTTCTTGTAAAATGACCAAATCGTATTTTAGACTGAAATTAGACAATTATTTCTCTGGTTTCGCGAGTGATTAATGCTATTTGTACACTTTAATCCTGTTTCCCACATACCCAGGTGAATATACACTCTTCAAAAAAAGAAACGCACAGGTAGTGCGTAGAGCCTGACTACTAACAAAATCCGATATGTAAATTGGACATATGTTATTGGAAAGTGTTGGTGGCCTGATAATCGACAAAACGCAGCCGTTTTCGATTGGCAATGTCGTAAACGGCATTGTTATCACATTTGTTAAAAAATGTCATGGAGAAAAACAGTAAAGCAAAATGCACGTGCAACTTATGGCATTCGTAACTCGTGGTAGTGGCTATAAAAAGGCAAGCATAAACCGATAATTTGTCATTCAATTGTCAACATTTTTCAAGTTCGAAAATGCCGAGACTCAGCGTTGCCGATCGGAACATCGCTATAGGACGTATCCAAAGAGGGGAATCGCAGTCTTCTGTTGCACGCCACTTCAACGTCCACCGCAACGCCATTTGCCACATTTGTGACCGATACACACAGTTCCATTCCACTGTAGACCGTCCGAGAACCGGCCGACCAAGAGTTACCACCCCTGCACAGGATCGCTACATTCGACTGTTCCACCTACGTCATTGCCACATTTACGGAGACTGCAGGACGCATCCCTGTTTTGAGGAGCATAACTGACCAGACGGTCAGGACCATCTTCGCGAGGCTGGAATCCGACCCAGAAGACCAGTTATCGTCACTGTTTTGCAACAGATCCATCGACAGCGACGCTTGCGTTGGTGCCATACCTTATAGCCTTGGGATTTGAGAAACTGGAGACGAGTGTGGTTTAGCGATGAATCACGACTTCGTCTTCACCTGCGAGACAGAAAACGTGTTTATCGTCGACGATACGAGCGTTTTGCCACACATTGTGTACGTGAATTCGACAATTTTGGTGGCGTTAGTGTCATGGTGTGGGGGGCCTTATCCAACACCACGAGATCTGACTTGGTTGTGGTTCAGGGCGATTTGACAGCAAATCGCTACATGAATCAAATTCTTCAACATCACCTTCTTCCAATCATTGACCTCCAGAGGGAGCTGTTTCAACAGGACAACGCTCCACCGCACACAACTCGTGTCACGGCAGACTACCTTCATAATGCCAACGTCAACGGTTTGCCCTGGCCGTCGAGATCTCCAGATCTTAACCCAATCGAAAACCTCTGGGATGAGCTCGATCGACGTGTACTTCAACATCAGAACACGCCGCAAACACTGCCACAACTGGCCAACGCGTTACAAGCAGAACGGCGCGGATTTCCGCAGGACAGAATTCGTACACTTATCCAGTCAGTGCCGAGGAGATGCAGAGCCGTGATTGCTGCCCGGGACGGTCACACAAGATATTGAGTTCAACGCTACCTTGTGGCCTTCTGTGACATGACAATGAACAGTTTTCAATATCTTTGTACAACGACAACATGTGACTATCGAGCCCCCAAATTTCATATTTGTATTTATGATAATAAATTAAATATATCGACTTTATTAGGTACAATAAATTGACTAAAAATCTACCTGTGCGTTTCTTTTTTGTTGAAGAGTGTACATCGGCCACGCCACAAACAGGGCGAGTATACATATACTGAGTATACAGTTTGTGTATACACATCCCTTGTCAGAAGAATTCTTCTCCCGTACGTCCGGCCACACTACCGTAATTCAATTATTGTATTACTTAATTATTGAATTTACATTATGATAAACTTCAAAAGAAACGCGAAGATGTTCGATGGGCGATATCATATAACTAAATTAGTGTATAATTATCAAATGAATAACATTTCTCATTCGATTCCATTGTATTTCACATGAAAGCATTCACCACCCAACTTGCCATAATAGCCCAAAAAAATCATATTACCATGCAGAAGGCTTGCGAACGCTTCATTTGATATCTGGTGTAAAAAATAGCTGTCGGTTTTTGACGTTTGATTTTTATTTTGACACAAAAAAACATTCCCCATCTAATTCAAGAAATGTGTATGAGGGCAATTGGTTTTATTGAAGCTTGATTGAATTGCCAAACACAATGGCGTTCATCATTCCACAATGTACAGGCTTCAGGAACGACATTAGTGCAGATGATCAAGCACAATGCGGCCGGGCGCGAGTGACATCCGACAGAGAAGATCAGTACATGGTACATCTCCGTCACGTTAGGTTCCTGCGAACCGACCTATCAGCGATCAAACAGGTAGACGTAGGTTGCGAGGGGCCACTACCAACTGCCGCCGACTTTACGTGGGCCAACGATTAACTCAACGTCACCGTCAGATACTGGCACAATATCTTCGGAACTTAAAGAACTGGCACTGGAGAACGGTTTCATTTTATATAGCATGTTCCTTGACCACTTTATATTCTCAAAGAAAACGTCGTGCTTCTTTTGAGTTGTGGTACCACCAACTTCATGAATTGATCCTTTTCTAAAATAGCGAGTATTTGTCAACAAATTTATCCATCAGCTTGTCCCTCATACGTTAATTCTCAGAAATTAGTGATGTCCTATTTTGTACCGAAAGTTATAGAGGGTACAGGAGCTCACCTTTATTTAGTGGCATGGACCTGGGGTCAGGATGTGGTGAAATAAATAACTACCCAACACTTGGACACAGTGCGTTTTCATTGTTATTCACTTTCTTTGAACAGGTTTGATAGTTTGATAACTCCGTGTATTGGTGTCTGTACTTATAGATAGTTATGTTTACTTAGTCATATCCGCGGTCACACGTCAACAGTATTTGGCATAAAAGCGACAAAATGCTTTCACATGGCAGGAGTACTGCTGCATGGCATCAGGCAATTGATACTAACTTTTTTTATACGAATAGTGTGAATTGCGTAATTGTGTATGGCAGGACATGCTTACACTTTTCGCGAACACCTGGTGTTCACTGATTTCCAGTGTTTCATTCATATAATTGTCATAGCTATTTTGCCCTATACGCCAAATTTTAACTGTTTCGGCGGATAATCTAGTCTGGGTTTGCTCTTGCATTGACAGTATATATTTCTCTAACCAGTTGGATGGTTTTGACTAGGCCCATAAGTTTACAAACCAGTACATGAGCACAAAACCCCACAAAATCAGAGAAGTGAGCAAGAGACATAATACATGGATCTCGTATCACACTTATAGTTATACTCGTTGAAATGTGCTTCCGTCACACGAACGTGACCCGTGCTTGTAAGAGACAACTAACGGGATCTCGCTGACTTGCTGGATGCATGTCATCGTATCCCCATTGTGCGGATTGATGCTCATGATGTCAATCACTGGATGGATTGTCTGGTCCAGACTCGATTATTTACAGACTGTCGGCATATTGCAGGAACGATGCAGAGTGCGGCGTTAAACAACAAGCAGACACACGAACAGGTTGATGAAAGGGGCACTGTTCGATGGCTTGCCCTCATTTCGCCTACACCTCATTTCGCCTACAATAATTCAAATGCTTAATTGCCTCACCCCTATTATATGAATGGGCATTGTCCATCTCAGGCTGTTAACTAATCCAAGCTCTAATCTAATCCAAGCGGCATAGAGGTTCAAAGTGAAGTTTTTACAACCTATGACAACTTCTCACAACTCTTGTTTGACTTGGTCATTCTGTTAATCCTTAGTTGTTTTGAATGTGCAAGTAAATCTTGCGTCAAGCGTCAAGTTGCTGTTCACTGGAAGTGTTTCCACACAGGTTGCAATGGTAGCTGCAGCACTATTGCAGAACACGTCTACAACTCCTCACAGCCACCCCCTGTAGAGAATGAAGTACACATCAGACTCATTGGTCGACTCAATCAGCGTGTCCAGACAGACATTTCTCCTGTGCAGCAGATATACAACGCAGAACTGGATCAACTTGAAGAAGTAGATGCGACTGCCCTTTCTTTTGCAAGTGTTCAAGCTTCCCTGTACAGAAACAGAGCCAAGACTATTCCACAAGTTCCAGAAACCAGAACAACAGTCAACTTGGAAGGAACGTGGACACAGACAGAAGATGGAAGAGATTTTCTGTGCATCAATGACGGGGAAGACGACAGACTACTGGTGTTTGCTACCACTGAGATGTTAGAAATCGTGAGTGACTCTGACAGTTTGTTTATGGGTGGTACTTTTTTGTTTGTCCTAGCTTGTGGCTCCAAGTGTATATTATTCATTGTCTTGTAAATGGTAAAACGCCTCCTGTTGCTTTTTCGTTGCTTCCTAACAAGACCAAACAGACATACATGTATGTTAGACTATTTAGGTTGTTGAAGGACACAGTAGGAACCAGAACTGGTACTGAACTTTCTCCAGAGGTGTTTCAGACTGATTACGAGTCAGCAGTCATAAGTGCCATTGCAGTGGTTTTTTCCTGATAGTTATGTGAGGGGTTGTCTGTTTCACTATTCACAAGCTTTGTGGCGTCAGGTAGTTGAGAGAGGTCTTGTACGAGAATACACGAACAATCCAGCAATTCAGCCCTATGTTCGACGTGCCGCAGCCCTGCCACTTCTCCCACTTGATCAGGTACAGAATGCATGGGTTGAGGTGATGGAGCAAGGACCTGATGATCAACAGATTGGTGGTTTTGACGACCATGTCACCAGCACATGGGCAGATGACGACGCTAGATTCCCCTGCCAGCACGACCAGCACGACAACACCGGTCCCCGATCCAACAACCATCTGGAAGGGTTCCACTGTGGACTGAAAAAGAGAATGCCCCGATCTCACCCTAACATCTCTCAGTTCTTGAAGGAGATCAAGAAGACTGAAAAGGCAGACAGACGCTCTAGGAAACAAATTGATCTTGTAGGATCATGCAGACCCCGAGCTCGTGTTGACAGACAAAGGGACGAAAGAATTGAAAGACTAAAGACACAGCTTCTTAGTGGAAGAAAAACTGTAATGCAATTTCTTGATGCCGTTGGATATGTACTAAAGCTACAGTAATCCTGAGTCATTATTATTATTACTGCATAATGTAAATATCAGCTATTAAACAATGTATGAATCTTCAAGATTGTCTTTTCTGTTTAACTGTAATGCAATTTCTTGATGCCGTTGGATATGTATTGAAGCTACAGTAATCATGAGTCATTATCATTACTGCATAATGTAAATATCAGTTATTAAACAATGTATGAAGCTTCAAGATTGTCTTGTCTGTTTACCCTTCTTTTGGGTCAGTTCATTATTTTAGAGGTAACACAGCACTTGACTTATGTGCAGTCAGCTGTAAATTTGTTTTGATAAGGATGTAGGCGAAATGAGGACAGGCCTGTTCGATGATACCGAGGTGCAAAAGAACCCCTTGTACATTACATAGTTGCTAACACTATTCCCATCATAGTCACCTCGGGGCACTGGGGACAAAGGGTCAAGGGTCCCCACAGGGTTCAAAGCTTTATGATGCCATGACTCGATTTCCTCTAGCCTGCATCATCAGTCTTAAGTGAGTGAGTATGGTTAACGTTTACGCTGCTTTTAGCAATATTCCAGCAATATCATGGCGGGGGACACCAGAAATAGGCTTCACACATTGTACCCATGTGGAAATCGAACTCGGGCCTTCGGCGTGATGAGCGAGCGCTTTAACCACTAGGCTACCCCGCCGCCCCTGAGCAGGCTTTAGACACAGGTGCAAGAATTTCAGACAATGCATTGGCCCGTACAACTAACAGAAATTAACCCGCAAAACATTAGGGCCATAATAATGAGTGAGTGAGTATGGTTTTACGCCGCTTTTAGCAATATTCCAGCAATATCACGGCGGTCATAATAATGAAATTATGCTTGTCGTAAGAGGCGACTGACGGGATCGGATGGTCAGGCTAGCTGACTGGGTTGATGCTTATCATCGATCCCAATTGCGTGGATCGATGCTCTTGATACCAATCACTGGATTGTCTGGTCCAGACTCGATTATTTACAGACAGCCGTCGCATAGCTGGAATATTGCCGAGTGCGGCGTTAAACAACAAACAAACAATCATGAAATTAAAGACCGCTCTCATAACCTGAAGTTAATGAGTGAGTGAGTGAGTGAGTATGGTTTTACGGCGCTTTTAGCAATATTCCAGCAATATTACGAAGGGGGACACCAAAATCGAACCCGGCTCTTCGGCGTGACGAGCGAACGCTTTAACCACTAGGCTACCCAACCGCCACCATAACCTGAAGAAATCTCCACATAAAGCAGAGTCTGTTGTACAATTTAGACTATACTCTAAACACGTGTTTATGAATCACTATGATAAAAGGTGTTCGAGAAAAGGTGAGCATATCCAACCCCACCGGTGGCACAATTACAAACACATGCAAAGGCAGGTTAATTGTTCCACTGAAACAAACACACCACAGGGTCATATGGTACAAGTGAAAACATGAAGTTGTCCTCCGCATATCTTGATACACCTTTTATAAGGTGGTCGTGAGGTGAAATGGGGTTTAACGTCGCGTCCAAGATTATTGCATTTATATAGCGACGTGCATGCCCGTGTGTTTGTGTTTGTGGCTGCTTGTACTAGTCCGGACTGATGCCGATTTATAGTGCTAGCTCACTGAGATACCATGCCACAGTTTAACATGAATACCCCACTCAGACACATAATACTGACTCCGAGCCGACCAGTCCTTGTTTTAGCCACTTATTGCCGAGCACATTTATGAATCACATACATATTATCTTCCAATGTTCATAGACCTAGTTTTATCTTTAGGAAGAGCGTTTCCATCGTGACAAGAGTAAGAAACTGAATAAGTAATAGATATACACGTTTATAAACGGATTAACTATTAGTGTTTGTGGCTGCTTGTACTAGTCCGGTTTTATACTGCTCGCCCAATGATATACACTGTAGTGACTTGTTTTATCCCCTTAATACCGAGCGACAGGTACCGTAGGAACAAGTACCATAGTTCCGATCGAACCAGAAACCGTCTGCTGTCTGGACAGACGCTCCATCCACTACACCACGGAGGCTGTCACGCCACGATGATCAATAACAGACAGACTGAAGTAGATGTTTTTGCAACGTTATTTTCTAAAGAGAACCAAGTGCTTTCACTTAAGTCGCTATCTCGTTTCATTTGCTTCAATTTATTTACCGCATTTGGGCTAAAGCTAAACGTGGAATTATTAAAAAGCGATTGCACTTAAGAATTTTTTTCCATACAAAGCACAAATGATCCCTGTTTTCTGCAAAATGGGAAACCCGAAAGCAGTAAAGGTTTTCATTTAAAATGAAGTGACAAAACAAAAATATCATAATATTTATTTTCTTCTCATCAAAGCTTCCATAAATGTTGAACATACATGTCATACAGGAACACATATATTTCCCTTTATTGCCAGGGGAATTCACATTTGAGACATGGTACAGAAATATGATACTGGTACTCAGAACTTTTTGAAGAACTTTCCATTTCCTCTAAATGGACCATTGCAACCCCACTTCTTCGTGGACCACACCTATTGGGTCTCCCCATTTCTTCATCTCTACGTCAAGCACTTCGCGTTCATCCCTTAATTGACCAATCTGACTCTACAAACCATACGTACCCCATCACCACACTCACCATTGTTATATGTAAGTAGTTTAGTGGCGGTAGAAACTGTTGTAAATAGTGAGTGAGTGAGTGAGTGAGTGAGTTGGGTCTAACTCCACTTTGAACAGTATTCCAGTTACATTAGGATGTGTCAGCGTACGTAGGAGGAAGCCCAAAGTGGTGAAGGTCTTATTCGTTTGTAGTAAAACCCACGAGCACGGGTATGGCACTGACAAATACCTACCCGTGGTGAACTTTTGAGAAATAGATACCAAGGTCCGTGTGTGATTGATACAAGAGTCCAAAGTTCAGACTGTCGATAACAAAAATAACGTGAGTGAGTGAGTTGTGTTTTAACGCCGCTTTTAACAGTATTCCAGTTATATCGCGGCGTGTCAGCTTAATGTGGGAGGAAAGCTCGAAGTGATGCAGGTCTTAGACGTTTACCACTTCGGTGAAACCCACGAGCACGGGTATGGTGCTGACAAACCTAGAAACATAATCGGGGTGAACCGGGATTCGAACCCACAATCATAGGTTTCTGGCGTGCCAAGGGACGCAATTCAGCACAGCGAATCGCAGCGCCTTAGACAACTGGGCCACGCGTATCCCCCCAAAATAACGGTTGTGTCATTTGAATATACTAACGAAATACCATTCCAGGTCTGGAAACTTGTAAACACATGTTATTGCTACTATCTTTCCTGTTGACTCCGGGCGGTCGGGTAGTCTAGTGCTTAAAGCGTTCGTTCGTCACGCCGAAGACCCGGGTTCGATTCCCACATGGGTACACTGTGTGAAGCCCCCGGTGACATTGCTTGGATGTTGCTAAAAGCGGCGTAAAACCATACTCACTGACCCCTGTTGATTCGATAAATTCTGTGCAATTCCTAATTTTGCAGTTATCATGTGAAATTCTGGATGATTTGGAAAAGGTTATTCCTATGCTTAACAATTTTGAGGTGGAAATTTACAATCTTGATGTGATATTATCTCACCTTTTTCTAGATCAAACAGAGATAGTTGTCAGATTTACGTTTTGTTCAGTTTGAAGAAACTTTTCACTTCATTCAAACGTTCTACTCTTGAAGGGGGAGATGTTGTTGTTTTTTAATTAGTAATTTTAGTGGTGATATTAAGTGTTTTTAAGATAGTTGTAGTAATTGTCAGTGGCAGCAAACACCTAAACTACTAGTTACAAAATATCAAGTGTTGGCTGAACAGCAGTCAAAAGCAGTGAGTTGAGCTTTCCACAATCGTTTTGAACTAGAACAAGAAATATTTCTATATACTATTTCTGTATACTGTACATAAACAAGGCAGGTTGGTTCGTTCTAGACATTTTTGGAGGAGACATTTTCTAAAAAGGCTTGCTGTAACTGTATAAGGGCGACAAGATTGCGAGTAGAGTCCTTTTCGGCTTGACTTGTTAGTAATGTCTTGTGTGGTGGTTTACTGATTTCACAATTTTTGTCTGTGTGTACGGATATATGGGTTAACCTTTGCGTTCTATTTGGATACAGATCATTTAAGGGCCTCACGGCTTTTCAACCTAATTTGACTTACTTGATGAAAAGCTCTGATAGTCGTTTATCTTTGTGGCATCAATACGGTGTTATTGATCATGTATGTAAAGATTTCGCCAGAATGAAAGAGCACAACACGAGGGAAGGGGTCTAACATACCAGAGAGGATACACTATTCGTTGTCCGTCTGTCTGTCTGAAGTGAATTAATTGTCGAAGTCGCGGCCTTTGGCATTTCTTGTGTACATATATCATTGTCCAGGCAAAGTATGTGTGTAAATATTTGACTCATTACTTATTTGTTATTTGGGGGCTTATTAATGCCGTAAAGTTGATTCTGTATTGCCAAAATTGCAAAACGTTCTAGTTCTAATCAGTAAATATGAAATTCATAGGCATAGTCGCCGACCATTTTTGGGCAATGGGTCAATACAAACACAATCAATGAACGTAGGGACGACATTTTAAAAAAGCGATCCTTCGTTCAGTCCAAGAACTCACGTCCTATTAATGCAGATGTGAAACATCACTTGCCACATCAGAGATACAGGTACATTGTAGCTGAATCAGGGCATGTTGCAATTCCGATTTTATAAGTACACCCGTCGACCTACCAAATTTTGTGCTCGGCAAAACACCAAAGCAAGCGTTACTGATCGACCACGTCCAGGCGCCCGTGTGTGTCGACGTTATTTCAAGCTCGAAAAAGCCATCGGTTCCAGATTACGGTCCTCAGAGGGGTGACAATGATAAACCTCAACGGTTCTGGCAGGGATCAGGGTTCAATCTGGTCATACATATAACCCAATCAGTGGTCAAGGGTTCAGTGACGTCAGTGCCACCTAGTTCTGAAAGTTGTGTACAACTATGTGCCAAACGTGTAAATTTCTAAAACTTGGTCGGATCCTCATGTTGCGTTTTTAATGCCACCGAGTATACTCGATATTTATGAGGTGAGACATAAAAGAGACTCTGGAAAAATAACCGTGGGATTAGTAACCCAATAGATAATAGGTTAACCATCCGTCTTGGCGACAAAGTAGAAACGATTGCTTTGGATTAGATTCAGTTCAGATGTTTGTTATTTGTTGAAATGATGTAAAAATCTGAAAGCAGATTTGAAAAACGATTTTAGAAATGCATAATCCTTCAGTCATGTTCAACCTAAGTTTTATCACTCATTGTCTTTGCCTATGCTGCCGTATGATTCTTAAAGGTTATGACTGACATAACATTGAAAGAGAATATCGTTCATGTTGTAAGCGATGTTTGAATACAAACTCTTCTGCATCAATACATGTTATTGCACAAGTTTACAGTTACACGATGGCTACAGAACTGGTAATACGTATTTCAAATGTCAGAACCTCACGTAGCAACAATAACGGCTCTACGTTGAGCAAGGTGAAATGAAGGGGATAACGGCATTCAGATTTGTTTCCTGATATCCCCGCCGCTTGGGTTTTCAAACAAAGGGCGGTAACACCGCTTTGTTACATATTCTGTGATCAAACGTTTATGAAACAATAGGCAAGGGCATTGGAAAATTCTAAAATAATATTTAAAGGGGAAATGTACACGCAAAAATCACTTTCTTTCTTATTTTAAACGAAACGCAATTTTAGAATTAGTTCGTATCAGTGTTTGTGCATTCTACCGGTGACGAAACATCACACACTGACATAACCCACTCTAAAAGATATTCAACAGGTTCACCAACCTCCCCCCCCCCCCCAATTTTTCTCACAGGGAAAGTAGGAAGCTGACAATAGGTGTGAAAATGTCATGCCGTGATGAGGCCTTCGTTTTCCGAGCTAAACAGGCCTGAGTTATCCCCCTTAGATTATGACGTAATTGGTGCCAATTTAACTATTTTGCAAAATGTGAGAAACAGGAGCTAATCAGAGGTTTAATACACCGCTATGGTTATGTGATTCCGTGGGTGGGACGTTAGTAAGCTTATCATCATTGTAATGGAATGACAAAACCTTTGATCATAAAACATATATGCTAAACGTAGAGTTGATTGTACTATTCAGACTGTATCATGAGCATGTGTTTATGAATCACTAATAAATAGCGATGGTACCAGGTTAAAAGGCGAGGGTATTCTCCCCTACCTGTGGCACCCGTCACAAATACATGCAGAGGCAAGTCAAATAATCTCCTGAAAACACGGAAACATATGCTACCAATTCAATAAAAATGGGGAATTGTATGAATGCGACATCATTTGTTTCTCTGATGCGTCAAATTTGTCTACTAGTCTAATTTTTTACGGAGGCCTTGAGTGGTGTAACCTTGATCAAACAACTTTCGCACAAAGGAAAACGACATGCTCGATTGTATCTCAAATGTTGTGAAATGTAGACAGTAAAGACCAGAACTGCTGAAGTATTAGAATATTACCTTACGCGTCAACAAAGTTTTCATTCTAGCTAAACGTAGAAAGATCTGTGCTAATATCTTGAATGCATTTTTAGTAATGTTGATAGTAAAGGATGTGAAGTTACACTTTAGCGTGCATAAAAAAAAAAATATATCTTCTCCGGTACACATCAACACATTAAATCTAAAAAAGTTTCAATTATTCTTTTACGAAAATTGTCGTGAAGAAAATATGATATCAACAATATTGAAAGAGTGACATGTCAGAAGAAGAACCTGATGAGTGACTGAGTTACATTTTAAGTCACGTCAAATATGGACTGACAACCCAAGTAGGTGCAACCGGTAGTGGGTTTAATTTCATAATTGCTTATTATTGTCTACTTGGGCCCACTTCTTTTGCATTTAGATCTTTGACATCTAATTGCAGGTTTAAAGTCACTACATGATCTAAAAAGTGCTGTCAGAGATTCGTTGAGTGCTGCTTTTGCTGCAGCAGTGGTCATTGTGTTACCTGTTATACCCAAATGACGAGGCAACCAAAAAAAGACGATGTCGTATTGGGTAGTTGAAAGATCATTGTTTAGTTTTAAAATATCTAAAATATTTGGCTGAGTCGAAGATGCATTGTTCAGTGCCTAAAGACAAGGAAGAGAATATAAAAAAAGATGTTAAGCTGTTTATATGCAGACTGTCGTTGAATATACATCACGTCTGCGATAATTAATTGCATTGGCCTCTGGAGTGAAAATAGAGCTATTGTCTTGTACTCGAGATGATTAAATTTTTGATCCAACGAGAGTGGCACTTGCTACTTGACACCGTCCTTGGACCCATCAGTAAAGATTGGACTGTCAGTGTCGAATTTATTTCTTAATTGTACATATTCCTGTTGATATACCAGTTGACTTGTGTCAGATTTTATAAAACGAGTCAGAGAAATGTCTCCTTCTGGCCTTACCAACTGCCAGGGAGGAGCCTGTGTGGAGAGATGATATACAGATCTAGATTGGCAGCAATAAGATGGGATTTGATCCGAGTTCCAAGTAGAGGATCCAGCTTTCGTTTCTGAGGATAGTTCTTCATAGAAGTGATTAAAGACAATCATAAGCAGGATTGGAGGGATTTGAACGTAATTTAGTAGGATATTTAAAAGACCCCCCCCCCCCCTGCACACACTTTGAATTTGAGACTCAACAAATCTAGTCTTCAAATTTTGTCTTCAGATATTTAATATGTTGTAAAAACGTCAAATGAGGATCAAGTTCATATCCCTCCATTCCGATGTTGTAGTATCTGGCTTCAATAGAATTTGGAAGAGCTGTCAAGTTACAAGCAAAGAAAGTATTATGTGGCATACTGAAATCTCTGTCCAACTTTAAGCCCATACCCTTTGATTTATTTTTTAAAATATTTGATACCAAAATTAGCCCAATTTTGCTATATGGAGCAGAAATATGGGGTCTGAGTCCTGAAATTTGTAATGATATTGAAAGTATCCACATGATGGCTTGTAAGCGCTTTTTAGGTGTTAAGGTCTCCGCCTCAAATCACGTTATAAGAGGTGAATGTGGCCGATATCCTCTAAACATTTATGCTTATAAAAGAGTTGTTAAATTTTGGTGCAAAATTTTGAAAATGCCAGAATCTAGATATGTAAAGAAATGCTATAATATGCAACTGCAAGCTGTAGGTAATGGTAAAGTAAACTGGGTTTCCAAATTAGACACATAATTGTGTCAGCCGGATTTGGTTTTATATGGGATCAACAGTGTGTTGCAAATATACGCAAAAGTAAAAAGGTAAGTATTCGTTTTTACAATGTCTGGATCTTGTTTCCTGGTAAAACGTTTCACAGCAGTGAAGGGGAAGGGGCAGGGGGGAGGGGGTGAACCTGTTGAATATCTTTTAGAGTGGCTTATGTCAGAATGCACAACTGTAAAGGAGGAAACAGAAATGAAAAAAACCTCATTCTGTCCCAGCCAGCTGTCATCCTAAGTCTGGCTGCCCTACATGAAAAGTTTGCAGTTGTTCACAATGACAAGGCCTCAAATAACATTACCATTATATGTAAGCATCATTACATTAACTGTTTGACAAACAAACTTGGTATAAGTGACTTATATTATCAAATAAAGTCACAGAAAAGGCCAGTGTGTTATTTGAGGAAGAAATCGGGCAAAACTATGAATCTGTAATTTTAAGTATTGACTCTAAAACCAGAATACATGTCCATTCCTCTTTCCTCTTTTGTACTGGATTCCAAGGCTCCATAAAAATTCGCACAAAGAGAGCGATATTACTGGGTCCAGCAAATGTACCACAAAATCCCCGTCTCAAAGATCAACGATAATCCTCACTAGCATCTCGAAAGGACTTTCTTTATATTCAAAGGCAGTATGTGAGACAAGTGGAATTAATACCATGTGGATTCTCAAAAACTCAAAGGATTTGCTTGACATTTTACAAACTCAGAAAAGAAAGAGGTTATCTTCTGTCAAAACATTTGTACACAACTATCCCACATGACAAACTTAAAGAAAAACTTCATTGCTTGATCCATTGGGCTTTTGTCACAAAACGTGGTATATTTTCCTCAGAGGTTCAAGTCGAAAAAGAAGCAAATGCCATCTGAAGTTGGGCAAAAGTGTTCGTGGCTCTAGTGCCTTCAACCGGCAGAATCCCATCTTCCTCCGTTACAGGGGCGCAACCCACGGCAAACAGGTTGCCCCTTTCGACCAGGAATGAGGTGCTGGGGACACATTCTACCACTGGTCCCCAGGGGGGTGAACCTGTTGAATGTCTTTTAGAGTGGGTTCAGTCAGTGCGTGATGTTTTGTCACTGGTGGAATGCACAATCTGAAAAGGAGGAAACGGAAATGGAAAAAGAAATTCTGACCTACACGAAAAGTGTGCAGTTGTTCACACTGATAAGGCCTCAAATAACATTAACATTATAGGTAGAAAACATATGAGAAAACAACATATGTAATCCTGGAGTTCCTGAACGATAACATCCATGTAAAACTGAGGGTAAGACATTTAGGAAAAGAAGTTGGCATCCTCCACATGGGCACCCCTTCTTGATGGTCTGTTTCTTGATGCATATGAATAAGAATTGTTGCTCGGATAGGCAAAGTCAAAACAAAGTAATTTGGCCAAGAAGTCTAACTTAAGCTTCATATCGATGATCTTCTATCGTTCACTAATGGACAAATAGCATATTCCCTTCCACTGATTTACCCAATTGTCCTGGAAAATAGGACACCAGTGAGACCGCCTCATCTGTTTCCTCTTTAGATCTCTGCATAAAGATTCAAAGTTACAACACACTCATCACAAGACTGTAGACAAAAGGTATGACTTGAAGTTTCCAATCGTCAACTTTCCCTTTATGTAAAGCAATATTTCTGCAGCCTCAGTCCTTGGTATCTACGTTCCACAACTTTAGAGCATGCTCTTTCTAACAAAAATGTGTGAAGCCCATTTCCTGTGTCCCCCGCCGTGATATTGCTGGAATATTGCTAAACGGCGTAAAACCATACTCACTCACTCTTACAAAAATGCAAAAAAGCGTCATACGGCTCTTGCTCAGAAACTGTTTGACCAAGGTTACAACATTCAAGGCCTCAGTGGAGTATCAAACAGTTTTATGGGTTCCAAATTTGATGCATCAGTGACAAATATGATGTCCGACTTAAACTCTGTGATTTAAAACATATTTCCCTTGCCTTTGTGTTGTGACGGGTGCCACCGGTTGGGCAGGATACGCTCACCTTTTCGTGAACACCGACTGTCCACCATTTGATAGTGATTCATAAACACGTGCTCATGATGTATTCTGAAACGTACAATGGACAGTCGGGATTGGGTGTTCCGGCTCGCTGGCTTGGTTGATGTATGTCATCATATCCCAATTGCGTGGATCGATGCTCATGATGTCAATCACTGGATGGTCTGGTCCAGACGCGATTATGTACAGACCGCCATCATATAACTGGGATATTTTTCCTTGAACAGTTTTTGTAACTAATTTCATGATAGTTCGTAACATGGGCTCTCGTATTATTTTTATCTTGGTCTGGATACTATTTTAATACATTGTTTAACTGTTTTTTGAAGTTGGTGTACCGACGCGAGGTTCGGGAAATCCCTTTTGAGAAATTGTCCCGGGTCGCAAACCCCTTTCTGCCAAAGAACCAACTCAATTTTGATTCCTCGTCAGCCATCAGAATCGCGGAAAATAAGATTACACACTTTCATTTGGCAGGGTATATTGTGATTCTATTTCTGATGGTTTGCTTGGGAACCAATTCGATTGGGGCGCTCGTAATTTTCAGGTGTGATCGTAACCTTGATATGGAGTGACCTCCCTTAGGTGTTTAGATTCCAAATTCCGCCCATGTGCTTGACACCTTCGTTATTCTATCGATATATAGCTTTGTTACTAACTTTGGCAGAAACTACATTGTTCCGGACGCATTCAGTTAGAAATCTCTGGAAGGCAGGCTGTACCTGTATAGCGTCGTTGATAGGCAATTTGAAGACGGAAGAACATGAATACATGACGTCTTTGTATGGATAACAATTTCTTTTATACGTTTCAGGGCTACTTCGTGCCCCTTCATCAGGTGAATACTGAGTAAGGTAAAAATATAAGTATGTATACACACATTTATATGCATTTATATATGTTGATATGTTTATACAAGGTAGGGTTAGGATTAATGTACAAAAGATAACAATATAATGATTTTAAAAATATCTGGAGATCTGATTCATGTCCTGCGTCATTTAAAATGTTAGCTTGGGTCATAGACTTGCTCATGTTCACAGATTAGGGAAATACTTCTAATTGAAAAAAGCGTGCAACAGTCATACATACATAAAATTCATTGATATCTAATATGTCAATGAAGGTATCAAATGTTGTGTGAATTATATGATGTTTAGGAACAAAGTGTCGTAGTTTCGCTGATCTGACCACATCTTTGGGCCTAACCAGCAAAGGTTTTTGTTTTGTTTCTATCATTGCTTTATTGCCATTTACTTTATTTAAATTTTATAAGTGTTTTTATCAACAGGGTCGATCATCTGATTTGAGGAAATCAACAACCATGAATATCGATCAAAGGCAAGTTAACTAAAAACCATTATGCATACACGCGAATGTTTACCGACTTCATATTATACAAAGAAAACGTTCGAGAAATTGAGGTTATCACGCGAGTGTGTTTGGGCATGGTAAATATCCTGTATTAGGAATACATATAGTGTTTATTCCCAATACAGGGTATTAACCATCCCCAAACACACAAGCGTGTTAACCCCTTTATCATATAATTTCATTCTTCAATTCGCTTTCCATCTCTCACAAACATTGCCGAAACATTGCCGAAACATTGCAATTTCTCCTGGAATGTGCGCATTAATATATATATATATATATTACGTCACAGGGTAAGTGATGTGTCAGTCGGACAGTGACAGTAGCCAATATAGTTCCAACAAAAACCTGTTTCTTATACAGTGGCGTAACTACATATATGCAATACTACAATTGCCTACACAAATTGTTTTACTTGTCTTTCGCGGCAATCCATCGGTCTGTCCTTTGTCAAAGGGAAGCTACTCTAACCCTATTCCATGAAATGTCACGGCCAGAGTCAGACATTGTTGACAGCCGGCCTGTCCTGTCATAACGTTACGAAGTGCACTCAGATGTACACACAGCGATAAAATGAAACAAGGTAACAATTCGAACTTAGTTCGGCAAAATCCAAAAGTTATAACTTGTGAAAAAGCGGAGATATGGAAAATGATCTTGCTTGGCTAGTGCCCTCGCTAAATTGTTTCTCCAAAGTTGCCAAGACTTATAAAATGCCTTAGCTACGTCACAGTTAGACACTAGTTTTCAGTATATTAGACAATTCTTTTGATAATGATAGCAATTATCCCAGTAGTTTCTCCAAATTCCCGATGATTAATTCTGACGCGATTGAATGACAAGGGCTACGCCATGTTTGTTTATAAACACTGAAAGTAGTCCCTACTTGACCTTTGATATTTGCATTTATATCCGCATATGACCCCAACGGTGTCGTTTTATCCGTTGGCATTATCCTGCCGAGAAACCCACCCATTATATGATAAACCAGTATACACGCCGAAGTTAAACGTGGTCATGTTTACATCAATCATTGCGTGATGTTTCCCTTGACACTGAAGTTATAGAAACAATCGTTGCCAAGGAAAGGGGATATCGTAGGTCTTGAAAATTATCAGTAAGACTGAATTGCACTGTACATAAAACGTGGCGCCACTAGTGGTAGCAGGGAGGTCGACGGCTATTGTGGACATAGCTTTATCAATAGGCCCTATAGAACGGAACAATCATTGCACTCTTTGAAGATTTTCGTGGTTGGTGACGGATAACTTTCCCAGTGTATGGATACTGGCCCCTCAGTAACACAGTAATATGAACCTGACCATAGTCATAATTGGTGGCGTCAGAAGAACGCTGTCGGTTCCGACATAGCCAGTTCCGTTTACTCACTATCTTGCAGCTGAACAACGAATTGTTGCATGAAATACTGATAATGACGACATGTGTCAACAACGTTGAATAAATCACCGTATTTCACTCAGTGTCGCAAAACGACGGGCGTTGTGTACTTGAGGCTGGAAATACAGTAAACTACTGTTGTAACGAACTCAAAGGGACAACTAATTTTAGTTCACAATAACCGTAGTTCGTTATAAGCACATATATAAGCATGTATACAACAAATGGCTTGGACTTAGAAATAAGTTCATTATATCGGTCAGTTCATTATATCGGTCAGTTCGTTTTAAGCGTGTTCGTTATAAACGTAGTTTACTGTATGTCTATATCTATAATGTCATTAATGATGGCAGAGACTTTGTTCTTGCCTTAAACCATGACATAAAGGATTTTGTGGGTTTGTATATTCGTCCATGACAGATCATTTGTATTTCCCAGTGTTGAGACAATTCCTTTCTTCATTGATCAGGTCTAGTTAGCATATGAAATCAATTACTCACGTCGACCCCAGAGGCAGTATGTGACATTGTAAGTTTAGGAGTCCTAATTCCAGCCTATTAATCAATTTGATATTAACAGAATAATCGAAACGAATCATGTATCATTCTATAGCTACTTACTAATACACATATGTCATTTAAAGGGGAATCAACAAAAACATACATTGTCACAAAACTTTCGGAATAAATCGTCCACAAAGACTGTGCCGTCACGGATTTCTGGTGATCGAAATATAAACAAATGAAATAAGCTCGTTCACTGCCAGGCAGCTGAATTCCCTGAATGGCTGATATGCGACAACTGTGTCAATATCATTTGCACATTAAAAGATGTTGACCTAAACAAGAACTGATTATGCTTCCTTCAGCCTTCAAACAACCTCCCAGTAATCCCCACACAACACCTAGACGCGCTAATTAAGACGATTCCTTATTGAGACGTCTTGACCTGGCTGCTTTACTTGGTGGCGGATTTTTCAGGCGGTTCATCTCCGCGTTGCCTACTTCCATGATGACATTAATCCCCTGTGAGCTAGCACACAAGGCGACAGACCCGACAAGTTTGAATGATTACAAGTCTTAACGATCTAAATAATAACTCAGGGTTTATAGAAATGTTTCAATAGCCTTTAGAGAGTTGATGTCGACATAAATCTTATTTGAAATGTTGGTTCCGTTTATCAGCTGACATGACTGTATTTTAGAACCTAAACGCCAGTGGAAGATCGTATCAAATGTCTGAGGCAGAATTCATTTGAAAGGTAATTTGGTGAAATTTGTGTTTCTTGTTTTACGCCGCAGTTTAGCAATATTCCAGCGATATGACGGCTGTTTGTAAATAATCGAGTCTTGACCAGACAACCCGGTGATTGACATCATGAGCATCGATCTACAATCTGGATACGATCACATGCATCAACCAAGTCAGCGAGCCTGACCATCTGATCCCGTTAGTCGCCTCTTACGACAAGCTTAGTCGCCTTTTACGGCAAGCATGGGTTGCTGAATCTTAACCCGAAATCTTCACGACGGCTCATGCCATACACATTTTCAGAAACAAACATTTTATCCTCCTTTCTTCAAGAACACCCATTACCTATTAGATTATTAGCAACAGTTTTACATTTAAAAATTAGGGTTGTAACCATTTACGGACAAGTAATAAAGAGATGTTTCACCATTCTGAAACAACGTGACACATTCTTGAACATATCGACATAATAACAATACGTTGGGTGAATTCATTGAAGGTGGCCATCACTTCATCTTTTGCCTTAATAATTTTACGTAAAAGCCTTGTGGTGACCATGAATATAGAAACATATTAAATAAAATCATGTTGCAAAAGAACTCGCAAAACAGGAACTGATTATGTTTATACAGCTCACCAGCTATATATAATCTTAATCGCTGGCATCAGTGCCCTCTGACATTTCCAAGGCACCACAGAGGGTAATGCATCAGTTGAAATGGCCTTTCAGAGTCAGTTTGTCAAACACAGATTACACGCCATACGTTTGTCATTGGCTTAGTGCCACGGTCATTAACCTTTTCAAAATACATAAGATGATGTCCGAGCTTGTGCATGACACTGATGTTTAGATTTATGCCCAGATATTCAATGGTGGCCAAGCTTGTGCCAAGGAAGATTCAGTTATGATCTAGCTTTCTGCCATGAAGGATTCAATGGGGACCCAGCCCGTGTCCAAATAGATTCCATGGTGACCAGTCCATGTCCAGATAGATGTAATAACCTTGCCCAGATAGATAGAGGTGGTCAAGCGTCAGGCAGGATAAATTCAGGGATAGTCTAACGTATGGCAGAAAGATGTTCCAACTTGTGATATGTTGGAGTGGAAGATACACACGCACACCTGTAGTTATGCAACTTACACCACACGAATAGACAGTATTTTCCAAATTTACGCATGTTCGGAACTTAATGTGTCATCCGAAGTCCATATGACTAACGTTTGAAGTGTACGTATCAATTGGCCGCGAAATTGGCATTCATTACGCAAGTCATGAAATATACGAACATTCAAATGACTATGAACATATTTGATGGAGGTGTTTATTGCCATTATTTTCATGTATTTTCTAATGTGTGAGGCACTCGTGAAGAGCAACCTCCCCGTGGCGAGTGCTGGGTAACGCTAATAGCTCTTCCTCCGTGTTCACCCGGGGTAGAATATGTCCACAGCACCCCATTGCTGGTCGTAAAAGGCGACTAAACTGGGCAACCTGTTTGCAGTGGGTTCCGCCCCTGTGTCGGTGGAGGACGTGATTCTGGTAGTTGAAGGCATTGGAGCCAGGAACAGGTGTTCCTTTCGCCCAACACACCGTTTTGACCCTTACTGCACCTAGACGGGTGGTAGAATGGGCCCGGTTCTATCAATCGGCTGGTCATGCCGTGCCCTGTGCATGGTCAATGTCAATTTTGATTATATAAGTATACCATGCAGTAAATATGGTATATTATCGCATTCTGCACATATTACAACTTTGCCAAGAGTCTTATACCAGAAGGCGGTGGCTCACGGGCCAATCTGGCATTATATTTACCTTCAGGTTCTGATTGTCTTCAGATAATTGTATAGGGTAGAACCAACCTGACTTTTATTCTGTTTGACATCATTAGCTACCTGTGTTGGTATTGCCTGAGTATAGCACCCCTGTAGGCCTAGTGTATGTAGTTGGCTTCCACTGCAACACTGTTGACACTCAGTGGTGGGTGGGGAGCAGAGTTGTCGAATCTGTTTTCTTTCATCATGGCTTCCCCACAAATCACTGGTTCTCGTTACAAACATAAGAGAAGGCACGTTGACACAGATACAGTTTCATCTTCTGATGATGAAACCTGTGTTACTTATATAGATTCATGGCCTCGATTTCTGGTTGTTGAAGGTGTTAATGGCCTGCCACTCAAGATAAACCCTTTTGTTGTTTCAAAAGCAGTTCAAGGTGTATGTGGTGATGTTAAGAACGTCACTCGTTTACGGTCGGGTTCTCTACTAATAGAATGTGCCAAGAGACAACAGTCTCTAAATCTGCTCAAGGCACATCATTTTGCAGATACTGAGATAGTTGTCTCAGAACACAAGTCACTAAATTCATGCAGAGGCATTGTTCATGATCGAGCTAAATGTCTGTCTGACATATCTGAACAGGAGATTGCGATGGAACTGAAATCTCAAGGGGTGTCATCGGTCAAACGATTCACCAGAAAAGATAATGGCAGAGTTATCTTTTCACTTTTGCACTTTCAAAACTTCCAACAAACATCAAAGCTGGATATTTTAGCATCGGGGTGGATATGTATATAATAACTCCCCTCCGTTGTTTCAAGTGTCAACGTTTTGTACATGGAGCCAAGTCTTGTACCTCTTCTCCAATTTGCTCCCGCTGTAGTGGTAAACATGATAACACCGACTGCACCAGTGCCATCATGTGTGCAAACCACAATGGTGACCACATGTCATATTCCAAGTCATGTCCAACATTTGAGCGAGAATTAAAATCAAATACACCAATAATATTTCTTTCTCTGATGCCAAGACATTGGTAGCAGACCAGGCTCCAACTAATTCATTTTCGAAACCATACTCAGTCGCAGTCTCATCTTCTATCCAAAAGGTAAATAGTGCATGTCTGACAGCAATTAGCTGGGTCAAAGACCAACAATGAATGCTTTTCCCGCTTGAGATGACCGTATCAACAACTGAAACTCAGACTGATACACCATCTACCTCTCAGTCTCAGCCAGCAGACCTCCCTCCAGACCCTGATCGAGAATCTGAATCTGTGCCGGAATCCCAGTCTAAACAAACAACAAATGTTCGTTTTAATAAAAAAGAAAAAAAAACAACAAAAAAGAAAAGAAGCAAAGGGCCTTAAGCATATCGAGGTACCTGCTTCAATGATACATCCCTTAGAGGTTCATAATCCCTTTGAACCTCTAGATATGGAGGTCACTCCATCGCTTCCATTACAACATAGAGGACCTTCCCCCCTGTTCGCGATCTCCAATTGGACCTCCATGAGTTGTTCTCCCTCTTTAATACAATGGAGTTGTAGAGGACTTCGGACCAATTTTAATGATCTTCAGCTCTTAATTCAAGATTTTAAGCCATCGGCATTTTGCTTGCAGGAAACGTTCCTTAAACCTACAGATAATTTCGTTTTACGACAATATGATTCCTACCATTGCTTTTCCCCACCGGGTGATAAAGCAACTGGAGGATCTTCTGTTATGGTGAGGCAGGGCATTCTCCATAGTCCTGTTCCTCTCAATACCCCTCTTCAGGCTGTTGCAGTACGTGTAACATTGCATATTGTTTTTACTTTGTGTTCGTTATATGTACCACCATCCTGTTCTCTTCAACAATCTGATCTTCAGGCACTGTATGCTCATGACCAGCTCCCCAAACCATGTGTCATCCTGGGAGATTTGAATGGTCATAACCCACTTTGGGGTACCAGATAGACACAATTTTTTATGGATAACAACTTCTTTAATACTGAAGTTGTTATCCATAAAAAATTGTGTCTATCTTGTCATCCGTCAACTTCTAAGTAATGCCTATCAAACAATTCACTTTGGGGTAGTAATGTCACCAACACTAAAGGAAAATTACTAGAGGATTTTTTCTTAAATAACGATTTATGCCTTTGTAATGATGGTTCTCACACGTATCTTCATCCTGCAACTAGCACTTACTCTTGTCTGGACTTGTCAGTTGTAGATTCTAATTTACTAAATGAGTTTGAATGGTCAGTCCACGATGACCTCTGTGGAAGTGACCATTTTCCTACCATTTTGAAATCTGTTACGCCTTCTGATGTTCCACCATCTTCTTCGATGTTCCTGACTCTATACAACTGTTCTTTCATGAACTTACTAAAATAGCTGATGAATGTATTCCGAAGTCCTCCTCAGATCCTCACTTACGTAAACCATGGTTCAACAATGATTGCAAACAAGCTAGGAAGACATGGAAAAAAGCTGAACGATATTTCCAATGGTCCATAATCTCAATAAATTTAAAATTGTAAATGCTTAAAAACGGCGCACCTTCAAACAAAACAAACGTCAATCTTGGAAAAATTATGTATCCAAGATAAATTCACGGACGCCTATGTCCAAGGTATGGTAACATGATTCAGAAAATAAAAGGTAAGGATTCTAAATCAAGCACCCACCATCCAAAAGATGGGTATCACTTATCAACTGATACATCAGATATTTCAAATAAACTTGGTGAAACTCTGGCTAAACATTCTTCCTCGTCTAATTATGTCCCTCAATTTCAAAAATACAAAAAGCTGCGGTAAAGGAAACCTTTACATTTTAATTCAGATAACGGGGAAGATTACAATGAAGTCTTTTCCATTCGTGAGCTCCTTACTGCACTTGGGCAGGCTCATGATACTGCTACAGGGTCTGATAATATACACTATCAACTACAATCCTGTTTAGAAACCCTTTTGATAATATTTGAAAAAATCTGGACGTCGGGAGAATTTCTTTCTTCATGGCGTGAAGCTATCATTGTTCCCATACCTAAGCCTGGACGTGATCATACTGATCATTCCAATTATAGACCCATTTCATTGACTACCTGCGTTTTCAAAACTATGGAACGCATGGTCAATGATAGATTAACTTGGTACATAGAATCCAATAATTTAATCACAAATATTCAATGTGGATTTCGTAAAAATCGCAGGACCATTGACCATTTACTTCGATTGGAGTCATTCGTTAAGAATGCCATAGTCAACAAACAAGATGCAGTGTCTATATTTTTCTATCTCGAAAAAGAATATGACACTACATGGAAGCACGGTATTTTAAAAGATTTACATGATTTTGGATTGCGAGGTCGTTTGCCTCAATTCATATCCAAGTTTTTAACTGACAGACAATTTCAAGTCCGCGTGGGTTCTACCCTGTCTGATCATTATAACCCGGATCAGGGTGTTCCACAAGGCAGTATTTTGTCTGTTACTTTGTTTAGCATTAAAATTAACAGTTTATGAAAGGTTTTAAACGATTCAATTGATGGATCGTTGTTCGTGGATGACTTTAATGTTTCTTGTCGTGGTAAGAACATGCACACGATTGAGAGGCAACTGCAATTATGTTTGAATAAAATCCATAAATGGTGTCTTGAAAATGGCTTTAAATTTTCCAAATCCAAAACTAACTGTATTCATTTTTGTAGAAAGTATAAGCCGCATAAAGACCCTGATTTAGTTTTTGATGGTGCTCCTATCAAAGTTGTCAAAGAGGCCAAGTTTCTTGGTATTATTTTTGGCCACCACTTGACCTTTCTGCCACACATAAATTATTTAAAAACTAAATGCCTGAAGGCTCTTGATATAAAAAAGTAGTTTCAAACGCAAAATGGGGAGGGGATCAGAAAACCCTCCTCCAACTGCACAGAGCCCTCATCCGCTCTAAACTTGATTACGGCTCCATCGTCTATGGTGGAGCATGTAATAGCAATTTGAAAAAAACTGGATTCTATTCATCATCAGGGCCTGAGGCTTTGCCTTGGAGCCTTTAGAACTTCTCAAATTCATAGTCTGTCCGTGGAGGCTGATGAGCCATCGCTCCGACGTATAAAATTATCTTTACAGTATATCACTAAATTATCTTCAAACCGATCTAATCCTGCATACGACTGCGTTTTTAATCCCCTCTATGAAGAACTTTACCAGAAGTAATCCTCTCTTATTCCCCCCTCCTCTTTGAATAAGAATAAAACCTGCCATTTCTTCTGCATCTATAAACCTTGCTTATATTTCTCCTTATTTTCTTTTGTCTTCGCCTCCTTGGCAACTGATCAAGCTAGAGATAGACCTGACTTTTACAACACTCAAGAAATCACAAACCAATCCACTAATTTATCAACAAGAATACAACCAACTGCGACATAAATATGACACATACAAATCTGTATTTACTGATGTATCCAAGGGTGGTGACGCAGTTGCTAGCGCTACTATCATTGGATCCAGAACCATCTCGTCCAGGTTACCACATGACAGTTCAATTTTCACTGCAGTATCGTATGCCATCTTAACAGCTCTTAAATATATTCAAAATCATTCTAAGCATAAACAGTTCATAATATTTTCCGACTCTCTTTCGTGTCTTCAGGCTATCAAAAATATGTCACGTACGCATCCACATTTAATCGACATTGTTGAATTATTTAATGATCATGTCCTGCTTGACTGTGTTGATTTTTCCATCACAAGGGATAAATATTTCAAATCATCATCAATGATGGATCTTTTTAATAGAATCAAGTCTCATATAATTATAGGCTTTTTTAAATAAATTGAACTTTTTGATTAATTTTGAATTGTGTAAATAGCTATATTTTATATTGGTTATTATATAATATGTAACTTAGATGTTCGTGGCTATATCCTCAAAGGGGGTTGAAGTAGCGCAAACTTATTGTCCCCCTGAGAGGATATGTAAGACCACATCATTCAAAGAACATTTATTCTTACATCGGTTTTAATCGAAGTATATTTGTTAGTTTTAATCAATGGCTAAACTTGCCTACAATCGCCAGCGACAGAAGGGATGGTGTAAATCCTGCTGGGGTCCATGTAGGTAGCAAAGGTACTATAAGTCCCCATGGTCCCTAGTATGGTGATCTACCTTCAATTGCTGGCGTGATCTATAGCCCATTTTTATTGTGTACTGTTATGAATTGTTATGAATTTTATTATGATATGCTAGTTTTAAATCTACATTTGTGATAGTCTAGTGTTTTTTAACTGTCCTTTGTCGACAGATTTTAATGTCTATAGTTATGTATTTTTAATGTACAACTTGATTTAGTCACGATATGGCTGAAATATTGCCGATGTGACTATAAATCTTAACTCACTCACTCTAATGTGTGAAATAATCGTAAGTGCTGTTCAAAGATTTCATTAAACTTAACATCGTGTATGACACGGTTTAGATTTATATTGTGTTTAATACGCTCCTAATTGTTCAGTCATAGGTAAATGGAAGATTACCATATTGACAAATAAATAATTAGCATTTATTTCAATGGTTCGATAATGTAACTGCGTTGTGTTGCCAGCATTGGGTCGGGAGTATGCAGAAACCACGTCAATGACGTCACGAGGTTAGTAGTACCATGTGACGAGGAGATCTACTTTACCACAGACCATTAAAGTGCGCCGTGTACGCTGAGTATGTGTTAACCCAGACTTCATCGACGCACTGCACTGATTTACTATCAGATTTTAATTTAGAAATATATAGGGAGTTAGTGTAAAGGTTGCAACAACGTGTGGGTAAAATCCCTCACATGTTTATGAGTACGGGGTTATGTGTTGAACCTTTTCCTATTATCTAATGACTACATATATACTGTTGCGGTACGAACAAATATGTTTGTTTAAAGGAATTGTTTTATATTAGTGTTTCCATAAACATACAAATCATCATCGACCCGACATCCGCTACCTGCATAATATTAGATAGTCAATTCCGAAGTAAATTCAAGGTTATGAATTTTAATTTTAGGTCGGCAAATGGGTTGTTTTAGACCTAGTTTGAGTTTGCAAAAGAATTAGTCTCGCAGAATATGCTGGAATTGAAAAAGGCGCCGTTAACGATACAATAATAAGCAAGATTTTTAAATGTTGGGTGATGTTCAGAGTCAATTCAGTTGAATACTAAAACAAGTTTTTATTCTATGGCTTTTTATGACTTTCAAAAGAATGACACGTGTATGGTAATATCCGGGGAAACAACAATGTACATGTACTGTATTCTTAAAAGAGGTCCTTATAAGTAAATGTGTAACATCGTTTTTAACCATAACAATATCACAAGTGAATACATGACACATTTTAGGGATAGCAACTTCTTTTATTCTTTGTCACGACATTTTAGAGCCACTTCCTGCTCCTTCATCGGTCATACTATGTTCACTCAAGACAAGGTGGCATGAATGTACAAAGATAACAAAAAAATGGACGAAGCCGATGAGGAAATCAAGATGTCCATTGTGGTTTATGATGTGATTGTGGCCCAGGGGAGTACACACTGAGTAGGTAGGTGCCTTGGTCTCTGTTAATGGCTGGATTCTTTCTTTCTTTCTTAATATGATCTCTGTCTTTATATTAGTAGTGGGCACTTCCTCTACCTAGAATATGTTAAGACCCGTGATGATCCGAGGTAAAATAGGTTATCAGCAACCGATTCTTGCCGTTAAAGGCGACTATGCTTGTCGTAAGAGATGACTAACGGGATTTGGCGGTCTGGCTCTCTGACTTGGTTGGTGTATGTCATCGTATTCCAATTGCATGAATCGATGCTCATGTTGTCGATCACTGGATTGTCTGGTGCAGACGCGATTATTTACAGACTGCTGTCATATAGCTGGAATATTGCTGGGTGCGCTGTAGAGCAACAACCAAACAAAGAAAATTTTCACCAAATGACCTTTCAAGTAAATTCTGCCTCAAACGTTTGATACGGTCTCCCACTGGCGTTTAGGTTCTAAAATACAGTCATGTCAGCTGATAAACGGAAACAACATTTTAAATAAGATTTGTGTCGACATCAACTCTCTAAAAGCTATTGAAGCATTTCTATAAACCCTGAGTTATTATTTAGATCGTTAAGACTTGTAATCATTCAAACTTCGGGTCTGTCTCCTTGTGTGCTCCATCAAGATGAGCAGCCAAGTCGAGATGTCTCAAAGAGTAATCTTCTTAATTAGCGTGTCTAGGTGTTGTGTAGGGATTACTGGGAGGTTGTTTCAAGGCTGAAGGAAAATCCTCCTTAATCTGCGGAAAAGGTATAGTCAGTTCTTGCTTAGCTCAACTTGGCTAGTCCATCTTTTAATGTGCAAATGATATTGACACAGTTGTCGCATATCAGCCATTCAGGGAATTTAGCTGGCTGGCAGTGAACGAGCTTATTTCATTTGTTTATATACTCTTTAAAAAAAGAAACTTGACATAGATGTATAACCACTTTTTGCCAAATATCTAAATTAATTACATTAAATGAGAACCAAATAGAAAGATGATGTGTCTATAATTCGCGAAAACACATGCAAAGCTCATAAACGTAGCGTTTGGGGATGAATTTTACAGCTTCATCCAAACGCAACCGCCTGTAAAAAACGTGCAGCACAGGATCCTGCATTTAGGCATGCAGGTCCCCCTGCTGAATGGGTATAAAATTCCACATCAACGGCTGTTCATACAGTCCTTATAACGGCAGTAGTGGCGGTGACATAATGCAAACACTGAATGCAGTTCAACGGAACAACACCATTGGGAGATTACAAGCTGGAGCAACTCAGCATGAAGTGGCCAGGCACTTTGGCGTATCCAGACAGACAATCTCCGCACCGATACAACAACACCAACAGAGTTGACGACAGACCAAGGTCAGGAATACCAAGGGTGACAATCCAAGCACAAGATCGATACATCCGGCTGTGACACCTCCGAGACCGCACTACCACAGCCACGTCTACAACCACAGCGGTCCCTGGGGTACGCAGAATATCAGATCAAACGGTGCGCAACAGACTGAGGGAGGCTGGACTTTTTGCACGAAGACCTGTTCGACGTCATGTATTGACCCCACGTCATCTGGCGGACCGTCTGCTTTGGTGCCAACAGAGGGTTAGATGGACACGGCAAGGTGGAGAAATGTACTGTTTTCTGACGAGTCCCGTTTCCTACTCACACGTACTGATGGGCGCTCACGTGTCTACAGACGTAGGGGTGAACGTTGCGCCCCCAACTGTGTGCAGCTGGTTGACCCATTTGGCGGCGGGAGTGTCGTGGTATGGGCCGGAATTCATCACGGTGGTAGGACGCCTCTCGTGCATGTGACAGGTGCATTGACACGTGTGCGTTACAGAGACTTGATCCTACAGCCTTACGTTCTTCCTCACGTGTTTGTCAGGACTTCTTACAGCACAACAACATCCAGACATTACCTTGGCCAGCCCGGTCTCCAGATTTGTCCCCGATTGAGCATCTGTGGGACGAGTTGGATCGACGCGTTCGCAGAAGGCATTTACCGCCCCAAACACTTCCGGCGCTTCTTGATGCATGCACTTCCAATGGCAGCACATCCAACAGCGTGTCATTGACAACTTGATTGCATCTATGAGTCGTCGGTGTCAAGCGGTGATTGATGCACGTGGTGGGCACAACCGATACTGACATTTTCTGTACCCCTGTGACATTAACTGTATCGTGTACGTGTGTCTGTCTAGGTGACACGATTAATGTTTTGAACATTGTGTACATTGATCTTCAAACAGTGTTTCAATTATGGTTTCTGTGTCCTATTTTGAAACAATATATTATATTACATTTTGAGTGTCAGTGTGAAGTTTCTTTTTTTGTAGAGTATATTTCAATCACGAGAAATCCGTGACGGCACAGTTTTTGGGGACGATTCATCCCGAAAATTTTGTGAAACTATATGTTTTTGTTGATTCCCCTTCAAATGACATATGTGTAGTAAGTAGCTATAGAATGATACATTCGTTTTGATTATTCTGTTAATATCAAATTGATTGATTGGCTGGAATTAGGACGCCTAAACCTATAAGGTCACATACTGCCCCTGGGATCGACGTGAGTTATTGATTTCATATGCAAACTAGACCTGATCAATGAAGAAAGGAATTGTCTCAACACTGAAAAATACAAATTATCTGTCATGGACGAATATACAAACCCTTAAAATCCTTTATGTCATGTTTTGAGGCAAGAGCAAAGTCTCTGCCATCATTTATAAGATAATATTATAGCTCGACGTTCAGCAACAAACGAAGAGAAGATGTATGATTGGTAATTACATTGTAAAAAGTGTTATGTTCTATCCGATGATTTAAACGCATTTTGATGCCTAAATATGTTTCTATCCTAAAGTTGTTTTGGAATTGCTTTGAAGGAAAACGTTTAGATTTATTTATCAAAGCAAAATGATGCAATGGACAGATAATCAATTACATGTTTGCATTGCACGTTTTTATCAAATAAGAATATGTGATTGATCACTTACAAACGTAAATAGTTATCACACAACGATCGACATTTCTCTTTCGACATGTTTGATTTGATGGTAGTGAGATTAAATTTCCCCAGATCCCAAGCATGAGTTTGATATAACAATTGTTACCATAGAAGATCTGCTGTAAACTCACCTGCGTCGTGATTATGGAATTATGTGCTTGTGTGCTTATTTGCATACAGAACGCAATAACATGCAGTATTGGTATGTGTACCTTTCACTCATATTCTCCACTTAATATATATAGGCATAGTCGCCATTTACGGTTGCTGAAGACCTATTCTACCCCGGATCTTCACGGGTCTTGTTACCAAGGAAGATGAGTGAATTTGCATGTGCATGCATATATTCAAATATTGTTTGTTATTAAATTAATTGTTTTATATTTGATAGTTCTGACTGACCAATAAGCCGAGTTAGTGACAACAGAGGAGACATTGTGGTTTTCAGAATGAAGTCATTTGGGTTGTTTCTGAAGTATTTTGGCCTAAGCAAACATGTGCCTAAAACAATAACCAGAGGATGCCATGCCCTTATCGCTGTCTCATGATGTCATTCTTTGACTTTGTTTGTGTTTAACGCCGCACTCAGCAATATTCCAGCTATATGACGGCGGTCTGTAAATAATCAAGTCTGGACAAGGCAGTCCAGTGATTGACATTATGAAAATCGATCTGCGCAATTGGGATCGATGACATGCATCAACCACGTCACACGATCCCGTTAGTCGCCTTTTACGACAAGCATAGTCGCTTTTTACGACAAGCATGGGTTGCTGAAGACCTAATCTACCCCGGATCTTCACGGGTCTATTTATATTTACAGACTGCCGTCATATAGCTGGAATATTGCTGAGTGCAGCGTTTAACAACAAACAAACACCGTGACTCATCTTGCATCCGTGAATCAGTGGAATGAAACTTCATGTTATTTTCATGTCGACTCATATAACTTGAAGTATATTAACTAATCCTGACTTTAATAAAATCATCAGCTATTATTTCGGAACAGGTAGGGAGAAAAACAAACTTCATACCCAAATCATTCCAATTGATAGCTCGTATTTTATTGTGCATAAGGGGGGCACGGGTGGCCCAGTCGTCTAAGGCGCCGCGATTCGCTGTGCAGTGTTGCTTCCCTTGGGCACGCCAGAAACCTATGATAGTGGGTTCGAATCCCGGTTCGCCCCGATTATGTTTCTAGGTTTGTCAGCACCATACCCGTGCTCGTGGGTTTCACCGAAGTGGTAAACGTCTGAGACCTGCATCACTTCGGACTTTTCTCCCACATTAAGCTGACACACCGCGATATAACTGGAATACTGTTAAAAGCGGCGTTAAACCCAACTCACTACTGTGCATAAAAACGCTAAGTCTTGGACAGCGTGTAGCTTCGTAAACTGATTCTTATGACCTGTGTAAGCATTACGGAAAATGAACCCAAGTAAATATGGAAAAAGAGGGTCTTCAATTGCAACCAATGTTAAGGTCAATAGGCCATTTAGCCAGTGGGGTGACAGTCCTTTAACTTGTGATTCATGAAGTTGAGGGTAGGCTAGAGACAACAAATATATCAAGTCTTAACGAATCCTGTCTGGCAGACATGTGAAGCTCGTTAATAGGCTCGACAACTGCATTATTCTAACAGAGATTAGAAAGTCACCAGCTGTGATCAGCACAGCGTGTGTTCGATGAAGAAAATACACCCTCTGTCTGCCCAGATCTTTGTTTACTGAATAAACACATCGACCAAAGTTCAGTTATATAACTAATTAAGATATTGAAGCTACATGGCCGCCCAAGGTTTCGAGGAAATGTGCGGACTACTCTCCAAGGTTTAGTGCTAAACACATATATATATATGATGCATTTAATACTGATGTAAACGGCAAACTAGGTGTATAACGCCTGATACATGACAAAGCAGATATGTTGGGGCCTGATTCTCACTTGCTGATGAGATACAAATGTACCCTGATCATAATACATTTGTTGCTGATATACACCCACACACTAAGAATATATACACTTACAAGAATAGTAAAAATATTACATGAATGATATTGAGCAGTTAGTGTTTCTATCTTTACGCAGGAGAGAGAGAGAGAGAGAGAGAGAGAGAGAGAGAGAGATAGAGAGAGAGAGAGAGAGAGATACTAAAGTATTTCGAGCAGTATAAATGGTCGAACAATTGCCTTGACTTTGCATGTGTTTAGGACTTGTTCCACTGGCGGTGCAGGATACGCTAACCTTTTGCAAACGGACACCCATGTGTAAATCGCATGTTGTACCACAGTTCAAATAACTATCAGAGTTCCCGATGTTGCACGTTTTGTCAGACGTAGATACACACAAGATACAGTAACTGATACACGTCTTGCCAGACGTAGGTACACACACCCGATACAGTAACTGATACACGTCTCTCCAGACGTAGATACATACACAATATACGGTAACTGATACACCTCGTGCAAGACGTAGATACACAGTAACTGATACACGTCTTGCCAGACGTAGATACACACACCTGATACAGTATCTAATACACGTCTTGCCAGACGTAGATACATACACCTGATACAGTAACTGACACGTCTTGCCAGACGTAGAAACACACACCTGATACAGTAACTGATACACGTCTTGCCAGACGTAGAAACACACACCTGATACAGTAATTGATACACGTCTTGCCAGACGTAGAAACACACACCTGATACAGTAACTGATACACGTCTTGCCAGACGTAGATACACACACCTGATACAATAATTGATAAACGTCTGCGAGATGTAGAAACACACACCTGATACAGTAACTGATACACGTCTTGCCAGACGTAGAAACACACACCTGATACAGTAACTGATACACGTCTTGCCAGACGTAGATACATACACCTGATACAGTAACTGACACGTCTTGCCAGACGTAGAAACACACACCTGATACAGTAACTGATACACGTCTTGCCAGACGTAGATACATACACCTGATACAGTAACTGATACACGTCTTGCCAGACGTAGAAACACACACCTGATACAGTAACTGATACACGTCTTGCCAGACGTAGATACACAAGATACAGTAACTAATACACGTCTTGCCAGACGTAGAAACACACACCTGATACAGTAACTGATACACGTCTTGCCAGATGTAGATACATACACCTGATAAAGTAACTGATACACGTCTTGCCAGACGTAGAAACACACACCTGATACAGTAACTGATACACGTCTTGCCAGACGTAGATACATACACCTGATACAGTAACTGATACACGTCTTGCCAGACGTAGATACATACACCTGATACAGTAACTAATACACGTCTTGCCAGACGTAGATACATACACCTGATACAGTAACTGATACACGTCTTGCCAGACGTAGAAACACACACCTGATACAGTAACTGATACACGTCTTGCCAGACGTAGATACACAAGATACAGTAACTAATACACGTCTTGCCAGACGTAGAAACATACGCAATATACAGTAACTTATACACGTCTTGCAAGACGTAGATACAAAGTAACTGATACACGTCCTGCCAGACGTAGAAACACACACCTGATACAGTAATTGATAAACGTCTTGCCAGACGTAGATACACACCTGATAAAGTAACTAATACACGTCTTGCCAGACGTAGATACACACACCTGATAAAGTAACAGATACACGTCCTGCTAGACGTAGATACATACACCTGATAAAGTAACTGATACACGTCTTGCCAGACGTAGATACATACACCTGATAAAGTAACTGATACACGTCTTGCCATACGTAGATACACACACCTGATAAAGTAACAGATACACGTCCTGCTAGACATAGATACACACACCTGATAAAGTAACTGATACACGTCTTGCCAGACGTAGATACATACACCTGATAAAGTAACTGATACACGTCTTGCCATACGTAGATACACACACCTGATAAAGTAACAGATACACGTCCTGCTAGACGTAGATACATACACCTGATACAGTAACTGATACACGCCAAACATAGATCCACACTGAGACACAGTAACTGATCCACAAGTAGCCAGAAGTAGAAAGCGCCTTGATATACAGTAATTGATCCACACCAAGCCAGAAGTAGAAAGTGCCTTGATATACAGTAAGTGATCCACACCTAGCCAGAAGTAGAACGTGCCTTGATATACAGTAACTGATCCACACCTAGCCAGAAGTAGAAAGTGCCTTGATATACAGTAACTTATCCACACCTAGACAGAAGTAGAAAGTGCATTGATATACAGTAACTAATCCACACGTAGCCAGAAGTAGAAAGTGCATTGATATACAGTAACTAATCCACACCTAGCCAGAAGTAGAAAGTGCCTTGATATACAGTAGCTGATACAAGCCTGGCCAGTAGTAGATAGACCATTGATATACAGTAACTGATCCACATCTAGCCAGAAGTAGATATACCCTTGATATACAGTAACTGGTCCACACGTAGCCAGAAGTAGATAGACCCTTGATATACAGTAACTGATCCACACCTTGCCAGAAGTAGATAGACCCTTGATATACAGTAGCTGATACAAGCCTGGCCAGTAGTAGATAGATCCTTGATATACAGTAACTGATCCACACCTAGCCAGAAGTAGAAAGTGCCTTGATATACAGTAACTGATCCACACGTAGCCAGAAGTAGATAGATCCTTGATATACAGTAACTGATCCACACCTTGCCAGAAGTAGATAGACCCTTGATATACAGTAGCTGATCCACACGTAGCCAGAAGTAGAAAGTGCCTTGATATACAGTAACTGATCCACACGTAGCCAGAAGTAGATAGATCCTTAATATACAGTAACTGATCCACACCTTGCCAGTAGTAGATAGACCCTTGATATACAGTAAATGATCCACACGTAGCCAGAAGTAGAAAGCGCCTTGATATACAGTAAGTCATCCACACCAAGCCAGAAGTAGAAAGTGCCTTGATATACAGTAAGTGATCCACACCTAGCCAGAAGTAGAAAGTGCCTTGATATACAGTAACTGATACAAGCCTAGCCAGAAGTAGAAAGTGCCTTGATATACAGTAACTGATACAAGCCTAGCCAGAAGTAGATAGACCGTTGATAAACAGTTACTGATCCACACACATCGATAGGGTACAGTAACTGATACAAGCCCAGCCAGACGTAGATAGGGTACAGTGACTGATACAAGCCCAGCCAGACGCCGATATGGTACAGTAACTGATACATACCTAGCCAGGCATATATAGAGTACAGTAACTGATACAAGCCCAGCCAGACATAGATAGGGTACAGTGACTGATACAAGCCCAGCCAGACGCCGATATGGTACAGTAACTGATACATACCTAGCCAGGCATATATAGAGTACAGTAACTGATACAAGCCCAGCCAGACATAGATAGGGTACAGTGACTGATACAAGCCCAGCCAGACGCCGATATGGTACAGTAACTGATACATGCCTAGCCAGACATAGATAGGGTATGGTAACTGATATATGCCAAGGCAGACGTAGATAGGATACAGAGACTGATACATGCTTAGCCAGACGTCGATAGGGTACAGTAACTGATACAAGCCTAGCCAGGCATATATAGAGTACAGTAACTGATACATGCCCATTACTCCGAGATTGCTTTTTTAGAAATATCTCTACAGAGCCCTACACAATAGCTTCCTCTTCGTAATTTGATAAAAGATTATCCACGTATCTGAATAAGGTGAAAGGAAACTTAGGAATTGAGCAATCTTGACGCCATGTGACACTTAAGACTTCAGTGGTGACTCATGCAACGAACGCTGGTTACAGAGTATCTTCAGTCTAATAAGACAGCTGACACGATTGTTGTTTGCCGTGTTCAGGGTTTAGGGGAGGGGATACAGACGACGACAGGTTTGCAGCGTGTTGTCAGAAATAGGGAACACATAATGCTGGAGAAGATAATTTTAATATTATTCCAGTTATATCACGGCGTGTCAGCTTAATGTGGGAGAAAAGTCCGAAGTGATGCAGGTCTCAGACGTTTACCACTTCGGTGAAACCCACGAGCACGGGTATGGTGCTGACAAACCTAGAAACATAATCGGGGCGAATCGGGATTCGAACCCACAATCATAGGTTTCTGGCGTGCCTAAGGGACGCTACTCTGCACAGCGAATCGCGGCACCTTAGACGACTGGGCCATCCGTGCCCCCAGGAGAAAATAATAAATGAAGTCATTTTGCAAAATCGTAAATAATACATTATAAGATATGAATAAAATATAACTGCAAGTCAACATATGGATTATTTGATCGACATATTTTTGTGTAAAAACTATTTTTGATATATCTAGAATGGAAAACAGCTATTTTATAGGATTAAATTATTTGGTTTGGATATATGAGGGTCAATATTGTCAGACAACCTGCATCTGTACAACTGTGAAAGGCATAAACACGGGCATCTTATACCACCTCGACTAAGGATTTTGTCTTTGATGCGGCAATAATTCTAAGATTTCTTACTTCACAAATTAAACTAGCAGATGCCCTTCAAATGGCATGTCCATTCGTGTTTGCTACGAAGCACTGGTTTTGTTCTTCCAACAGTTTGTGAAAGAACCATACATGTAGGAGCAAAGTCACATTGCTATACTACCTCATGCTTGCACCTTTGTTCTAATTTTTAGCTCACCTGGTCCGAAGGACCAAGGTGAGCTTATGCCATACCGTAGCGTCCGTCGTCCGTCTGTCCGTTTTCCATCAACAATTTATTCAAACGACTTCCTTTTCTGAACCACGAATTGGAAAAAAACAAAATTTTACTGGAAGCATCCCTAGGTGATGTGAACCCAAAATTGTACAAATGGTGGGGCTGATCCCAGGGGCTGAGGGGCTGGGTCAAATTACCCCTATAATGCTTGAAACGACTTCTTCTCTGGAACTAAGAGATAGATATTAACCATATTTTGGTGGGAAGCATCCCTAGGTGGTGGGAATTCAAAATTGTACAAATGGTGGGGGTGACCCCCAAGGGGCTGAGGGGCGGGGCCAAATACGGGTAATTTGGCTATTTTGCTTTAAACGACTTCTTTTCTGGAACTAAGAGATAGATATCAACTATATTTGGTTGGAAGCATTCTCCGGTTGTGGGGATTCAAATTGGAGAAATGGAGGGGCTGAACCGAAGATGCGTCCCATCTCCCCTACTCCCAGCTCTCCACTGAATATGAAATGGTCGTTCCCCAAGGCTTTGGTGTATTTAATTGCATGTAATAAAGTTGTTGTTCGTATACGGTATAGTGGGAGAATGTGTGTTATTTAGTAGGTATCTGGGACTGGGGAATTCATTAGCGTCTTGGACAACCTACCTGTACCTTATTGGACCGTCACAACACTGATTCCCCGGGGCGTCGTCTTCTACGTGAGGTGACCGGTTGTAGCTGACTGAGGAGCGTGCTTCAAGTGCATGGAGACCCAGAACATTGGTCCACTGTATCTACCCAATGCTTTGCTCAAGGCAGGTTGCCACATTGGCGATATCTCGACAGAGCGATGTTAGAGAGGTCATGTCGTGACGAGAAAATGTTATACATTAATAATAATAATTATATTAAAATCTGTCGACGATGGACACAACAATAACCACATTATCGAATATTGTATTCAAATCTGGTATTAGATTCTTAAATTGTTATGACTATTATTAGACAGTACATTATAAAATCGGGCTGTTACCAACAAAACGTAGATTACCATACCAGGGTCCATTGGGACTTACAGCACATGTTACCGGCATGGTACCTCAGCAGGAGTTAAACCAGTCCTTTAGTCGCTGGCGATAGTTGGCAATGTAGCCGATAAATAAAATGACAAATATTCTATTTTTAGGTATTTTAGATATCAATGTACTTGCAGCAGCATAGGAAAATTTGAAATTGAATTATGTGTATGAAAATATGTATTATTTGAAATGATAAAACTACGCAGTAATTTAATAAATTGTACCATATATACTAATTAAAGGTTGATAGAGATAACAAGATATTTCATTTTTGATTCCGAATCAAGTACACAAATGACATTAGGTTTCATTTGGGAGGTTGCTAATGAGAGGAAATCAATTCAAAGGGGTTTAATATGGTACACAGTAAACCGATGGCACTGCCAACATTAAAACTAATGACATCAAAGAATATTGCAGGACACAAATAAGCTGACTTCCCACTCCTCTTCAAGAGCAGCCTGCAGCTTATCAGGATTCTGAGGTTGATGTGGACGAGCTGAAAGAGCTCCTCCTGACAAGCACCACACACGCTCAATGGAATGTACGTAAAGGGACATTGCAGGCCAGTCCATCCCGTAAATTGCCTGTTTCTTAAGGTTCAGTGTGACAACCATAGCACATTGAGACCCTGCATTATCGCCCATTAAAGTAAAGCCAGAACAATTAATACATCCGACAATAGGGCCTAACAATAGGGTGAATGACTTCATCGCTGCACATTAGTATCCTATTGTACCCCGCTGTCGAACACGCAGATCCCATCCCATATCATAATGGAACCTCCACCATATCTGTCATCGTCCTCAGTACTAACCTCCGGTCATCCAGACCTCAGTGAACCCTCCAACCCAATCTATACGTTAACCTACGTGCATGCGGGTGAGGGGTACTCAAATAACGTACTGTGTGTGTTGATACACGCACACCTGAGGCATTCTGGAGTCAGTGGGTGAGTGAGTGAATTAAAATTTACATCACATCGGAAGTATTTTAGCTACATCATGGGTAGTGTGAGGATGTGCGAGTGTGCGGGGTGTTATACCAGGTGGGTGTGGGTGTATGTGTGTGAACACCATGGTGCTTATGTGAACGTTTAATCCACATTCAGACGACAGCAGTTCACATGAGGCCAGGTGGGTGTGCGAGTGTGAGTGCGTGGGTGTGCGAGTGTGAGGATGTGCGAGTGTGCGGGGGTGTTATACCAGGTGGATGTGGGTGTATGTGTGTGAACACCATGGTGCTTATGTGAACGTTTAATCGACATTCAGACGACAGCAGTTCTCCTGCTACTTCTGCTTGTTCCATCACCACTGAATTGAGCTTCCTGCATATTAAACAGCAACTATTAGCTCTTTTGACCTTTTGCATCTGGTATGCAGTGGCTAGCCATTTTTGGCTGTACTGGTATTGTAATGCTGACGTCATGGATGGACAAATAGCACAGAGTAGATATTTACTTGAGGACCGACCCGTGAAGATCCAGGGTAGAATGGGTCTTCGATCAGCAGCCCATGCTTGCAATAAAAGCGACTATGCTTGTCGTAAGAGGCGACTAACGGGATCGGGTGGCCAGGCTCGCTGACTTGGTTGATGCATATCATTGCTCGGATCGATGCTCATGATGTCAATCACTGGATTGTGTGGTCCAGACCCGATTATTTACAGACCACCGTCATATAGCTGAGTGCGGCGTTAAACAACAAACAACAAACAAAACTTGAGTACCACACAAGGGCAAATCCTACCGTAACTGATACAAGCCAAGCCAGATGTCGATAGGGTACAGTAACTGATACAAGCCTAGCCAGACGTAGATGGGATACAGTAACCGATACAAGCCTAGCCAGACGTAGATAGGGTACAGTAACCGATACATGTCCAGCCAGACGTAGATAGGGTACAGTAACCGATACAAGCCTTGCCAGACGTAGATAGGGTACAGTAACTGATACAAGCCTCGCCAGGCGTAGATAGGGTACAGTAACCGATACATGTCCAGCCAGACGTAGATAGGGTACAGTAACCGATACATGTCCAGCCAGACGTAGATAGGGTACAGTAACTGATACAAGCCTCGCCAGGCGTAGATAGGGTACAGTAACTGATACAAGCCTTGCCAGACGTAGATAGGGTACAGTGACTGATACATGCCAAGCCAGACGTAGATATTGTACAGTAACTGATACAAGCCCAGCCAGACGTAGATAGGGAACAGTGACTGATACAAGCCCAGCCAGACGTAGATAGGGTACACTGACTGATACAAGTCTAGCCAGGCGTAGATAGGGTACAGTAACTAATACAAGCCCAGCCAGACGTAGATAGGGTACAGTGACTGATACAAGTCTAGCCAGATGTAGATAGGGTACAGTGACTGATACAAGTCTAGCCAGGCGTAGATAGGGTACAGTAACCGATACAAGACAAGCCAGACGTAGATAGGGTACAGTAACTGATACAAGCCTAGCCAGACATAGATAGGGTACAGTGACTGATACAAGCCCAGCCAGACGTAGATAGGGTACAGTGACTGATACATGCCTAGCCAGGCGTCGATAGGGTACAGTTACTGATAGAAGCGTAGCCAGACGTCGATAGGGTACAGTAACTGATAGAAGCCTAGCCAGACGTAGATAGGGTACAGTAACTGATACATGCCCATAACTCCGAGATTGTTATATTGCAAAGCGCCTGAACAAAAAACACCACATACAGCAACAATATATATATATATTTTTTAAATCTCCCTACACAGCCCTACACAATAGCTTCCTCTTCGTAATTCGATAAAAGAGTATCCACATATCTAAATAAGGTGAAAGGAATTGAGCAATCTTGACGCTGTGTGACACTTAAGACTTCAGTTGTGACTCATGCAACGAACGCTGGTTCGAGGGTATCTTCAGTCTAATAAGACAGCTGACAAGATTTTTGTTTGCCGTGTTCAAGGTTTAGCTTGCTTGTTAGTACATTAGTATCCTATTGTACCCCGCTGTCGAACACGCAGATCCCATCCCATATCATAATGGAACCTCCGCCATATCTGTCATCGTCCTCAGTTTTCTGAATCAGAAATATTCCCCAACTCTTCTCCATGTTTTTGTCCTTCTGTCTGTGTGGTCTGGGCATAACCGCGGTTCATCTCTGAAGAGTACTAACCTCCGGTCATCCAGACCTCAGTGAACCCTCCAACCCAATCTATAGGTTCACCCACGTGCATGCGGGTGAGGGGTACTCAAATAACGTACTGTGTGTGTTGATACACGCACCTGAGGCATTCTGGAGTAAATGGGTGAGTTAGTGATTTAAAATTAACATCACATCGGAAGTATTTTAGCTACATCATTGGTTGAAAATGTTTTATAATAATAATAAATTATCAAAACTTGTTGATGGTAAACAGTACAATAACCAGATTATCACAGACAGTACTTACAGATAGTATTATAACCAAAATGGATAAACCGCCTGCGTGTTATCAGAAATGTGCGGGCCACTGTAACTTAATAATGCCCTCATATTGCTTGACGATGGGCCATTATCACGCCCGGTGTTAGGTGACGTCATAGGGATAGGGATAGGTGACGTCACATTCTATAGTGACGTTATCTGGTTTGTTTTATGACGTTTCCATATTCAAAGTGGGTCAGTGAAATTTGTGTTGATTGCAGTAAATGTTTCAAAACCGACATTGTTGTTTCCTTTTTTTAAAACAAATTCCATCCATTTTAGCTATAATGACGGTAAAAAGCAGAAGCAAACGATGATGCCCTGAAAAATAGCGTTACCCTTTTATTAGTTATGACATTTTATGCTTTGATATAAGGGTACAATGGACGGTGCAATTAGTCACGTAATGTTGCCACACCCGGGATACCACACTTTGGGAAACATTAGGTGTGGCATCAACACAGACATGGGTACATTCCGCTTCAAGCAAACCAATGCCACTAGTCATCATTTCAGTGCTTATTGTACGAGCGTACTTGTCTTTGCATTTGACACCGTTTCGTTCAAGCCTTCAAACAGATATGAAAAGCACATGTCAACATACCAAAATTAGAAAACTGCGCCAAATATTCTAACACTGTTAGTCAAATGATAAGCGGTCTCATTCACTCGTCGGTCACCGTAGACATTTTCCAATCGTGATGTACTAGATATGCTTTCTAGTTCAGTCAAAGAGAATATTGTTATTTGGAAAATGAAACCACGTGTATCCGTTATACTACCACAACATTAGATCAGCTGTTTCATGTGACGTCATCCACGTAATAACACGCGAGGTCAAATCACGCGCACCTGTCCAGACGACAAATTCACAGCGGCGGGAAATCACCGACCGTCTATTAGCCTATTTGAATAAAATTGCAGATTGTAACGAAATAAAATTAATTTTACTCATTGCTGACATTTCCGATGACATATCAAATAAGAGTTGAAGACTTGCAATAGATTATCACACGTTAATCGAGAGTACAGTGTACATAAATAATTTGTAAATCTATTATTAATTTTTTATCTAATATCCATGGCAGAATGTTTGAAAACGAGCTATAATATATTCCATTTTCTGAAGAGATTAGTAATGTGTATTTGATGATATATATGCATACGCAATTGGTTATCAATTATATTCTACAATCACAGCATGTACCATGTACATTAGACTCATGGAAAATACTATTTCAGCAAACCAATCACAGCGCCATAATCACAGTTTCAATGAAAGGAAAAACAAATCCAAATCGAAACCTCACAGCACAGCGTATCCATAAGCGGTTAATCCAAATGCAAAAAGGTATTGCTGGCATCATTGTAGAAGTTATGTTGATGTTTTCAGTAGTTGCATTATGTTTGTATCGCGTGTACCATCGACAGAAACGGGGCCCGAGCTACCACATGTGGAACCGACCTTGACACAATTTGTTTACAATATGGCGTTGACTCACGTTAGATGTAGTGGCCACACTTTTGAAATCTCCATTTGCGACAAAATGTGAAACAGTTAGGGCAAGTCACTCACACGGTCAGCTAGTTTGAGCAATCACACATGACTCTTAGTCATTTCATATGAAAAAAAGTAGCAGTTATTTGTCTGAACGGGCGAGTATGTAGGACAACCGGTAAACAAGAAATCGCGGCACAGATATGATGCGAACGTGCCCTGTCGATCACTTCTGGCTTGGCCATTCAATGTTTAGGTTTGGATCATGAACCTCCTGCCCATATATATACACTATACCAACTTAATGTTAACGATTATAGCTATCTTTCCATATCTTTGATTTGAATATTTTCTGTAAATCAGCATCATAAACAAAAAGACAAAATGCACTGTCGGTTGGTATGTAGCGCCGTGCTAAATCGCCATGACACATAGTCCATAAACATATGCAATAATTGAACAAAAAACTTCCGTTGCCGACTAAACGTTAGTACTCTTACGCCAATAACTGAACAGTGGGGACTAGTAAATCTTTCTGACCAGTCCGATCAGATTTCTTTTTCATGAAGATCAACATGGCAGAAAAAGATCGAGAAGCGCGGTAACCACATTACTAATCTCGCCATATTTCGCAATCCGTAGCACTGCATAAAATATGAGTTACACGATATTAACGTTGAGATGATTAGGGTGATGATGGTTATAAATTCATTCAATGTACGTCATAAATGTAATGGAAATATACACTGTCGTTTTCTCATGTGTACCGACCATTCCGCCATTACCGATAGTCGATAAAAATATACAAAACGTGTAATTAAACTTGTTCATAAAGGAGTGAACAGAATTGTATTTACGTGAATAAGTATACAGTTTGGAAAAATATGTCTTTCTGACCACTCAGGTCATATTTTTTCTTATGAACAAGGATTTTGTATGAAAATATTTACGTGTATGTGACATGGGTGCATAATCAAAATTCGCCGTCATTCGCTTTGTGTTCAAACATGGCAGAAAAAGGCCGAGAAGAGCGGTAGCCACTTTACTAATCTCGCCATATTTCGCAATCCGTAGCATTGTATAAAGTATGAGTTACACAATGTTAAAGCTAAGATGATTGGGGTGATGATGGTTATAGTTTTGACTTTGCGCACTCAGCGTTAATATCAAAATTCACAGTTTAAAAAGGGCATTTTCTCGGGACCATATATGGTCCCCTGGCACTTTGTGGGTGTGAAAGGTGAGGGACCATATATGGTCCCGTGGCACCAAGAGGGTTAATGTTGTGCAGCAGATCCCCCGCGTCATTCCTGCGTCAGGAATTTCACGGTCAGGCTATGCACACACCAATATCACACTGCACCTACCAACATCATACTGCACCTACCAACATCATACTGCACCTACCAACATCATACTGCACCTACCAACATCATACTGCACCTACCAACACCACACTGCACCTACCAACATCATACTGCACCTACCAACACCACACTGCACGTACCAAAATCATACTGCACCTACCAACACCACACTGCACGTACCAAAATCATACTGCACCTACCAACATCATACTGCACCTACCAACATCATACTGCACCTACCAATATCATACTGCACGTACCAATATCATACTGCACGTACCAATATCATACTGCACGTACCAATATCATACTGCACGTACCAATATCATACTGCATTCAGCAACACCACACTGCACGCAATTATAACACACTGCACGTACCAATACCATGCTGAACGCATCAATACAACACTGTACGCACACATACATCAGGCACAATACCATACTGCACGCACTAAAACCACACGTCACGCACCTATACCACATTGCACACAACAATACCACACTGCACACAACAATATCACACTGCACACAATACCACACTGCACACAGCAATACCACACTGCACACAGCAATACCACACTGCACACAGCAATACCACACTGCACACAGCAATATCACACTGCACACAGCAATACCACACTGCACACAGCAATACCACACTGCACACAACAATATCACACTGCACACAGCAATACCACACTGCACACAACAATACCACACTGCACACAACAATATCACACTGCACACAGCAATACCACACTGCACACAGCAATACCACACTGCACACAGCAATACCACACTGCACACATCAATACCACACTGCACACAACAATATCACACTGCACACAGCAATACCACACTGCACACAACAATACCACACTGCACACAGCAATACCACACTGCACACAACAATATCACACTGCACACAGCAATATCACACTGCACACAGCAATACCACACTGCACACAGCAATACCACATTGCACACAGCAATACCACACTGCACACAACAATATCACACTGCACACAGCAATACCACACTGCACACAGCAATACCACACTGCACACAGCAATACCACACTGCACACAACAATATCACACTGCACACAGCAATATCACACTGCACACAGCAATACCACACCACACTGCACACAGCAATACCACATTGCACACAGCAATACCACACTGCACACAACAATATCACACTGCACACAGCAATACCACACTGCACACAGCAATACCACATTGCACACAACAATATCACACTGCACACAGCAATACCACACTGCACACAGCAATACCACATTGCACACAGCAATACCACACTGCACACAACAATATCACACTGCACACAGCAATATCACACTGCACACAGCAATACCACACTGCACACAGCAATACCACATTGCATACACCAATTCCACACTGCACGCACTAGTACTACACAACACGCACTAAAACCACACTGCACGCACCTTACCACACTGCTGATATCAATACCATACTGCATGCACCAATACCACACTACACGTGAGATACGTGAATGAATGATCGTTAAAGACAAGCGCTATGCAAGGTGGTTTGAAAGCATTATCCCTTTATCAACTGCTGAGTGGTTCATTTGCGTAAGACTGGTCTGACATAGATGAACGGAGACGGTTATAGAAATTTGGGGGAATAAATACCTGCCTATTGTCGTCTCAGCTACATGACAGTTTAGAATGTTGTAGGTTGGTTTCCTGGGTGACGTTTAACAAGCACCAACTAAATTTCAATAATGATACATAAGAGGTGTTACATATGTATGTAATATTAATTACCTCAGTTTCACAGCATCACCATCATTGGTATGTAATCTATGCCTTCGCATTTAAAATATTCTGTTTTTTATCAAGAGAAAAAAAAGATATCTGATACCGTTGGTTGCCTCACCTGCCCACGTCTCATGGTCGATTTAAAGCCATGAAGAAAGTAGGACGTTTTCAAGAGAAAATATATCTGAAACCGGAGTAGTTACACCTGCCCACATCATCATAGTCTATCTTAAGCCATAAAAAGGTAGGACGAAACACTCTCCGCAAGATTGTATGACAAGTGTGATGACTTCAACTTTCAAATAGTCAACTTCCCTTCATGTCGAGCAATATTCCTGTAGCTTCAGCCTTCTGTGTCATTAAAGGTACAATCGAGCATGCTCTTTCTACCAAGATTTCAAAATGCGCCATCAGAGTGTTGCTCAGCAGGTGTCCGATCAATATTCTGGGCCTGAGTAAAGCTTCCAAAATGTTACATGATGCACATGAGGAGGGCATTTCCAATTGGAAGCATAAGTTGCACAAATGATGTCCGATGCAATTCCCTTTTTTTATTTGGTTTGGTTTGTTGTTTAACGCCGCACTCAGCAATATTCCAGCTATATGACGGCGTTCTGTAAATAATAAAGACCCCAGCCCCCACCCCCAACCACCACCCGTGTCCCCGATAGTCACTACTGGACATTAGGTAACGTGTTTTTGGTAAGTGCACATGATGAAGCCGTCATACTGCCTGGAGACCAAGATGTAATGCTTCAAGTTTACCATACAGCTTTCTAATTGACGAGGGCTCACTGGATTTGCTGCCGCCTACATTTCTGCAAAGTGAAAGGGCATCAAATTGGAAAATATTATGCTTGTTCTGCAAACAGTGCGGGTCCATAAACCTTGACATGGCAAAGGACGCTGAAACAAGCAGAAAAATGTTGACAGATCTCAGAAACATGACCGTATTGGTAGACATATACCTTATGGGTTTGAAGAACAGCAAACATTATGATGGTCTAGGTGGTCGTGTGATGGGATTTTTTACAGAATTGCTGACAGATGAACAGATTTTATTGTCTTTATAGTTACTAATATTGCTGTAACCGATAAACAACTCCATATGCAAATCGTATAAGCCGCGTGTGCTGCCGGTATTCTACCACTTTCTTACTCTTTTTGCGAACACCTGGTGTTATCACTGACTATCAGTGATCCATTCATATAATTGTCACCGCAATTGTTGCTTTTGCGCCCAATGGAATCTGTTTCGGGGGATGATCGAGAAGGGCATTGACGTTTCATATTTGATAGATTGCTGTAACAGATAAATGACTGCGGTGACAGATGCCCATTTGACATATAGTTTTTTAAGTAACTGTGAGATATATATGTGCTTGACAAAAACATAACGAGTTCGTATTTGGTATGCTGTTATCATTCAATGCTACGTGTGATTTATCAACTCTAATCAAGATTGATCGACAAAACTTAGCTTGCAGATAAAAATAAATTCAAGGCACGTGTGTGCCAAATTGGCTTTCAGATTCCGTAAAATATTAACAAAGCAGCCCATCACAGGGACAGGGTAAATCGTGTCACTTTGCAAAGTTAAAAGCGACGAAACCATTTCAATGGTAATCACAAATCATTCGACATTTTTAACTCCTTTAATGACAAAAATAATCGGTTACTGTTTGTTGCCAAGGAATGGTTGGTTGGTTTCTTATGTAACTCCGCCCGCAGCAATATTCCAGCTATGACATGCTTCAACCAAGTCAGCGAGCCTCACCACCCGATCCTGTTAGTCGCCTCATACGGCAAGCATGGGTTGCTGAAGACCTATTCTACCCCGGATCTTTACGGGTATTCACGCAATTGGGATCGATGACATGCTTCAACTAAGTCAGCGTGCCTCACCACCCGATCCTGTTAGTCGCTTCTTACGCCAGCATGGGTTGCTGAAGACCTATTCTACCCCGGATCTTCACGGGTATCCACGCAATTGGGATCGATGACGTGCTTCAACCCAGTCAGCGAGCCTGCCCTCCCATTCCACTGTTCTGGCCTTCAATGTGTGAAGAGAATCTAAACCTGATGTGTGGCGACGAAAATGAACGCCAAATAAAGCATGTAAACATGTGACTTTGGAACTAGGTGACGTATTTTCCAAATAGTATAAAGGCCTGGAGAAATCGGTTTCAGAGGATTACACAATACACAATTTGTATAATGTTGGAGGAATTTTATCCCAGTTTGGTAAAAGTCGTCTTGGCTTCCAGTATCACGTCAAGAGCTTTCTGTATTTTTAGAGACAGATGGAAGTCTGACGGAGCCAGATCAGGAGAATAAAGTGAGCAACATGTGGATGAGGCAATACGACATCGTGTGAAATTGACACACTTAAGGTCTGTTGCTCTTATGGTTGTCACACACTAATTGGAATTTAACGTTAAGATTTGTTGGTTGGTTGTTTTGTTGTTTAACGCACACAGCAATATTCCAGCTATATGACGGCGGTCTGTAAATAATCGAGTCTGGACCAGACAATCCTGTGATTGATATCATGAGCATCGATCCACGCAATTGGGATCGATGACATGCATCAACTAAATCAGCGAGCCTGACCACCCGATCCCGTAATTCGCCTTTTACGACAAGCATAGTCTCCTTTTGGCGTAGCTTCACGGGTCATACATGGAAATTTAGTTTCAGAGTATCTGAATGTGGTGATCCAGGCCTGTACAACTTGAATTATCATTGTATCCCCGGTCCTATATTGGTTTTAAAGCCACTTTCATTCCACCGATTTACCCACCTGGACTAGAAATATAATAACCTCATTTGTTTCATATTTGGACCTAAGCATAAAAGATTCAGAGTGATAAGATAGATGACTTCAACGCTCCAAAGGTCGACATTCCCATCCTTTGGGGCAATATACCATTATATGCAATATTCGAGCTATATGACGTCGGTCTTTATATAATCGGTTCTGGACTAGACAATCCAGTGATTAATATCATGAGCATCGACATGCATCAACCAAGTCAGCGAGCCTGACCACCCGATCCCGTTAGTCGCCTTTTACGACAAGCATAGTCACCTTTTACGGCAAGCATGGGTTGCTGAAGACCTATTCTAGCCCGGATCTTCACGGGTCTGTTACAACATTCAAGGCCTTACTAAATCTTGCGGTTTTATGGAGGACATGTGAAAAACGTAAAATACTAGTCTTGCCTTTGCGTGTGTTTGTGACAGATTTTTGCAAACATATAGTCAAAAATCGTACAATGGACAATGATTTGTTATGATCATGGAAAGGGTTTTGATGCTTTTATTCGGATTATGTGCTACAATACTTTTTTGAACAGTCTATCATTTGAAATCAGTTGATCTCATGTCTAATATGCAGAGTGAAAGGGGCATATTTCATGTTGATTCTCACTATAATTACAATAAGTGGTATTCGTGTTTTAACTTTGAATGGCCCATAGGGTAATAAAGGCTCAAAACGTCAAGACTGCAAAGTGTATTTTGTTAATATTGCCGATACCTGACCGATGTTTCAATTGCTTTTCAGCATCAATATGATCAAAGATGACTACAAATGCCATGTTTGTGCTGTATATATAACTTTAACACAAGAATAAGAAGAAGCATAATTTTTATGTTATATATGTCTTAAACGTTTTTCGTTACCTACAATCAGCGACCTGTGAAGATTCCGGGATAGAATAGGTCTTCAGCAACCCATGCTTGCCGTATAGGGCGACTAACGAGATCGGTTGGTCAGGCTCGCTGACTTGGTTGATGCATGTCATCGATCCCAAGTGCGTGGGTTGATGCTCATGATATTAATCACTGGATTGTCTGTTCAAGACTCGATTATTTACAGACCGCCGTCATATACCTGGAATATTGCTGAGTGCGGCGTTAAACAACCAACCAACCAACCTACAATCAGCAGATGTAATTCAAAATTAACATATCACTTTTCTTAGGTTCAATAAAATCAGTAAGTGCACTATCGTGTCAGTGTTTTTTCTGTTTTGTTTACAGGCCGCCGTCGCAAGGCAGGAGTACTGCTGTGCGGCGTCAGGCAATAAAAACTTATTTCATATGCAAATTGTGTGAATGTTGGGTGCTATCGGTAGGGCAGTTCATGCTTAACCTTTTAGCGAACACCTGATGTCATCAGTGATTTTCATTCACATAATCTTCACAGCTTTCTTGACCTTTACGCCAAACGGAATCTGTTTCGGATGTTCAAGACTTGTTATTTGCTGTTATTTGGGTAACAATTAAGTGAACAACAATTAAGTTGATATTTTTCATATTAACAGACCCGTGGAGATCCGGAGTAGAATTGGTATTCAGCAACCCATTCTTGCCGTAAAAGGCGACTAACGGGATCGGGTGGTCAGACTCGATGACTTGGTTGATACATGTCATCGATCCCAATTGCGTGGATCGATGCTCATGATATCAATCACTGTATTGTCTGCTCCCGACTCGATTATTTACAGACCGCCGTCATATAGCTGTAATATTGCTGAGTGCGGTGTTAAACAACAAACAAACCAAACCAAACATATTAACAATGGTGTCCTATGATGTCTGTTCAGCAGCTTAAAAAATAACAATCTGACATCCGAAAAGGTTTTTGCTGATTAAAGTTTTTTGCTGCACTTCAGTGACAAACACAAGAATTCACCGTCCTTATATCAGCTTTTGGACACTATTCAATGATCAATACAGCATAGCTGGAATGAACAGGTGATCCATCATTTCCAAGCCATTAAACCTAGACATTCATTCCATTGACAGTTCAGCTCATCGTGATGAATTTGTTCTGGTACATTATATTTGATTATTATATTCAATCATTCTTATTGATAATGTTTTGTATCCCTTGCAATAAATTTCTATTAAACAAATTTTGCTTGAGTGTGTTGATTTTTGTTAATTTAAACCATCAAGTTTTACCTTTGAAAGTGATATTTGACTGAGATGGTAGTGGTTATTCAATTTCACTTTTATAGCTGTTGTTTACGTATGGATATGTCATATGACACATAACACCTCAAACACAGCACCACCATTTTGAGAATAAAGAAAGAATTAGACTGCCGGATTTAATCAATACTATTTCACACACACACACACACACACACACACACACACACACACACACACACACACACACACACACAAATTGATGGAAACAAAATATGTATTTGTGAATTAAACATTTGTTCTTTTGTTTGGAACTCACGTACAATTACAACCTAGCAGCAACAGAACAATTGTGAAATGAAACATTTGACAACGCAGAATCCAAGTCACAACATTATTAAGGGTTAAAACAGATATCTTAAGTTTTGGTGTCTATGAATCCCTGGAGCTTTATAGAAGGTTTTATGAGCGTTACAATTCGTAATTTTTTTTTTGATATATAGAAAAACATTTTCGAGGTCTCTTTCAGAAGCCATGGGTGGTGGCAACAATGACAGGATTATAGTAACTGTCACATGTGTCTGTTACAGTGTGAATACCAAAGTGTTCTTGTGGAAAAGAAAATGAAGTCCACCGAGACAAAAAAAATCAGAAAGACCGAAGACTTAAAATGAGCCATTGCTCTGGACTGGTGATGAAATAACCAGAGTTCGAAAAAGCAAAGTGAAATCATGTACATCCATTCTGGACCCTAGGGGATACCGTGTTTTCTACGAACGGGAGCCATGGCTGTAATAATTTGACGATGGAAACAGGAACGTTCATTGCACACGATTGTTGCATTTCCCTAATGTCCCATAATAATTCAAATTTCAGGAACCACCAACAAGCTCATTTTCCATTGCGAACATTTAACCATAGTTGTTCCATTATGTGAAGGGAAATATCGGACGACTAGAGACTAGTTTCACACGTGAAATCGTAAGGGGGCCTAATGGGGGTCACATTTATCATCACTTCTTGGATTAAATTATTCCATGTATTGTTTTGAAACGGAGCAATGTACGTGCAAAACTATTGGAGGGCAACTTGTGTACGAGTCATAGTAAGTAGTTCAAGCTTTCTTTCTGTGACGACCGTATCGGAGACAGTATGTAGGAGTGTGGTGATGAATTGTTGTGACTCAGAACACATTTTGTAATCAGTCTGATTTGGTTGTTATGTAAGGTGTTGAACTTTACTTTACACGGATAGCTCTTAAGATGATTATTGTCAAAATATTGGCAGGATAGGCAGATTATTTTCTAATAAGACACTAAACGTCATGAGCATGTGGTTTGAATCACTATCAAAAAGTACCCGAGACAAACACATGCATGTATTAGAACAGCTTTAGGGTAAATATCAGTCTCACACAACAAAATCGTGAAAACGAACCAGTCGTTCCCATGCGACGCTTCAATATGATTCCTACCATTGGAGTTGCACCTGTCTCAGTGTTACGTAATATGCACCTGATTAACATATATTGGATGATTTTAGTTGACAGTTTTATTCGTAAATACATCTAAAGCAATACGAATATAATACGCCCTTACTATGTTTGGTCATCTGAATGAACTAATGAATATTTTCATACCAGAACATGGAAACAATGAAAGTAGACACAGTTTATGGATAACAACTTCTTTTATTACTGTAAAGGTAGATATTCTAAACCGTAGTCAAGCAAGATCTATACCGAAACGTCGCCTTTACAGCAATTAAAGAAGTTGTTATCCATAAACTGTGTCTAATTTGTCATCCGTCAACTTCCAAGTAATACCGGGGGCACAGGTGGCCCAGTCGTCTAAGGCGCCGCGATTCGCTGTGCAGAGTTGCGTCCCCTGGGCACGCCAGAAACCTATGATTGTCAGTTCGAGTCCCGGTTCGCCCCGATTATGTTTCTATGTTTGTCAGCACCATACCCGTGCTCGTGGGTTTCACCGAAGTGGTAAACGTCTGAGACCTGTATCACTTCGGGCTTTCCTCCCACATTCAGCTGACACGCCGTGATATAACTGGAATAATGTTAATAGCGGCGTTAAACCCAACTCACTCACTCACTCACTCGGAGTAATACCTATCAAACAATTCAGTACATGGAAAGTGGGACGCCTTCTATTTGCGCCTGTTACGATACACTGCAGGCAAGGTTTTGTTGTCCTGATGAAGCCGTTGGAATTTATTCACTTAGGTCAACTGTTACCCGTCTCTGTAAGGCCGTTTGGGTGTGTGGATTTTACACAAATCTCCGGCCCAGAGCAACGACAGCAACTAGGCTTTAGGACTGTGGAGAAGATGAACAGCTAATTGCTTAGAAGACCGGGCATAATTCGGTTGCATTTCCAAGGTAAAAAGTATTTGTCTGTGTATTTCTCACATTTTTTTAAACCTGGCATCTGGTGGTTTCTTAACTGCTTGGAATTGCGAGATTACCGTGCATGTTTGAGAGCGCGATAGCGCATTTTGAAAATCGTCTGACTTTAAGTTTTGAATCACAAAAGTTTCACAGTTGGAATACTTTAATATTTTGTGAGGATAGGTGTTGTGGAAGCAGGCTGACCATCACTGGTTTTTACTAAAGTTAAATAATAAATAATGAAGGATAAGAAAGTATACCTCTATTACTATCTGATGTAATTGAAAATTTCTTTAATCAGAGGACGTCAAATAAAGAAAATTGCGGCTGCAGTAGACTCAATCAGATAAAAACGACATGCTGTGAAATGAAAGCTGTCAAAGCATATGTTTGTTTGTTTGTGTGTTTGTTGTTTAACGCCGATATATGGCTGCGGTCTGTTAATAATCGAATCTAAACCTGATAATCCAGTGATTGGCATCATGAGATACGAAGACGTGCATCAACCACGTCAGCTAGACTGACCACCCGATCCCGTTAGACGCCTCTTACGACAAGCATTGACACTTGTGTCCCGGTCGCCTGAGGCGCTGCAATTCGCTGTGCAGAGTTGCGTCCCTTGGTCACGTCAGGAACCTATGGCTGTTGATTCGAATTCCTGTTCGCGCCGATTATGTTTTTCAAGGTTTGTCAGCACCATACCTTTGCTCGTCGGTTTCGCGGTAAGTGGTAAACGTCTAAGACCTGTATCACTTCGTGATTCCCTCCCACATTAAGCTGACGTGCGGTGATATAAGTGGAACACTGTTCAAAACGGCATTAAACCCAACTCACTCAGTCCCTCAAATAAAATAACCATTACATTGCATGACTTTAATTGTTTGGTCAAAAACGTTGGGCTATGCAAGGCCATTATGTTAACTGGGTTGAAATATGCCAAAGCCACGCACCAAGTAGGTTTGGGCTAGATGCTAAAACCTGAAGACATATCAATTCCTCTTCTGTAGTGGAATACACATCCAGGCTAACAGAGAGGGTTCTGAAAATGTACCACCAAATCCCTGTCTCAAGGAAGGTCTTTATTTATATTCACAGAAAATCTTTTAGACAAGTGGAATTGATACCATGGGAATTCTCAATAGCTCAAAGGATTTGTTCGAACTTCTGCAATCTAAGAGAACCAAGTACAATTCTGTCAGAAGATTTAATTTTTCAACTTTGAAGACCACTATCCCACATGACCGACTTCCATTCTTTCATCTATTGGGTCATTTGTCACTAAACGTGGAGACTAAAGACACCGTTAAGGTTTAGGATAATATGTCAAGACTTAAAGTAAATGTTCTCTGAAGTTTCCGAAGAAAACAATACTTGAAATACTTGCTCGCAGATAATTAAAACATCCATGTTGAATTTGGGGAGAGGACATGTGTTACTGTTATGTATTCGGTTATTTATTCATTCTCATGTAGATAAGAATGTCCTTTTGGCAAAAACAAAAGCAATTGGCAAAAACAAAACAAAGCCAGATATTAGTAAATATATCTAAAACTGTTATTTATGTTTGGAGAAGGAATATCTGTATTTTCGACTGATTACGAAACGAAGACATTGAAGTCGTTGATTATTGTGTACATGTAAATGCCATAAGAAAAGCAATGAAATATTAAAGGGCGAGTTCACACGGAAATGAACCTATTTTTCTTGTACTTTTTCCACATTAAAAGTGTTAAAGGGGCCGTCACACCATGACGTTCTGGTCAACGTTCTCTGAACATTTCAATCGTTCAATTTTTGAGCGTTCTAGAATGAGGATGACACATCTGGCGTGTGATTAACGTGTGCCTAATGCATGACTAGTGTGTGTCTAACGCACGAGAAGCGTGTAACAGCGACCAAGTAAGATACCCCTGAAAACCATTAGCGTGTGCTAACGTGCCACTGGCGCGCGACGAACGATTTGTCAACGTTAGACGAGCGTGTTGAGCGTCTTGCTGGCGTGTTATTTTTACGGTGCGCTAGGGGACCGTTCAGCGGTCGTTGACAGGTCGCCAGTGAGTCGTTCAATGCACTAGCAAACGATTAGTAACAACCAAGTAACGCTAGATTATCGACTGACTAACGATAGCCGAACGCGTGCAACGCTCGGCGAACGTTAGTAAAACGTTCCACGAACGTTCTTAAAAGTTCTTCAGCGTTTAAAATTAAACGTTGAAGAACGCTGGTCTCAGTGAGAACTTTTGTGCATGTTCAAAACTTTTTTTCTGGACCAGCGTTCTCCGCCGATTCCCGGCGAGCACCGACGTTCACTAGCGTTCACACAACGCTCTTCTGGCGCTATCCCAGCGACCATGGGCGACTACCAACGTTTCCTCAAACGTCATAGAACGCTGACCAGAACGTCATGGTATGACGGCCCCATAACCGAGAAGTGTCATAGATATAATTATATAGAAATATCGCAATTAATCAACATATTTTTGCATTAAAACGATTTATATTTTTCACATTTACCAACTGTTCTATTTCCATAACAAAAACACCATGGCTTATGCCCCTTGCAATATGACGTCATTGGTGCTAATTGATAAAAATTATGACGTCATCATGCTTTGTAAGAGCCGCTTTACGTGGTGTAGGTACAGGTGTGTGATTCTAGCGTCTCAGATGCCACCCAGCATTGTGTTATGCTGAGTCACAACTGCGCCGGAGTGTGTCGTAGACCATGTTGTTTTACCGCAAACTGGTACTTAATATCTTTTACGTTGAGAATAGTGAGGGATCCAGTTGAATTGGCACCAATTGCCTCATAATCTAAGGGGGATAACTCAGGCCTGTTTAGCTCGAAAAACGAAGGCCTCATAACGCCATATCATTTTCACACTATTGTGAGCTTCCTACTTTCACTGTGAAAAAAGTGAGTTTACATTTTCAAACACAGATATTACCTATTTCTAAAATTGCGTTTTGTTTAGAAAGAGAAAAAAAGTGATTTGTGCGTGTACACTACCTCTTTAACTGAAGATCTGTTATGGCTACTTAAACTTTGCTGAACTGTTACTGTTTCCACTGATTGTCTGTTTCGTGTTATATGTTATCTAAAGTATACATAGGTTATCTGAGGCTGTCACATTATTTCAAATACCAGGGGGCACGGGTGGCCCAGTCGTCTAAGGCCCCGCGATTCGCTGTGCAGAGTTGCCTCCCTTGTGGACGCCAGAAACCTATGATTGTAGGTTCGAATCCCGGTTCGCCCCGATTATGTTTCTAGGTTTGTCAGCACCATACCCGTGCTCGTGGGTTTCACCGAAGTGGTAAGCGTCTGAGACCTGTACACTTCGTGCTTTCCTCCCACATTAAGCTTACACGCCGCTATATAACTTGAATACTGTTAAAAGCGGCGTTAAACCAGCCCACTCACTCACTCACTAACTCACTCACTTAAATGCCATCTGAAGTTCCCCGAGAACAGTTTAGAAATGTTGGGCGTCCTAAGAGATGACATCTATATGAAATGTGGGGGTAGGCTTGTACATAAACGTAAAAAGTAGGCATCCCCAAGGGCTCCTAAACAAAATCGAAACACGTGGATTTGTCCAAGAAGTCTAATTTATTCAGCTTCAGGTATATGCATGCCCCTATATCGTTCAATAATTGTTAAATATCCAGTTTCCTTCAGTTGATTTACCTGCGTCTGAAATAGAAATACGAGAGACTAGTTAAACCAGTGACAACATAAACTGTGAACACAACTGTATGACAAGAGAGGTGACGTCAACTTTCCAATGGTCAACTTCCACTTTATGTCGAGGAATATTCCGACAGATCCAGTCTTTGATGTCTACTTTTTGAGGTTCAGTCGAGCATGCTCATTCTACGTAGATTCCACAGAGAGTCATGGTCAAAAGTTGTTTGTCCAGTGCTACAGAATGTAAGGACTAAGTTGTGGTGGACAATACTAAATGTGACACATCTTTGACCAAAATGATGTCCGATGCAATTCCCTAGTTTTTACTTGCACCACATGTTTCTGTGTTTGTTCAGATGCACACCTAACTTGCATTTGCATGTGTTTGTGAAGGGTGCACGTACACTATATTCCTTTTACACTAGCCATCTGTACTTCGCCTTCCACACACAAGAGACTTGTATGCATTCACGGAAAATATGATTTCGGGGGGGGGGGGGGGGGGGGGGGGGGGGGGTGTCACAAACTGAAATTAATTGGAACTCCGCATATTCAATTCTACGTAATATAATATTTGTGCTTAATATGACATGTTATTCTGAATTGTGACCATTTCAAACACAGTACTGTGTTCATCTGTGTGTCATTGGTTGTGAGTGAATCTCCAATTTTTTATATGAACATGTTTAAGACAGTATATCTTCCCTTGACATATTTTCGTGCAAAGAATATAGTTTATTTAAACGATTTACCTTTTACGAAGGAGACATTGTATGAAAAGAAATTCAATTTTTATTTTGGGGTCAAATATAAAAGGGTAGTATCCTTTTTCCAGAGAAAAAACAATCAAATTCTCAGAGAAACCCCAGCGCTAAATCCCAGCCCTCCCCATGCATCCCTGCCATTGTCTGTGACGTATTTTAATCACGTAAAGGATTAAGTAAGGATAAGCATTTATGAAGGAAAAAGGATTGGTTTGAAAGTGATATTCGGAGGGAAATTCCATGAAAACTGTCAGGAAATTAAATAGAACTAATGTACATGGGAATAAGTTGAGCAATCTCAAGAATCTTTTTATATGCGATCATAAAGTGTTTGTTCAACACACGACGGGGTGAGTTATATTCCTTTAAAATTGTTTGCTCTTTTACACAAGGATAAGGTATCAATTATTTCCCCGTTAGAAATGGTGACTCGGTTCTAGCAGGTGTAACTTCAGACTGTGGAAAGGCCAAGGTTATTAATGATTACATCGCATCAGTTTCAAACGTCCATGCGGAATCGGCATCTCTGCCACGATGCGATAAAAGCTTTGATAACAAACCTGAGCGTGTCATCCCAGCGACTGGTGTAACTACAGATCTGGTTGAGTCTATTAGACCTGACAAGAGATTACTGAAACACATTGCGATGTGAAATTCAACACAGTTATCTTTACTTCTCAAGATCTCTGATGACTGTCTTCTCATGTGTAATACCTATAGGACATGTGACGTCCAGTTGATCATACACCTTTTTCGATCATATTATTTCTGAAAATATTTGTTTTTAATAGATTGCAAACATTGGATAATTATCAATTAGAGATGCACAATTGGAGAGTATAGAGCCAGGTCAATCTTCAAATGACCAGGTTGAACAGCATCACCACGTGTGTAAACCGCTTCATGACCTTGAATTCTGTTGCACGGATTTTTCAGACGTGTCATAGTTGTTGTCAACAGAGTGCGAAGTATATACTTATTACTACAGTTGAACCAATATCGCTTGAAATGTATTTTACTGAAAACAATCGAAAAAATCTTTTTCAATGAATGTACTTTATTTCATGAACAATGTTATCAGATCTTGTTCTTATATGCGCATTCCAGCTATGTATTGGTTGGTTGGTTGTTTTACGCCGCACTCAGCAATAGTCCAGCTATATGACGGCGCGCCGATATCTCAAACCTATTTCCAGTCCCTAATGCCTTACTAGATAATGTTCATGCATCGTTATCTCGAATGTCTAGAGTTGACAACACGACCCACTTGGTTCGGGATAACGTGTTATCGACTGTATATCGACTTGCATTTCATTGCATGTGTGTGTTTGTGTGTGGATAACGGGGTATCGACTTGCATTGTATGGGTGTTTGTGTGTACGCCTGTGTGTGTGAAAAATGTTTGTCATGTTAGAGAAAGTCTATCTGACAATGCCCAAGACTTGAAAAATAGTCCCAGCATGATTACCTTGTAAAGACGGATTAAATAGATCGAAGTATACGGGAAAAATAGCCTCAAGATTCGTATTATGTATTTCATCATATTGAAGGCAAGACAGAGGGTCTCGAGTTCCGAACCAAATAACTCCGTAACTCGAGCACCAGGCATTAACCGAATACGTTCTCTCAGCAGCGACTGTGGACAACATCGAGGACAACATGAATCAACACCATAGACACAAAGACGTCAGATCAGGCGAGACGTAGGATCTAGTAAGTCATATCGCTCACCTGAAACAATGTGTCTCATAGGCTAGTGATCTGCAGATGAAGAAAATGAAACAGCCGAAACTTAACAATGAAGTATCACGCCAGAGAGGCAATATCAAAGAACCCACACAATGTCGAAAGACACTGAATCAAGGCGTACATAATTGAGTCCAAGATTTCAGTTAGGGACAAATGAGAAAAGAACTGTTGAACAGAATCAATGCACTTGGACAAGAACCTCTTGGACATCTCAACTTTCACGCAAACGGTAAACATAATGATATAGACACTAAAATTGGCAAAGCTACATCAAACGAAAAATAGCCATATGCCAATGCAGTAACCTGTCACAACATTTTCTACTGGTATTCCCCTCAGTGGTACAAAACGATAGTGTTACTGAAGTCGAGGCATACATCATCCAAAATAGACACAACTAAAAGTAATGTTCAAGACAAAGAAAAGCAACGTTTAAGTGAGGCCAGGAAGAAGGTTGAAGAAGAAGCGAACAAAGGTAGCCTCCGCAACACAATCCCCGGTGGCACAAGTACGCAAACCAAATGGGTTGGTATTGACTGGACTAGAGTCAGACATGTCGGATTAAGTAATCTCACCGCCCACATACTTCGTTTCTTGAAGGAATCCAGAGCGTCAGAACCAAAACAGTAGACCCGATAGAACTTTTAGTAATGTGACTAATTTTCAGTTTCGCACATGGACGCCAAGTCAGTTTCATGCACTACGCCTGCCTAAAAAACTGTTCACATTGAATGCACTGAGACATATATACGGAACCGAAAAAGAAACGTTGACCATGGCTAGATATATGAGACGCTGTAGAAATACTTTGAGACATATTAAAAAGATGAAACTTGGCAAATAGATCATCAAGGTTGAAATTTAAGTGTCAAATGTTCTTAAAGTGAAACACAACACGAGAAAATGGCATCACAAGTCAGTATCTCGTGTGTCCGCCATGTGCATTGATGACAGCCGTGCAACATCGATACATGGAATGGATGAGGCGGTTGATGAAGGCCATAGGCACTTGAGCCCACACTCTGAGGAAAGCTTGACACAGTTCAGCTGCAGTTGTCGGCCTTGGTCAGACGTCATTCAGCCGTCTTTGAATCTCGTCCCTCAGGTGCTCAATGGGATTTAAATCGGGACTAAGGGCAGGCCACTGCATGGTTTTGATGCCATTCTGCTGGAGGAAGTCTCTTGTCGCTCTCGCAGTGTGGGCACGGGCGTTATCATGCTGAAACTCGTGGTTGCGGCGACTTGCCAAATGAGGTATGGCGTGTGGTCTCAAGACTTGATCAATGTACCGAGTTGCTGTGACACCACAAAATACTACCATGAGTCAATCGTTAATTGATATAATAATAACTGCATATATTTTATATATTCTTTTATCACATCACAATGAAAGTTGGACTAAAGGCCAGTATCCACACTGATAACAAGTTATCTACTGGACATACATCAAATAAGATATAGGTTGGCAAGCAGTTGAGGGCAATTAGCATGTGTTGATTAGTTAGGGTACCTACTTGATGTAAATTAAACATATTTACTTGCTACAGAAGGCAACGCATTTATGTTCCTGAAACGGTTTTGATGACAAGTACCTTGATGATTCTAACAATGACATGAAATTTCCAATGTGCGTGGTGTATTATATGGTTCATTATACATTTATTCTCGTATTCCAAATCGGAAGACATACTGCCTATTCAGGAAAGTTGGTTGACAACAGCGAGTGAAATTTAAGTCATTATTCTCGGAGGATTCTCTCGTACTAATTATTAAAGTAATGACATATAAGGAAGAAAATTAATGGATGTCAACTTCTTTATTATGACGAAACACAACGTATATATATATAAATGCTCTCTGCCTCATAGCATTCATTCACCTGATGAAGGAGTAAGCATATCCTCCGAAACGTTGTGTTTCGTCATAATAAGAAGCTGACATACATAAATTCTCTTCCTTCTGTGTATCAGTTCTAATTGCCATTTAAAGACTTAATGACATATAGCCTGAGGCTTGAATTTCGATATTTTGTGTTATTATAATATACACCACAGGGGCTGGTTATTTCTTTCGAGGTTCATGTCCTCATATTACCATCAACTCACGTTCCTTTGCTATCGAACACCATCAGCCACTGCATACAGTCACCGATAGTGAAAAACCTGTACCGGTGCAAATAGTTACAGTTTGAGTGATACACAAAGCAATACCACACATTCATGTATCCTTCTTTAACCTGTGTAACACAAAGTTCGTACTCAATAGTATTTGAACACCTGTGCACTAATAGTTGAAAAGACTGAAACATGGAGGTTGTATTCTGCTGGTGTTAAGTTCATATTCATAAATTGATTTTGTTAAGAGCTGAGTCGATTAACAATTCCGAATATAAGATGAGCACGTGTTTAGGAATCACTATGAACTGCTGATGATACCATGTGCTAGCGAAAGGGTGACTGCTCCGCCGGTGACGCATTTCACAAAGAATGCAAAGAAGTCAATTGTGAACCTGAGAAAAACGGGAACATTTGGTGCAAGTCAAAATAGGGAATAGCATCGGACATCACTGTTATCACTGATGCGTCAAATTTGGAAATGTGGGAACTATTTTACAAAGAACTACCTTTACCATGGAGCTATTCCACAAGGAACCACCGATCATGACGGAACTATTTTACAAAGAACTACCTTCACCATGGAGCTATTCAACAGGAACCACCCATCATGACGGATCTATTTTACAAAGAACTACCTTTAACATGGAGCTATTCCACAAGGAACCACCGATCATGACGGAACTATTTTACAAAGAACTACCTTCAACATGGAGCTATTCCACAAGGAACCACCCATCGTGGCGGAACTATTTTACAAAGAACTACCTTTACCATGGAGCTATTCCACAAGGAACCACCTATCGTGGCGGAACTATATATTTTACAAAGAACTACCTTTACCATGGAGCTATTCCACAAGGAACCACCCATCGTGGCTAGTATATTTTACAAAGAACTACCTTCACCATGGAGCTTTTCCACAAGGAACCACCCATCGTGGCGGAACTATATATTTTACAAAGAACTACCTTCACCATGGAGCTATTCCACAAGGAACCACCCATCGTGGCGGAACTATTTTACAAAGAACTACCTTTACCATGAAGCTATTCAACAAGAAACCACCCATCGTGGCGGAACTATTTTACAAAGAACTACCTTTACCATGGAGCTATTCCACAAGGAACCACCCATCGTGGGGGAACTATTTTACAAAGAACTACCTTCACCATGGAGCTATTCCACAAGGAACAACCCATCGTGGGGGAACTATTTTACAAAGAACTACCTTCAACATGGAGCTATTCCACAAGGAACCACCCATCGTGGCGGAACTATATATTTTACAAAGAACTACCTTCACCATGGAGCTATTCCACAAGGAACCACCCATCGTGGCGGAACTATTTTACAAAGAACTACCTTTACCATGGAGCTATTCCACAAGGAACCACCCATCATAACAAGGAACTACCTACATGCTGGAACTATTTCACAAGGAACCATCCAGCTTGGTGAAAATAGTTAACAAGAGACTACCAAACACGATGGAGCTATTTAAGGGAGAACAACTAACCACAGTGGAACTATTTCAAAGAGACCTTCTTGTACCGATGGAACTATTTCACAAAGAATGGAATCATTTATTGCGACTCTTTAGACCTACATTTTCAAATGATGAACGTCAGTGCAAAGTGGGAGTTACTGCCCTCGAAGACAACAATTATTTCCCGCTATAACCATGAAACACGTGATATCTATGAAGTCAATCTAAACGTCTCTGTGATTAGGACCACCAAACGGCGTTGTGTTTGATTTGTATTGACTCTTGTCACAATAACGTCTTGTGGAAATAACGTGGTCTTAAATGCACAATCAAATGTCGCATTACCACGCGCTTTATGTACCACCAAGGATGTGTGATAATACCATTAAGAGGAGAAGATTCTCGGAGACAAGTGTATTGTTTTTAATGGTAATTCCCAGAAGAATACGGATGTGCCAGAGGCTCCAAGACAGGCCTATTTCCTTGACCTGGAGTTCATGATGCTCACGTTACTGATGAATCAAATCTTACAGCTGTACCTCGAAATGACATGTCTTTGGTCGATTAAACACACATCACTTGTGATTAGTGTCAGGGAGCCAATTTCACAGGCAACATCATTTCGTTATATCGCGATAATACAAATTAGTTTCTATCAGAGTAATGATAAAAACGAAAAAACAATTGCCCATTTTACGAAGCTGACATCGACAAACGGTGGAATACATTTGACGTTAAAGCCTTACGACAAGATGGGAATCCATTTTTTAGTGTAAACATTTTCAGACTAAAATATTCCATTTATTATCTGACGGCCTTGGTTGGTCTAGTGGATAGAACGTCTGCATGGAGAGCGAAATGTCGTGGGTTCGATCCCCGGCCGCGTCAAACCAAAAGACGTTAAAAGATGGCACCTGTTGTTACCCTGCCTGGTGCTCTGCATTAAGGATCTTAAACAGGAACTAGTCGGCTGGGAGTCATTATACTGTGTGTGAATGGAATATTCATGTTAAACAGCGGCATGTTATCTCAGTGGGCTAGCACTATAAAATCGGAATTAGTCCGCACTAGCACACGCACGCACACAAACATGCACGCATGCAAACACGCACTATAATAATAATAATAATAATAATAATAATCTTGAATGCGACGTTTAACCCCATTTTACCTCACCTAACCATTTATTGTCTGCAGCACACGAATATCACTTGTATCCCGAAACCTTCAAAAGTTCACTTCTTACGTACACTGAAAGGCGAAAGAAACGTCACTTCTGAAAATACTGATAAAACTTAATTGGACACTGGCAGTTACATGTTCTGTGGTCAATAAACTCATTTATCGTTCTACTGCTTCTTTTTGTTGCCTTAATGTCCATTTAACAATTGAGTTTAAAATAGATGCTTAGCCCAAACGCAGCCTACAAAAGAACAATGGGACTCAGTTGCGGAAAAGTCATGTCAAAAACATGATGCACGTGCATATCATGGATGGTATGGGTATAAAAGACACCCAAAACTGTTAAGCTGGCTTTCGTTATTTCGATTCATCAGCCATGCCAAGATTATCTGGAAATGATTGAGTGAGTGAGTGAGTGAGTGAGTATGGTTTTACGCCGCTTTTAGCAATATTCCAGCAATATCACGGCGGGGGACACCAGAAATGGGCTTCACACATTGTACCCATGTCGGGAATCGAACCCGGGTCTTCGGCGTGACGAGCCAACGCTTTAACCACTAGGCTACCCGACCGCCCCTTCAGGAAATGAGAGACAACAAGCGATCGGAAGACTGCAAGCAGGTCATTGCAAATGCATTCAATGTCAACGTCAGAACGATATATTGTTTGCAACATCGCCACAACACCACCAACACCACCAACACCACCGACGACCGACCGCGTAGTGGTCGTCCTAGAGTCACTTCTCCCAGACAAGATCGGTTCATGATACGCCAACATCTGCAGCACCGATTCCGAATGGCTACTGAAACAGCTCGACAAACTATTGGCAACCACCAGCGTGCCATCAGTGATCGTACAGTCCGACGTCGCCTAACTGCCAACACCATCTCGTGCCACCGTCCTGCTCGTGTAGCCATCCTGCGAGATCGTCACCGACAGGCCCGACTGCAATGGGCCAGGCAGCATCAAAATTGGCTTCAACAGCAATGGAGAAGAATCATCTTCACTGATGAATGTCGCTACTGTGTTTCAACGGTTGATAGCAGAGTCAGGGTCTGGCGAAGGAGGGGCGAACGTTATCTGATGCTTGTGTTATGGAACGAGACCCGTGGGGCGGCCCAAGCATTATAGTTCCCAATGGCCTTCATCAACAGGCTAGTCTACTCCATGTACAGGAGATGTGTGGCTGTAGTCAACGCCCGTGGTGGCCACACCAGGTACTGATTTTGAACCCCCAGCTGTGATGTCTTCTGGTGTCTCCCCAAATTCACAATTCGCAAAAACATTCCCCAGACTGTTAATTTCATGTGGGTCAAACACTGACTTTCTCTGATGTCTTTACTTACATGTACATATATAAGCATTTGAAAATATAGATATTTATATGATACATCCCCATGACGTTTCTTTTGCCTTTCAGTGTACTTATCATCTTCCTTCACTAGCGATGCGCATCTTGAGACTTGGATACGTATACGAGTATACTATTTAGTTGAACCTGTCAGTACCAGGGTGTATGGGCGTTCAAGAGCTGAGTGGACTTTTACACCATGAGACTGAAAAGGTCAGAGGGATTACACGAACTTCCAGCTCGGACATTCACGTATACCACGTTTTTGACACACGTATAACGAATTCTGGTGACACAAAGACTTTGGTGAAGGTTTTGTGTGTGGCTTCAGCATCTATCGTGTAACCGATATCGGACTCACAGTAAGGTGACTGGAAGTACGAACATGTATATTGGGTTAAAAACAACAACGATTGGATAACTAAATTGGTAATTATAATAGTTACAGTTATATTAGCGACGTTCCAGTTGTACTATTGACGCTCCAGTTGTACCAGTGACGTTCCTGTTGTATCAGTGACGTTCAAGTTATATCTGTGACGTACTTTTGTACCAGTGACGTACTTTTGTACCAGTGACGTACTTACTGTATCTGTGACGTAATAGTTTTACCAGTAACGTACTAGTTGTATCTGTGACGTTCCAGTGGCATCAGTGACGTACTAGTTGTACCCGCGACGTACTAAGTGTACCAGTGACGTACTAGTTGTATCAGTGACGCAATGGTTGTATATGTGACGTTCAAGTTGTATCAGTCGCGTACTAGTTGCATCAGTGACGTACTAGTTGTATCAGTGACGTACTTGTTGCATTCGTGACGTACTAGATGTATCATTGAGGTTCGAGTTGCGCCAGTGATATACTTGTATAATTGAAAGTATTAATAAAAGCATTGTTCCTCAGTAACCGCAGCTAGGGCACGCACCCGGATGTCTTCAAATGTACCTACAATTCTCATCATGGGTATCTTAAAGATGTGCAAGAAACGCTTATCTTGGAAGATTGTGAAAACGCTTTTACTTTTTCATATGCGTACTGCAGGGTCATATTTATGATTTAAATCACATTTGTCTTCTATCGCTCAGATCTACTGTAAGGTGAGGGTGATTGTGAGGAGTGGGTGAGTGAAATATGTTTAACGCAACAATCACCAGTAATCAACTTATCCTGGCGGTCTGTAAGCAATCATTGCTCGGTCTTGGAAAAACAAGTTTAATAGTTTCAGTATCACTACGAATCTCTTACAGGGACACCATAGTCCACGAACAAAATCACCGCTGACGGCTCAGTTTCGTTTATACGACGAAATAAAATAAAGACAATGTGTGTTTTTGAACGATTACTTGGAATACCGAACGTAACTCCGGTTCGTGTGTGTAGTCATAAACGTCCCACTACCAGAGAACCCCAGTGTGACTGATCAAATACCAAGTGAATAATAACAGAAAACATACTAAATGTTTTAATGTAAACAAATAATAAAAATATGAAATTGAGTGAGTGAGTGAGTGAGTTAATATTTTAAGTCACAGCGGCAATATTTCAGCCATATGGTGACTAAATCAAGTTATATATTAATACATAGAGACATTAAAATCTGTCGACAAAGGACAGTAAAAACACTAGACTATCACAGATGTAGATTTAAAACTGGCATATCATGATAAAATTCATAACAATTCAGAACAGTACACAATAAAAATGGGCTATAGATCACCAAGAACCAAAGGTAGGTCACCATACTAGGTACCATGGGGACTTACGATACTTCTGCTACCTACATGGTAACCCAGCAGGATTTACACCATCCCTCTGGCTACTGGTGATTTTCGGCAAGTTTAAGCCAAAACATTTAAAAACAACAAGAATTCTACGATTAAAAACATGGAAAATGAAAAATACTTTGAATGAAATGGGACTTACATACCTTCTCAGGGGGACAATTATTTTACGTTACTTCAACCCCCTTTGAAGGTACAGCCACGAACAATCTCAGTTATTACGTCATTCTACCAAATTAAAATCACATACTTTTTACAATACATATCAAAATTTATCAAGCAATTCTATTTCTTTTAAAAAACCAAGAATTAAATGAGAATTAATCTGATTAAAAAGATCCTTTAACGATGAAACTTTGAAATACTTATCCCTTGTGATGGAAAAATCAATACAGTCAAGCAGGACATGCTTGACCGTGATTCTCTCATCACAAGGGATACAGAACGGAGGATCTTCACCTTTTAACAAATATTCATGTGTGTATCGCGAGTGGCCAATACGACAACGTCGCAAAATGACCTCTTCGAATCTGGACTGACAACCCAAGTAGGTGTAACCAATAGTTGGTTTTATGGCATGTAATTTGTTATTATCTACTTGGGTGTCCCACTTCTTCTGCATTTGCTCTCTGATGTAACATCTAATTACAGGTTTATAATCACTGTATGGGAGAAGAAGTGGTGTCACAGATTCGTTGACTGCTGCTTTAGCAGCAGCATCAGCCATTGTGTTACCTGTGATACCAGTATGACTGGGTAACCAACAAAAGACGATGTCGTATTGGCCAGTTGAAAGATCATTGTAAAGTTCTAAAACATCTAAAATCAGTGGATGAGTGGAAGATACATTATGCAGTGCCTGAAGGCAAGAAAGAGAATCAGAAAAGATGATAAACTGTTTACATGAAGATTGTTGTTTAATATATATCAAAGCTGTAAGGATAGCATTGGCCTCAGCAGTGAAAATAGAGCTATTGTCAGGTATTCTAAATGATATGGTTTGTGATCCAATGACAGTGGCACTTGCTACTTTGCCACCACCCTTGGATCCATCAGTAAAGATTGAACGGTGTGTGTCATATTTGTTTCTTAATTGTAAATATTCCTGATGATAAACCAGTTGATTTGTTTCAGACTTGAGAAAGCGTGTCAGTGAAATGTCTACTTCTGGCCTCACCAACTGCCAGGGAGGAGTAGACAAAAGCCGGGAAGGAGAGATAAGATCCAGATCAAGATTTGCTGCAGTAATATTAGATTTGAGCCGAATCCCAAGTGGAGGAACCAGCTTCGGTTTCTTCAGAAATAGATTTTCATAGAGGGGGTAGAATACAGAGGCATAAGCAGGATTAGAGGGGTTCGAACGTAATTTAGTAATATATTGAAGAGACAATTTAGTACGGCGTTGTTTTAAAGAAGGTTCATCAGCCTCCACATAGAGGCTGTCAACCGGAGAAGTTCGAAAAGCACCAAGACATAGACGTAGTCCTTGATGGTGAATTGAATCCAGCTTTTTTAAATTGCTCTTGCAAGCTCCAGCATACACAATGGAGCCATAGTCCAATTTAGAACGGATCAATGATCGATATAAGTGAAGAAGGGTTTTCTGATCCCCTCCCCACTTTGAATTTGAAACGACTTTTAACAAATCTAGGGCCTTCAGGCATTTTGTCTTCAGATAAGTAATATGTGGCAAAAAGGTTAAATGATGGTCGAAAATTAATCCTAAAAATTTGGCTTCTTTTACAATCTTGATTGGAGTGCCATCTAAAAAGAGTTCAGGGTCTTTATGGGGTTTATATTTCCGACAGAAATGTATACAATTGGTCTTCGTCTGTGAGAACTTAAAGCCATTCTCAAGACACCAGTTATGAATTTTATTAAGACACAACTGTAATTGGCGTTCAATAGTACGCATATTTTTACCACGACATGAAATATTGAAATCATCCACAAACAATGACCCATCAATTGAGTCATTTAATACTTTTGATAAACTATTTATTTTTATACTGAACAATGTGACAGACAAAATACTGCCCTGTGGAACTCCCTGATCCTGATTATAATGATCAGACAGGGTTGATCCAACACGAACTTGAAATTGTCTGTCAGTTAAAAACTGCGATATAAAATGAGGCAAACGGCCTCTTAAACCAAAGTCATGTAAATCTTTTAAAATACCATGTTTCCATGTTGTATCATAAGCTTTTTCAAGATCAAAAAAGATTGATACAGCATGCTGGTTATTTACAATGGAATTCTTAATGAATGATTCTAAACGAACCAGATGGTCAATAGTACTGCGATTTTTGCGGAAACCACATTGAATATTTGAAATAAGATCATTGGTTTCTAAAAACCAAACTAGTCGATTATTGACCATGCGTTCCATGGTTTTACAAACGCAGCTAGTTAACGAAATAGGTCGATAGTTAGATGGATCAGTATGATCCCGACCAGGTTTCGGTATAGGGATAACGATGGCATTGTGCCACGAAGGAGGAAAGTGTCCTGATGTCCAAATATTATCAAAAATATTTAAAAGCGTTTCGAGACAGGAATTGGGTAAATGTTTAAGGAGCTGATAATGTATATTATCAGGCCCTGTTGCGGTATCATGAGCTTGCGCTAGGGCAGTATTGAGCTCATGTAGTGAAAATACTTCGTTGTAGTCTTCACCATTATCTGAAATAAAGTTAATAGTTTTCTTTTCTTGTTGATTTTTATATTTCTGAAATTTGGGATTATAATTGGATGATGAAGAATGTTTAGCTAAAGTTTCACCCAACTTATTTGCGATATCAACTTTGTCAGTTAATAGACCATGGTCATCTGTAAGATGATGAACACCAGAATTTGAGCCTTTCCCTTTGATTCTTTGTATCATGTTCCACACCTTTGTCATAGGCGTTCGGGAATTAATCTTTGATACAAAGTTTTGCCAAGACTGTCGCCGATTTTGTTTAAATGTACGTCGAGCCTTGGCACCATTTATCTTCACTTTATTTAAATTGTGAACTGTAGGATGACGGCGAAAGTATTTTTCAGCCTTCCTCCTACTCTTCCTAGCATGTTTGCATTCAACAGTAAACCATGGTTTACGAATGTGTGGTTTAACAGAGGACTTAGGAATAGTTTCATCAGCAATATTAATCAGTTTATCCGTGAACAACTGAATAGGATCAGGGACATTGATGAAAATGTCAGGTGTCAATTTGTCAGTACAAAGTGTCTGAAATAATGGCCAGTTGGCCTTGTTAAAATTCCACCTTGTAACAGGTGGATCATCATTCAGGTTAATAGCAGAAAGTATTGTGGGGAAATGGTCGCTTCCACATAGATCGTTGTGGACTGACCATTCAAATTCGCTATATACATCTGGATCTGTGAGTGACAAATCAAGAGCAGAATAAGTTCCAGTAGCGGGATGCAAATATGTGTCTGATCCATCATTAAATATGCATAAACTATTATTTGAAATGAAGTCTTCCAGGAGTTTACCTTTGTTGTTGGTATCTGTACTTCCCCAAAGAGGGTTATGCCCATTCAGGTCACCCATAATGACGCAGGGTCTTGGAAGCTGATCAAACAAATCCTGAAGATCAGACTGCAGAAGAGGAGACGAGGGTGAAATGTATAAAGAGCAAAGTGTGAAGGTGATATGTAAAGAAAGACGGACAGCAACAGCTTGAAGGTTGCCTTTGAGAGGGACAGGGCTATGGATGACATCCTGCCTCACCAAAATAGAAGCGCCACCTGTAGCTTTGGCACCTGGAGGTGAAAACGAGTGATATGATTTGTACTGACGAAAATCAAAGTTATCTGTATCTTTCAGGTATGTTTCTTGTAAACTAAACGCTGATGGTTTAAAATCTTGTGATAATAACTGGAGATCATTAAAATTGTTCCTAAGTCCTCTGCAATTCCATTGTAATAAATTAGAAGCTCCGCTCATGGAGGTTCAACAGGGGTACGTAAGCGAGTGGAGGTGACATTCCCATGTCCTGGGAGGGGTGGAGTAACCTCCATGTCCAATGGTTCAAAAGGATTATGAACCACAACAGGGCACGCAACAGGAGAAGGCTCCTCCAAGTGCTGGAGTGCCCTGGCCTTTCTCCTCATTTGCTTTTTTGTTTGCTTTTTTGATAGATGGGCTTCACCCTGAACTGTTTCAATTTCTTCTGTGATGTCTGGTTCATTTTGTTGACTGGTTAATGTTTGCAGATTCTCGGTCTGAGATGAAGATGACAGTGTTGCGGGTTTACTTGTCGTAGCTTCATCAATGATGATCTGGTCATCATTGATCCAAGAGATCGCAGTTTGACAGTGGATTGATTTAGTCATTTTGGAACCTGAAGACAGAGAAGTGACTGTGGCTGAAGACACTGCTGCCGAATAGGAAATACTGGAAGGTGTCTGAGATGGTAGAAGTAGCTTTTTGGCATCAGAATATGAAATATTGTTTGTATGCTTGAGTTTTAATATCTGAGATTCACGAACGAAAATTGGGCAGGATTTAGACGAAGACAAGTGCTCCCCGCTGCAGTTGGCACATTTGAGCACATTTGTGCAATCTGTACCATCATGAGGACCACCGCAACGGAGGCACCTTGTCTTAGCAGTGCAAGATTTGGCTCCGTGACCAAAGTGTTGACACTTGAAACACCGGAGTGGATTTGGAACATAAACCTCCACTCCGATGTTGAAGTATCCAGCTTTAATTGATTTTGGAACAGTAGACATGGAAAAAGTGAAGAGATATGTTTGTGTATTAATTATTTTGCCATCTTCTGATTTTCGTGTGAACCGCTTAACAGCGGTGACACCTTGATGTTCTAGTTCAGTAACAATCTCTTCTTCAGACATTTCTGACAAACAACGCGAACGATCTCTTATGATACCTCGACTAGAGTTCAGTGTGTTGTGCACAGAGACAGCAACTCGCATGTTAACAAATGGTTTGAGACCCAACAAATTGATAGATTGCTGTCTCCGTGCACATTCCACGAGGATGGAACCAGAACGAAGACGAGTAACGTTCTTTACTTCGCCACAAGCACTTTGGATGCCCTTTGATATGGCAAATGGATTCAGCTTCAGAGGAGTATCATCTGCAGATGCTATAACGATGAATCGTGGCCAAGAATCAGCAACAATAGGTGACACTTCGTCGTCAGACGAAACAGAATCGACGTGTCGACGTTTGTTTGCTTTAAACGAACCAGGAGATTTGTTGTGAGACATGATGGGAGAATTTGATTCGACACCTCTGCTCCCCACCCGCCATCGAGTGTCAACAAGGACGATGCTGTAGAGGAAACCAATCTACAACACCGGGGTTACAAGGGTGTTATACTCAAGCAATATACACATAGGTAGCTAAGATTGACAAACAGAATTGAAAGTCAGGCTGGTTCCCTTGACAGTAATCTGAAGTCACATAGAACCTAGAGGTTGATATATAGCCAGATTGGCCCATGAGCCATCGCCTTCTGGCGTAAGACTCTAGGCAATTACTTCAATCCAAAATTGATAATTCACACAAGTTATGTACGGCCAAGACCAAAATATACATCAAAATACAACACAGGTGTGCATATACAATATTACGCACAGGGCCTGGCATGACCAGCCGATTGATAAGACCGGGCCCATCTTACCACCCGTCTAGGCGAAGTAAGGGTCGAAGTAGTGTGTTGGGCAAAGGAACACAGTTCCAGGAACCAGTGCCCTCAACTACCAGACTCCCGTCCACCGCCGACACAGGGACGCAACCCACGGCAAACAGGTTGCCCATTTTAGTCGCCTCATACGACCAGCAATGGGAGGCTGTGGAATTATTCTACCCCGGTTCCACACGGGGGAAGAGCTATTAGCGCTACCCAGCACTCACCACGAGGAGGTTGCTCTTCACGAGTGCCTATGAAATTGAAAAAAGGTAAATTAATATTGAACTCGAGTGTTACGTTATTGTTACAGGTGAGTTACAGTCTACAGAGAGTAGTCATACAGAGAGGTTCTTCACAAGGTTGAGCATTGATCCACGCTGCTAACTCAATAATTAAGCTGGCCACTGATACAACGCATTTCAGCAGTCAATAGCAACCACATCCTAATTGGATGGCATTCGACCAAGTTTTCAACATTTACACCTGACGCTGTTGCTGTACGTACAGAGATCGCAGTTCGGATAGTAATTGGCAATACTATATTGAATTGTTGTCATACAGGCAGAGAGGTATGTAGAGTGACAGATATAGTTTATTCAGAGAGCCATATAATACCTTTAATCTTATACAGCAGTATTCGAGGCCGAGAAACACTCAATAAATATGGAAACATGCTTAATGGTTTTAATACATTATATCTCGATATCTACTTTATTTAAAGTTTTATATTTCATTCATGATTGGAAAATGATAGCCATGCATGATGTCAAAGAGACATTATTACTTTTAGAGTGCTCAAACTATCTTACATTTCAACATGTAATTTTGTTTAGCCCTGCTCGTAGCTTTCAACTGATGTTCGTGTTGTAGTGATTCTTCTCCTGTTCATATAATGGAATCATCACTGTAATGTACTTCTTATACATGCCTGCATGTTGTCATGAACACATTACTTTATCTGTTTTTGGGATAGGTCCATTACCCACTGCTTTGTTATTGACTAAATTTTAATACAAATTTTGTGAGAGAAGGAAAAACATAGTTTTCGTGAACGATATTCCCTGACGATTTCAGACACAAGTCGAGTAACAAGCACAAAATGAGTCGATTATCATTGTGATATTAGTCATGTACCTGTATATACATGGGTATAGACATAGGAGGAACACGTAAATTTAGATAGATAAAAGGTTTAATAAATATATATTTCTGACAACAGCTGATGCCACAAGCAGTTATTGTTTGTCTACATACAAAAATCGGTGTACATTTAAATATTTTAACATAATATTCTTATCGTCATGTGAAGCATGAGACAACATGTATACACATTCTCCAGACGAGGTTCTAACACAACTGTCCTTGAGTGTCCCGCGGCCCTTGGGCAATCCATAAACCTATGATTGTGTGATGGAAATCCCAGTTCGCCTCGATTAAGTTTTCTGGGTCTGTCAGCACCATACCCGTGCTCGTAGGTGTTACCATAGTGGTAAACGTCTGAGGCCTGCATCACTTTGTGCTGTACGTCCACACGCCGTGATACAACTAGAATTCTGTTCAAAGTGACGTTAAACCCCACTCACTCAGTTATTGAGTGTCTTCATTTATAACACACCAGTATGTAAGTTCGTCTTACTTCTGGATCGCGACATGAGACGAGCTCGTAGAAATTCAACCTTTAACAATGACGTATTGATTATTCGACAGTGATTCGAAGACAGCTAGGTTAGGATCGGGTCCTGGATTAGCCCATGGCGTGAAGGGCCTCAACAGTGCACAGTGTGTTTCTGATCAGTTCATGCTCCTCGGGAGAGTGCTCAAAGGGGACTGCCAATAAACTACATTCTGGACAACAAAGACGGCTTTCTATAAAGGGCGGATGCTATTAAAGTACTGGGTCAACGTGAGGGACATAGATACTGCGACCGTCTTAAATGTGCAAAACAATGTAAACGTCATGGCTGCAAACGCTTCATTGTATCATGATCAGTTGAATTATGTCATTCTGGAAGGAAGAGCTATATATATTATCTTGTACAGATGTACATCAAACCTGTTAATACAAGGAACTCCAAATAGGGGAACAAGTGAGTCGAAAATTTCATTTCTAAAAAAACTACGGTTATAACGAACTCAAAGGGACCACGAACTATACTTCGTTATAACCGTAGTTCGTTATAGACATCTTAACTGTTAGACATCTTGGATCAGATGGCCACGTCACTTTACGCGATAAATAAACGTGTGCACTGTATATGTATTGTGTATATTCATTTGGGATGAGGTGGGCGTGGGGGTGGGGGTGGCCTAGTCGAGTTGCGACCTTTAGGCACGTCAGAAACCTATGATTGTGGGTTCGAATCCTGGTTCGCCCCGATTATGTTTCTAGGTTTGTCAGCACCATACCCGTGCTCGTGGGTTTCACCGACGTGGTAAACGTCTAGGACCTGCATCACTTCGTGCTTTCCTCCCACATTAAGCTTACACGCCGTGCTATAACTGGACTATTGTTAACATCGGCGTTAAACCCAACTCACTCACTCACTCAACTCCGTTGATGTTGTCATCGGCTGCCAAACTATCTTTCAGGGTCCCATCTTGTGGGATATCAGTCGTTGTTTTCACTTCAGGCCACATGTCATCATCAGAGACTTCATCGTCGATAGGGAGAGCAGTTGACAATGCACTTGGTTGTCCCGTGACGTTATGCTCGATGAATCATGTTGATTGCTGCTGTCAGGACGGATACCACGTCGTGTTCTTGTTATCATAGGCATCAATCAAGCTGCTCCTAATTTCAATCGTGTGGTTAATCTTCAGGTTGGCCATGGTTCTTGGTCCATTGATTGGATCTACGATGTTGTGTTCTGTTGACAGGAAGGCGCCACCAGTATTCTACAAACCGATAGATCTCCAGTTTTCATCTTGTCACCCAGACCACACGAAAAGAAGCTTGCCATATAAGCTTGCCCTGGGAATCTGTATGATACTTTCGAATACAGAAATCATGTGTTTTCTCTATGTTTAACTGGTCTCCCATCTGTTGTTCATCCTATTTGTTATACACAATAAAACAACTCAGGACATGCATGAGTCTGCTCGAGTCCTCTGTGGGGCGGTCGGGTAGCCTAGTGGTTAAAGCGTTCGCTCGTCACGCTGAAGACCCGGGTTCGATTCCCGACATGGGTACAATGTGTGAAGCCCATTTCTGGTGTCCCCCGCCGTGATATTGCTGGAATATTGCTAAAAGCGGCGTAAAACCAAACTCACTCACCAAACTCCTCTGTCCTTCACCTGGCAATTATAATCTCAACTCTTCTCCCCGTTCGTAATGATCTGGGTAAATGGGAAACAAGCGTAAGCTAAAGTCTTGGCCTCGGTAATATTTGATGACTGCTCCAAATTATAGGGAACACCCAGCTACGTTGAGATCAGTTTAACAGGTTAAGCGTATCTTATACGTACAGCATGCCCAATGAATGTGCTCACCAAGCCAAATACGAGGGTTGAATTGCCCACATATTGTGAGACAGTTTTTTGAAGCATTTGGTATCATGAATGATAAACCCACAAGAGAATACCCTCAGTGAAATGCCCCAATGGCTCCACTTTGAGCGACTGTTTTGATTTTGTATGTACAATTGATCTACAAAATATATACGTATTTAACCAATAGCAATATATTCATTATTTATAAGTGTACACTTATTAATAACGATCTAAGGCGGCAACCCCAAGAGCACTCTAATAGTGATTCATTCAGACAGCGATTTACAGGGTTGTTTTTCTGAACAGTGCCATACTGTGAACCTTTATTGTGCATTCATAGAAATGCCTGCGGTGACAGACACAATGTATCAATGACGTACGACACAAATCCTAATCACAGAGGAACGAGATATGTTTGGCGTTTGCTTTGAACAGAGATTAACTTCAAGGGGCAACTATATAATCCAAGAACATTAGGCATACAGTAGTGTCACTGATTGTCTCCGTTTTCCGAATCTGCTGATACGTCAAGAACGGTAAAGATAGTATCATGTGGTCTGACGTTGCTTTGATCTGGTGTCAGCATTCAGGGTCTCAATAAAATTTTCAAAAGCTTTTATGGTAAACACGTGGATGACATTTCCAAATTTGACGCACCAGTCACACAAACGTTATCCGCTGCAATTCCTTATTTTGACATGTACCATTCATGTTCCCGTGTTTTTATCCAGATGCATAATTGACTTCCCTTTCCCTGTGTTTGTGACGGGTGTCATCATTTGGGCAGGATAAGCCCCCTTTTCGCGGAGATCTTTTTTTGAGCAGAGATTTCATTACCATCAACTTTTGGCTTGACCCTAAAACCTGAAGACATGGCCATTCCTCTATTGTACTGGATTCCAAAGCTCCATGAAAATCTGTACAAAGAAAGATACATTGCCAGGTCCAACAAATGTACCATAAAACCCCTGTCTCCAAGATTAACCATAATCCTTTAATGTAATCAAGGAAGGACATTGTGGATTCTCAATAACTCAATGTATTTGCTTAGCCCTTTTACAATCTCAGAAAAGAACTAAGTTCAATTCTGTCAAAACATTTGCGTTTTCAACTTTGAACACCACTATTCCACATAACAAACTTCAGGGAAGGCGTCATTCTTTTATTGGTTACAAAAAGTGGTGACCATAAATACAGTTAAAAATCTATCTTCAGATGTTCAGGTCAATTTCTCAAAAACGAAAGCAAGTGCCATATGAAGTTTACTTTTAGAAAATAATATGTGAAACGCGGGACTTCATCATTTATAACATCCTTATAAAATCTGGTGGTAAGACATTTAGGCAAGGAGTAGGAATCACCATTGGCACCAATTATGCAACCCTTCTTGTTGATCTCTTTCGTAGTGCATGCATAGGTATCAGAATTTCTACTTGGACTGGAAAAGTCAAAACAAGGTCATGTGGCCAAGATGTTTAACTTAAGCTTCGGATATATCGATAATCTGATATTGTTCAATAATGGTCAAATAGCCAACTCCCTTCCACTGATTTACCAACCTGAACAAGAAATAAAGGAGACCAGTGAGGCCGCCTCATCTTTTTCGCGTTTAAATATATGCATACAGATTCAGAGTGATAAAACATTCTCCACGTGAATCAAAGGTAAGACTTCAACTTTCCAACAGTCAACTTTCAAAGTTGTTTGATCAAGGTTGCAATAGTCAATGCCTCAGTTTGATTGTTTGTTTGTTTGTTTGTTTAACGCCGCACTCAGCAGTATTCCAGCTATATATATGTCGGCGGTCTGTAAATAATTGAGTCTGGAACAGACAATCCAGTGATTAATATCATGAGCTTCAATGCCCGCAATTGGGGTCGATGGCATGCATCGATCAAGTCAGCGAGCCTGGCCACCCGATCCAGTTAGTCGCCTCTTACGACAAACATAGTCGCCCAAGGCCTCAATAAAGCTTTCAAAACGTTTTATGGTAGACATATAGAGGACGTGCCTTTGAATGTGTTTGTGACGCGTGCCACGGGAAGGGGGGGACAGGATACCCTCACCTTTTCGCGAACATCTGGTATCAGCAATGTTAGATAGTGATTCATAAACACATGTTCATGATATAGTCGGAATCGTACATCGACTCTGCTTTAGAGCAGAGATTTCTTATGAATATGGAAAACGGTTTCGTTGCTGTATGGAAATGTTGTATCGCTTTTATTTCAAGAAGCAGGTTTTCAGGATTTTATAATCTTCACAGGATTCACTTTTCGTCAATTGAAATCGTTACATGTCAACTAAACATCATCTTTCAGTTAAACAGTTTACACATACGGCACTGTAAATAACCATTGCATACACAAGTGACAGAATCGTAACTGCTAGTTTCCATATGCAGAGAGGGACACTTATGAGAACAATTCAACTGAAGAGTGAGCGTTTGCAAACTTTTGTGATGAATGCGTAACACCTCTTTAACATATTTAGAAGCAGACATCAAGAATCGGCAGCCATTGTCAATTCCCGATCATGACAGAATGAGCGTTGTTGTACAGTAGTATTGCAGATGGCAACTTTACACATTGATTCTGGTGACTGTTGACATGGTGTTGCATTACAAGTAATCAAAATCAACGCTTGAAAAATTGAAGTGTGACACCATAATAATTGCTTCCAAACACGAAATATGAAGTGTCCTATGGCCAACCATATCGCTCACATTTTTTCCGAAATGAGCTGAATATTTTGAAGTCGTTATGAACGGACTATGAATCCCAATTGAGCTTTACGCCCATCAGTACTTTCAAATTTTGAATTAAGAACACCAGTAAGGCTAACGTTTCTCGGATATGGAGTCCAATGTTCGATTAATTAATTAACATCTGTGCTTGGTCATAAAACCAAACTTGCAAGTGATACAAACAGAAGAAGCTAGACTAACTTCCCAGCCATATAAAATTCCACCATACTGAAGAATATTTAATTCTGATTAGTCAAATACCATTAAAATCAGATATCTAATTTCATCGATCTATCCAAAGTATACATATCGATGAGTACCAAAAAACCTGCCGGTACATTATCAGACTACGTGAACGTTCAGTACACGGTAGGTTTATATCTTAAATGTACGATTCTTCTCATTACAATATTTCAGTGGTTTTCGTAACATTTGTCTTTCGAAACAGTGGCCTGAATCATACCTGGACGTTGAGTGAGTCCGTTACACACTTTCAAGCCGTAAATAGCGACTTTAACATATTGACTTTCTCTGAAAGAAATGTATTTATCAAAACACCTCATTAAAGATCCATCATTTGCAAACAAAATTGCGGATATAGGAAGAAAACAATTGAAAGGGATATTGATCCTTACAAGACTTGGCTGACAAAAGTCTCTTGTGGAATCCCTTTTTCTGTAACGTTCTGCCCATAATGCATCTTGTCATAAGACGTAGCATTTTTAGATACTGAAAAAAGTGCTTAAACATATTATTCATGATCAGGTTTGTGCTGGGCAAGAACCTTCAGAACTTTATAGACAAAAGCATCCCACAAAATACTGTTATTAGGCCACCACAGCATGCATCTTTTCAATATTAACAAAGCAAGCCCATGAACAGATTGTATATTGCGCCCTTATCTCATGTCTTTGGTCACACCTCCTTGTCAGTGCATAAAACGCATACTTTTAAAATTTGATTGTATACTGGCGAAAATGTCAAAATGATATTTAAGAAAAATATTTTTTGAATGTCCTTCGCATAGTATTGCAAAGATTAGACGAAAAATAACATTTGAATGCGTGCTTTTCACTGTTCCAGAAAACCAGCACGTATCAAATAGCTCTCAAAATTATGGAAGCGTATCAGTGCCACATTCTAAAAATATATCATCTACGTAGTTTATACTTTCATCTACGTAGATTATACTTACACCTACGACAGATGATACTTACACCTACGACAGATGATACTTCCACCTACGACAGATGATAATCGTGAGTATCGTTATTAGTTGGATCTACTTTTCAGAAACATTTATATGCTTAATTACTGTTAATCTTTTAAAATATTTGGGAGCATGCTGGTCGCTTGTTTTCATTTTTCCTTTCCCGTACTTTTATAACTTACTAAAACTGTTTCAAATTTCCTTACACTAGTAAGCAATAGAGTAATGACCACACCCATTTTTAGCTGAAACTTATGGGTTATTGCATGACATGAAAGGGAAATGATAAAATCGGAAACTCCATGCACAGATCAAGACTGGACACTTAATTTAGTTTTTTTCATTTTTTTTTATTACAAACTCTGGAACTAGTGAGTATGGTTTTACGCCACTTATAGCAATATTCCACCAATGGCACAGCACGGAACACTAGGAATGTGCTTCAAACATGGAGGCTATGTTGGGAATGAAGCCCAGGTCTTCGACGTGTCGAGCGAATCCAACTTTGGAGGATAGATGAGGTGAATAAGAATAACCGGTCTCGATTATCCGACGAAACTGATTCCACTGGACGTAAATGGCAAAATAACGGTGAAAAATATACAAGTGGATAACTGGAAATCAATGATGACACCAGGTGTTCTAAAAAAGAGTAAGCTTGTCCCGTCATACTCTTTTAGTTGCTCATTAAATCTTGGCATTGTCGAAATAAAAGCGACAGAGCCCTTTCTATGATCATAAGAATTATCTACTCTACAATTCGGACTATATCATAAGCTATTTGTTTATGGATTAATATCAATTAGTGATGATGCCAGGTGTTTGCGAAAAGGTTAGTTTATCCCGTAGCAGCTGGAATATTACCCGACATAAAGGGAACGTTGATTACTTGAAAGTTGATGTCAGCTCTCTTGTCATACAATTTATCACTCTGAATTCTGATCTAAATATGAAACATATCAGGTGGTTCCACTGGTTTCTGAATCTCCAAACACAGATCTAATTATGAAACTGATCAGGTGGTTTCACTGGTCTCCTTTATTTCTAGTTCAGTAGGTTAAAGCAGCCCAAAGGAAATGTCTATCTAACAAAGCAAAAGCCCTATAAATTAGTTCATGCATTTTATCCATCAGTTACCATGAGGTATAGCTTGTGAAAGGTCGAACAATCAAATGCTTTCTTAACTTTTTTCTGTGATTCTTTTACTTCAAATAAATCTTTTGAAATCGAGATTCGCACGCGATTGACTCCGCTTATCCTATATATTCTCTGATAGTATTTAATTGGGCATTACTTGATTGTTCGAGGCAAGGGTTTGGTGGTACATTTGCTTGACGCTGCAAGAGATCTCAATTATTCAGTATGAAGCTAGACCTTAATCTCAGAGTTGATACCTTATTCAAAGAGTGCATTGAAATAGTTTCATGATTGTATCACATTTCCTTGTCAGACAAAAGTCTGGTATTGTATATTGGATTAGAAGATAGTTCCTTGCATAAAAATGTTGCTTCCAAATGCAAATGACCTTGTTTGCGGCTTTGTCAATTTGAACAATGACAAAAAGCACGAAATGTATTTTTCGAAAACTATTGTTTGTAGTATTTGGAATTTGGGACGAAGGTTACATTGTGCACAATATTTGGGGCCGCTCTGAGATAAGACTATGACTGAAGCAGGTCTTCCTCACTGCAACCTGTTGTATATCACAGTTGCCAACAATATCCATAACGGGGGCATACATTACATCTGGAAAGTCAACGCATGATAAGCACAGCACATCTATTCCCCATGAGAAATGGATGACGGCCATCCCGTTCCCCCTGTACTGCGATTAACGCATGGAACGCCTCATGCTTTTCACTATTATAAATCACACGAAAGTGATGACGTTCTGTAAATCTTTTGTCCTAGTCCGGTGGATCGTTTCAGATTCCTTATTACACGAGCGAAGGAATGTTTCTGTGACGACATTTTAATGGAAACGTTTGCTATTTCTACAGTCTGTCCAAGTTTTCACTGGGAATATTAATGACGTCTTTTCAAGTCAGAGACGCACATTCCCCATGTGCGATCGTTATGGGCTCATATGAATTTCAAGAAAAGTCATTACTGACAGTGGTATAAAAAAAACCATATAATACACTCATTTAAATTGAATGGGGGAATGAACAGGTGAAAATGGACATTGTTCAATGTCTGTTTTAATGTTTCAGTTCTAATTTACTAGGTTAACCTCATGACCACGCAAGACCAATGTAGTTCAATTCAATAGTGCCACATTTAAGTTTCAGCTTCAGATGCCTCAAGCAATGTAAAGTAATTTTTCACATCGGATTCTCCAGTACCATATCTATAAATCCTGGAACTGTTTAATCATTGTCATACGAAATAACTACAAAGGTCAAATGGCTGTCTTTGGCAATGTGTAATATTTGTAAGACAAATCCTCTACGGATGTTTTAATCTTTTTTGACAAGAAACTAATATATTTTGAAATTACACTGTGAAATGATAAAACAAACACTTTTATTGTCCGGATTGTCACCATGGGTTACACGATTGATCAGTACTGCAGTAGCATAACAAGGACCTTCGCCATCGTTTTGCATCAACGTACAGATGAGATTTAGCAGGCGTCATTCCGTTCATTTGATTTTCCTCTTTTGAAGCAGCGACCGCCTCCGTGGTCTAGTGGATAGAGCGTCTGTCCGGATAGCGAAAGGTCAGAGTTCGATTCTCTGGCCGCGTCATACAAAAATAAGTTAAAAGCTCATACTTTTGTGGTATCAGGCGCACGGAAAAAACGGGGTAAAGCAAGCTTTGGCCAGCTCGGAAGCAGGGTGATGTGTCCATGTATCCACGTCAAAATCTTAGTGGATAAGCCCTATATAATCGAACTGGTACAAACAACTACACACGCACGCACGCAAGCACGCACGCACAATGAGTAAAGCATTATGAAACGTGACGCCATTTCACCTCACATCATGAAGCGTGAAACAAAGAAACAAGACGTTTTAAAGTCGAAAGGTAAGTGGTTATGCATAAACGACTCACTGAGCTTCTTGACTTTCCACAGGTGGGTGGTAATGTAAGACCACGTCTTTCAAAGTATATTTATTTCTGCCACGTTTTTAATCGTAGTATAAATGTTCATTTAACTTTGGATAAATGTGTCAATAATAGCCAACAGCTGAAGGGATGATGTAAATCCGGCTGGGGTCCATGCAGGTAGCAAAAGTACTGTTAGTCCCCATGGACCTTAGCATTGTGATCTACCTTCAGCTGCTGGCGATCTATAGCCCTTTTTATATTGTATTTGTCTATAAAGTAGTATCTTTTTATGGTTGTATGCTAGTTTTAAATATTAATCTGTGACATTCTAGTTATTTTACTGTCCATCGATGACAGGTTTTTATTTAGTTTAAATATATGTTAATATATCACTCACATGTGGATGGTAGATTAGGTGCCAAGCGTTATTGGTCAGCAGATCCCCCATATACCCCTCCCATAACGTCCCTTGTGCTCATGATCAGTTTCACCAATTTTTGTGTCTGTCGAAACGTGCCAATAATTATGGAAGCGATTTTATCAGTGCACATATGGCACTATGACACGAAAACTTAAATAATTGTACAAAAACACCTTACTTATCCATGCCGTGTTCATATTGTCCTGTCAAACGCTATCTGTCTAGGTTACCGGAGGCTAAATAATATTGATATACCTTCTTCTTTCCCTTACCAACAAGACCCCATCCTAAAATATATCTCTTACTTGTTAAAGTTCACGTAAAATTGTAGCCATGTGGTTAAAGTCCGAGCAAATGCAGGTAGAGACCAATATGGCTGAATAAGTCAATATTTGACACGTTTCAAAACTAATGTTACACATTAATAGAAATGACAATGTCTTTACCCGGGCTCCCTAACAAGCTCACGCAACCAGGAAGCCTGACACTTATCCGATCGTACTGACAACTTAAGGCGGTCTCCAACCTAGTGAAGATCCCTGATGAATAATTACCGTCTTTCACATCCGTTCTAATTGGAAGGTATATTGAGGAGACCTGCACACCAAATTCCAAAATATACACTTCAAAAGAACTAGGGGATACTTGGAAACGACTTAAATTTCCACAGTTCTAAGAGATATTAGTTTCTAGTAATAGTATGATAATAATGAAGGACTTTGGAACACGTTACAGCTGGTAGTGAAGTATGACAGTAGATGCCATGACCGCCATCGATCTTGAAAGATAATAGAGGTAAGATGGAACTTTCAAACGCTTTTGGATCCGCCGTGCGTAATACTGCCACGATTTGTCAAACATTCATTCACTCGACGAGGCATACTGCGTATGAGTCTCCCAATGCCGATTTGAGGGAGACTGTCCCACTCTTCTTGCAGAGGCCTGGCCAAATTCAGCCAACGTGGTCGGCGGCCTATGACGTTGACGCTGACGTCTCCCTATCATGTCCCAGACGTGTTCTGTGGGAGCTCAAGGTCTGAGCTCATTTCTGGCCATGACGTTCTTTGGCTGTTTTGCTAGTGGCGGTGAGCAATGGCGATTCGTGCACGGTGAGCAGGGACGTTGTCGTCCTGAAAGGCAAAACGTCGACCCACGCGCCTTTCAAACGCCACAATTGAAGGTGTCAGAATGTTGTCCAGATAGTACTGTCCAGTGACACTTCCTTGCACAATATGAAGTTGGGGTCGGTCAGTCATAGCGATGCCACCCCACACCATAATCGACCCACCGCCAAATATATCATGAGGTCTCTGCTTGAAATTGGCTTGATGTTAATTTCAACGTCACCAGACACGAACACGCTTATCCAGGAAGTACAAAGTGAATAAGGATTCATCTGAAAAGATAACACTTGACCAGCGACGAATACCCCGGTTTCGACGTTGTATACACCATTGAAGTGTGCTGGCAATATAAAGATGTGTAAGGTGCGGCACAAGGTTACAGTCGAGCATGGAGATGAGCTGCATGTAGACGATTTCAAACCGTCTGACCCTTAACTCGTACTCCAGTAGCTAGGTGAAAGTTTGCAGCAATTTGATTTGCCGAGTTCGAGTTCGCAGAATCCTGGCTTCGAATCAATGGACCCTGAACTGTTGTCGTTGACATGGGATGATGTGAACGGGGTCGATCATCGCCAGTTTGAGTTTCGTGAACTGCATGGTGAGTTCTGCCAATTTCCGGCATGTCTATAGCCCATAGACGCTCCGCGCGTTGCAGACACGGCGCCGCTAGTTCATACACAAACAAGGAATGAAATCAAGTAAATCAAAACTGAATGATAAGCAATATCAATAAAATGACAGAAATAACGGTCCACAGAGATGAATAGAAAGTGTCAAAATCAGTAATGACACCCTGCGCACGTATGTATTAAAACACGCCCGACGAAGCGGACTACTTTTATTACTACAGAATTTCGGGGAATCCCAATATTACAGTCGAGGGAATTCCCTTTCTGCTCACATGTTTCGTCATGCACAGAACATTTAGCGAAATGTATGCATATGCATTGTTCAACTTACCGTTTGAGACCCGTAGGCCGAGAAGGAATGAAACAACAAACTTGCAGGCTCGCTAGTCTGTGTCAAAGATTTCATGTCTTCGGGTATTATTTCTAACCCGCATCTTTCCAGCTGTGTCGTCCCGTTGTCCGGGAACTAATGTTTGCATCTGGCGGGAACTGACCATGTCATGTGAAACAAATGTGAAACAACAGCCTTTTCCAGGACACATTTGTGACGGTTCATTACAGACTGACTGTTGCCGTTCTTCTCGCCTCTTGTTTTGATTAACAGGTCCTATGAACTTTGTTGTGGCCCCAAGCGCGTCGTTGATTGGCTACTGACTTTGTGAGTGTGTCATGTGCATAAATTAAACTATCCCCTGATTCATGTCACGCCACAGTATGCATTCTTATGTTATTTTTGTCTGCCTTGATATATACAACTGTTTTGGTTAAACTATTGTAGATAACCCATGTTTTCGTTGTCGAATTATAAATATAAGGAATTGACTGGCGGTTCATTCAGTTTACACGTCGGTTGCACAAGTCCAGCATTTGACATATTACTTTCTCTGTAAACTTCAGTTGACATATACTTTCATTTTTGACAAATTGTCCTGAACGTTTGAAGATGTGAGTGAGTGAGTGAGTGAGTTGGGTTTAACGCCGCTTTGAACAGTATTCCAGTTTTATCACGGCGTGTCTGCTTAATGTGGGAGGAACGCCCGAAGTGATGCAGGTCTCAGACGTTTACCACTTCGGTGAAACCCATGAGCACGGGTATGGTGCTGACAAACCTAGAAAAAAGGGGGCAAAGGTGTTGCCTAGTCCTTGAAGCATTCGCTCATCATCCGGGTTCGATTCCCCATAATGGAACGATGTGTGAAGCCGATTTCAGGTGTTACCCGTCCTGATATTGCTGAATATTGTTAAAAGCGGTATAAAACCATACTCTCGCTCACCATAGAACAGGGATTTGGTGATACATTTGCACATATAAATGTGAAACGTGAAGATCACGGGTAGAATAGGTCTTCAGCACACCATGCTTGACGTAAGAGGCGACTGACGGGATCGGGTGGTCAGGTTCAATTACGTGGATCAATGCTTATGATATCAATCACTGGATTGTCTGGTCAAGGCTTGAATATTTACAGACCGCTGTCATATAACAGTGATATTGCTGAGTGCGACGTTAAACAACAAACCAACCAACCAACAACATTGTCATGTGGCTAGCTTGGAACCCACAAATGTCTGTTTAATGACTATATCCGCTTCTTCGTGTGTTGTGGATTGACCCAGACGGGGTATTTTGCGTCCTTGAGATACATGGGTGAGTTCTGCCATACCCTCAGTAACCATCACCTTATGGCCTTGTGTTGCACACTCCCATCTCCACAGCTGTAAAGTGCCTCGGAGAAACACTCTTCTTGACGTTGTGACCGATCCAGGAGGAAGGAGATTGCAATAAAGACGCAGGAAAAATTGTAAGTTACGTGTCTCAGCTGCGAGCCATTGAGCATTTCTTGTTACACGGCACAATTATTCTAGAAAAAGCTTCCAATTTTTGTTTTCAACCAGTTTTTAGGTAATTCTCATAACTTAAACTATCAACTAGGAACATGAACAAACATACTATAAACCAGGCGGTGTAGGTAATTGTTTAAGGAAAGTTTTCGCTTATCAACCATACATTCAACTCTGCAGTGGCCCGTGTCCGGGGCTCGTCGAAATTGTAGATTTACAATCTTTAAATGTTTGGCTAACATAAATAAAACATATTTGATAAATATCTGGTGTAAAAGAAATCGATGGCACATGCACACAAAATAATCTTTATTGCCTTCATATAAAACCGTATCTATCAGTTTATACACTAGCGTTACAACTATGAAATCAATACTTACTCTTCAAACCATTAAATGCTGCATTCAGACTTGAGTGCATAGTTCTTGCTTTATGTTGGCGTACTGCCCTAGGACACACAAATACATCCAGCAAACAGATCTAGATTGAAACCTCTCAGGGTTAGATGTTCTTGCAAATGTACATTTCTTATCGAACCACAGCTTTTTTGCACTATACTAAAAAACCTTCAGCCTCGACAATAGGTTAAGACTGAAGGTATAACTTGTGCCCGTAAAAACAAATGGCCGATACTTCGGGTCTGTTCGTGTCTCGTGAACGCAGGTTTCATATGAGTGAGTGAGTGAGTGAGTATTGTTTTACGCCGCTTTTAGCAATATTCCAGCAATATCACGGCGGGGGACACCAGAAATTGGCTTCACACAATGTACCCATGTCGGGAATCGAATCCGGGTCTTCGTCGTGACGAGCGAACGCTTTAACCACTAGGCTACCCGACCGCCCCGGTTTCATATGAGGTCTCATGACCTTGTTACATGTACTTCTTGGGGTGCCATTCATACCTTCGCCCATGTTAACACCTCTTCAACACTGGTAGCATACATGTACCTTGGCGATCACTTTTAAGGTCGTGTTCATATGTTGAGGGGCGGTCGGGTAGCCTAGTGGTTAAAGCGTTAGCTCGTCACGCCGAAGACCCGGGTTCGATTCCCGACATGGGTACAATGTGTGAAGCCTATTTCTGGTGTTCCCCGCCGTGATATTGCTGGAATATTGCTAAAAGCGGCGTAAAACCATAGTCACTCACTCATATGTTGAACTTGCCCTCACAGTTGCTTCTAAAACCAGGTTTATTTCCTTGAGTATTCGCCTCGTTAACGTCGGATTCACCTCTTTAACGTAATAACCGTTTTATCTTGATCCTTGCCGGAGCATCGTACCTCTTTAACGTAGGTTTTCTTTTGGAGGTTGTCTAGTCCCTGTTTGCATAGCAACTACACAAGGATAAACTCCATGATGTTACAACCATACAACCATATAATGATGTTCGGCAATGATACTGAACGATTCTGTAGCCTCCGTCATTTTTTTGCCAATACAATTCTCCTCGAAGACTTATAACGACGTCAAACCTGTACAGCTGGTTGAAGGACGACCAACTGCAATAAAAGGATCAACTGATTAACTAGTTACAGTCCGTTTGGCTCAAAATGAGAACGATGAATTGAACAATAACTTTAAATCGGGAATAGTCTATTAAACGTCAATATGGTAGACGACAGTGAATACCCTGAACCAAACCATACCTTCTGTTTGTTATTTTTATTCCAACCACGGGAAAAAGTTGACATCTTTAACGGATCGGGGCACAACGGTAGAAGGAACAGCACAATCACGTTCTCCGCGTGCTACACATCAGTACAGGGAATGACAGCATAAGGGGACATCTGTATTCGCAATCCAACTCGCTCATGTCACAGCCCTCGTCGTGGGATTTGCTTGCGTCACTGCTGATGGCCACAACTATAGGTGGGACTGTTGCTTGCTGAAGTCCATCACCAGTATCTTGATGATGTTGGTAACGCAACGCTGCCATGTCTCTACTGTTACCCGTCCAAGGGATTCATTCAATAGCTTTTCAACATCCCACAATTTATACGTGTTGTTCAATCTCCTATGTCTCCATTTACGATACCCCACATACAAAAATCTATCCAGTTGCCATAGCTTGTATTTTGACATGTGACATGTGCTTATTGTTTGAGTGCAGTTTAAAAATTGCACGTATGTCCAATTTATCAACCCTACATGGTTTTGAGATGTTCCCCACCCGCTTCGCCTGATTGCTGGAGTCCCTTCGACGGACAACATTGTTCAGCTTGTGAGGAGACATACCAAGAGCTTTAGAAGCCCGTTTCAAGCATTTATTAATGGATTGAAATGTTTTTTCTCTTTCTGCCTCACATCAAGTTATAGTACACCTTACAAATCAACTGTTTCACATCAGCTGAGTAGCGCATGTTGTCAGGCAACAACGACGTATACTATGTAGCACGTGCTGTACGTGTTTGCGCTTTTCCTCCTACCGTTGTGCCCCCATCCGTTCAAGATGTCAAATTCTACACGTGAACATGATATTTTCTTAAGCAACTCTTCCCAGTGATGGGAATAAAAATGACAATCGGCAGACATTGTTGGATACAGGGTATTAATTGTTGTGTACCGTATTGACATTTAATAGACTATTCCCGATTTTGAGGTATTTTTGCAATTCATCGTTCTAATTTGGAGCCAAACGGACTGTAGAGCCAGAGTTGTGTCGTTACTGTTGGAGATACTTTATTTTTATCACGCTAGTGATCACGCATGTACCTCCATGTCACAACTGCAGCTTCTAGTTATGGCGGAATGAAACATAGAAAACAGAAACGGGTCGGAGACGAAATAAAGATCATCTGATTTTTTTGTCTTGCTCTTGACACAAATTATTAACCAGAAACCGCCAGAGACATTCTGCGCTCTAATGCAGTATTTATACACTGGACCCGTGAAGATCCCGGGGTAGAATAGGTCTTCAGCAACCCATGCTTGCCGTAAAAGGCGACTATGCTTGTTGTAAGAGGCGACTAAGGGGAGGGGGGTCAGAGGGGTTGCATGTCATCGATCCCAATTGCGTGGGTCGATGCTGATGATGTCAGTCACTGGCTTGTCTGGTCCAGACTCGATTATTTACAGACCGCCGTCATATCGCTGGAATATTGCCGAGTGTGGCGTTAAACAACAAACACACAGACACTCCACTGCGATTGTAAACAGTAGCTTGATGTTTTTGGTATACGATACGAGATGATATACATAGTGTCACGAATAAATTCAGATGCAGATTCAGATTCAGAGGTATATTCTCATACACACATCAGAGAATGACAGGGAATTACATCATATAACATTAACAGGAAATAGTACATTACATAATTTCATAATGGAACAATATGTTTTTTAGTTTTTTTTAAATGAACAGAGCAGTGTATAAATTGGTTGATTGGTTTGTTGTTTAACGCCGCACTCAGCAATATTCGGGCTATATGACGGCGGTCTGTAAATAAATCGAGTCTGGACCAGACAATCCAGTGATTGATATCCTGAGCATCGATACACGCCATTGGGATCGATAACATGCATCAACCAAGTCAGCGTGCCTGACCACCCGATCCAGTGGAGTGGTAGAGTTGGGCTTTCTAGTGCTTTAAGGACTGTGTTAGTGACGATGCAGGGTGGCTTCGAGAACCATGGTAGTTATATAATTATGTATACGTAGTTAGCTTTTGGCTCTTTCCGAAACATGGAAGTAACTTGTGGATTGATGCCTTTGGTAGCGGGAGAGTTTGGCTTCAAGCTTTTAAGAATTTGGATTTTGAGGTCCCGAGCTCATTGATAAACTCCTTATGATGTTTCCATTTACGTTTTAGTATCTCTCTTTCAATATACGTATTGGTTCTCGAATTTGAAAGCTAGATCAAACACACATGCGGTCTACAGGTAATCAACACATGTGACCCTTGCACCAGTTCTTGTTAATAGTGTAACTCATGCGGGCTGTGATGGCGAGTTGGACACAGTCAATGCAGACATTAAGAAACATGAACAAGAAACAGTAATTGGTATTTCTGTGGTTTGATTAGTGACAATCTATCCCTATTACACTAAAATGTTTGACACAAAGTAACGTCAAACCTCAGAGTCTAATTGTTTCCTTACATCACTTGCAATAAAGGTAAAGACGTCTTAGATAGATTTGGATTGTTTAGCACATTATGTGGAAGTCGCGTAATTTAACGCGTTCATAAATGAAAGCGACAAAACGCTTTCGATAATAAGGAAGAGAGTTTATGATAGTCAACTCCTTATTTATGACGAACACGTTTTCCCTGATAATAAAGAAGACATCAATAAACGCGCTCCCTTCTGTATATCACTTTTAAATGCCTTTCAAAGATCTTTCCATAATCAAGATCATTATCTTGCCCGACCGGTGGCACCCGTCACAAACACATGCAAAGGCAAGTCAATTGTTCATATGACAAAACACACGGGTACAGTTTTTGTGCGTCGTAGTTGGAAATAGCCTCCACATATCTGCACCGTCCGTAACATAAACGATTGTGACGCGGTTTTGGGCGAATAATATTATATTCGACAATCTCTTCAAGCTTTTGTTGGCTATGAAGTTGGCCCTGTATCTCGCTGTGCAGACGTAATTTGTTTATTGACGTAAGGCGGCCACCGGTCCTTTATACATTTTCATGACAATATTAAATATTAGCGCCGAGTGTCTAGTTGTATAGCATACTACACACATTATACTGTAGATGTTGAATTAGATTATTCATAATGCAGCGAACAATAAAATCACAGTGACACTTTCTTCAAATATATGCGACGTTTCTCAAGAGCCAGACAAGTGAATTTAGTTTGTCTTTTCAATACAAAATAACATTTTTAGCTTTGCCTGGATGAGGGATATGCAGAGTATTGGGGAAGATTTCTTAAGCTAGAATAAAAGGGACATTCCAGGTAAACATGATATTCAGTGTAAGGGATGGAATAAATAAGACAAAGTCGTTTCGATATTGGGATTTTGTACATTCGTCATACTTCTATCTGTAACTCAGTACATAAACACCAATATGTAATAAAATATTAATGTAACTTGTAACTTTAATATTTTTAGAGAGAAATCCATAGTCAATCTAATCGTTTATTGTACAAAAAAGCTCTACTTTAGAATGAATTTCTATATAACCATTCAGCTCAAGGCAATCGTGGGTGGGCCGGATCACCTATTCTCCCAAATAACGATCCACCAGCGGTTACCGTGTAGAAAGTGTACAACTGTGGGCTTGAGGAGTTAAAGCCGTTCCTACCAGTCTTTCGTTAGTTTCCTTTGTAAAAATAATCTTACATAACTATGATGTATGCGCCGTCTGAAATGCATTCGTTACAATCCTAACAAACCGTATTGATTCTTATATATTATGTATATAATGTATATATTGTCATCACTGGAGTGTCTGGTACAGACTCGATTATTTTGCCGAGTGCGGCGTTAAACAACAAGCAAACAAACAAAACTTAGCACATGATTAACACAATCAACAAATACTGGGCAAATCAGTAAAATGGTATTAATACAAATATTCCATGAAGTAGTCATTCCTGATTGAAAGCTTATGAGGTCTGGTTAAACAGTTAATCATGTTTTTCTCATATTATAAATTCTATATGCTTTGTAGCAGGCAGGTGATTGTAATTCAAGGCATGTTTAACTGTCAAAGAGCCGTAACAAATGACATGCAAGGCCATCTGAAATGTCGCCGTAAAACTCAAGGACGTCGCCATGAAGCGCAATGTGTAAATCACCTTCATAAATACCGGCAAAAACAGAACAGCCTTGAGAATAGAAGAGTCTTTACATCGTTATACAAAGCTGATCAATAAAAATGCCGTTACGTCCCTGAGGATGTGATTCTTTTTTATGACATTTTAATAATAAGGTTTTATCCTATTAAGTTGGAAGGGAGATCGAGTGTACCGCTTTACCGTAAACATTTAGTTGGTAGTCCCGATAACTTGCATGTGACTGACTGTTAATATATCACGGCTTCTGATCCGTTAAACACCCTTTTAGAAATAACTTCACAGTTACTACTACGTCACCGTATACAGCGAATTCTGACGTCAAAAACCTGACGTCGTACTGCACTAAAAGACAAACACTGGATTCAAGTACTTGACACAGTGGTTTTATTGAAAAATGGGCCATCGTTTTATCGCCTGCGAATGTATGAACGATGGAAGGATGCTATGAAACTATACGATGAATATATTGAGCTGTGTAATGAAATCTAAAGCGATACGAGGAAACGAGTAAGCGATGTGATAAAACTATGAAGCGATACGATGTAACTATGAGTGAGTGAGTGAGTGAGTATTCCAGTTATATCACGGCCTGTCACCTAATGTGGCAGGAAAGACCAAAGTGATACAGGTCTCAGACGTTTACCACTTCGGTAAAACCCACGAGCACGGGCATGGTGCTGTCAAACCTAGAAACATAATCGGGGCGAACCGAGATTCGAACCCACAATCATATGTTTCTGGCGTGCCCAAGGGACGCAACTCTGCACAGCGAATCGAGGCGCCTTAGACGACTGGACCAACCGTGCCCCCTGTAACTATGAAGGAACAGGAATAAGTGACGCAACGATGTGATAAAACAATGGAGCGATTCGATGAAACGAAGACGCGATGCGATAAAACCCTAAAGCGATACGATAATGCGATGTAATGTGCAATGAGAAGATGCGCTGCGATGGCTCGAATCGTTGGTGCAGTTCAGAGAAGAGAGATTTTCGCGATGTAGCGGTAGTACGACAATCTTGATTTGTGACATTAATGGAGATAGTTTTGCTTCTTTAATTTCTTTATGTTGACTGGCTATTTGAACTTTATTCCCTAATTAAATCTCTGTTGTTTTCAAATTGAAGTTAATAAGGACACAACCAAGTGAAATTATTAAGTTAACCTTTGGAACCATGAAGATACCCGTGAAAACAGACATTTGTCTCAAACAATAGAGGATTGAAAGACACAGCGCGTAATATTCTAAATGGCTTAAATGAGCGATCGGAAATTACTTTAAAGTTCCTTCCACTATATCATACGTGTACGCTAAGGAAGATTCGCGTTACAAAAGAATGACAAAAATAGAATAAAAATGTTCAATTTAATTTCACCGCCCTAAAGATGGTGATAAAATGTACAAGCTTTACAAGTGATTACCCGTAATTATAAAATGATGGCTCCCTGAATAGCATCCGATCTCGGCAATGTCAGACAAGTCCATTTTATGGTGGGTTAAATTTGGTATTTCCTGAATATTCTCACAATTCTCTTAATACAGATAACCATATCTTGCCCACTTCTGGGTGCTATTGTTCGACCATTGCGTTTATCTGGGTTGCTACGTCTATGGGGCACAACTCAATACTCTATAAAAAAAACGTCGTCCAATTTACGACGTCATCGAGTTGCGATAGTATATTGAGTCCCCAGAAATGACGTCATGATAAAACAATGTTTTATCGTGAAATAAACCACGTGACGTTCTTCATAGTTCTTTGCGATTCATCACGTAGCTATCTTATATCTGAATTAACCTGTACAAAGAAAAAATAACCATACATACATACATCATACTTATCGATTTGAGTTGTGGTCAGTAGAATTAATGGTTTGTACAGATATATCATTGTCCTAATGTCAAATATGATTGTCCTTGATATCAATGTCATATCATGTCTTGAAGAGACATCTGAATCAGCAGCAACACTTAGGATGTAAGTCGTCTCAAAATCACATCTGTTTTTCAATTTTTCTTTTATGTCTGCCGTTGTTTTTATGTTAACTATTACTTAAGAGGGCATGGTATTCCATACTATGTCTTTTACAGCAGGAAATGTTCCTTTTCGGGGCACCTGATGTGAGCACTGATTTTTTGCGATCCATTCATATAATTTGCATCCCTATTTTCCTTTTGGTCCCTATGGAATCTGTTTCGGTTAACATACTCATGAGTGAATATGTTTTAACTATGCATTTGTAATTCTCCATCATCACGGCGGGAAACATCCACAAACAAATCACCGTACTGGCTGTATCTACAAATTGAAATCACAAAGCTTCCCAATCGATTGTCATCATAATGCGAGATTGGGTATGTATGTATAAAATCCCCAAACGTTTCTTCGCACATCATAGTCAAAGTAGACATAGCGTTAAATCTGGTACCTGGCAATCGTTAACCAGTCTAGTGTAAAATTCTTCAAATTTATGGAGTTGTAATATTACTCACAGACAGATGCCCACAAATGCATTTTGAAAGTAAAAGTTTGGCACCGGCGCCCTCTTGAGACGAACGTTGTATTTACTACAAAGCAGCGTGATTGGAATCCTGTCACAAAAGGTTTGATGATAGATATAGATAAAATGCACACGGCCATTGCTAATATTTGATTGGTCTGGTCGCTAACAATCGAACAGTCTGCAACTGAATCAAAGTGGGTGAGCAAAATTGGAAACGGCGAAAAATACCTCTCTTGATTATTTTGATCAGGTTTCATCACGCTACGCCTAAGTGATAATGACAGACGGCGAGCCATAGGCATGTTTTAATGCGAAACCTAGCAGCGTGACGTCGCACGTCAATCTACGTATGTAATATCACATACCTTTTAACAGACAGATCCAGGAAAGCTACATGCAATGAAGGTTGTTGTAACTTTGAGATGTGCGTCAATGACACAACATGAAACTGGACTTGCAAAGCCATCTGAAGGATCGTCCTGGAACGCACAGACTTTGGGCGTGATCTTGTGTAGAGATTATCTGCAGAAATACCGAAAAAAACAGAAAGGGCCTTGAGAAGAGAAGGTCTTTCGTTGTTTCACTACGCTAATCAGTACCTCAATCCTGATGCGTTTTTGAGGATGGGATTCGTTTATAGCAATACATGTATTCTTAAAAATTAACAAATCTTTACTCTTTACTTTATTAACAGATAGAGGGTACAACTGGGACCGTAAATATTCAGTTTGTACTGCCGATGCATGAGATTTGACTGTTAACATAGTTAAGATTAGTTAAGAAAAATCGGAATTGCTTCAAGTTATTATTACGTCACGCGAATTCTGAAGTCAAAAACCTGGTGTGGCGCTGCTGAACCAAATGCAACACCAAAGTAAATTGGTTGTCTTGAAGTTCAAAATAACAAATATTACTTCTAATAACACCTTAGAGGGCATGCTATGCTATTTTATACTATGGCTGTCAGAAGGACATGTCAACCGTATTCGCGAAGATTACATGGGGAGTAAAAGACAAATTTAGCGGCAAAAGAATATGAATGGATCACTGAAAATCAAGGATGATACCAGGTGTTCGCGAAAAAGGGCTAGGTGTATTCGGAAATAATCTGAAAAATTCCCACTTTTGGGTATATTGATGAGATTTCATCGTCGATTTCAAAGTCGACAAGTATACAATATGACATTATATGACGTATGGTGACGTCATCAAAAGAATGACCACGTCGAATACAGCCCACCCGCGTCATGTAACACCTGACCAAAACATATGGATTCGAACCACAGACCTTCGCCACTTTCCAGGCTCAGTTTCATGGCCAGTTCCATGCCTGTACAAGAACTATTGTATTTAAACATATGCACCTATTGCATTGTACATGGTTTTGTATCCACATTCAGATTCAACAAAGAAAACGAGGCAAAGCCAGGTTAAAATGATATCGTCTTGATACTTTCTCTCTAAGTTGAAGGTCTTACGGTAGCATGTGTGGTCATCTTGTGCTATGAGTGGATATGCAAACTGCCTTCACGAGAATCCTTTTGGAACATTTAACCAATTACATAATTCAGACGGTATTCCAATGATGTATATGCATGATTACGATACACAGCGATGATATTTCCCTTTCTATGCAGATACCGTATAAACATTACCTCCTATATTTTGAAAACTTGTTCTAGGTCTTTGTAAAGGCTTGTTGTTCATGTGCACCACTACGTCTCTGTAAGTATTTGGCGTGCACCTGAGCTCTACTTCTGATTCAATAAACGCAATATGCATTTTAAGTTTGTAGTTAATATAAATCTATTTGCTCATGTATACAGTTACATCTTGTACAATTTGGGCATATAAGCGCAAAGCAACACTTTCAAGATTTGAAGCGAAGGTAAATAAATAGAAGTAAATTGTATTTACCTTCGCTACTGTCAATTCGTTTTGGTTCCATTCACATATAAAAAGATAGAAAACGTTCAAATTCTAAACACAAATTAACTGTGTTCAACTGTGTACTTCACTTCTCCTAGCTGTTCCCTCCCCGTGTATGTATGGCCAAACTTTGTCAGTAACATCCCAGTAAGGTAACAATTGGCTTATATACTGGTTTTACACATTGTAATGGAGTAATACCCTTATGAAATTGACGCCCTGGTCTAAAAAAAAGAAAGAAAAAACGGTAACAAGGATGTTAAAACGTTTGACAAAGTGGTGACATTTAACAGCCTAAATACACACATCTTGCTCTGTTTGAAGAGAAGTGTCAACAATGAATTAGTCCCCAGCGTAAACAGCGAGTCTGTCACATGCATCACTATTGTCGCCACGAGCCTTCGGTATATCATCGAGGTATCTCTTGTAAATGAGGATCTCTCACAGTGGAGAATTGGTTCAAATTCACCAGGGTTCACCTAACAGACGTTTTCGAACATAGCTGGTTGACCAAAATTTCCGTTTGTTTTAAACTCTGTGTCTAAGATTAGTTGATTAGTTTGTTGTTTCATGCCTCAATCAGCAATACTTCAGCTATGTGACGGCGGTCTGTAAATAGTCGAGTCTGGACCAGACAATCCAGTGTTTGATATCATGAGCATCTATGTGAAGAGAATGCACCAATATTCCACGAACTCTTCCTAACATATACGCATTCACTAACACATAGTGAGCTTTTACATGATCTGCTTCTAGTAATAAATCATTGTACTTAAAGAATCTTGAATAGTTTGACACATTCAGTTAAAATGTAAATTATTATATGGTATCAATTTCGGACATGCTAAGTAACCGACCATTTACATGGGGAATGGGAATTTATCGAAAATAGAAGTTGTTCCCGAAAATATTTGAAACAAATAATATTGCTTCATATTGATGAGAGAAAAAGAAACAAAGCCACAAAATTTACTTTCTTGCAATGTGTTTTTTAGAAAAATATTTTTGGCTAATGGCTTTAATGTAAACAATATCTGGTTTTGCAGCTGTATCTGAAACAATACCTGATCTTAATACAAAGGCCCCATGCCCCATAGAATATCAGATTCGGTTTCTCAACGGAATCTGTGATTATAACCTCAAAACGGCATCGGTGATTATTATATCAAAACAGACAATTCATGTCATTTAGTATGAATTATGCATTGTAATTGCTTACAACCCACATGGCGTGAGTTTTAATGGTTCACATAACTATGAACACCGGACCTATTAGACAGAGATTCCAGTTGAATTGGCTTTGGTTGATTTTTGTGAAAGGTCAAGCCATTAGTGGTCAAAACGGCAATCTTCATAAGAAAAAAACATGTTTAGATGCGTGTACAAAATCAAAACATAGGACTAAGCAAGAAGTTTAACTTGAGGTTCATATCATATTATAACCGGTTATCTTTCAAGAAGAAGAGTCGACTGGTCTGAAAAATGAAACGGAAGGCTTTCTGTTCGCTGCTCAGGACCAGTCAATGTGTATTTGTGCATCAAAATGTAAATATGAAATGTTGATTATGCAATGAATTTAATGAGAATGTCTGACACATTGTCAGTGAATGCCCAGCTATGGTGCAAACACAGTATCTGAAGCGACATGAAGGAGTGGCGCGATCCTCTTATTGCCGCCTTCGTCATGCTTGTCCATCCATAGTATGACCCAAAAAATATAACATGTAGAAGGCGTCATGGAAAATGATAAATACAATGCTCTCCGGAATAGGCACGTACGCTGTTTACAGCCTATTCAGGCCAACAAACCTTTCGACACTTATGTGTTTGACAAGATTCAGGAAAAACAAGGCAAATATTCGGACCTCGCTTACCAAATGTACTTGCATCCCAAGTACCACGTTGTCCGACTCCCCATTGTTCTGGGTGTCTTTGGTTTGGTACTTCCCAATCTGTTGACTGACATTGGGATAGTACCCTGGTTTGCAGCCTGGAACACGGCCCTTCTATACAATCTGGGTAAAGCAGATTGGTGCAGTGTTGGGGAGTCTTCAAATTCTCCGAAAGGATTTTGGACGGTTCGACTAGACAGCGCTTCCTTGGAGAAATCCAACTAGCTGTCTGGGCTGCGTGTGGAGGGAGCATTGGCCCTGAGCTGATGATGAGCCTAACCAGCCTGACCAGCCAGGATCACTCAAACCCTCTTTGCTGCATTTTAATTTCTATCTTTAAATAACAACAATAATTATCGTTTGCAGATGCCCCGTTTCAACGATTGTTAATAAAAATATTAATGATTTATGACACCAGTTTTCGAATTAAGCATCTCTTAGATAAGTTTGCAAATTAACTTCAGTAGTTTCTGAGAAAACTTTTCCCCCTTGCAGACACTTACATGGATCAAGGGACGTAACTGTGAAAAACTATTTCGGCACCTATGTTCGAATTAATCTTAGATATGCATACAAACTTTCATTCATGTAACTTCAGTCATTTCTGAGAAACCTTGTCTCCATTCAACACAGTAAGTTCAAAATCATGCTGCAAGGGCAAAAACTTTTCACAAATAACTTAAAACACCTTTTTTCGAACTCCTTTAAGACCATGACCTTAAACATCCGAGTGTAAAGATTCATTTCTCCAAAATAGATTTTATGAAGGTTTGTACCCATTGAGAAGCGGACGGACGGACGGACAGACAAACATATCACACCCCATAAACAAATATTATTCGTTAACTCTTTCTGCAGACTCTTCTCTACGTGGCATTAATTGTGTTAGCTGCTGCTCGAACTTTGGATGAGCTACATTAAAGCCTCAAGAAAAAGAGGTGGCAATTAACTGACACAAGAAAAAAACATCTCCTGGTTAGAACTGGATTGAATCATCTAGGAATCAAATGACTAAACACCAAAAGTCAATTTGTAAATGAATAAAAACCTGAAAATAGGACCACTAAAAACAAAGTGCTCATGTAAGTACTTGATTCCCTGAAGGCAAAAAACTACATTTTTTGTAACGAAAGAGAAAATGGGAAATAAGAAAGAAAGAGAAATGCATTAAGCATTAACCTTTCAAAAAGTATGAAAAACAATTTTAAAGGCAACTGAAATCAAGTGTGCATTTTGCTGATAAACATTCATGGATACCAGTCAATGGTTTTTGAAACACATTTGATCAAAACCCGGCAATTGTAACCTTTAGGAACCATGGGTCGGTGAATATGATCATGTTGTGCATGAGAAAAATCGCCATTTCTATGTTATACAACATCAGACTGCATGAAAACTGTCATTAAAAAGTTAAAAAAAACTACTCTACAGTACGTGGGGCTGACGGTACCCGAAACCGGTTTTGGAAAAAAGTTTTCTTGTGTCCACTCTTAATTATTGAAAATTATAATTTGCTCCTTGGATCTGCAAGGGTTGCACAATACTCCTTTCAAAAACTGAGAATACTCCTTTCAAAAGCTGACTTCACTGATCCCCTGAACGTCCGACCTGTCACGGGGAAAGGGCCCTGAGATGATGAGCCTGACTGGGCCAGGATAACCCGACCCTCTGCTGCAATAGCCATAATTGATTGATATAGCGCCTAGTTTCCAACATTAGGTACACACACTAAATGTAACATATGTCTCGCATATCACCAAAAAAGCAGTTTTGAAAAGCCGGGTGTTTAGTGCTGTCTTGAAAGCTTCCTGTGAGGAGATTGTCCTGATGGAATTTGGTAAATTGTTCCATGACATGAATATAACTGATATTATGAGTGGCAACAGTGCATTAGTTATAAAAGATTTAATTACCACCATATGTTCATGGAATTTTAACGGCTTGATATAAAATATTTAGTATTCGGATTGTTCTGTCTTTGGTAAAAACTATGACATTTTCTGTTTAATAGAGACAATGTGTATGAATGCGCATGGTATTTTGCAAAATTTAACGACCATAATATCTTTAGCTGCAGTCCAAAACGTTAATAATGCCGTGGAAGGTTTTCGTGGAGATGGCCAGTATGTATTAAACATAGTATATCCCCCTTTCTTGAGAGAGTTTACTGTCAGTCCCTTAATGCCCTGTTTTTCAGGGTCTCCCTTACACATTTTCCGACCCCTGAAGATCCGGGGTAGAAAAGGTCTTTAGCAACCCATGCTTGCCGTAAAAGACGACTGTGCTTGTCGTAAGAGGCGACGTGCGGGATCGGGTGATCAGGCTCGCTGACTTGGTTGATGCATGTCATCGTATCCAAATTGCATGGATCGATGCTCATGATGTCAATCACTGGATTGACTAGTCCATACTCGATTATTTACAGACCGCCGTCATATATCTGGAATATTGCTGAGTACGGCTTTACACAACAAACAAACACCAAACGACATATTTTCCTGCGTTTGTTAACATCTACCCCAAGGTTTCACCAGCATAAAAAATCAGAGAAGTGAGTGGAATCGACATGTTTGAACGGCAACTTCTTAACATTCTTTACGATTATGGCGATACCATTAAGCCGACATCTTCTCTTGTCCTCGAAAATCTCAAGATAAAGTCATAAACAACTTTGGCTTAAATTTATTAGAAATGTATAGGATACTTGACATCCATAAAGTTAATGGAAGATTCAAATCAGACATCCCAGGCAATTTGACTTGAATTTGCAGCGTTGTTGACTATTCTATATTGCTCCTAATTTCCAAAATATAATTATAGATGTGTCGGTTCTTCAGCAAACTGAGTCAGATCATTTGCCAATACTATGTACTCTGAATCTCATTCTACCTTTATAAGTGACCCAATAAGTGGCCTGCAACGACACATTTGTTTGTAAACCATAAAGTTAGATACAGACTTCCTGAAGATAAGATCACCTTGTATCAAAACTATTTATACAGCAATGCCAGTACGGAAATCTTTAATTAATTTTTAATGTTATTAGAAGATAATATTAATAGTTCAGTGGGGAAATTTAGTGCTGTTTTAATTGACTGTGGTAGGAGGATATGTTACACCTGCTACAAAGCATGATAAGAAACAGCCGCCCTTATTTCATATAGACTGTACTAATAAAAATTCTAGAAAATATAGGTTGCTCAATATGTCGAATGTGTCGATTTAACCTTTATCTAAATGCGAAATCTGAGTACAAGAAGTGCTGTGTAAAAACGAAGAATGCATTGGATGCTTAACTGTGTGATGATATAAAGGTGGCAGCAAAGCACGGGAACTGTAAACGTTTCCGGAATATATTACAAAGGGAGATGCAAGGTAATACATCTGGTTACTCCTTGTCACCAGATATCTGGTTCACTTATTTTAAAGACCTACTTAACCCAGCATTTAACAACTTGGAAGCAAAACCCTTTGATTGTTATTTAACGCAGTTTGTAAATTCCCATTCATGTGAAGATTGTAACGAATTACCATTTACAGATGATCTGTTATCAGATGAAATATCAGAAAAAGAGATTAAGTGTGCATTACCCAATCTGAAATCTAGTTAATCTGCCGGTGAAAATGGAATACCACCTAAATAACAAACTTCTTGTACAATATTTAAAATTATTTTTCAATACAATTTTAGATATTGGAGTGTTTCCGGATGCGGAATCGTGGAACTTTGGTAAGAGATTACCATTGTCTGAATCCGGTACTAGGTCTGGGCCCCTTTATTACAGAGGTAATTCTGTTTTAAATGTAACAGGAAAGCTGTTTACTTTTATTATATAAAAGCGTCTTAGGGTTTGGTTGCATGTTAATAATCTTGAAGTTCTCTGGCAAGGTGGTTTTCGCCAAAACTATTCAACGGTTGACAATTATATTTATATTGCAACCTTTATGTTCCAACTATTTATATAAACCTGGGGGTTGCTTTTATTGTGCATTTGTAGATTTAAAAAAAAGCTTTCGATTTTGTAGACAGAGAAATAAAATGTTATATTTACTTCTTACTAAAGGATGTCATGTGAAATTGTTTCTAGTTCTAAAAAATATGTATTTAGTGGGAAAGGCTTGTATTAAAACGCAATCTGGTAGAACACAGTCCTTTCTAACATCTAGTTGTGTACGCCAGGGATGTATATTTAGTCGTGTTTATTTTCTTCATTAATGAGCTTGTCACAGAAATATATAACGAATGTCATTATGGTGTGTTTGTCACACAAGGTATTAGAAATCTAATGTTACTTCTATTTGCTGATGATATAATAATAGTTAACTCTACTGTTACACGTTCATTGGCCATATTGTTGAAACATTTATACTCTGTCAGACAGTTTTTGTATATCTTGGATATCAAGCGACTAAACAAACGAAACTAAAATGTCTGTCTGTCTGTCAGTGTGATTGTTCCATAATGTTTGACCTGCTGCAGTGAATCCTTTGTCTCCCACAGCGGTTCTGATGCTTCTGTCAGACGAAAGGAGTCCACAGATAGAAGTGAGCGTTTGGTACATGTAGGCTCTCAGGATTTCTGAGATATTCTGATGATCAGTGATGTGGACGAGAGGTAGAGGCAATGAAAGGATTGTAAAACAGGAGTGATATGTTAAGTCTGACGGGTTTTGGAGACAACACAAGCTGCTGAGGTATGTATTTTCTGAAGATATATTGAAGAAGTGAATTGCAGAAATCTAGTCCTGATATTGGTTGTTTGACGTACAACTGCGGATAACGGATATTGCTGATGATGTGGATGTCAAAGAAACATGATTTGCAGAGAGATTTGACATATTCCTCAAGTGACATGTTGGATTTAAAGATAAATCCAACGTTTCTTACTGAGGCAGACACTTTGATATTGTCATTTCCAATTGTTATAGAAAATCCAGATTGAATCTGTAGCAGTTGTTGTCTGGAGCCAATAGTGAGGATCTCGATTTTGTTTATCATTCAGCTAGAGACCGTCATGCAAGCCAAATAACTCTCATACACCTATTTCCTTTCCACTGATTTTCCCACTTGAAATGGGAAGTAGAAGAAACCAGTGAACGCCCCTCATCTTTTTCATAATCATATCTATGCTTAAAGATTCAGTGTGACAAAAAACATCTATACACAAGAGTGTGTTACAAGAGAGATAACTTCGGCTTTCCAATGGTCATCTTTACCTTTGTGCCGGGAAGTATTCGAAAAGCCGTAGCCTTTGGTGTCTACATTTCACAACAGTTGAGGTAGAATCGAGCAAACTATTTCAACGAAGATTTCGAAGAGACCCACACTCTCATGGCATTCCAGAACTTTTTAAGGCTTTCACGAAAAGGTTTTATGAAGGTATATATGTGGACGACCTTTCAAAGTTTGACCCATCGTTGTCGAATTGATGTCATATACAGTTCCCTATTATGACCTATATGTTCTGGTGACTTGTCTTTGCATGTGTTTCTGGCGAGTGCAACCGGCGGGGCAGGATACGCTGACATTTTGGCGAACACCCGGTATCATCAGTAATTGATAGTTATTTATAAACACATGCTTATGATTCATAAAAAGTATGTTTTGGAATATGTGATGGCAGCCATCCTGCTACCCAAACTGACAGGTTTTGTGTAATATTTACTTCTGGTTTTTAGTTTCCTTCCGTTCGCTAGGATTCGATATATCGGACATGTCTTGTATAGTCAAGCTACCGGGAATATAGCAGAATGTAGCCAATGAGAGAGTGAATGTTGTTTTACGTTACAGTCAGATATATTCCAGCTATAGCTGTCTCAGAAAGACCGGTGAACCGTGCACTGCCACTGACAGGCGCCATTTTGTTTTCCAGACCAAGGCGGTCATCATGCAATTAGTGTATTCCAAGTCAGTGGCAGTCACGTCATTTGACCAACTCGTTTTCCAGTTTCCTATTCTGCATTGAACATTATTGTTTCGTCACGTGATATGGATTAACCAATGGAATTAAGAGATTTTTAATAGACAACAAGACAACTGGGTTAAAACATCTAACACACATCACGGTTGAGTGGCTTCTCTTCTTCACACCTGTTTCTGGTAGCTGATCAGGTCACACAACACGTTAATATGTTTTATACTTTTGTCCTGTAATATGAATCCATTTCGTCATCGTTTCGTCTTTTCAGAAATATCCAGAGAATATATGGGATTACAGAATATCGAAACCTCGTAATCTCGTAATTTGTTTTTCAGACTGAAGTGTAAGACATTCACTCCGTGTCATATTTGTGGCTCATTGGCTGTTCATGTTCATAGTTGGTTCCAAAGATTGAAGGTATAAACAAAACAAATTACGAAATTAGAAATGGAGAATTCATTATTGACGCCGAAACCACCTGTTCATCATCTTCCAATCGAAAATGGGCAGTGATAATAAAGCGACAAGACCCGTTCCATATCCGGAAGAAACCTCCGACTATAACATGATCATGTGCTTATGAATCATAATATCAATTAGCATTGATACCAGGTGTTCGCGAAAAGGTGAGCGTATCCTACCCCACCGGTGGCATCCGTCACAAACACACGCAAAGGCAAGTTAATTGTTCACCTTTAAAAACAACAACACGGGAACATATGGTACAAGTCAAAATAAAGAAATGCATCGGACATCACTGTTGTCACTAATGCGTCAAATTTGGAAATGTCCTCCGCATGTCTACCATAAAACTTTTTGAAAGCTAACTGAGGCCTTGATTGTTGTAACCTTGATCAAACATTCGTTCTAGCATATCTGCTGAAGGCCAAGAGGTATCCTGTACATCGAGTTAGGAGATGCCCTATGGAATCGTTCAACAGTCCCCTGTATTTGGCTATTTCCATGCTTACTGTGTGTATATTAATATGATAGACGTGGGTTTAGAATCGCACATTTCCCAATACGTTTATGCAATATACCCCAGTCAGCCTCCATCATGTATCACTGAAGTATTACGCCGATACAGCAACTTAACCATGTAACGTTTTTCTCGGATAAGCATGCAGCCATCATGAACGTTGTCTGTCTAGTCTGCACTACTAACTCTACTAATCACTCTCAACATGTTGGTCTTGTGCCTGTATCATGTATCAGGGCATGTTAGCAGTGAGGCAGGCTACTTTTTCCCTGTCAACAATGAGATCGAGTAACAAAATACGGCAAGCTGGTCAAAGTGCCCATGGACGCTCATTTGTTTATTTACCAATAGTTCCAGTTGACCAAACAAATGTCCGTTGTCTCGAACTCATGAGGAGCAAAGAAATAGTTCGACTTACCCGGGCATCAACACATCCAAATCAATTTTCTATCCGACTGCTCTAACCATGCGACAACAAAAAGCTACCGCCCCATCATTTCACCGGATCACTCCATCTTTGTAACGCTCCATGGTTACATCACTCACACATTCCCAGGGTGATGACAAAATGGCCCGTCTCGGCCACCATACGATGGAGTATAGATAAAGTACTATAACCCGTTTGCATTTAACATTATACCTACGATATTTAAAATCATTATCTTGTGCTATATCTTCCAAATGATGTTCCTGGTGGAGATCCACTTTGAACGATAAGAGCTTTTGTGATTTTATTGGAAGCAAACACAGAATAGCCGTCACCATTCTCACCAGATAATGCATATGGTTTGTTCATCGTGCTAACGACCTACTGGTTTTTGCGATCACAAAACACACGTTTCCTTTTAGGAAAGTTGTAGATATAAAGATCATTACGTGTGCATTAGACAGATGATTTCGTGCCATTATAATCAATGGCCTAGCTGCACTTGTGCCAAGGCGACTTAATGAAGGTCTCGAGTGGATGATATTGACATTTGGTTAATAAATCAAGGCTGCTGTCCTCTTTCCCATAAGGTCAGGTATGACGGTGAAGACCATCTGTCTTCTTTCGACTAGGTAAGATGGACCTGTCGCGGTCAAGACTTTAGGTCATACACCGTCTTTCTCCTAACCCACTGCTGGATGTGTAGTAGACTCGAGGGAATTCAGGTCAGCATGATGGTTTGACGTTCACAACCTTCAGCAGTGCACTAAGGCAAGGGACGCGTGAACAGCTGATGGTCACGGTATGGCAGCATATGTTGACGAAGCTACCTCCTGACACAGTTTAAACAATAAGAATCATAAGAAGTGACTTCAATATATTTTGCGGGATATAAAAGTAAACACCGGTGTGCATACTTTGTAAATCCGCGTTAAGATATATAAGTCAATCCTTATAAATACGTCAACAATAAAAACTTCACAGACTGCGTATGTTATCATTAACACTAAAAACCCTGTAGACAACAGAACGAGACCGGCAACACCTTCAGTAAAATAATGCAACAACAGCCCCAACAATTTTATAATGAACCAATCAGAAAAGAGTTGTCTATTAGTGGGCGTGGCCTAATTTGTGTTGGATTGATGGAAACATAAATGAAAAAACACTCCCTGGTTAACCATTCAAATGCCATAGAATCGCTAGACGGGTAATTCTCTTGCATTGGCAACTTATATTTGCAATTTTTTTTATAAATCTATGAAAACTATAAGCGTAGTTGGATAATTATGTAATGACGCATATGTATTACATGACTTTATTTTAAAAATCCCATGGCAATGATAACACATATATTTTTGTACTTTTTGTATTTTATAGGAGATACACTTACTGTGTTTTCATAAAGGAGTTTCCAACTTATGTTGGATATCGGTAAATTTAATTTAAAACCGAACGCATTAAGAGGCTTCGAAATTTAATAAGATGCTGGAGGTACCAAAATCTTTAAATTGAAACCACAGATGGCTATTACTCGTCATAACTTTGACCATTTAATGTTAATGGTGGTACCTGAAGGATTTCTTTACATTAAAATAAAATCTCCCCTGGCCCAGTTACCCTGAACGTGTTTCAAACGGGCCTCACATGGTAAACGGAGCAACCCTTGCAACGTTTAGTCCCGAAGTACTCATCACCATATATAGGACGTTAAAATACATGTTTGGGCTGCTCCCAATTTCACTCTCTGTTGATGACACCAGAATGCAATTTAAATATATTGTGTTTCTTTCCTTGAACATCAAAAACAAAGTTCGCGCAAAGGCAGGCAAATAATTAATCTGAAATCTGTTGCCTGTATGGGAACAAAATATGCGTTGAGGAATAGTTCAGCCGTGAGAAACGTATGAATAGTACTCCTTGCATCGATGTAATTTATCTTTGTGTAGGCACAAAGTTTAGTATTTCACATTCGCCACTCGTTTACAATTAACGCGGATCGGGTTAGGTGAGGTGAAATGGGGTTTAACGTAGCGTTAAAAATGTTTGCACTTACATAGTGACGTGCAGGCACGTGTGTATATCTGCTGTAATGGTGCGTACTTATGCCATTTTTAAAGTTCTAGCCAGCTGACAGACCATGCCGCAGTTTAACGAAATTTAACGAGCGGCCAGTCTATCCCTGTATGTCGAAGGCAAGGCAGGGTAATAACAAGTACCATCTTCTGACGTCTTTTGGTGTTACGCGACCTTTCGTTCTCCAGGTAGACGATCTATCTACCAGAAAACGGAGGCGGTCAACGCGGATCAGAATTGCTACACGAAGTTGTTATGTTACAGAGAACCATTCCACAAGACATTACAATTTCCCGGAACTCTGCTCTGAAGCATGCAGTCTGTGAACCCGTGGCTTGCATAGCTGACACATCAATTGGTTCAGGCTGCATTACATGTCTGGGAAAACATCGGAAATCTCGGACGTTGTTTGTCCACATACAGGAAAAGGAAACGTCGTCGCTGTCATCCAATCTGCCCTGGGTTTGCTCTGTAAAGAAGTCATGTGAGCATAGACGATAAGGCGACAGTGTTCACGTCATCCGTGCAAATTGTATCCCTGCAATATCAAGTGTTGTGTCAGTAGACAGACAGTTTGACAGGTACAAATCAGTCTAGCTATCGCAAGCAAGGGTGTCGACAGAAATATACCACCGCGAGACAGTTCAGTGGTGTTTTGACACATTTCCGTGATATCCTGGTCTGTGGTAAACGCCTAAGTATATACAATATTGATTGAAAAGGTCTTTGTCATTTTCACTTAAAATCCCACCATGTTTAATGTTACCGCCTATTAGAGACGTCAAGACTGATGTTTCTCCTCACAACATAGCAAATGGCAATGCGGACTTCTAATTGTTGCTTCCATTGGTACGTAAACCGTCCAAATGGAATTCTGACCTGTTTCTTGTGTTGCGAACTACTTTCCATTATGTATTGACATAGGGTTTTTTTTATCTAATGACTTGCCACACTTTCAAATATCGCCATACACAAATTACTTGCAGCTTCTATTTCCGTGATGTAGACGGTTAGAAGAATAGTACGAAGGTCAACCGCTTCCCGACCTTGACCTTCATTCACAAGGATCGAGGTGAAACCAGTAGGGTAGAACATTCACACATATCGCTGTGAATCAACTGCTTGAGTAGGGTCTTGAACTGGTCGTTTTCTTCCGTTGACTGTGAAAGAGATACGCATATACGCACAGTCAGGAATCTAGTCAGTGATATCCAGTCTGTAAATGATGGAGAAAATGACCAACGATTCCCATACCAGAGCACGATGATGATATCAGACACGTCACAAAGTCCGACCAGTCGTTCGTATTAAGTCGCCTCCTATGACCAGAAGTGGGTGTCTGAGATATATAGAGGATATATCATGTGTGGAGTAAAATATATGTGACGGGGGGAAAGGAGATACGAGTGAAAATATCTCCTTTTCCTCCGTCATGGATTAACCTATTTATACTTGGATTATCTTATTTATTATTCTTTTTGTGTAGTTGTCTATCGGAAAATTAAATTATTTCATTACAAATGAAAAACCTTGAAACTTCCCTACCTAACAAACAGGGACAGGTCACCACCCATTGTATTTGCGACTAAAAAAGTAGTCTCGTGTTTGCAAAATCATAAAAATATAAACAAAAGTAACCAAAAATATTTAGGGTCGCGAAATTTCTGTATCTTACGTGTAGATATGATTATATACAAAATCAACTTTACAAAAAAATATTCCTGAAAACATCGAGACCGCTGTCAAGTCAACAAAAGTGGCGCTTTGCGAACGGTCTCGATTGATGAGTTAAGTGAGAAATTTACAGTTTATAACGGAATATTGTCAAGAGAATAACAAACGCCATGAAGCGATATTAATTCCATAAATGACACGCTGTCAGTATTTAGCCGTGTCAACTTGGAACGAACGTAAAAGGTTAATAGTTTGTGAACGGGTCAGACACTTACGATAAAGGGAGACAATTTCAGGGGAGGTCACTCTTGTATGGCAATAGTTTCATCAAAGTGTTATGTTAACAGCAGTGAAATATCAAGTGTTACGTTCACTGCAGTAAAATATCACTTTTCTCAACTTGGAAAACTCAGTCTTTCAGACTTCAGTATATTTTTATTTATTTAATAAATTCTAAACCTGGTTGATACGAATCTGAATAACCCAGGAATACCATTTCTACTTCTGTAAGCGTTTGCTGCATAAACATACAATACAGGCATTGTATTCCTTATGGCCTTCTATAGCCGGGCGCCGACGTTCTGCATCTGTATCATGTATCTCAGACGTCTACGATCATGTGACAGGTCTGGGAACAGGGATTATTGTAACGTACGAACTATAAGTATGGGTTGATGTTGAAATAGTTTATCTCAAGGATAATGATAGATGACAAACGTCACAATGATCAGGTGACCTTTCCGTTTGGTTTGGTACTTACAAAATATCTCTTAATTATTTATTATGTTGCTATCCAGTTTAATCTCAGGCCTGATGCTTTTTCTGACCTTTCTCAAAAGCTTTATTTTGCAACTGGTGAAACAAACAACGACCGCTTGGAAGCACATACGTATCACGTGAAGATACAACTGTACGTCTTTGGAGACGTATCGCGTGTGTAAGAATGATGTGGGTTGAGCTGTACATCAACTCTCGTTAATAGAAAGAACGCTATCTTACTGTACCTAAAGAAGGAAATTGTGTCACTGAAGTTTTTGTAGTTATGAAATTTGAATCAGAAGAAGGCTTTTTCAAGGCGATCGAAGGTTCATGGCGGCAGTAATTTCAGGTTTACTTTCGGTGAGGTGAACGTATAGTATTGTATCCAATTTTGTTTCTTTGTTCAACCTGAAAGAGGATTTGAACCACGCGTTATTTACTGTAGGCCACTTGTCACTCTCCAGACCGTAGCTTTACCGTGAGTGACCGAGGCTTCCCGCTCAGTGACCGAAGCTGCACAGTGAGTAACCGAGTCTTCGCCATGAGTGACCATTGCTTCACCGTGAATGTCCGAGTCTTCCCCATGAGTGACCATTGCTTCACCGTGAATGTCCGTGTCTTCGCCATGAGTGACCATTGCTTCACCGTGAATGTCCGAGTCTTCCCCATGAGTGACCATTGCTTCACCATGAATGTCCGTGTCTTCGCCATGAGTGACCATTGCTTCACCGTGAATGAGCGAGTCTCCGCCATGAGTGACCATTGCTTCACCGTGAATGTGCGAGTCTTCCCCATGAGTGACCATTGCTTCACCGTGAATATGCGAGTCTTCCCCATGAGTGACCATTGATTCATTGTGAATGTCCGAGTCTTCCACATGAGTGATCATTGCTTCACCGTGAATGTCCGAGTCTCCGCCATGAGTGACCATTGCTTCACTGTGAATATCCGAGTCTCCGCCATGAGTGACCATTGCTTCACCATGAAAGTGCGACTCTCGCCATGAGTGACCATTGCTTCACCGTGAATGTCCGAGTCTCCGCCATGAGTGACCATTGCTTCACCATGAATGTCCGAGTCTCCGCCATGAGTGACCATTGCTTCACCGTGAATGTCCGAGTCTCCGCCATGAGTGACCATTGCTTCACTGTGAATATCCGAGTCTCCGCCATGAGTGACCATTGCTTCACCATGAATGTGCGACTCTCGCCATGAGTGACCATTGCTTCACCGTGAATGTCCGAGTCTCCGCCATGAGTGACCATTGCTTCACCATGAATGTCCGAGTCTCCGCCATGAGTGACCATTGCTTCACCGTGAATGTCCGAGTCTTCCCCATGAGTGACTATTGATTCACTGTGAATGTCCGAGTCTTCAACATGAGTGACCATTGCTTCACCGTAAATGTCCGAGTCTTCCCCTTGAGTGACCATTGCTTCACTGTGAGTGACCGAGGCGTCACTGTTAACTTACCGCAGATTCACCGTGAGTAAAATCAGCTTCACCGTGAGTGACCTAGCCTCTCCCTTGAGTAACCGTAGCTTCATGGTGAGTTACCAATAATTTCCCGTGAGAGACCGACGCTTCTCCGTGAGTAAGGCTTCCTCGAGGCTTCCTCGTCAGTGACCGTAGCTGCACTGTGAGTAACCGAGTCTTCCCCGTGATTGACCGTAGCTGCACCGTAAGTGACCGTAGCATCCCCGTCATTGACCGTAACTGCACCGTTGGTGACCGTAGCTGGATCGTGAGTGACCGAGTCTTGACCAGGAAGTAACCGTATCTTTACCAAGATTAACCGTAGCTCAACAAGACAATAACCGTAACTTCCGCGCGAGTAACCGCAGCTTTACCGTAAGTAAACGTAACATCACCGTGAGTCACATTATCTTTACCGTGATTAACCATAGCTCCACAAGAAATTCACCGTATCTTTACTGTGAGTGGCCGCAGCTCTAAAGTAAGTAACCGATGCTTCGTCGTGAGGGGCCGTGAGAGTGACCGTATCTTCACCGGGAAATAACAGGAGCTTCCACATGAGTGACCGTAGCTTCGTCGAGCTTAATCATGTTTACAAAACGTGCAGCATTATTTTGCATCTTTTGTGGTCGAATGTTTTGTTCTCACGATCGATGCTCCAGCAAGAAGGTTATCACAGTAAACAAGCCTGGATAGAATGATGGATGTCATTAATGTTGCTATAGATGATGCCGAATTGTGTTAATGTTTCTATGACGCAAATAGCACTTCCTGACTATATCACTGAGCTTTTTTTATATATTGAGAGACGCATCAAATTGCACTGCAAGATTATTAACAACCGGTGAAAACGGGACATTATTGTCATTTACAGATTAAAATACATAAATGCAGCAGTTTGAAATTTAGTGATGCATCTGTCTATACATTTTCATGAATACATCTCCTTTAAGGTCGTGATTCACAATTTGCACGTGCATGTTCATGCATAGCGCACAATGTGGATGTTTGCATGTTTGTTGGGAGCAGAATACTCACACATGTGATTTTTAGAATGTGAACAGCACACACTGATAGTTCGCCGACAGCAGGTCAACACTTATGACATGCCACGGGCTGATCGTCAAGAAGGCAACCATCTTCGGTTGGTGCATCTTCGACATCGATACATCGTCACATTAACAGCTTGGACCAAAGTCCCAATTAATGGCAGAACAGTGCGCAAAACATCCTGATCGACGTCCAGCGATACGCCTAGATTTGCTTCAACGCCACTGTCATGCACGCCTAGCTTGGTGCAGACGGCATCTGTGTTTCAGAAGATAGGACTTGGACGGTATGCTGTTCATCTCGACAGCTCTGATGGTCGTGCAAACGTCTACAGGCGTCCAGAAGAACGTTGTAGCAACGCTTAACGAAGTCGAATTGGGGATGGAAGTGTAATGATATGGGGCGGGGTGGCATCATTGTTAATCTACAGGATGACATAGTTCGAGATATTGTTGTAAATGCAGAGACGTAACGTCACGTTGCAGCAGGATAATGTCTCGCTCTATTAGAAAATCTTTGGTTGACGTTTGGAACACAAAATCCATGGCCACCGCTCCTTCGCCAGCAGGATAATGTCCGTCTACATGTTGATGTGTTGCTGATGTTTTGAGCTGTACTGCCATGACCGGCTAATTCTCCAGACCTCATGTCTGGTGAGATTCTCGACGCCTACGACAGGACGAGAACAAACCGGTAACTCTCGCTCTATTAGAAAATATTTGGTTGACGTTTGGAACATAAAACCATTGGCTGTTTTCAATGGGCCACCGCTCCCTCGCCTGTATCAACGTAAATGGTAGTCGCACCCGATATTGACATTGATGGTTGTTACACCATCCCTCTTTATGGGCGTGTTCCCCTGTCTCCTGTCACCAGGTATGGGTTTTTTCAATGAATTTGTTATGATAAAACATTGATCAGACGAATGACCAAATATTATGTGGTTATTTTCAATAACAACATTTGCACCACTTTACATAAATCACAGTTATTTGTTCCTGCTAGTATATATTTATACTTGCACTCAAATACCAGTTAAAAAAAAGCTAATTGCGTTTGGTAGTCGCCAGCGTATAAACGAGAACGTTCAACATTGCTCGAATGTAATAAACGGGAAAATGATATCAGTTCCCTATAGCCGTAAATTGATGACATCTGGCTCACAAACAAATAAATGAATGTTGTGTTCATCCGGAAGACTCAATTGGTGCAGTCCGGATTACTTGTAATTATTTTCCCTGGCCGACCGGTGGATCAATCATCTGTAGCCTACTGAGACCTCTCCACAACAAGCAGTATCAGTTCAACTCTTCACAGAATGTATAAAGACTATGTCGTGAAGGTTATCCAAGTTAAATTCGTCTGTGTGTTTGTTATTGAATGGAATATTGTATTAGCTACATAGCATGGGCGTTGAATTATTTGAGAAATTGTAATTACTCACATAATATGAAGTTATGTTTTGATCAAAAAGCTGCTGTTCTAGTTATTTTTAGTTATAGCTATATGATCATGTGCACGTGAAGCAGTCTGTAGACTTGCGTGGACTTGCGATGTCCTGCAAGAAATTGGAGTGTTTTCGTACACCAAAATGTTTGCGTAGTGATAACATTGGTTGTTCCGGTTCTAATTGGTTACCATTTTCGGTAGTTCGATGTGGGCGGAGTAGCTCCTCTTGCGTAACTGGCCGGAGAATAGTTTCACTATTTCCATTGGTAGGAATGTCTCACAACTGGTCTCACTGTTTTTCATTTTTGCCAGCATGTTAAATGTACGTCATGAATAACACGTGTTCATTATGAAGATTATCTTTATTATCCGTAATTAATGGTAATATACATTAAGCATCCTAGTACTTATAGATGGTCAAGAACTGATAACCCTTTTCGGTCCAGTGTCATCATCTGATCTCATTGTTCAGTGCAAACATATATAATCATTATCGATCTCCTCCACTGATGGTTCTAATGATTGCTACCCAATGTGTAGGTTGAGATAAAATAGGTACAGGTCAGTCAACCGCCGTCTGTTCACATTGACAGGAGAGACCACCATACATCTATCAGTGGAAGCCATATGCACACTCCGTGAGACGCACTGAAGACCTTAAAATCAATCCACTTATCTTTATTGGTGAGTTCAGCTCCTTTATTTTCAGAGACACAATTTAATTACAAGTAGAGATGCCGTACAAGTCGCGACAGTTCCCGAGATATCCGATGCCTTGAGCAGTACTGCATAACTACCATGATTGTAGTTGTTATGTATAAAGGGAATTATACAAGTGAATTTATTGTACTTACCATCAGGGCAGTATCGATGGCACGTGTAGTAACACAACGGGAACAGCGTGAAAGGGTATGCGGTAACAACATTGAGGGCAACAAGAAAACAAGTTATACAATCGGCAGTATGAGGCCTGTATTAATGCCATCAAGGCATCATGAAAAGACCTGTAGCACTACATTGAGGGTATTTTGTGGTAGTAATACAGATGGAACATTTTGAAAGCACCTGTAGCAATACATTGAGGGCAATATATAGAAGTAATATATTTGCAATATTTTGAAAGAGTGAGGGAGTGAGTGAGTGAGTTTGGTTTAACGCCGCTTTAAACAGTATTCCAGTTATATCGCGGCGTGTCAGCTTAATGTGGGAGGAAAGCCCGAAGTGATGCAAGTCTCAGACGTTTACGACTTCGAGCACGGGTATGGTGTTGACAAACCTAGGAATATAATCGGGGCGAAGCGGGATTCGACACACAATCAAAGGTTTTCTGGCGTGCCTATAGGACGCAACTCTGCACAGCGAATCGCGGCGCCTTAGATGACTGGGCCAAAGATTATCCAAATGCTATTCTGAAAGATGGGGCTCACTTCTGTTGATATTCCAAATGCATTCGAGTCTCAATATCTCATGCCCCCGTGGAATATACTGCTACTGTCATTTCAGTGCTATTACGGCCCAGGCAGGAAACCTTTTAGTCGTAGATTGAATCCTTGCTCTTTGATCTTACAGCTGTATGAACGCATGTTAATCAATTACTAGCCTGTAAACATGCTGATCCCTTTCCTGACAGCAGAGTTCATACATTGTATGAGTGCAGTATGTTATACGGACGCTTTCGCCGGTACATTGTTATGGATCGATAACGTCCTTGTCCGAAAATACAAACTCATAGCTAAAGCATGATACATAAGTGCTTAACTTCAAATCCCGAAACGTCTAATATAATTATTAAAATACATGAAACAATTATAGTTATTGACGGACCAATATGGGAAAGCGATGTAATTGCCATGAATACACAATGTACAGATTCTCGTACTTTTTGGGGTTGAGTCCCGTCCGGGATTCGAACCTACTCTTGCCAGAGTGAGGCACCTAATCGCCAGCACACAAAGTCAGGGATCTAACTCACTCAGCCACCGAGGCTTCCACAAAAATGAAAGTCCGACAACTGGTAGTCTAGATCACGTACTTTGAGTACCCCTCTGACAAGTGTAAATTGGCACGGCTCCCATGGCCGAAAGCTATGAATACACAATACCATTGAGAACGAGAATCTGTACTTCACTAACAAAGTGTTATCCCAAATATAACATTTGTTAGATGTAATGGCCGTTGAACAAAACTGTGGAAACACCCCTTTCTACAAGCATAAAGCGCCGGTCATTAGCATGAAGCCAACACATTATCCGTCCAAGTGAAGGTCAACATGAGTAATATGATTACAATTGCAGGTTGGAAAATGAGGAATTGCATAAGGTACATTGATCAAGCATTACGATATTATCACGTTTAACATGAATTTGGCATGCGTGGTTGCATAATCCTATAACACTGGTCACTGTGCTGTGCAACTGATATCGAAATGCCCAATTGTCTCATGGTCGCTGTGGAGGTTTCATTCCTTTAGGTGTCGCAGATATCCACGATCGGGGGTTCGAATCCCAGATTTGCCTGATTATGTTTCTAGGTTTTGCAGCACCATGCCCGTGATCGCGGGTTTCGCCATCGCGGTAACCGTCTAAGACTCGCATGACTTTCCTCTCACAAATTAAATCCTGTTCAAAACGGCGTTTAACCTAACTCACACACTCATTGACATCAACACGGCTCCTCTTTCTTCCAGTCGGACATTTTCTTTTCACATATGTGAATAGTTGGGACACAGTGATGTTTGCATGAAGCTTACATGCTTCATGGTGTACTTGCTGGCAACCGAAACAATTGAAATGAGTTCTAAAGTTCGACGAATTCATATATTCCGAGGAAGAAATCTATACACATGTCACCATGTTTGTTTGTTGTTTAACGCACACTCAGCACTATTCTAAATATATGACGACAGTCTGCAAATAATTGAGACTGGACCAGAAAATCCAGTGACTAGCATCATGAACATCGATCTAGGCAACTGGGATACACATGCATCAACCAAGTCAGCGAGCCCGAACTCCAAATCCCGTCTCTTACAACATACATGGGTTGCTTTGACCAATTCTAACCCGCGTCTTCACGGATGTCACTGTGAAAAACACAGTTTAAATCTGGAACTTGAATGATGAGGTATTCGCTCACCTAGTTCTTTGAAACACTGAATCAGGGAAGGCTACAGAAAATCATTATGATACATGGTTCAGGTACAGGTACATCCCAAAGGTTATTCATGACGGACTTTGTATGTTGATAACAGAAAAAACTTGTTTCTTTTTATAGACTTGCGTACGGAACACCAGATGATTAAAAAATACGACAGTGATAAAAGAGATACCGTAATCGACGTAATAAGCGCCCAGGGCGCTCTCAAAATTAGAAATAGGGGGCTCTTATTAGAATATTTTTTAGGTGAAAAAACAGAGTTGAAAGATAAATTTCGCGGTTAATGCTGACAGCCTGAAATGTTTACATACGACCTCGACATACACCCTTACCAAGTTCCTAAACACTGTTGCTGGAGTGATTCGGTGTCTTTTGGTGTAGAGTTTTCCCCTTCTGCCGGAACACGACTGTCTACATGTATATACAATTAGGCACTCCCCGGGTTAATACAGTGCCTAGGGAGTGAGCGAGTTTAGTTGTTACGCCGTTTGAGCAGTACTTCAGGGGTGCTATACAAGTCAAGTCAAAGTTTATGTGTAGGCCTCAGGCTAGATACAAATAGTAACACAGTGCGCCACTCAACATTTCAGATGAGACGAGACTCGAGACTTGCTCCCCTACCAATCCCGACCTACCCACCCCACTAGTTGCCTAAGTGTATACATAATTACAAATATGTTCATATCTTGATCATAACCATTCTTTCTTTAATTCAGCATTTGGTACACAACTTTGCCAATCGATAAAACTACATTTCTGTGAGAGTCTTGCATTAACTGGACAAATTTGAGGGTGTCCATATGAAAAATCTGGCAAATACAGCCGTCTTAACTCCATATATTTTGGACACATTATTAAAACATGGCATTCGTCCTCTATATCTGTTTGACAAAATGATCATAAATGCTGTTCTAGCTGTAATTTGGGTTTAACCCATCTCCCCTTTTCAATCTTGAACAAGTGTGAACTGAGCCTAAAACGTGTCAGAGCTACACGGTATTTTACAACATCAGTTCTATTTAGATACATTTCTAAACATAAGGAATCCTTTATTGATTGGTATAGCAGGTTTCGCTAAGACTTGATAAACGGCCCAACTTGCGACATTAGGATGTTTTAACATCAAGAGTTTTTATACACAATACTAAGATATATATTTGGATCACACTTTAAGATTTCCAATATTAAATAATTCGAAAAAAACGCACACATATAAATGGTAGTACCCCGAATTCACCATAAACTTATACCGATGGTGTAGATAATTTAACACCTAATATCTTATTAATAAATCTAAGATGTACTCTTTCAATTGCATTAGCCTCCCTGCAAACCCACGCCTCACATACTTAACACAATAGGGGTTGAAGTAATGATTGGTGCTGGATATCAACAGAAATATACTTATTACTTTCAATAATTCTATACAGTGAAAATATAGCTTTCATTGCCTGTTCATATAAAGTGTTTTCACATTCTGAAAACCTACCAGAGAGTGTAAACACCAGACCTAGATATTTGAAATAACTACCTCTAAAATTTCACCCTTGTAAATGCACCTCTCTTTTTAGATAATCTTCCCCCTTTCCTAAAACAACATTTTTAGTTTTCTCAACATCTACTATCAAACCCCACTTACTGCAGTACTAAAGAGAGCAAATCAAGACCTTCCTGTAGTCCATCAACACTTGTACTGAACAAAACCATGTCAGCAATCAACAACAAAAGTAATCGAATATTAAATACGTAGACACCCAGGTCCTGTGAAGATGATACATCTTTAGCAATACCATTAACAAACAAAGAGAATAATATTGGCGACAAATTCTCACCCTGCCTAACTCCGATACCAGAACTGAAACAATCCAAATGCAATTCATTCGCCATTTTAACACATAACTTAACTTCAAAATACATTTCTAACTTCTTTGATGGGCATTTAGAAGTTGGAGTTCTAAGTAAGGATAGGAATCTATGGATGAACAACTTCTTTATTACAATTAAGAGCGACGTTTCGGTGTAGGTTCTAACACCGTTATCAAGCAAGTGTGTTAGAACCTACACCGAAACGTCGCTCTTAATTGTAATAAAGAAGTTGTTCATCCATAGATTCTTATCCTTACTTCAAAATACATACTGCGTAATAAGTTCAACATATTTGAACTTAACCCTGATGAATAAAGTTTATACCAAAGAGCCTGTCTGTTATCATAATCGAAAGCTTTGCCGATACGAATGCATTTTACACCTCTTGTTAGTGAAATATTTATCAAACTATGTAATACAAAAATACAATCAATTGTACTATAGCTCCCCCTGAAACCTGCCTGTTCGTCTATAATTACACTATATCTTTAGCACCATAATTTGACTCGTGCATTCAAAATACCGGTAAATAGTTCACCAAAACAAGACTAAAGTGTTATACCCCTGTATGTATCCGGCACAGATTTATTTCCCTTCTTGTGACTTGTATAATAAGTCCCTTGGTCTACTCACTGGGGAATAGCATTAAATAAAGCAACTGATGTGGGTAACAATGCCTCGCATCCAAATTTAAAGAATTCATTTATTAAACCATCAACACCTGCGGCCTTATTGGACTTTGTAGCACTGATAGCGAGCGGTTCCTTTGAACTAAGCCGTTCTGTATCCTACCAGTTACAGCACGGCTGTGCCACGTTCAGCGAGGCCTGCTCCCCATTGGCAGCCACGTCAATCAAAGGCCAGGCCAAACCGTGCTGTAACTAGACCAATGTCTCGTCTACGTGTACCGTAACTTTAACTTAGGTCTAGCTCCTCAACCAATCCCCTACATCATTAGACTCAAAATCATGGATTTCGGAGGACACTCCATGTTCAACAAGGGGGGCATTATCTGGATTAGCCAATTTACTAAAATAATCAACACAATTACAGTAACCAAAACTCAACTGTTACTGTTATAAGTTGTCAACCGATCTCTATGGGTATATGGTGTGATGTACCCTGAGTGTGAGCCTATGTGCCCCGAGCTGTCAGACAGGGGTACGTGGGCTCTCACACAGGATACATCACCATATTATTGAAAACGAATTTATCGCACCAATATTCAATCATACGGACCCATCATATGTGTCTATAAAGGGACAGTTCGTCGACGGTTCTGTGTGTTTTTATAGGCAGGAAATAAATTCCGAGGGTGACCGTCACATGCACGATTCAGTTCTCTAACCAAAACAACAGAGCTCCGCACAGTGAAGCCGACAAATCAAGCGCTGCGCAGAGTAAACTGGCTTTAGTCTTTTTCGGATAGAGGCAAATTGAAGAGGAAGCTCTTACGACTGAATTACAAAATACTAAATCACCATTTTGATTAGATTAGTGTTGATCAAAACCTAGATTACCAAACAAATAAGATCGGTCGTATGAAACCAATCCCTCTCCATGCGGCCCACCGAGTACCTCTGTCACATCTCACACAGTCCATTCGTGTGTTTTATATCGGTTTATTTCTGGGCGAGTCTACACGTTTACATAAACATACGTCATAAATGTTTTCAATGAGAACATATCCTATGTCGCGTATTTCTATTTGACTATTTTGCCTCAACGTCAGGTCATAGAAGGCCTACTGAGAGCTAGCGATATGCGGTCACTTTGGTGTGTAAAGATATATTGTCATGCACCTCACTGTCGCAGTTGTAGTAGTATGTCATTATAATTATGAAACGAGCGCAACGAAAGGTTTGCATATTCGCGTTTGTTTACAGGCAAGAGAAAAGTCCGGTCACGTGACAAGCCCACACCCGCTGTGTGGTAACTGGAACCGAAGAAGGTGAGGAGAGCAGAGTAAGGTCGGGAATTATCGGCTATTTTTTACGAACAAAGCTTCAGACCGGTCACTTTGAAAAGCTTGATTCAGCCATTTTGACAGCAACCAGACTATGTAAACTCGACGACGCAATCACTTCCCATTACCCAATGCCTTCGTATAAACATCGGTTTATTTCAGCTCAACGATACTCATGTGAGATAAGCAAACTACCTGGGATGTGTTCCGGTTGATTTATTAGCAGGCTACTTGGAATAATTTCTCCTTAACCAATCAGAAGCTAGTGTTTTAATGTAAGGTGAGATAACACAGGTGTCAGCTTTGTGTGGAAGGAAAATCCTGTTAAAGTTCTACTTGTTTAATTTACCTAAGCTGGATTGAGTAAGTGAGTGAATTTGGGTCATCGCTAATTAAAAATGTGTAACTTTGCTGATGGTTATTGTTACAAACCCTACAGATGTAAATTACCAAACCATAGATACTAGAAGAGAGAGGAACCTGGTCGACATCTGTGAGTCAGTGTTGTTTGAACGCAGCTTTGAACAGTATTCCAGTTATATCACGGCGCATCAGCTTCATGTGGAAGCCCATGGGCTAGGTATGGTGATGACACACACATAACATGATTGGGGCGAGTCGGGATTCGAACCCACAATCGTAGGTTTCTGGCGTGCCCAAGGGAGTCAACTCTGCACAGTGAATTGCGGCGCTTTAGACGACTGTGCCACCTCTTGGCCCACCTGGGCTGGAACATTCAGTGAATTGGACATGCCACTGCAATAGTCAGGTTTCCGTAAGAATTGTAAGCTGATAAAAGTTGTCACTGCATATATTATTCTGTCAGCGAGTCAACAGAATCTAAACACAGTTAGTTAATTGAAATATTTAATTTATATACTTCTTCTGTAGAGCGTCCTCACGTATGTATCATATGGTCGATTGTTTTTTGTATTGTTTGTTTGTTGGACATCAAGTCTATCGGTCTCTTGTGTAGTAGCATCTTCTAATATATTTCCGCCGGTCTCTTGTGAACAAGCGTGCCCGTGTATGTATCTATCATATATTCCGCCGGTCTCGCGTGTACAAGCATCTTCTAACATATATTCCGCCGGCCTCGTGTGTACAAGCATCTTCTAACATATATTCCGCCAGTCTCTTGTGTACAAGCATCTTCTAACATATATGTCGCCGGTCTCTTGTGTACTAGCATCTTCTAACATATATTCCGCCGGTCTCTTGTGTACAATCATCTTCTAACATATATTCCGCCGGACCTTGCAATTGTGAACAAGCGTGCCCGTGTATGTATCTATCATTTATCTATCCGCCGGTCTCTTGTGTACAAGCGTAGACGTGTATGTTTAAGGAGACAGATGATGAGATCACACGCATCAAATTCGCTTTGAATTATATTATATATAAGTTATGCACAGATCTACTACAGACATTATATAGCTATATCCATTTGACATGTACGACAACAGATAGATCGGAATGTTTATGAACGTGATACGCCCGACCACTTGAATCGCGACTTTCAATTTGATTTAATGTAAAAAGTTAAGGGTGGCGAAATGAAGTTTATATCTACACTTACGTCAGATGCTTCGTCTGTGCCATCGGTGTCCTGTTCGACTCGTATGCTGTGGCATTGCTTTCGAAAGTGTTTGTTTCTGAACGAACGACTGCACGATCAGATTACTCAAACGGAACTTACCAGACACAAATCATGAGTGAGAGTGTGCCTGATTTGTTGGTACCATATATCCCAGATGTAAACAATACCATTCCGTATTGAGTGGAGATCATGTGATCTTTTCCTATTCTGATGACCTTGCTCGCCGTTTGAAGTTGTCACTCACACAATGTGCAATCTTGAGTTCGTTGATTTTCCCTTCATCAGTGCAGGGTAATACAATTAACATGAACTGTTTTGCGAGAATTCTGATTTCCCTTTTCCAAAATGGTACTGACAGGTTGTATATTCAGCTGAGAGATGAAGGAAGCCAACCATGCACAGCGGGGATACTGGCGGTGCGAGTGTCCGACTGCAGAGCCGAGATTCAAAGAGCAGAGCTGTTTGACATTTCAAGTGCTCTTACCGTTTTCTGAGTACTAACAACTCTGCGCCTGAATGAACATTCTTTGGAGAAAATTTAAATTAATGATGTTTAGCGTTGCAGCTGTCATCTTTGCAGACATAAGAGTAGGGAATCTTTATTAATGCACAGGCATAGATATGTCAACAGTGGCTGTTATCATTCGTTATTCACCCTCCACTTTAGAAGATTACAATAATATGCCCAGGAGAGAGTGAGTGAGTGAGTTGGGTTTAACGCCGCTTTTAACAGTATTCCAGTTATATCACGGCGTGTAAGCTTAATGTGGGAGGAAAGCCCGAAGTGATGCAGGTCTCAGACGTTTACCACTTCGGTGAAACCTACGAGCACGGGTATGGTGCTGACAAACCTAGAAACATAATCGGGGTGAACCGGAATTCGAACCCACAATCATAGGTTTCTGGCGTGCCCAAGGGACGCAACTCTGCACAGCGAATTGCGGCGCCTTAGACGATTGGGCCACCCGTGCCCCCAATATGCCCAGGAGATTATGTAGTTGTGTAAACAATGGTTGTGACTTATCTTATTTGCACCGATAATAAATAAATGGCTTTACTGAATGTAAGTTGTGCCAACACCTTTCCATCAGTGCTTCTCTCTACACATCAGGTGTACACGGAGAGAGAAGAATTTGTCATACTCTTTGTTCAGTTCGTAGTTAGGCAGTTGGCATAGCACAAGCCCAGTATCAGAGGCGGTGGAGCCTTTTGGTCCTGTGTTGATCAGATGTCACCAGAGTTGTTCCCGTATATCAGTTTGCAATTGGTCATCACAGTAAACAACTGCGTGGAAGCATGGGCCACAGTAGGTTCTACAACATTTCTCCCAAAAGACATTTCTCTTTTGGAGGCACAAATATGATGAGAACCGTTGTAGGGTCTCTGTACTATGGATTTACCAGTGCTAACGTCCATGCTGGCTGAACCATAAGCTCTTGTCTGTCCTCGTTCTTTGAAATACGTTCACACCACGTTGTCTCGTGGAACGTCCTAACAACAGTTTTAACGATCCACGTGTCTCTGTCGTAAGCGTAGCAGTACCAAAGTCAAAGGCATAAATCAGTCTTACTCTCTTGAATGACTTAGATCAAATGTGGATAGAATCTCTCAAGTTTGAGGATTTCAGTGGAACTGATAGTTTCACAGTTGACATCCGAAGAGACCTTTTGGTCAAACAGTTTATAGGACAGACCCATTTGGGACCTAGGCCTTTGCGTGAAATGGAATACACATATGAGCCTTTAAGTTATTGCTTGTCTCCAGAATCCACAGCTGCGCAGTCATTAGTTAGCGTACAACCAATATGTGACTTGGCAGTAGGTACAGGATGTTCGTAGAGCATCATCGCAGCTGGTACGGAATGCCATTTCCTGACCTTTAGCAGAAGGGACTGTGAAACGCCACTGTTTACTTTAACACTGCAGATTTTCAAAAGCCAAATTATTTGCTGAACGTGAACTGACCAAGGTGGCAGTCCATGTTGGACATCCAGTATTCAAGTTCATCGTCATAGACCCTCGTTTGGAGTCTACAATCTTGTCTAAGGTTGACACAAACGTGCTGCAAGCACTCACCTCGGCGAACTCCTTGTTGCAATGGAAACCATTGAGACTAGTACTGCTTACACTCTATTTGAATGGTGATACAGTTTGTCAATAACAGTTATCATACAGCTTCATTCTTTGACCATCATGCAAGACACTAACAAAGGCTTTCATAACGTTTTTGAAATGTACATGGACTGCACCATCTCGTTCAATATAGTGGTGTACGTTTTTTTGTTAATGAAAGTAAGCGTGTGTGGAACGTAAGCCTTTTAGGTACGGCAACTTTTGCACAATGGGAAACTATGTGGAAGTAGATGGTCTGTATGTGGTCGAATGGTTTCTAGAGTTATGGATATACATGATAACACTTCGTCTCTGTGAACGTGTTGAAAAGGCTGCAGAGATTATACATGTAAATAATTAAGCCAAATTTCAGGTGTTCCTACACTAACCAATCTACACAACCAGACTTTCAGCGCCTCGATGCCTGGCTTGACCTGCACCATGATTATACAAGATGTCAAAAGCCAAGTATCATCCATTCCAGCCTCCTATTTCTCTTGATCTGTTCCTCAACTTCAAATATGCGTTCGTCAAAGTTAGCTAGATTGGTTGCGCGGAACACACTTTCGAAATGTTGGGGTTCATTTTCCATCTCTATCTCTACCTTGGGGAATGATTGTCTTTATCGTTGTCCCAAAAATTTAAAACAGCAGTAAGAGAAGCTATATATACTTCTCCGTTGATTTTATCATATGTTTGATTGTCAATAGAAAACTTATCAAGTTAGTGATATTATATCAACAAACTGAACTGTACTGGCGCTTAGTCAGCCCACAAAGAATAGTTCTATATGGTTTTAGTTTGTGCAATATACTCACGCCAAAGAAGAACGCGAAGTCCATGATACATGTTAGTTGATGTATGAAGAATTACTCATACTTGAGAGATATTAGATTGGTTCGATGCACAAAGGAACATCGCTGAACCGACGCTCGTGAACGCATCAGATGTGACGTCATAGATCCATGACCGGAGATGCACCAGTTGTCTCGAGCGGGATCAGCGCGTAAGGTTTGGAAATCACGTGCACCATATCGTGTTAAATATAAAGACACGCTGTGGTAACACTAAACCGATTGTTAGTTTTGTCATTAAGCAGTACACATGGGAAACATTTCTTCGTACGTACATACTTCTCTGTATGTTTTTATGGTTAGCCTTTCTTTTGGCGGTGAGAATTAATTGATTTAAAACTTTTAAAAATTACAATACACAACTGCTCATTGGTATCGAAGAGATCTTATCTTTGTAAGTCAATAAAATTGAGATTCCGTATGGCTATGGGAAGGGTAATGTTGCCTTTATTTACCCCAGTTTTCATGAAACCAATTATTTATATAATTTTACACAAACTTACGAATCCACAGATTGTTTGTTATAGCTGTTACGTGAATGTGTGATGGTTAAAAAGATATAATCAGTTTTAACAACAGTTCCTTCAATTTTCAATTGCATCACAAATATACTCGGTACGTTTGCCCCTCAGGTTTACCAGGTCTGGTCTTGTCAGGCCATTGGTGAGGCAAGTCTTTATCAGTCAAACACAAACGAAAGGCGATGTCAGAAACATTATATCCATGGTCGTCCAAGATAGTAGCACCAGCAGACAAAGTTCAATCTCTCGTTATCTGATGCAATGATGTGGACTATGAGTCTTTGGTCCTCCATCATGAAGCCCTGATATTCTGTCACCAAGGATAAATGTTGAAGATTGACAGTGATCGTTGTCTACGACTACTGGCATCACGTTTGAAAGAGCATTTAGGCCCTTTAACGTCGCGGTCATCAATGCTGGCTTCAATAATGCTGTCTGGTATATCCGTAGCCTACAGCCCACAGGAAGCTGTTCATTGGCTGGGACGCCACAGGCAAATACACTGAATGTTCTACTGTTTGACATATATATTTCTACACCAAGGACCAAGGACAAAGTCATACTCTGAATCTGTGTGTTGAACGAAAGGTAACACCCGTTGAGATACTACAACAGCATCTCTCAAAGAAGCATGTTGCCGTCTCCGAATCTGTATATGCACAAAGTAAACATAATTTATGGATAATAACTTCCTTAAATACTGTGTAAGGATCTATACCTAAACGCCGCCTTTACAGTAAATAAAGAAGTTGTTATCCATAACTTGTGTCCACTTTGTCATCCGTCAACTTCTAAGTAATGCCTATCAAACAATTCAGCTGTATATGCTGGGCAGCAGAAAAAAGATTATGTTCTTCGAGAGCATATATATCAACTGTTTAGTTATGCAAACAGTAGGACAGGTATTGGCATGAGGTTGTTTGTCCCCTGCAAGTCAAAGTGATAAGCTTCAACGCACTCATTACTGCGCTGGTAATGACTCCACGAGGTCCATTCTTTTACAATGATGTTTTCAGGCCAAAGGTTTGGGTTGTCCACTGCAGTTCTTTCAAATGGATGAACACTGAGTGACCGTCCTTGGGAATATTGTCATTGAATCTAATATGTGTCACACCAATACCCTTATCCTCCATGACGTCTCTCATTGCATTATCAGTTCACATTTTGCTGATTCCATCTGTAAAAACCAAGCCACGAGGATTCCGCGTGTTACCCCAGGCCTCAAAATGCCTCCTGGTTCTTGCACTTCGTTGATTGCTGTCGATGTCGATGCCTGATGCTATATGCCTCTGCGCCACAGTTATGTGAATGATACAAGATGTGTCCAGCTGATTGCGGGACCGGTTTCGGACAAGTGTTCTATTTTGTGTGAAAGCCGCATGCAATCTTTTCTCTTCATCTCAGTTATTAAATGTTCCAGCTGATTGTTCTTGGTTTGGGAAAAACGAGAACAGAGAGTATTTAGTTATCTTCTTGATCACATTATCAGCAGTGTATCGTGATACTGAACTGTTATTGTCCAATGGAGGTGTACTATTAGATGTTTTTGCGGATGATTTACTTGCATTAAGTGCTTAATTTCGGGTTTAGTTTCGGAGAGTGATATACATTTGTAATCATGTTAACCTGGCACTATTCCAAAAACACTTTGTTGAGAAACTGAAAGTTCCACAATACCGTATACTTACACGGCATGATCCTGGTTTGAGATATGTTCCCGTCTATAGGTAGATCATTGAATTTAAGTTCCAGGGACTTATGCCTCTTGATGCAGATTATATGAATTCAGCCCCGTTGTATACATCTTCTACTTCTGGGTTACCATCCGACAATATACGTTCGTGTTTCAGTGCATTGGTACACTAGGGAGTCCGACAATATACGTTCGTGTTTCAGTGCATTGGTACACTAGGGAGTCCGACAATATATGACCATGTTTCAGTACATTGGTACAATAGAGCGTCTTGACTGGTTATTCTTTTGCACTGACAATGCAAATGTTAAGTACATTGATGAAAAAGCGTGCCCGGTAATTAACGTCCGTGCTTCAGTACATTGATGAAATAGAGCGTCCGACAATAAACGTCCGTACCAGTGTGTTGCTACAATAGAGAGTCTAAAAATATTTTGCAGATAGGGGTGATTGAGGAGAGTTAAGTCTACTGTAAATTCTCAGTGAAAAATAATCACTTTCTAGCACTATGATTGACTAAATAATGATAAATTACGTAACTTGATTGGTGGAGAAATGGTTGACAGCTCTACTTTTTATTAATTCACAAATCGATAATCAGTATGGTCATGGCCATGACGAGAGTTTAAGTAATGACATAAAATGAAAAACTTGGTTTTAGCTTGAACAAACAATCATTTATTTCGTGTGTCTTTCCCCGTAAAGAGTGGACAATACAGTTTTTAATATGATAGTGAATAAAATATAATTCCATGGCAATATCAGAAATGAATCGACTTTCTTCAAATCATATTTTCCGCAAAACTTTCCTGCTAATGTCCCTATGCCAACACGTCGATTATGAAATGTGAGTGTACTTATTAATCATAGCCGAAAGTTAGTTTTCGTTTTCGACGAAAGTTGATCTTGAAAACCACCAACATGACTGTTGAGGAGTCGCCGAACTTCGGATTGACGACGTATGCCGCTTACAACCTATGTCACACCGATATTGTTTTGGTGCAGGTAAACCATTCCAGTCAGATTGACGACGTATGCCGCTTACAACCTATGTCACACCGATATTGTTTTAGTGCAGGTAAACCATTCCAGTCAGATTGACGACGTATGCCGCTTACAACCTATGTCACACCGATATTGTTTTAGTGCAGGTAAATCATTCCAGTCAGATTGACGACGTATGCCGCTTACAACCTATGTCACACCGATATTGTTTTAGTGCAGGTAAACCATTCCAGTCAGATTGACGACGTATGCCGCTTAAGACCTATGTCACGCCGATACTGTTTTGGTGCAGGTAAACCATTCCAGTCAGATTGACGACGTATGCCGCTTACAACCTTTGTCACACCGTAATCATACAAAAACCTAAAAGCATTGTGCGATTGAGACTATGTCATAAGACTGCGTTTATAAATCACTATCAGATTGTCAAGATACCATGTGTTTTCGAAATGGTGAGGGTATCCTGCCCACCGGTGGCTCCAAAATGGTGTACACCAAAGGCTGGTGCTCAGGAACATTGCTCGACATAAAGGGAAAGTTGACTGTTGGAAAATTGAAGTCATACCTCCTGTCAAACAGTCGCGTGGATATTAATTTTCTCGCTCTGAAGTTTAGCAAGGACTGCTATCTTGACCAAACTGTAGACACTGACATCTACAATACCACCCTACATCTTACGCGTTGGCGTCCAAATTCCAACAAATTGACATGTCACAGCTCTACTTAGAAAATTGCAATATGTGGCCTTTAAAATAACAATGCCTTCAATTTCCGTTCAGTTGAATGATAACCAGTGCCTGCTCTGTGAGTAATGTAGGTGCTGTGAAAAACAGGAACGGAGATGAGAATCTGTGTCACTATGTTACACATTGGCAATATATATATATATATAACCTGACCAACCGATCCCGTCGGTTATATCAAGGCGAGTTGTTATATGGGATGCTCTGACAAGGGCCGCTTCTACATCCACACAATGATCAGTATGTGTGTGTGTGTGTGTGTGTGTGTGTGTGTGTGTGTGTGTGTGTGTGTGTGTGTGTGTGTGTGTTTGTGTGTGTGTATAAGCTAAGCTTATCAGATTAGCATATACTTGTTGGTCCTATCCACATTGGTTTATGCGAGGTAAAGAGTTCAAGCTATCCTTGACATGCTGATACATTACTCTTTAATATTATATAACCCACTGTGTCAAGTTCATTTCCACTAAGATAGTTCCGGAGTATCTATCTTTCTATCTATGAGGATGACGAACGCTATCTCAGTAGTCGTACGGAGATTAATCAGCATAAGCATGTCAAGGATAGCTTGAACTCTTTACCTCGCATAAACCAATGTGGACAAACAAGCATATGCTAATCTGATAAGCCAAGCGGTCAATTCCAGGCTTCATCTGCACAATGAATAGTAACGCAAGAAGGTCCAGCGCTTTCAATACCATCGACAGAAACATTGTATCATAGTCATAACTAGCTTGATAAAAGATACTCCGGCACTCTGTATGCGTGGTTAAGTGACCCATCATGACTCATGATTAACACAAAGCGGTTAATTCCAGCCTAATCAGTAGGTTGTGATCCTAATCACCTATCTGCGGGAATGCTTGAGCAACCGACATCCCGACTACTGCAGTCAGTGAAGTCTCCTCGGTAATGGCCAGTATTGAGCCCGACCAGCTGGGCAGTGATCACTGCTATTATGCGCACAGCTACATGCTTCACTGTCATCCCACCGCCCAAATGTTAATTTGGGTTTCGTTTTTACCAAACAATTTCAACATCTCCAGGGCTGCTTTATGCTTGAATGTCAAGAGACACCGCGTATGGCGAACACGTTGAGAGACACATGTGTACATCGCTAGTGTTTAGCACTTCTATCTTTGACATTACGTTTAACGGGAGGCTAGGAGTCTATGAAAATATTTATTTCTTATTCTATCATTAAATCAACGAACTGTATTCAAGTGCTTTGTGGTCTTTGTCAAAGGAGGGAAAAGGAAATGTGTTCGGGTGTGACGAATAACACTTCTGAACTTTTTATTTTGGCGTCCTCGGAACTGTACAACTGGTGTTTAAATGGAAGATTTACTTCCATCAGGTTCTAACCTCATTAAGATTTGATTCTCAACACATTTGACGGTTCCTATGTAATCGACGGCCACTGTTTACCATACATGTTGGACCAGATCAATATAACAGTGGCTTCCGATGGACATGAACACATTAACATTGGAACACGGAGAAACAAAACACATGTTTCATTTACAGCATTGATTTTCGAAATTATTTATGCATCCAAATATCACTCTCATAAACCAGTATCTCTTCAACAGAAATATCAATAACTCAAGTATGCATGGATGTTTGGAAGACATCCAATATAGAAACAGAAGATTATGGTATAGATCAAATGTCATCGATTCACAAATTATATATACATATCTATAATCTTGGATAACAGAAGCAACGAGTGGGAATCTCTTGATTTCTGATTATATATTGTATTAAGTAAATGGCAAATGAACAAAGATAGTATAATCTTCCTGATCGCTTTGTGGGTGTTATCATGCATATTGCATGCCAACTCCTGGGATTTCGAACACTAGGTGACGTCAAGATAAGCTTCAACTTCAGTCTAGACAACAGTCTACGACTAGACAGGGCGACAAGACAAAGAGTAACACGGTATCCATCATGGACTGACATACACTTTACACAGAGTAACAAAACATCCGCCATGGACTGTGCGGCATCTATGTATCACATAAGTACGCCATCTTTAAGAGGACAGTAAGGAGGTTATATATCACAAAAACACAATACTATGGTACTTCTATATACTGCAATAAGACACCATTCTTAACCAGTGACTGCAGGCTATCCTACATAGGACATAAGACACACTCATTAGCAAAGACTACAAAATGCCTTTGAAAGAGTACTCTTGGCATCAAGCCTCGTCTCCAGTAGAGCTGTGATTGAGAGACGCTGTAATGTTGCCCTTGGCCTGTGAGCCCCAGGGAGCGCTACAACTTCCTCTTCCCTGCAACAAAGATCAGGCAAATGTCAGAGTGTTGTGGACACAAAGACATTTCTTATGAACGATTTTTTAAAGTGCCGATATGTTTTACATTTAGATAGTGTGGAACTATGAATAGATCTTTCTGATCAGGGAACTCTGTAAGATACATCTTATGCCGTAAAAGAGCGGCTTATATTGACATTGTAGAACGAGGACTTTAACTTACGTCCTCGACCTTCTGAATATGACGTTTAGGGGATATCTAGGTTGAATATTAATTATGTGAAACAGATCTGCAGCTTACTCTGATAAAGTAGTTGTTACCCATTTAGTTAGCGATTAACTCCCCATTAAAAAGTAGTTCGGTTATATCATTGTTGGTTGGTTGGTTTGTTGTTTAACGCCGCACACAGCAATATTCCAGCTATATGATGGCGGTCTGTAAATAATCGAGTCTGGACCAGACAATCCAGTGATTAATATCATGAACATCGATCCACGCCATTGGGATCGATGACATGCATCAACCAAGTCAGCGAACCTTACCACCCGATCCCGTCGGTTATATCAAGGCGAGTTGTTATATGGGATGCTTATATTTGGAGGGCGTGCTTTGATTAACGTGGAGGCTCTTCATGATTTAATTGTTTTGTGCACTTTTGCACACATTTATTTGTCTGATGATCCTCATGTGAAGCATGTCAAGAGGAAAACAAGGCATTCCACAGTTTTCTAAAACGAGCAAAGGATATGGGACATAATCTCAATATCGGTGTTTGTTTTTGTTGATGGTTCTGTACTGCTTGACGGTACAGAAATAAGTGTCAACCAAGCAAAGTTGGCCTTGACTTTTCAAGGAGTTGCATCGAGTTACTGTGCGTTGTGTTGAGAAGATCAGCAACCCTGCGGAGCCCTTCGTTTGGATGAGGTCGGCTGAAAAGTGAAACAGAAGGCTTTCTGTTTGCTGTTTAGGACCAGTCGAAACCGCCAATGTGTTTGCATCAAAATGTACATATGAAATGTAGATTATGTAATGGATCCAATGAGACTGTCCAACACATTGTCAGTGGATGCCCAGCTTTGGCACACACACAGTATCTTAAACGACATGATGGTGTAGCTCAATCATTTTATTACCGTCTTCGCCATGCTTGTGGTTTTGACATAGAGGTCCACTCATGGTACGACCCGGAATATGTAGTGGGCGTCATGGAAACTGATCAATAAAAAATTCTTTGGAGTAGGCCCGTTTACAGCCTCAGACCTATCCAGGCCAACAAACCTGAATCATTTATATCATTGAAGTTTCTGTCCTTTTTGACACAAATGTGATTGACAAGATTCAGGAAAACATGGCAAATATGCGGACCCAGCTTTCGAAATGTCACACTTGCATCCAAGTTCCAAGTTGTCCGACTCCCCATTTTTTTTGCCTCAGGTTTGGTACCTCCCAATCTGTTAACTGACATTGGGAGAGTACCCGGGTTTTCTACCAGAAATACAGCCCTTCTGGCAATCTGGGTTATGCAGAAGGCTGCAGTGTTGAGGAGTCTTCATATTCTCCGAAACGTTCTGGGTGGGTTAGACGAGGCAGCGCTTCCTGGGAGAAGTACCATTCGCTGTCTGGGAGAAGTACCATTCGCTGTCTGGGCAGTATGTAAAGGGGGCATGGGCCGTGAGCTGATGATGAGCCTAACCGGGATGACTGTGCCAGGATCACTCAAACCCTCTTTGCTACATTCATTAATTTTAATCTCTGTTGTACATGCTCAAAGCGCTATAGTTGAACAATAATAATCAATTTGTCTGGAAAAGTAAACAAGTATGTGGCACAGGTCCCTGGACAATGTCTCAACTTATGTATCAGCCTCATGCGAGTCATATGCTTCAAGGAAAGTTGTGTGTATTAAAGTGATTTAAAATATTCATATGAATAGAAAAATCATTCCTCAGACGAGGGCGAGTTGTACTAAATATCTGTATCAACAGCCTGTGAGTATATGTTGTGGCACAGACAGGAACAATTGGTGTCAATATTCTGAGTGATATTTGTCCCTGTATGGATGAATTAAGCGTCGGCCATACTGTACTGATCGTTGCTAAACGAATTGTGTCTAGGAGACCGATCATGTATATGCTTGTATCACCAATAGAACTATTGCCTCCTTTAACTGGGAATGAATATTACCTAAATAACTAAGCTGCTGTTACGTCGACCAATTCGCTCTGTCGCTGATTACCGATTCCAGCAGTGGACAAACGTTACATCCGAACCGCTTATACTGGCCAGTCATATCAAATATGTCCTATGACGTATTTTCTAGAGATTACTAAAATTCATATTAATCATTAATATAAAGGAGAGTATACAAAAAGACTGAATTAAGCGACTACAAAGCTTCTATACAGAAATAGAAAATCAGTGTACTCTACTTGAGTTGCGAGGTAAATTATTCATCGAAAGCAAACTGCTGACCGTGTATCTCACCCACCGAAGGAGAAGACGCCATGTCTCATACAGGGAGAGATTTTAAGAGAAGTAAATACCCTAGTTCTTTACTGTTACATTGATCGCTTGAGTATGAGTCTATACACACACATAAGGTATATGTTGATGTCGTACATAGACGGTTTTCCCTTGCCTGGTACATGTAGCTGTATCCATCCGTGCCTATACATTGGTAGAATATTAAAGGATATTAATCTATAATTCAATTCTGTCTTCAATGTATTCTTGATATACTTGTCGTTGTCTTTGTTCTGTCCACAGACAATTGGTCTTCAGCAACCAATATATATTTGTCATAAGAAGCGACTATTCTTCTCGTAAGAGGCGTCTAATGGGATCGGGTGGTGAGACTCGCTGATTTTAACGATGCATGTCATCGTATCCCAATTGCGTAGATCGATGTGGATGTCAATCACAGGATTGTCTGGTCCAGATTCGATTATTCACAGACCGCCGTCATATAGCTGGAATATTGCTGACACACACACACACACACACACAAACAAACAAACACAAATCCCAAAGAAAGAAACAAACACATAGGGCTGTAACTAAAAACAGGATCTAATGGGAGAGTGGGGAGCAATTTCTTCATTACTCGTTACTTCTATCACTTCAACCTTACACAATAGGCGCCATGAGTGGCGTTATAATACGTGGATGATGTTTCGTCCACAGACTGTTCTCTCAACGTGAGACTTGACAATAAAGTATGCATCTACCTTTGACAATGTATACACGTAAAGAAAGAGATTATGAAGATTTGCAATATGTTCATAATATTCGAACAACAGATATCTCCACGCTAAAATATTTGCATTCCATTTGGTATCGTTTGCCTTAATGAGAACGAAATTCATCTGGACTACCCACAAAGTCCAAGGGTGTGGATGTGGGTGTGGGTGTGGGTGTAGATGGGGATGTTGGTGTGGGTGTGGGTGTGGGTGTGGGTGTGGGTGTGGGTAATTAATGCCAGGATGCTTACATTGCTACATCACTGGTTTATAGTGCCTACATATATTTCCGAGTCCTGCGCTGGATGAATAAGTTAACAAGTATTCAAGTACAATCAAAACCGTTTGGTGACTTTTCAAATTCATATCGATGTATCTGTGGTCCAGCCGAAGTAAATAATCCGTCTGGGAGCAGAGAAGTTGTCACCCCGTGCTGCCGACGTCCAGGCCCCCATGACAAGCTCATGACCAAAATAGCCTGTCGTCACGTAATGTTTTTACACAATGTATAATCACATCAGTTCATTAAAAAGTGATGTCTTCATCGGGCGATCACGAGTGACACTACGTGTTATTAGACGGTCAAAACGTGTCCATAACAATGAGGTAATTGTATCTAATAATTTGTGAATATCAAGTTATAGTGTTAGTTAACAGGGTGCTCATGTTACATAATGTCACATGATGTTCCCGCGGTAATCTTATCAACTGATCGATGTCCATCCCTCCTCGCGTGAAGGAACGCCGCTCCACAGAAGGTAATTGGAGGCCAGAGCAGTAATGTCATTAGCGAGCGCACAAATCTTGCAATACACCCGCACAATTTGAAACCATTTCCATTATGTGGTGCGAGGTGTGACGCCCACATATTAGGTTCGGTAACTGACTCGCAGTCTTCGTTGTGTGCTGATGGTATACTCCCGGGTCTTACTGATTGTTGTGTCTATGTAGCCAATACGTTAGTTACCCTCGCGAACATCTGGTGTCATAACCATTGGCATAATTTTCAACACTATTTTTTGGGATCTTTTCGGCAGATAATCGAGACTAATAACTCTTCGTGTGATATTCACTTTTTTGACTGTGATTCGAGTGTGCATTGTGCATAGTGTAATGCGCGATAGAAGTTAATTAATATCATTAATAGTAGTAGTAGTAGTAGTAGTATTTTCTATGGTTATGGTAATATAAACGGTGATACTAGTTCGAACCATGCCATTATGTCGCTTAAGATACAGACAATGTTTTCGACAGTCTCATTAAATTCAGTGAATGCATAATCTACATTTCACATTTGCATTTTGACGCAAAATCACACAACGACAGTTTCGAATAGGAAGTGATTAGACCTGAGCAGCAAAACGAACTCCTATTTCACTTTTTAGTCCAGTTGACTTCATCATAGCGAAGGACGCTGTGGGATTGCTGATCTTCTCAACACACTGTACAAAATCTCGATGCAGTAGTCGTTCAGAAAACCTACACGTACAGGGCCTGACCTTCCACGAGATGGTCAATAACCCCTCCCCCAAGTAACTGTCCCGTCCTCTCTCTTCAACCTTGTCACGTTTCAGATGAAGAATGATGCATTTGTCGAGTCCAAAGGACATACCAATATCATTAGCAAATTACTCGACAAGGATAATCTATTATTTTCAGTGTGGATTAACACTGTTTAACACTGAATTATACAGAACGCAATGAAGAAAATCATCTTTTAACTCAACAGCCGAGTCCGGTACACAAAAACCAACCCAACTTGAGCTGGTACTTGACCTAGGGAAGGCAACGAAGCCATCCCAGATTATCTTCGATGCACCACTGAAGTCCACACTTCGTGAGAGTTCGAAAGCAACAGGAAAGCAACTCATACCACGAACAAATGGCAAATTACTGAAGCAGCATTGGGACAAAGTCATGCAATGTATGCATACCTGACAGGCAGAATATTCGTGACAAGCTCCGGCGACTCAAGCTGTACATGTGCCGTGAACCTGGTGAGCTATCTGCCAAAACTCACCAGGCCCCTTTCCATGACCCATCAGTTCCAACAGTAGCAGACCCGAAATTGTAAATGAACGTTCGCATTATTCTCCCAAAATGTCCAGATGAAGTTGTCACTGATCATGATGGCCACACATGGACACAAAATGAAATCCCCTGATGTCAATGTCGACAGTTTTGGGTTCTCTGCCGATTTCGAACCCTCTTCTGTCAATGATGTCCCTTTTATATTTTTAATCAATGGCAGTAATGAGAAAAGACCCACCATGGATTCCAGTGAAAGGTTTTGGAAACAGTTGTGGTCTGTACCTGGCAAATGTTATCTCGAGGAATCATGGGTGGACGATAACGATGATATTGTACATTGTACACGACAAAATAAAGTCACCACTGTTGTTCAAGACTCATGACGAAAACAAGCCATTTTCTAAATCGAGCCAAGAATGTGGGACATAATCTCAATGTCAGTGTTGATATTGTTGATGTTTCTGTACTGCTGGACGATAGAGAAATGAGTGTCAACCAAGTGAAGTGCCGTATCAAGTCGGCCCAGACTCAATTTTTCTAGGAGAGGCTATCTGAACGACCACTGCATCGAGATTATGTGCAGTACCTTGAGAAGGTCAGCAACCCCGAAGAGTCCTTTGCTTGGATGAGGTCGGCTGAAAAGTGACCAGTCACTTCCCACTCGAAACCGTTAATGTGTGATTTTGCATCAAAATGTAAACATGAAATGTAGATTATTTAATGAGACTGTCCAAGACATTTTGAGTGGATGCCCAGTTTTGGCACAAACACAGTATCTTAAGCGACATGATGGAGTGGCTCGATCATTTCATTACCGTTGTGGTTTAGACACAGAGGTCCATCAGTGGTGTCATGGAAAATGATCGATACAAAATTCTCTGGAGTAGGCTCGTTTACAGGATCCAGGCTAACAGCCTGGGCCCCGTTCCACAAAGCGATCTTGGCGCTACGATTGCCGTAAGTCAGTGTTAAAGAATGGGAGTTACGATCAACTTAGAGCTAAGATCACTTTGTGGAACTGGGCCCTGAACTTGTCTTTTTTTATAAATCCAATGAAATCATTTATATTACTGAATTTTCTGTCCCTTTTGAAACCTTTGACGTGGCTTCCGAAATGTCACGCTTGCATCACAAGTACCAAGTTTTCCGACTCCCCATTGTTCTCAGTGCCTTAGGTTTCGTACCTCCCAATCTGTTGACTGACTTTGGATGAATATCCGGGTTTTCAACCAGGAATACAGCCCTTCTGACAATCTGGGTAATGCAGAAGGCTGCGGTGTTGAGGAGTCTTCATATTCTCCAAAAAGTGTAACAGATTCAAATACAAAATGCAGCAAAGAGGGTTTTGGTGATCCTGGCACAGCCAGGCTGGTTAGGCTCATCATCAGCTCAGGGCCCACTCGACACGCAGCCCAGACAGCGAATTGGACTGCTCCCACGAAGTACTGCCTCGTCAAACCCACCTAGAACGTTTCGGAGGATGTGACGACTCCTCAACACTGAAAGTACATCAATTCAGTAAGCAACAATTGGATCCTCTGATCTAATTCGAGGATGGTTCACTTGTTTTATTCATAAGAACGATTGATATAACATCGCCATGTGTTTCTACTGTCATATTAGTTGCAGCTGTGGGGATATAGCGTTATGACATGTGGCGACAGTAACATGAAACGATCGATTATGATAATGAAATGTATAATGTTTAATGTATAAAGTGACACCAAGAGAGCACGAGTCTGTCTTGAAAGTGACATGGGTGATAGAAAAGATATTCGTGTTAGTTTCTTGTTGATTTCATAAATATTTAAGAGTTCATATAGCTAATAACATACACAAAATTACCTCATTGACATTATGGTAAACGTACACAGTAGCAGGCAGAAGAATAAGCTATACTGTACCTACAGCGGCTGGTACTCCAGTTTGTGACGGTTTTCACCAATTTGAATCCATCGGTTACCAGAACTAATTGGATCATAGCTACAATTTAGTCTACTAACTTCATTCTCTGTTTGGGCAACATATTTGCATAGAAAGCGCTTTTGAGTGCAAGCGGTGATAACGCCGCTCCTGGAGTTCCAGTCAGTTGATTTCAGAGGCCAGTGGACAGGACACGCCCTTGTCTGTGTGGAGGATCGGCAGATAGAGTGAGTTGCCTTAACACTGTTATTTGAGTGACCACGACATTCCAGCTTAATGTGTAGGTTCAAGGTAGTGCAATGAGCTTACCTTTTCCACTTTGGTTAAATCCTCAGACATAGGCATGGATTCGAACCCACGGCTATTGCGAACTAGTAGGACAAACACACCATGTATGCGAACCTTGCCAAAAAAGGTGGGTCTATGTCAAGGAATGCCTGTCACTGAAATCATTGTAACCAGTGTCAACGTGTATGATCACTGACAATGCCGTGTGCTTTGTACGTGATTGACTTTCAAATATTAATACCACACAATTCCACGTGAGTGCCATGGTACTTAGAGGGGAGCTTGTGCTGTCACCGATGGTCACGTGTCTTATTATCAAGCTTCCACACGTGTTAGCCTCACAACAGCTGATCATCTGGATGACCAAGTGCCCACGTGATCCGTCGTTACATACAGCGTTCTAAACGCTGCCTCGCTTGAATCCTATCTATCAGCAGCCTTTTAGGGGTATCTAGGTTGTTCATACTGCCAAGTGTGAAACATTATTTCAATATATTTATGGAAATCTCTGTCTGCGTTAGCAGTGTATATGATCAAGTCTGAAGTAGTAAATTTGTATTTGAGTCTCTAGAACCAACACAACTGCCGAACTGCAAGCAGCAGGCTAAGAAACGCAAGAACGTATTACAATGGCACATCTTTGAAACACATGGTGGTAGTGGGTTGGAGTTGGAGGTGGGTTGGTGGTGGCCACAACGGGCGGCCCAGTCGTCTAAGGCGCATCAATTCTCTGTGGAGAGTTGCGTCCCTTGGTCACGCCAGATACCTGTGATCGTTGGTTCGAAACCAGGTTCGCCCCGATGTTTTTACAGGTTTATAGGTTTGTCAACACCATACCCATTGCCGTGGGTTTGACCGAAGTGGTAAACGTCTGATACCTGCATCACTTCGGGCCTCCCACATTTAACTGACACGTCGTGATGCAACTGGAAAACTGTCAAAAGTGGTGTTACACATCACAGGATCAAGCCCATACATGTAAACATCACATTACCGAGCTCAAACTGGACCACAGAATATCATAATGAACATCTAATGCTTGTCCCGGTTGGGATTCTGGGCAAGAATGTATGCCACCAGCAACCGAATTGGATGGTTGTCGTAAGAGGCGACTTACTGGATGTGGTGACGAGGGTCGGTGACTTTGTCAGTTGCATGTGATCGTATCCCATTTTCGTGGGTCGCGATGTCAATAATTGGACTGCCGTCATATAGCTGGAATATTGTTGAGAGCGGCGTTAAACAACAAACAAACAAATGGTATAGACTTGATTATTTACCAACCACCTCCATAGAGCTGGGATACCGGAGAATGTGGTGATAAACAAACAAACAAAAATCAATAAACATTCATGTGATCATAATTAGCATACAGACAGACTGTACCTTAAACATTATTTTCCTGAAGACTATCACCTCACTGTACCATTAAACAAAACATTAAGAAACAAAATGTTTCAGACCCACCTATCATATATCTTGTATGTACACGTGAAGCCGGTACACTCATGTCCAATGTAGTTTTGTAGGATGGTGAATTTTATTGTATGTGTTATAAGAGCGAAACAAACTGCTGCGTGGTTGAATGATATGTAACGGATGTTTTGTAACCATTATACTTATGTATAAATAACAAGAAGCCTGTTATACACACGCTCTGACCAGCCCGGATATTAGGTAGGCGATGTGCTGGTGTGATTCTAACATTGTTACTATTTCAACAAACTAAACTATATCCTAGCGGAAATTGTATTTCTTGCAAAAGTTTCATCAGTTGGTTGAGAAAAGTGATTATCTTAAACGGCACAGTAAGGAACTAAACTGTTACTTTTTTGTCATTCATGGGATGAATTATATAGCGTAAGATAACGTCTTTAGTAGTGTGGGTTTCTCTACAAGATAAAAACAACGAATGATAAAATTAAAAAATTATATGACATGATAAAGATGTTATCACGTGTGTGTTTTGGAATGTTTTTTGTTTGTTTGTTGTTTAACACCGCACTCAGCAATATTCCAGCTGTATGACCGCGGTCTGTAAATATTCGAATTTTGATCACACAATCCAGTTCTTGACATCATGAGCATCGATCTACGCAGTTGGGATACGATGACATGCATCAACCTAGTAAGCGAGCCTGACCATCCGATCCCATTAGTCGCCCCTTACGACAAGCATGGCTTGCACAAGATCAATTCTAACCCGGTATCATGACGGAAAACATCCGCGGGAGGCCCTTGTTTGATTCAACACATGGGGACAATGTATGAAGCCGATCCACTTAGAATCCAGGTACAAGCCATGTAGCCTCCAGGTATACTCCACGTAGTCACTGAACATAGCGAGGTTCAATCCACGTAGCCTCCAGGTACAGTCCCCATAGCCTGCAGGCACAAAGCACGTAGCCTCCTGGCTCAAGAAACAAAGCACGCAGCCTCCTGGCTCCAGGTACCATCCACGTAGCCTCCAGGTACAGTCCCCATAGCCTCCAGGCACAAAGCACGTAGCCTCCTGGCTCAAGATACAAAGCACGCAGCCTCCTGGCTCCATGTACAATCCACGTAGCCTCCTGGCTCAAGATATAAACCACGTAGCCTCCTGGCTCCAGGTACCATCCACGTAGCCTCCAGGTACAGTCCCCACAGCCTGCAGGCACAAACCACGTAGCCTCCTGGCTCAAGATATAAACCACGTAGCCTTCTGGCTCGAGGTACAGTCCCCATAGCCTCCAGGCACAAACCACGTAGCCTCCTGGCTCAAGATATAAACCACGTAGCCTCCTGCTCCAGGTACAATCAATGTATCCTCCTGGCTACAGAAACAATCCACGTAGCCTCCAGATACAGTCCTCATAGCCTCCAGGCACAAACCACGTAGCCTCCTGGCTCAAGATATAAACCACGTAGCCTCCTGGCTCCAGGTACAATCAATGTAGCTTCCTGGCTACAGAGACAATCCGCGTAGCCCCCAGATACAGTCTTCATAGCCTCCAGGCACAAAACACGTAGCCTCCTGGCTCCAGGTACAATCCATGGAGCCTCCTGGCTCCAGGAACAATCCACGTAGCCTCCAGGTACAATTCAGGTAGCCTCCAGCTGCAATTCATGTAGCCTCTATGTTCAATTGATTCTGATTGTTTGAGACCCATTTTATTATTTTCAGTGTACCTCGCTAACATATACAGTACATTTCTCATGTTCTCTGCTCGAATTGCCGAACTGTTGGCATTACATTTGCGACAATATCAACCGAATTACTGATTTAAGACGCCATTCTTCGAATGTTTACGATATTTTCCGAATGGAATACATCTGGGAGGGATAACTGTAGCTTTGTTTTCTGTAGTCTGCTATTTTGCCTAACTGTGGTATTCTTACCGATTCTGACCAAAGCATGCATACAGAAGACATACATGTAATGTTGGTTGGTTTGTTGTTTAACGCCACACACAGCAACATTCCAGCTATATGACGGCTGTCTGTAAATAATCGAGTCTGGACCAGACAATCCAGTGATTGATATCATGAGCATCGATCCACGGAATTGGGGTCGATGACATGCATAAACCAAGTCAGCGAGCCTGACACCCGACGTTAGTCGGCTCTAAGCTTCCGACAAGCATAGTCGCCTTTTACAGCAAAATGGGTTGCTGAAGACCTATTCTACCCCGGATCTTCACGGCTCGTTTGGGAAAATATTCATTTTTAATGATAGCGTTGAATAATACAATCATATGTTTTGATACAGATCTTCCGGCTTACTTTATAAGTTGATTTTTTTGCCAATTAAGTTCTGGAGATATATTTTGTTTAAGCCCTTTAACCGTACCACTGTTATAGTGAATGGTCTCTTCAATTGACAGTTACTTCGTTGTCAGCATCAGAGGTTTCGTGTTTTCAATATGTTTGACTCAACATATTGCTTCATCAGCAAAAGAACAGTCAAAATTACTTTCCATGGTTGGGATTGACAAGTCTCTAACGTATTTACGAAAGATACCACAACTACCTTCCTCTTTACTTCTTTGATCACATTTACATAAAGGTTTGTGTATTTTACCCTTATTTTTGTTATACCGTTTTACAATATTCCTGTATACTAGTATCTATTTCAGCTGCTTCACATAGTTCTTCCATTCTGCTACCTCTGAGCGTTTGTTTGCATCTCTGATGCTGTCTTCTATAACTACATTTTGCATCTTTATATATAACAAAGTTATCATCATTCTTAGCATGTGACCTACCATTCTCTAGCCAATATCGCCCTTTACTGCGCTTTTCATCATGTAATTTCTTCAAGGTTTTTTTCTTTTGGCGTTTGGGGTAGGGTTTTAACTTCGTTAATGGGATACTTACTTCAGTAGATACTATGCTTGTCGTACGAGATCACTAACGGGATCGGTTGGTCAGGCTCGCTGACTTTGTTGACGCATGTCAGCGATCCCAATTGCGTGGATCGATGCTCATAATGTCAATTACTGGATTGTCTGATCCAGACTCGATTATTTACAGACCGCCGCCATGTAGCTGAAATACTGCCAAGTGCCGCGTTAAACAACAAACAAACAATATATCCAGCATATGATCTTTTTTGGACAGTCCTTTTTCATACACGGAAGGAAAGACTGATAGTCTGATACAGTATATGATATATCAGTATCGATGGTATAACCAATAACATTATTCAGATAACTAACACTCACAAACATATAGTCTATCATTTTGTTCACGTATTGGTTTGAGAACGTATACTGAGTAATATCATCAAATTGCACAACTTAACGTAGGGTTTGTTCATTGAGTACCCTTTGAAGACAACGAGATCTCGGTCGTATATCTGCATTAAAATCTCCAGTAAGAATAGTAAGACCATGTTGTGAGTATATGCCATACAGCTCCATCTCGTACACTGCCTAGGGCGTTAGAAGAAGGTAGTCCCATGAAGATCCGGGGTAGAATAGGTCTTAAGCAATTCATGCTTGACGTTAAAAGCGACTATGCTTGTCGGAAGGCTACTAACGGGATTGGGTGGTCAGGCTCGTTGACCTGTTTGACGCATGTCATCGTATCCCGATTGCGTGGATCGAAGCGCATGATGTCAATCATAAGATTGTCAGGTCCAGACTTGATTATTTACAGACCGCCGTCATATCGCAGGAATTTTGCTGAGAGCGGCGTTAACATCAAACAAAATCCTATCACATATACTGTAGTACTACCTATTTGTAGACTTTCTCAGGACTTGTACACAGCAGACGTATATCAAAATTAACATACCGTTTTTATGTGTTTCAACAAATCAGTGATAGTACTCTCGTGTCACTGGATGTTCTGTTTCATCGATCACTTGATATCACTGATCATGATTTTCAATGGTCCATTCGTATCATTTCCACAGCTATTTGCCCTTTACGCCAAGTGGAGTCTGTTCAGGCAGAAAATCTAGCTTGGTTATCCTTTGCATTGACAATTTATATTTACTCCGATTACATTTTGGCTTTGTAATCATTATGTATACCCTACACCAATCGCCTTTACGTATGAAGGTTGCTATACTACCTGACCCTCGCTGGGAAGTTCTGATACAGATGCGTTTACTTAAACAATGTTCAGTTACAACGAATTTATCTCTGCTGTCTAGTCTGCTCAAGACTCGATTATTTACGGACCGCCGTCATATAACTGAAATATTGCTGAGCGTGGCGTTAAACAACAAACAAACAAACAAAACAAACATAACTGACGTGTCTCGTACATCATGCCGGGTATGTTCCAAGTTGCCCTAAGAAGCATAACGCGAAGTAGGAGTGCACTATATTCTTTGTTAGTATGACTTTTCATTCTCGGCTCGTGGGTAGTCATATGTGTACCAAGAACCTTTTGTTACCCATTCCGTGCAGTTTACATTTTCAGGCCAGCACGTTTCACCCGACAATACTGTTTTGGGACATTGTCTTGGTATATTTACACATGCTGTGTAATATAAGTTGCATTTCGACCCTCCCAGTGCTTGAGGACATAGTGGAGAACATGTAGATTACGTCATCCAGCTACCAGGATGATAAAGCACACCCTCATTGTTTCAGGGTGAACACACGGGTCAAAGACACGTATCACAAGTGGACTCTTGAGTCATTGTCAGATTCCAGATCGCAACCCCATCGAACACGCTGGGCTCAGATCGGCAGATATCTAACAAGGAGAGATCAGCCTATAGAGAACTAAAGGAAGACATGAGACAATGACAGCCTTGAACACTTAGAGAAACTGGGACCGTGCAAGCCTTTGGAGGGTACACTACTGATGTATTTTCTCAAATCATCCATGGATTATGCTTCGTTTGGACTGGTGCCAAACATTCATATGTTTGATTGAATAACTATTCCTACTTAAATGATTCATACGTAAATAAATATAGTTTGGATGCAGTTTGCATTGTGATTTAATTATCTCAGACATGACCAGCAGCCTTTTTTTAATTAAACATTGTTTATGAAACATTCCTGTACTATCAATATGCACTAGCTCGATTATGGACATCCACAGACCGTATTTGCCAATATTGACAGAAACAGAACCATGCTTCCCCGGCGGAAAACGGCACTATGTATATATGATGACATACAGAATTCAAAACGTCAAAAATGATCCGTCTCGAATATCTGCCGAGACAGATTCCATTGGACGTATGGGGCTAAACAGTGATAAACATGATGTGAATGGATCACTGAAAGTCAGTGATGGAAAGGGTAAGCATATATCCTGCTCAACATGCAGCGCACGCCACTCACACTTCAGTTCATTAAAACAATAATGCCAGCGATTAAGAGTGTGTGTAAACTTCATAGTCTGGATATTGACAAGCGGCCTGTCATATTTAGATACTTCCTCTGAATGTACACAATAAGAGTTCTGGAATGACCAACGGTGCCTTTTTCTGTGAATCTTTGATTTAAGCTTAGCTGAAAGCCAGCTTAGTAATGTAGAGGTGATAATCTGGAGCCGTGGTATATTGTTCGACTTGAAGGGAACATTCACAATTGGGAAACCGAAGTCATCCCTCGGACAACATGACTCTGAGGCTGCCATCATTTCTACTTCTTTTGCACAGATACAGAAAAGACACTGAATATGTTTTCCCAATTTGTTGTGTATGATTTCCAACTTGCCAAATGCTAACTGTTCAAAGATATACTAGGAAGCTGCAGAAGAATGATTTGCAAGACTACCATCCCCTCCAGAGCTATTGCCAAGGTTTACCTCTCTCATTGTGTTTCGCGTGTTCATAACAAAATTAATTATTAGTTTATTTATTGGCCCATTTGCTCCAATCCGGTATGATTCAAGGTTGTCTTTGCTCCCAAACGTTCCAGTGCCTGTCGACTAAAGCGACTAAGATGAATCGTGTGGTCACGCTAGGGTACTTGAGTGGTTGCATTGCTCCCCGACGATATATAAGATTGCTCATAATATCAACCTCTGGTTTGTTTGGCACATTTTCGAATATATATTCAGGTCGACGATAGGTCTAGAATGTTTCTCAATGCGGCGTTAAACAACAATTACTTACCCCCTCACCCTCAGTCATTAATTGGTTAGTCCTCGACTGATACCTCAACCTAGAAACACTGAAGCGCCATCTCTCCAGATACATGTTCATCATGCATCAGTAAAATATATGTCTCGTTGGTATGGCAACTAAAAGCCAGAATAAATTTCTTTTGTCACTAGAATAATGATAGATACAAACATATACAGTACAATGCGATGTATTTCCACTTGGCTGTCTGATATTTCACCAAACTTGTTGTGCTGGCTGCAAGGATGATAACTGTTCAAAGATCTACTTGAAAGCTTCAAAAAATGATTTGCAAGACTACCATCCCTTCCAGATCTATTGCCAACGTTTAGTGAAAACATTAGGTTATTGAAAATGTATAAGGAATTATGAGATGTGTCCGTGCATCATCTGTTATGTGTTAGATGATGGATGGACCGCGAATTATGATGATGATAGCAAGCAGAATGTGAAGGAACGAGCCAGATTACAAAAGCTTTAAGCGGAAGTGTTTACATCGTGACCTTGGCCATGACGTCTGATAGACAAGCATGGTCGCAGTCGTTACAAGAGTTATTCTGGCTCTCTACTTACATTTATGATGGAACTGGAGGGTAATATGCGCCTTCCAGAAAAAGTAGCAATGTGGGATGTATGCATCCAAAAAAAGTATGGAACACTTGGGAAGTGACGTAAACATCGCGTTTCTGTCGGAAGATTGCACCGTAAACAGCAGATCGACGCCGCTGTTGACTTGAGTTACGTACGTCACGAAGAGTTTTTGAATTGCACTGGCCTGGTACAATATTACGAAACTTTCAGCATTGATGTGGGCAATGACAGACGCTATTTCAAATGGATTGATGCTGACCCCACGAACTAGCTAATCACGCACTATTCACGACACAGTGATGTATGTCCCGTTGGGATAATTAAACCCTGCCCCCAACAATCATCTATGTTGTCTATTAGCTGATTGGTGGCGCCTTTTATCTCGCCTCCAAACATGATGAAATTCAGAATGATGTTTTTTGTGAAAACACAGACTTCCATGATCATCAATGAAATGTTTACATAACTGAATTCTTAGACGACTTGCCGGATTCTTAGATTAAGAGAAACATACATAAAGAAACGCAGAGAATGCGGATTCAGTGAAGGATGAAAATAACATTTTCTCCATTTAATCTATTTTCAGATATTGTTATTTGTTCTACTTTCTACTTAAACCGTAACGAATGTAACACGTCACAGAACACAGGACTTCCAACCGAATCCGACACCTTCATATGTGTAGTTTGAGTTGAACAGAGTATTGGGACGTATGAATTAAAGTTGATGACGTCGAACATGACTTTGGTTCCGAAAGTTTACGGAATAATAAACACTGAGTATCATTTTACCTATTTATATTTATATAATTTATCATTTACCTTTCTCATTGTGTTTCGCGTGTTCATAACAAAATTAATTATTAGTTTATTTATTGGCCCATTTGCTCCAATCCGGTATGATTCAAGGTTGTCTTTGCTCCCAAACGTTCCTGTCGACTAAAGCGACTAAGCTGAATCGTGTGGTCACGCTAGGGTACTTGAGTGGTTGCATTGCTCCCCGACGATATATAAGATTGCTCATAATATCAACCTCTGGTTTGTTTGGCACATTTTCGAATATATATTCAGGTCGACGAAAGGTCTAGAATGTTTCTCAATGCGGCGTTAAACAACAATTCCTTATCCCCTCACCCACGTCATTAATTGGTTAGTCCTCGACTGATACTTCAACGTAGAAACACTGAAGCGCCGTCTCTCCAGATACATGTTCATCATGCATCAGTATAATATATGTCTCGTTGGTATGGCAACTAAAAGCCAGAATAAGTTTCTTTTGTCAGCAGAATAATGATCGATACAGGCATATACTGTACAATGTGATGTATTTCCACTTGGCTTCCTGATATTTCACCTTTTATTCAAACTGTTTACAATCGTAATATGAAATGTTACTTTAATGTTTTTCGTTGCATTCTTAGAATCCGCAGCTGAATGTCAGTATTCATACATTCCTATGTTTCCAGGGGGATCACAGACTTCTAGCAAACAACCAGTGAACAAAGATGGACAGGTGCATTCTCGTCCGTTGACATAGCTCCAATGACATTTACAACTAAATCCTTTTGGCCAAAATCAATCTTCCTTTACTTTGTATCAGATTTCAAGACAAAGGTCTTGCATAAGCATGGACTACTTCATTACCTACTAGGATGAGCTTTATCTCATGAAGAGCATCAATAATAATCGCAGTATCAGAGATACTGTTATTGTAGTCGACACTCACGCTAACATGAAGGCACGCCTACACATACCTCGAAACTATCACATGCGAGATCTAAGGTAACCAAACAAAACAATGTAGTACCTTATCGTGTGTGTTGGAACACCCTGGCGTAAGGCCTCAATGCATCATATTATGTGATGAATTATTAATTGGAGTAAATGTAGTCTCAAACGTGTTTCGACAATTAACTTTACAAATGTTAAGAGAAATTAATAAATGCTCCGCTAATGGTTAAAGATTGATAAACAATTCACGATTACTTAAAATTAATGTAATCTTGTAGATAACAACTGTATTTTACACGTATGTACGTGCGAGTTCATCTGGAGCAAACTGTGATCATGATCGATATATTTCTGAGATGTATGCTCTCCTCTTTCGGTACGACCTTGTGTTATCAATGTAATATATGCATCAGTGTAGATCCTTGCTTTTAACGATTTTATTTTGCTGGAATCTTGTTGTTTCCTATTAAACTGATTATGTTGTGTTAACAAGTTATATCTTTATGGACCCAATCGGTCAGTACAGTGTTTACCTTGTCATTGAAATTGACTACGACTATAAATTGACATCATTTTAAATGAATATGAGTCTGAAAAACATTCGTACAGGCACACTGAGAAAAAGGCTAAGTGAGTTCTATCCACTTCGTTAGTAACAAGAAGATACATAAACAGCGAATGTACCATTGCACGCGGCAGCTGTGGAATGAAGGGGTAGCGTTTCGGTGCTCATTTCCACCTTGGTGATGTCACGCTCACCAGTTGGAGTAAACAAGATCATCATGAGTCAGAGCGTTAGGTATATTTTGGCTTTTACAGGTTTTTTTTCCTGACTGGCAAAATAATGAACAATACAACATTAACTCAATGAAGAAGGGAGGTTAGTTACTTTCGCCAGTGTAAAACAATATTTGTTTATTTTATTTTCAGGTCAATTACTTTTTGTAATATTGTGTAAATAACTTACAATGCCATTGAAAATCATCATACGTTTATTTCTTTCACTCTTTCCTCTGTATTTTTTATGTCATTTTGTATACCTCTGTATGTTGTTTTTATTGTTAAATGTATTCAAAAGATGTTAACAGGGAGCGCAGAATGAACAAAAACGATCCTCTATTAGTAAACGCCCTACAAGCTTAGTAAATGTACAGTTGTAGTTAGTACCTTAAGAGAGGACGATGACCAGATATTGAATCAGTATAATTCACTCGTACTGTTCACATGGACGTATTTTGCTTATATCGACACTGGTTAATATAAACTCTGGCATTTTCACAACAAGAATGGAGGATTATTTAAGACGTTTCGGTTTGCACAATGTCGGGCAAGGGTGAGCCATGCTAATCTGAGCTGCTACAGGGAACGCTGAAAAAGTAATGTTATATTATGGCATGTTACCCTGGCGTTCTATGTATAGACATCGATTTCCTCCCCAGTCTCGTAACCCTCCTGTCCCGGAGGATAATACCCCAAACAAGCAGCGAAAATACAGACCTACGATGACACAGATCTTATTTACGGATCTGGACTCTGCAGAGCGTTGCGTTTAATGTTACATCAAAGGTAGATTAGTTTTAAGATCTTTAATTACAAGTGTGTTGTCGGACTAAGCCCGACTGAGTCCACATCTTTTGAACAGTTTCCAATATCCGTCATGAGCACGTGATCATAACATATAGCACAAGGTGAATTTCATATCATATATGTATATACATAAGGCAAGCAAAGCGTGGTATTCTGTAACAAGCCGTCGGTAGGTAGATGTCGGGCAATATGGATGAGGGTTAAGTCATCGAGTGTAAGATCTTTCGGATATATTTTTTGTGTTTTCAAATTTCATTGTTCAAGCTACATGTGGAATTGTTGAATGAATACGATATGACGTCACTACATTACCACATGAGAATAATATGGTGAAACTCAATTTCTTCTTGAATTTTAAGGAATACATGAGTTATACTTTGTTTCCTTTCTTAAGCTGATGAATGACAATATACCTACCAACCTACCCGATATTCTTAGTAACATATGATGAATACTTAGTGGATGACAGTTAAAGGTTTATGACCAGACACGCGGCACCTGAATCAGTAAATCATTGTAATGGAAGCTTCATGGCTATCCTCTAAATCTTCAACATACACAGTTCTTTGCGCTTAATCTCTATCGACATCGACATTGGTTCACATGTAGCATGCAATGTTGAACATTTCTTGGTTCACATGTACCTTGCAAGTTAGCACATCCATTGCTGCACATGTTGCTTGCAAGTTGACACATCCATGGCTTCACTTTAGCTTGCAAGTTAGCACATCCATTGCTTCTCATGTAACTCGCAAGTTAGCACATCCATTGCTTCACTTGGAGCTTGCATGTTGGCACAACCATTGCTTCACTTTAGCTTGCAAGTTAGCACATCCATTGCTTCTCATGTAACTTGCAAGTTGGCACATCCATTGCTTCACATGAAGCTTGCATGTTGGCACATCCATTGCATCACATGGAGCTTGCAAGTTAGCACATCCATTGCTTCACATGTTGCTTGCAAGTTAGCACATCCGTTGCTTCACTTGTAGCTTGCAAGTTGGCACATCCATTGCTTCTCATGTAGCTTGCAAGTTGACACATCCATTCCTGCACATTTTGCTTGCAAGTTAGCACATCCATTGCTTCACATGTAGCTTGCAAGTTGGCACATCCATTGCTTCTCATGTAGCTTGCAAGTTGGCACATCCATTGCTTCACTTGTAGCTTGCAAGTTGGCACATCCATTGCTTCTCATGTAGCTTGCATGTTGGCACATCCATTGCTTCACTTGTATCTTGCAAGTTGGCACATCCATTGCTTCTCATGTAGCTTGCAAGTTGGCACATCCATTGCTTCTCATGTAGCTTGCATGTTGGCACATCCATTGCTTCACTTGTAGCTTGCAAGTTGGCACATCCATTGCTTCTCATGTAGCTTGCAAGTTGGCACATCCATTGCTTCACTTGTAGCTTGCAAGTTGGCACATCCATTGCTTCTCATGTAGCTTGCAAGTTGGCACATCTTGCTTCACATGTTGCTTGCAAGTTGGCACATCCATTGCTTTACATGTTGCTTGCAAGTTGGCACATCCATTGCTTCACATGGAGCTTGCAAATTAGCACACCCTTTGCTTCACACGATGCTTGCCTAGCCTGATCATAACTTGGTTCACACGTATAGCGAGTTTGAAAATCCCCTGGTTCACATGTAGCATGCCCAGCCTGAACTTCCCTTGGTACACACGTAGCATTCCAGTTTGAAGAAGACACCATGCCCTGTCTGAACATCCATTGGTTCACATGTAGCATGCCTAGCTTGAACGTCCAGTCGTTTACACGTCGCATTCCCAGCTTGAACATTCATCCGTTCACATGTAGCATGCCTAGCTTAAACATTCAGTCGTTTACATGTCGCATTCCCAGCTTGAACATTCATCCGTTCACATGTACAATACCTAGTCTGTTCATCTCTTAGTTCACACTTAGGAGACCTAGATTGAACATCCATTGGTCCCAGTGTCGAATGCCCAGTTTGAACATTCATCCGTTCACATGTAGCATTCCTAGCTTGAACGTTCAGTCGTTTACATGTAGCATTCCCAGCTTGAACATTCAGTCGCTCACACGTAGCATGCCCTGTTTAGACATTGCTTCACATGTAGAATGCCCTGTTTGAACATTCATTGTTTCACATGTAGAATGCCCTGTTTGAACATTCATTGTTTCACATGCAGAATGCCCTGTTTGAACATTCATTGTTTCACATGTAGCATGTCCTGTTTGAACATTCATTGTTTCACATGTAGAATGCCTAGCTTGAACATTCATTGTTTCACATGCAGAATGCCCTGTTTGAACATTCATTGTTTCACATGCAGAATGCCCTGTTTGAACATTCATTGTTTCACATGTGGCATGCCATGTTTGAACATTCATTGTTTCACATGTAGAATGCCCTGTTTGTACATTCATTGTTTCACATGCAGAATGCCCTGTTTGAACATTCATTGTTTCACATGTGGCATGCCATGTTTGAACATTCATTGTTTCACATGTAGAATGCCCTGTTTGAACATTCATTGTTTCACATGCAGAATGCCCTGTTTGAACATTCATTGTTTCACATGTAGCATGCCCTGTTTGAACATTCATTGTTTCACATGTAGAATGCCCTGTTTGAACATTCATTGTTTCACATGTAGAATGCCCTGTTTGAACATTCATTGTTTCACATGCAGAATGCCCTGTTTGAACATTCATTGTTTCACATGTAGCATGCCATGTTTGAACATTCATTGTTTCACATGTAGCATGACCTGTTTGAACATTCATTGTTTCACATGTAGAATGCCATGTTTGAACATTCATTGTTTCACATGCAGAATGCCCTGTTTAAACATTCATTGTTTCACATGCAGAATGCCCTGTTTGAACATTCATTGTTTCACATGTAGAATGCCCTGTTTGAACATTCATTGTTTCACATGTAGAATGCCCTGTATGAACGTTCATTGTTTCACATGTATTATTACTCATTCTTCATAACATATCCTCGGTCCTTTGGAAAAAGAGAGAATAAATCCACAAGATGTTGTATATGCACATTATGTCATTGAAATTGACATCAAGGATGTGTATGAAAATACAAGAACATTAGTTTGATTTAAGGTTATAGTTCCAGGTTAATTCAAGACAGATCAATGTGTATTATAAATGCATACTAGTATTTGAAAGTGTGAGTTTAGATTGGTATATATTTTATGACCAATAACTTTGTTTCTGTACATTACGACAAAAACCTGTTTCGGCTACGCCTAACTTTTGTAAAGGCGTGCTCGTACCTTAACCTCCCTCTTAACAACTATGTCTGGCACCATAAATGAATATATGACCTGGACGTGTCCATAACATGACATTGTAAATAAAAGCGTCAAAACCCAACCCATAACCATAACAAGGCTTATTGTACGCTATAGCATAAGCATGTGTTTATGAATCACTGTCAAATAATGATGAAACCAGTTGTTCGCGGAAAGGTGAGCGATCCTGCCCTACCAGGGCACTCGTCACAAACAGATGCAAAGGCAATTGTTCACCTGACAAAAACCATGAGATCGAACGGTATAAATCAAAGTAGGGAATTGCATCGGATATTAATTTTCTGATTCGTGCGTCAAATAGAAATAGAATACATTTACACTTTGCTTAATTAAATTGTGAAAGGCATTCAATAAAAAGCATTTGTCTTTTCGACAACCTCAAGGACAAGAGAGCTCAAACTACGAAAAATTGTAATTATTATCCCTGTGAGATCTGGGGTATTTAGATTAAAGAAGAACTTGATTTTACTGAACATAAATACAGACTACGTGCAATGGTCAAATACTCTTCTAAGACGCTACTTGCCATTGTTAGGTGACGTATGAATGATACTGGCCATAACATGTTGTGGGTTTCTTTCAGGCATCATCATTTATATTCAACTTTAATCAATATATATTGATTAAAGTTGAATATAAGTATATATATTTAATCTCTGAAACTAAAGTTACTGTATCATTCGTGATAGAACTTTACATGAAAATTTCTCACATTACAAAATCCATATAATTGATGCCACATATAATCCTTCACATCAAACATATCACTCTACACAGTCAAGTAAGAGGAAAAGCATCTACCCCCCAGCCGCTATTTGCGTGTTTCAAGTCTGACAAGTCCAATTATTATTTTTGTAGAGCAAGCACGTAAACCTGCTGCGCGACCGTGCCTTGGGGCAAACTTTGCATATTATTTTACGATCGAAAACGTTAAATGTAACATCAAACACATGAAAACCCTTGGTTAAGACGTTCACAAGCATAATTTATCACTTAGCTTTGTGTGTATACCAAATGTCAAAATCCTTTTCTAAAGAGTATATCTTATTGATAGCTTGACGAAAGATACGAGTGTGTGTCGCCATTCGGGGAGTTAGATGGAATCGTTTCGCGATCTGTTATGATGAGTCCAATTTAGCCAAAGCCATTTTGACCGTGCCTTTTGCTGCCAGTTTGCATGGCAAAGGCCTCGGTAATACACGCCATATTTTAGAAAAACACTTTTTGAAAATTTTCATATAACATAACTCAAACCTTTACATCTCAGAAAGCTAGTTTACCCTTCCGACATTCACCTAATCAGACATGTAACTAATGAGTGAGTGAGTGACAAGGCCTCACGTCGCTTTTTGCAATATCACGGCGGGGGACACCAGAAATTCACGCATTGTACATAATTATGTAGGGAATCGAACCCTTGCCTTCATCGTGATGAGCAAACGCTTTTACAACTAGGCTGTCCATACACGCCTGGATAAGCTTCACCCAAACGGTCCCCTTATATGTTGGAAATTAGTATGCATGTAGTTGAACAACGCGCGGAACCACTGACCCCGGCATCAAGTGTCTTTTACGCTTTCAACAAGGACAACGCCACTGATCATTGACTTAACATATCTATCGATACACAGCATAACGAGTAGTCTGTTATACAGACCCGGAAACAAATATATCCCCCAAGCCCATGCAAGTCTATGATATTTGCCAACTCTAGATTACTGCGTCTCTGAAAATGAAAAGTCTCCTTTATCTTATATTTTATTGGTTAGTTGGTTGGTTGGTTTGTTGTTTAACGCCGCACTCAGCAATATTCCAGCTATATGACGGCGGTCTGTTAAATAATCGAATCTTGACCAGACAATCCAGTGATTGACATCATGAGCATCGATCCACGCTATTGGGATCGATGACATGTCGCATAGTGTCGCCTTTTACGGTAAGTATGGGTTGCTGAAGACCTATTCTAACCCGGAATCTTCACGGGTCTTATATTTTATTAAGATAATTTAACAACAGTTTTTCATTTCAGTCTGGGTGTTAGCCTACCTAAGAAGTAAAACATTTGTGTAACAGATATACATGGGAATATGGTCCTCGGCCTTTATTTCCAGCCACAATTAAGCACAATGTGAAAGTAAGTGATATCAGCCAGCAGTGTATGATATACACAACAGAGTATCACCTCAGTGTTACAGTTGCCCATTCTTGGCATGGTGAGTTGGTGATACATGTCTGTAGAACCTGCAATCAATCAATTAATCAATCTGGGAGATTCAACGTGCGCTTTCCGACTAACGCACACGGGGAAACACTTATACTATTGGGGGAAAAAAGTGTAGTGAATACTTAAAGAAGTGCAACCTCCCAAAATATATAATTTTACAGTCTAATCTAATAAAGCTAAGGGGGTTTGGGTTTGGCTGGGTGGGAGTGGGTGATAAAAGAATTTTCAAAATATGGAAAGTTTGGGCATGGGTGGGTGGGTGGGGGTGGGGGGAGGGGGGAGGGGGGGAGGTCAAGCGTGGCGAGGCACGGCGTCGCATTTCGAGCAGGTGTGACGACAGGACCTGTGTAGAACTACTGTTTCACCCCGGCCAGGAGCCTCCTGGCTAGGCTGAGTTCTCCTGGAGGGTCACAGACCTTTATAAAGGAAATAATAGCGCAGCACGTGCCAGCCAATACATAGAGTTCCCTTTTCAATTTGTCGATACTTTAAGTCGAGCCTAAGCTTTTTATTCCCCGAGACAACCACAAGCTGATTATCTACACTTATTAACTCTGCCGTGAAACAGCAGCATCACGGCCTCTAACAACATCTTTGCCGGATTTCCGTCCAACAATGATTTGATTCACTTGTTTGTATATACGTTGATATTGGAAGATTTGTTAAGATCGACCGTCCAGAAACCGATGTATTGGTGTTGATGGCTTTGCGCATGTGTTGGGCGATGCGGCCTATAGGAGGCCGCGTGGTTGTATTGATCGCTCGCTATGATCAGTGAATGACGATATACAGGAGGAAGGCAGTCTCAGCCACTTTAGCCGGCCACAACTACCTGATAACGTCGGTGAAGGAGCGAGATAACTTTTGTTTGCGATTCAAGTGTTTCAGAAGAGTCAAGGCGAGATGTAGTGTAGGAATGGTCAGCCTCTGAGGAAATCCGTGACGTTATTTTCTTACATGATGGGAGAAAATGTTACATTTGGTAAACTTCCCGGAGCATATGGCATGAACGGCACAGATGCAGCGACGGCGGTTAACGACTCCGTCAAAGTTCCCTGTGTCAACATCACGGGAAACGTGTCCCAGTTGAAATGCATGGATCCAGCATCAGGGACATTACCAAGAGAAATTACATTCGACAATGACAACCTGGTGTCTGTGATCGCTTACTCTTGCCTGTTCCTCGTGGCAGCTTGTGGGAACCTAACTGTTTTCATAACGTTATTTCGGAACAGGAATATCAAGTCCCGTGTCAATCTCTTCATCATGCACCTGTCAATAGCGGATTTAATAGTTACTTTCGTCATGCTGCCGTTGGAGACGACGTGGAACATCACAGTCGCGTGGAAGGCGGGTGAAGCCGCCTGCCGCATCCTTATGTTCTTTCGTGCCTTCGGTTTGTACCTTTCCTCCTTCACGCTCGTAACTATCAGCCTGGACAGGTATTTTGCCATCATGCGTCCTCTCAGTTTAAACGACGCCGACAAACGAGGGAAGATAATGTTGGTGCTGGCATGGATCTTCAGTTTCGTCGCAAGCATCCCACAGGTAAGGCAACACAAGACGGGTGCCAGCCTATGTGTTAACACAACTTACCTAAATTCAGGGGTATCGCCCGTACAGCATAAACTAACACAATTCATCACAGTGTTAAATGAAAATGAAAAACTTCAACCTGAGATGTATCCGACTTGATCCACCCACATCGAGTCCTCCACGCATGATAAAACAAATGGAAGAAAGCGAATATCAGTAGTTTGAAAGCAAGAGAAACAATGTATTTTACACCCTGGGCTAAAACTGTAGCTGTTCTGAAATATTCTATTTTCGATGTCGTACATTGAAAACGTTGTAATGCTGAAATACCATGAACCAACAATAAATGTATGTGCCAGTCATGAAAGGTAACGTGTCTTATTTATCATTCCCAGCATATCCGCCCGTCCACGTTAGGGTAATCTGGAGTACGTGGTAGTACCATATATATAATTATGCATTTTAGCATGTGCAGGACGTCCTTGGTCGTCCGTGTTTGTCAGAGGAAAGTACGCATGTTTTTCTTGAAAATTCAAAATGATATTCAAACAACATAGTTCGTGATGTCTTTTGGCATGTTTGGAATTTTGACATACATGTTGTTTGTACGGACACAAGATATAACATTGCCCTCTGTTCGGTACAAAATACAAGTTTTTCCCCAGTCGGTGTTGATGTACTGATACAAAATACAAGTTTGTCCCAGTCGGTGTTGATGTACTGATACAAAATACAAGTTTTTTTCCCAGTCGGTGTTGATGTACTATTACAAAATACAAGCTTTTTCCCAGTCGGTGTTGATGTACTGATACAAAATACAAGTTTGTCCCATATCGGTGTTGATGTACTGATACAAAACACAAGTTTTTTCCCTGTCGGGGTTGATGTACTGATACAAAATACAAGCTTTTCCCCAGTGTGTGTTGATGTACTGATACAAAATACAAGATTTTTCCCAGTCGGTGTTGATGTACTGATACAAAACACAAGTTTTTTTCCCAGTCGGTGTTGATGTACTGATACAAAATACAAGTTTGTCTCCTGTCGGTGTTGATGTACTGATACAAAATACAAGATTTTTCCCAGTCGGTGTTGATGTACTGATACAAAATACAAGTTTGTCCCATATCGGTGTTGATGTACTGATACAAAATACAAGTTTTTTCCCTGTCGGTGTTGATGTACTAATACAAAATACAAGCTTTTCCCCAGTCGGTGTTGATGTACTGATACAAAATACAAGTTTGTTCCCATATCGGTGTTGATGTACTGATACAAAATACAAGTTTTTTCCCAGTCGGTGTTGATGTACTGATACAAAATACAAGTTTGTCCCATATCGGTGTTGATGTACTGATACAAAATACAAGTTTGTCTCCTGTCGGTGTTGATGTACTGATACAATATACAAGTTTGTCTCCTGTCGATGTTGATGTACTGATACAATATACAAGTTTGTCCCATATCGGTTTTGATGTACTGATACAAAATACAAGTTTGTCCCATATCGGTGTTTATGTACTGATACAAAATACAAGTTTGTCCCATATCGGTGTTTATGTATTGATACAAAACACAAGGTTTTTCCCTATCGGTGTTGATGTACTGATACAAAATACAAGTTTGTCCCATATCGGTGTTGATGTATTGATACAAAATACTAGTTTGTCCCATATCGGTGTTGATGTACTGATACAAAATACAAGTTTGTCCAATATCGGTGTTGATGTATTGATACAAAATACTAGTTTGTCCCATATCGGTGTTGATGTACTGATACAAAATACAAGTTTGTCCCCAGTCATTGTTGATGTACTGATACAAAATACAAGTTTGTCTCCTGTCGGTGTTGATGTACTGATACAAAATACAAGTTTTTCCCTATAGGTGTTGATGTACTGATACAAAATACAAGTTTGTCTCCTGTCGGTAATGATGTACTGGTACAAAATACAAGTTTTTCCCCTATCGGTGTTGATGTACTGATACAAAATACAAGTTTGTCCCATATCGGTGTTGATGTACTGATACAATATACAAGTTTGTCCCATATCGGTGTTGATGTACTGATACAAAATACAAGTTTGTCTCCTGTCGGTGTTGATGTACTGATACAAAATACAAGTTTGTCTCCTGTCGGTGTTGATGTACTGATACAAAATACAAGTTTGTCTCCTGTCGGTGTTGATGTACTGATACAAAATACAAGTTTTTTCCCTATTGATGTTGATGTACTGATACAAAATACAAGTTTGTCTCCTGTCGGTGTTGATGTACTGATACAAAATACCTGTCGGTGTTGTATGAGCTGACACAGAATGCAACTCTTAGTACAAGTTTCTGTCGTGTTTCAGTATTATCCCTGCTCCAGGACCACGCCAGCTGACAGAGTGGTCAATCTTTCGATTTTGCTAACAATAAAACTGTCGTCCAATATAATCTTCTATAAGTTGGGGCACGTAGCAGTATGTGCTTCCGTATTTCTTAAGTAAGTAGCGGCAGCTAATGCGAGGGAATTCAATCACAGTTCTACATATGGGTCCTGCACTCTGTTTGATTATGAAATTTACGTCAAGAAACCTACAGCCCTAACCCATCTCTGTGCAACAGAATCCATCTTTAGAAACAAACATTATTATCCCCGTCACTGTAATTCGTTTCACGTCTAAATGTGTTTTCAGACAGTTCAAATCAGGTGAATTTATGTAAGATCTCTAAACAATTGGGGGAATAATTTGCCTCCGTCAATATATGTTGTGGTCCCAGTGTGACGGCCTCGGTCGTTTAGCGAGCATATTGTGTCATCACAAAGTTATGCTGCATTATTTCATTAATCATTATTATTAATGAAACTGTCAATTCCATCTTGATTGGATTCTTGGATTTCTCTGTGCTTGCGATGAAAATATGAACACCCCAAGGGAATCCCATATTAATCACAATACTTGGCACCAAATACGGACACGCAATTATCTGCAAAGTTGAATATTTATATTAACAATTCGTTGTATATCAGATTTCATGTTGCAACGGGAGCGCCTGCAGAGACCAAAGTTACTTTCGTCTACATCACAACTGGCACGCATCATGTGTTCAAGGTTGTTATACGACTGTGCTGATAATTGCGTGTACGTATTAGGGGCCATATATATAACAGTGTTAGCAGTAAACTCAAACGTTTTACTAGCCCGGGATAAAAATAAATAAAATGCCATTTTAATGTTAATTAAATCAATGGGGAAATTTTGAAATTTGTATTAGCCCGCAGGAATTTGTACTAGCCCCGGGCTAGCGGGCTAGTGTTAATTTTATATAATGTGTGTGTGTGTGTGTGTGTGTGTGTGTGTGTGTGTGTGTGTGTGTGTGTGTGTGTGTGTGTGTGTGTATTTCTGTATTTCTGTGCATAATTAACCACACCATAAACCGTAGGCGTCCTAGAAGGAATTTGTCTCTACCATATTATCAGTAACACCTTTCTGTTCGTCATATGTTTAATATTTGCCGTTTGCGGATGTAACATTTGAATCGGAACTCACCTGTGGTTTGCTACTGCAGGAAGATGTGGTTCTGGAGAGAGGGACTTTGGTATTACCACAATCCGTGTCATGTTCACCTAGGCTGCAATTACATTACAAGCCTAACCCAAACAACATAAATGAAAGTTTATTTCGTATTGACCCTCAAATCAAAAGTTAAACATGGGCCCAGTTCCACAAAGCTTTCTCAGCGCTAAGGTGAACGTAACTCCCATATATTGTACGGCTGACGTACGGCACTCATATCGCTTCAGCATTAACTCCCATGCTTTAACATTAACGTTCGGCAGTCACAGTGCAATGATAATAACGCCCATGCTTTAACTTTGTCGTATGGCAGTCACAGTGTAACGATAATAACGACGGCAGTCACAGTGCAGCGATAATAACGCCCATGCTTTAACTTTGTCGTACGGCAGTCACAGTGCAACGATAATAACGACGACAGTCACAGTGCAACGATAATAACGCCCATGCTTTAACATTAACGTTCGGCAGTCACAGTGCATTGATAATAACGCCCATGCTTTAACTTTGTCGAACGGCAGTCACAGTGCAACGATAATAACACCCATGCTTTAACTTTGACGTACAACAGTCACAGTGCAGCGATAATAACGCCCATGCTTTAACTTTGACGTACGACAGTCACAGTGCAACGACAATTACGCCCATGCTTTAACTTTGACGTACGGCAGTCACAGTGCAACGACAATTACGCCCATGCTTTAACTTTGACGTACGACAGTCACAGTGCAACGACAATTACGCCCATGCTTTAACTTTGTCGTACGACAGTCACAGTGCAACGATAATAACGCCCATGCTTTAACTTTGACGTACAACAGTCACAGTGCAGCGATAATAACGCCCATGCTTTAACTTTGACGTACGACAGTCACAGTGCAACGACAATTACGCCCATGCTTTAACTTTGACGTACGGCAGTCACAGTGCAACGACAATTACGCCCATGCTTTAACTTTGACGTACGACAGTCACAGTGCAACGACAATTACGCCCATGCTTTAACTTTGTCGTACGACAGTCACAGTGCAACGATAATAACGCCCATGCTTTAACTTTGACGAACGGCAGTCACAGTGCAACGACAATTACGCCCATGCTTTAACTTTGACGTACGGCAGTCACAATGCAACGACAATTACGCCCATAATTTAACTTTGACGTACGACAGTCACAGTGCAACGACAATTACGCCCATACTTTAACTTTGTCGTACGACAGTCACAGTGCAACGATAATAACGACGGCAGTCACAGTGCAGCGATGATAACGTCCATGCTTTAACTTTGACGTACGGCAGTCACGGTGCATAGATAATAACGACGGCAGTCACAGTGCAACGATAATAACGCCCATGCTTTAACTTTGACGTACGACAGTTACAGTGCAACGACAATTACGCCCATGCTTTAACTTTGATGTACGCCAGTCACAGTGCATATATGATAACGCCCATGCTTTAATTTTGTCGTACGGCAGTCACAGTGCAACAATAATAACGACGGCAGTCACAGTGCAGCGATATTAACGCCCATGCTTTAACTTTGACGTACGGCAGTCACAGTGCAACGATAATAACGACGGCAGTCACAGTGCAACGATAATAAGGGGCATGCTTTAACTTTGACGTACGGCAGTCACGGTGCATAGATAATAACGACGGCAGTCACAGTGCAACGATAATAACGCCCATGCTTTAACTTTGTTGTACGGTAGTCACAGTGCAGCGATAATAACGACGGCAGTCACAGTGCAGCGATGATAACGCCCATGCTTTAACTTTGACGTACGGCAGTCACGGTGCATAGATAATAACGACGGCAGTCACAGTGCAACGATAATAACGCCCATGCTTTAACTTTGACGTACGGCAGTCACAGTGCAGCGATAATAACGACGGCAGTCACAGTGCAGCGATGATAACGCCCATGCTTTAACTTTGACGTACGGCAGTCACAGTGCATAGATAATAACGACGGCAGTCACAGTGCAGCGATCATAACGCCCATGCTTTAACTTTGACGTACGGCAGTCACAGTGCAACGATAATAACGACGGCAGTCACAGTGCAACGATAATAACGCCCATGCTTTAACTTTGACGCACGACAGTCACAGTGCAACGACAATTACGCCCATGCTTTAACTTTGACGTACGCCAGTCACAGTGCATATATGATAACGCCCATGCTTTAATTTTGTCGTACGGCAGTCACAGTGCAACGATAATAACGACGGCAGTCACAGTGCAGCGATACTAACGCCCATGCTTTAACTTTGACGTACGGCAGTCACAGCGCAACGATAATAACGACGGCAGTCACAGTGCAACGATAATAAGGACCATGCTTTAACTTTGACGTACGACAGTCACAGTGCAACGATAATGGCGCCCCTGCTTTAACTTTGACGTACGACAGTCACAGTGCAGCGATGATAACGTCCATGCTTTATCTTTGACGTACGGCAGTCATATCGCTACAGTATTAACTCCCATGCTTTAACTTTTAATCGCTGCTATATTAACGCCAATGCTTTATCATTGACGTACAGAAGTCATATCGCTATGATATGGCTTGATGACGTCTACCACTTTGAATGTTGTGGGTTCGGATATGATATGAGTTTCAAGCTCAGTCAGCGAATGCTGTCTCGCTACACTGTGCACAGCACAGAGCTAACCATGCCACGCACAACACATTGCTACCTGCTTACACTGACAGTTGTATTGGGGTTAAGGAATGGCACCATCTACAACTGTGTCGTGAAATATGACAACGATGTAACCCCATACTTCTTTCCACCAAGATACGGTGAGGGTTTGAGAGAAGAATGATGAAGTGATCAATGTTAAATATTTCCTGTTTGATATATTGAAAGTCCAGTGCCATGGATTGCTATCTTACGCCATTTTGCAGCCAGACGATAAGGTTAGGACCATCAGCAGGGTGTACTAATGTATCCCTTATGTATGTTCTTTCTTACTCCTCGCGTAGGTATGTTATTCTCTATTTACCATTTACTTCAAAGAGCAAGCTTGGTGCTATTATAGCCAAGCCTTACTGCGTAGCAGTCTTCTGATAGACGTGAATACACTCCATAAACAAGATTGGCCCAGATTGGCATTTTGCAGATCTAATGCATATTTCATTAGATATAAATTCTCCCTTTTTATAGCTGACTTATTGATTTCGATGTTAGCAAGTTGAAATATACAGCGGTATTCTAAAAGCATCTAAGTGTAAATTGATGTTATGTGTACATTGTGTAGTAGCATATTGCCACCATCACATATATTTAGCGGGGATGATACATGTATATTTGGGTGGTCAGCAACACCCTTGATAGTGTTAAATGCAAATGTAACAGGGCTGGGGTCGAGATCGCCGTCACTGATTGGAACATTCGTTACCAGTAATGAGAATGCAAACTATGTCTATCCCATGACAATCACTTCACATCAATAGCTCATGCATCATATCTTTGTTTGTTTGATTGTTAATTAACGCCGCATATGACGGCGGTCTGTAAATAGTCGAGTCTGGACCAGACAATCCAGTGACTGACAACATAACCATCGATCCACACAATTGGGATCGATGAGATACATCAACCAAGTCAGCGAGCCTGACCACCCGATACCGTCAGTCGCCTCTTACGACAAGCATTGTTGCCTTTTACGGCATACCTGATTAGATGTGTACAGTCAGATGAACTCTGGGTCAGAACACTGGTGTATTGAAAACCGTTGGATGCAGGTTATCTCTTGAGGGCTTTTCGTCTGGAAGGAAATGAGAAATCTATCTATGAAGGTTATTCTTTTGGAATTGCAAGTTGAAAGGCACAAAAGGTTGTGGTATTGCCTTAGAACATCCGAGTAGGATCGTGTTCTTGGGATATGTCAAATGCTATGTTTGACGTTTGAGATATGTCTGTGGTGTATCACGATATGGCGATGTTTACTTTGATATATAGCTATAGAATTATTATTGCAGGTTCTATGTGCTACACTTAGTGTCCGCTAAGGGCTGCAAACGTTCAAAATTTATGACAGATTGTACGATAACGTATAAAACAGTAGCACTTCCATAGTAATATATTTACCTGCATATCCATACATGTTCCGAGGTATATATAGGGAGGAGTGATGATGTACTGGCTGGGGAGGTCCATATAGAGAGGTGTTATGCTGGTGTAACTGTTCCGAGGTCTATAGAGGGAGAAGTGATGATGTACTGGCTGGGTAGGTCCATATAAAGAGGTGTTATGCTGGTTTAACTGTTCCGAGGTCTATAGAGGGAGAAGTGATGATATACTGGCTGGGGAGGTCCATATAAAGAGGTGTTATGCTGGTTTAACTGTTCTGAGGTCTATAGAGGGAGGAGTGATGATGTACTGGCTGGGGAGGTCCATATAAAGAGGTGTTATGCTGGTTTAACTGTTCCGAGGTCTATAGAGGGAGAAGTGATGATGTACTGGCTGGGTAGGTCCATATAAAGAGGTGTTATGCTGGTTTAACTGTTCCGAGGTCTATAGAGGGAGAAGTGATGATATACTGGCTGGGGAGGTCCATATAAAGAGGTGTTATGCTGGTTTAACTGTTCTGAGGTCTATAGAGGGAGGAGTGATGATGTACTGGCTGGGGAGGTCCATATAAAGAGGTGTTATGCTGGTTTAACTGTTCCGAGGTCTATATAGGGAGGAGTGATGATGTACTGGCTGGGGAGGTCCAAATAAAGAGGTGTTATGCTGGTGTAGCTGTTCCGAGGTGTATAGAGGGAGGAGTGATGATGTATTGGCTGGGGAGGTCAATATAAAGAGGTGTTATGCTGGTGTAACTGTTCCGAGGTCTATAGAGGGAGGAGTGATGATGTACTGGCTGGGGCGGTCCATATAAAGAGGTGTTATGCTGGTGTAACTGTTCCGAGGTCTATAGAGGGAGGAGTGATGATGTACTGGCTGGGGAGGTCCATATAAAGAGGTGTTATGCTGGTGTAACTGTTCCCAGGTCTATAGAGGGAGGAGTGATGATGTACTGGCTGGGGAGGTCCATATAAAGAGGTGTTATGCTGGTTTAACTGTTCCGAGGTCTATAGAGGGAGGAGTGATGATGTACTGGCTGGGGAGGTCCATATAAAGAGGTGTTATGCTGGTTTAACTGTTCTGAGGTCTATAGAGGGAGGAGTGATGATGTACTGGCTGGGGAGGTCCGTATAAAGAGGTGTTATGCTGGTTTAACTGTTCCGAGGTCTATATATATATAGGCAGGGGTGATGATGTACTGGTCTAAGTGCTAGGGAGTCCCATATACATGGACTGATGAAACCAGGTGTTTGCAAAAAGTTGAACGTATCCTGCCCCACTGCAAAGAAGTTATATGTGTCTATGTGATTATTTTATTATTCTGTAAAATTGGTTGACTTCGACTTTTGACGCGAAAAGGTGAGCGTCTCCTGCCCCACCGGAAACATTTTATATGTGCCTATGTGATTATTTCATTATTCTATGAGATTGGTTGACTTTGAAGGTCAAAGTCACTTACGAAATAGATATTTGCGCTGCTTATTACCAATGTAACACATGATGGGATATTCACCTGGGAACCAGGTACATCTGACTCCCCAGACAGGACCTAGAGTTGAAACTGCCTTGGTTACCTTAGTGAAAATATAATGAAATAAATGAACACTGACTGTTCTCCGTAATATATGAACGCATTCATATCCCGAAAACATAAATCTAAATGCTGGAATCACTGTTGATATGATAAATGCATATATGTAGCTATATTCGAAAAGCTAAAAAAACTACTTAAGGGAACGATAAAGTATCAGTAACATCAATAAGATCTCACAGCCAGATCTCTAATGCTCTGTTCAGAGATCCAAAATCCATTGACTACAAATGTAATGCTTTGTAAGCAATATGTTATCAACCTGTGGCAGCCAGGAATAATATAACTTGCAATAAATATCTGTTTTTAAACTTGTGAGTTTCCACATCCTCTTTCGCAACCACCACAGGATATGTTTTTCACCAACCCCTCCCCGTGGCTTTTTTGTATACTTTATACTTGTGTATTATGTGCATCCTTTTCCCTTGCTTTGTATGTTGACTTTATGATTACAGTAAACTACGGTTATAACGAACTCAAAGTGACCACTAATTTTAGTTCGTAATAACCGTAGTTCGTTAAAAGCATTTATACAACATATACAACAAATCACAGGGACTAAAACATAAGTTCGTTATATCGGTCAGTTCTTTATATAAGCGTGTTCGTTATAAACGTAGTTTACTGTACTTATTAATGGTTGCACATAATAAAGTGTACCCTCTCTCTCTTATCCCTTTGCTGTGTATGAAAACTGACTCTAATATATATGTCATGGTGATATGTAAAGGTGATCGGTCAAGTATGCTCTGAAATGGAAATTAATTTTTTGAAGTGTTTACTGTCAATTCAGTAAAAATAATATGAAACGTCAACACTAGGGAATAATTCATCTCCATTATCTTCATTCAGCGTAAAAAGTAAAATCGAGATGGAAAGTACATGAATGGTTCACTGAAAATGACTCCAGGTGTTTTCGCGAAAATGGTTATCAAAACTGGTTAACAAATTAGCGATAATATATCTCGGTTCATTCTCACGTATTATCAGTAATTACTGTAGAAGTTATCAGGCTACATTTATTATCAAAACATGAAAAAAATGCATGAGAGAATTACTTAAAGTGCATGGTGAACCCTACCTTTCTAGCACATGGTGTTTTACAATTACATTTTGAAGAGGAGATACACATTGTACATTAATATTGCTAAGGCGTCATCGTTCGACAAGTCTATACTGTAACAACAGTTGTCTATACCATGTTAAGCTATCCTTATAACATACACTGGTACATACATGTAGTGTATAAACTGGGTGAATACTGGACACTGAATTCAAATGGTAAAGACATGTGGAACATTTCCATGTGTTCATGGTTTAACTATTGTAATTGCGCTCTAACTCTATTCATAATCAGTCTGATATGGGTAGTATCTGTCTACATGCATTTGACAGGATTCAGAGATACTAGGGATATATTACATTGGAATATCACTTACAGTTAATGGGTTGCAGAGACAACAAAATATGAAGATATTAAAAGAACATCAGAAAATGTTTGGAGAATTTATTATGAAAAAATAGCAAAACACATCAGTTTGGTAACATCCTTCACCTTCAAAAGTTACATCACTCAGGCAAGGTGTGCAGCCTAACAGTTAGAGCATTTGCTCGTTGCGCCGAATGCCCGGTTATGAATCTTTAGAGGTACAATACGTGAAATCCATTTGTAGTGTTCCGATCTGTTATTGCCGAATATTGCATAAAACGGCATAAGACAACACTCACTCACGCTATCACTGGATAATGGTAAGCTTCTGTGCCCATTTTCCTCCGGACTTGCATTGTTTTGGTGTAGGAATCAAGACAGAGGAAAAACTATATAGCCGGTCATTATAGCAAATTATCTTTATGTCAAATATGGCAATGTCATCCAGATGCCTACCATAAAACCTTTTTAAGCTTCACGGAGTCGTTGAATGATGAATAAATGTTGACTTTTGAAAAAAGTCGTATGACGCTTTGGCAATCTTCACAGAAGGAACGTGCCCGATTGTACCTGAAAAGTTTTACATGTAGACTTCAAAGGCTGAAGCTACTGGAATATTGCTTGACTTAAAGGGAAAGATGACTACTGCAAGTTGACGTCATCACTCTTGCTAGTCAGTAATCAGACTCAGTAACATAAAATATCCATACAAACCCCCATTCAACGTGTCTCAGAACAGCAGGTGCGTCCAGTTCAGTACAAGCAACATTGAGAATTGATGACTGATGAAGCACTTCAGTGTCTGGGAAACTGATATACTATTATATCAACCGGATATTCCCTGAAACTAATTGTCACTGCGTCGATAAATCCAAAGGAAGAATCAATGATACCATAATTTGTGACAGGGGACCCCTTCAATCAGGGCCCGAATGACCTAGATCTTACAACAATATGATCGAATGACAAGAATAACATAAGAATGCCTCTGGTGAGCTGTCGCATTTGTCACATACACTAACACTGTTCACAGGCTCGTTGTTAATTAGAAAGCAAAATGATATTTATATATCATGAACAAAACGTTGCACGTCCTACATACTATCAATAAAAGGTACAAACGGCGAGGCTCCTTATATACTCCGTAATATCTGGAAAAGCGTGGAAAATGTCCATGTAAATAGACCGCTTCCGTGGTCCAGTGGTAGAGCGTCCGGCCGGAGTGAGGAAGGTCCGGGGTTCGATCCCCGGCCGCGTCATACCAAAAGACGTTAAAAGATGGTACTTGTTGTAACCCTGTCTGGCGTTCGGCATTAAGGGGCTTAAACAAGGACTGGCCGGCTCGGAGTCAGTACTGTGTCTGAGTGGGGTATTCCTGTTAAACTGCGGCATGGTATCTCAGTGGGCTAGCACTATAAATACAAGCTAGTACAAGCAGCCACACACACGCGTACATGCACGTAGATATATAAGTGCAATAACCTTGGACGGAACGTTAAACACCATTTCACCTCACCTCCATGTAAATAGCAATGACTGAAATAATTATTGAGAGTTTCCATATAAACTGTACTGGCTTAGTTAATTATTTGATACTATGTTAACAGTAATGCGAGTCACCTTGTTAACTATGCCGTTCGATGCAGTGTTTGCACTTGTACTGGTCTACCCTTCACCTTGGTGAATTGATTCGGTTTCATAATATTCTTTGTGAAGATTAGTTTTAATTGGATAACGTACAGCCGGAGAGATAGCAGAACGATATCACGTGTGAAGGGTCGACTGGAATACCATCGCTACGAAGATACGGTTGATATAGAAGCACTATCATCCTGGAACCTTCAGTTGGTAGATGACGAAACCAGATATTAACGATCAAGAATCGTTCAGCTTTATTTCTGACATTTGCTGTGGGTGTCATTTAAGTGAAGATAACTCAACGATAGAAAGGGTTTACGGATATTTCACACTTTAAACAACCCAAGAATTGAAGGGCAAACCCCGTGAGTGATTGCAGCGCAAGCACTTATACCGGGGTTTTGAGCCATATTTTACATCGATCTGGCAATACTCCTTCATAAGCCAATATTTCTGAGAATTTGTATTTGTGTTTTACAGGCTTGTTTGACTGCATGGTATCCTAGATGTTGGAGTAGGAGGGAAATTATGTTTGTCCTGTCTTGCTCTTACCGACATTCTCTTGTTTTGCGCATTTGTAAACTTGACTGTGGGGACAAACGTAGGTTAGTCTGAAGTGTATCTTGTCGTGTTCCACGTGTTAAAACATAAACGTAAATGGTGTGCCGATGTAAGGAAAATAGAAAGTTTAACGAAATTCCAAGGCCGTTTACAGTTAATTGATTGTAATCGTTTCCCCGTCACCTCTCTGGTGCGTCCGTGATGACCCCATGCCTCATCAACCACTAACAGGATGGACATTACATCACATGGACATTACTTAAAATCAGTTTATCTAATCGTTGCCTAATCGTGGTTTTACCTCCAACGTTTTAAATTAATTTGCCGGCGAGGAAGCCTTTGGCTGTAGGCATCTCTTGCGGGACAAATGGCGTCACTGCCAATTCCCTGTTGTCGTGACTGGTGTCGTGTAATGCCTATGGAGGTTTTGACCCCGCAGTAAGCAATAAACAATGTTGCCATTTACCAGAATATCAGCGCTATGGATCGACGTGTGATGTACAGTCCTAGAACGTTCGAGGCGAAGGGGTCCGATCTTTGTTACATCCGTTGCTTTGAAATAGCTTATACTACAGGCGATAATTTACACCACTGGCCAGTTCTGATGACAGAGAATAATCAATTCCTTTTCTTTCGCGTATCTACAACCACCTAAACGGATACAAAACAGCCATCCTTTAATAACAGGCCCACACATTTAACGAAGGAGATAATAGATTGAACCTATCAACCTTTATGAATATGCAGACAATGAGTGGTCGCAAAAAGAGGGTCATTACGTGCTCTACCGGTAGCACCGCCACTCACAAAAGTTACATTAAAAGCAATGAGTCAGGAGAGATAGTTGTGAAAATGGCGAAAAATTAATGCTCTTAAACATGAATATGAGAATATATTATTTCAAGTAAATATGTTGCCAGCTGCCATTGTCTTATTTGTTTGATGACCTCAGGTACCATTATCTCGTGTGAAATACGAGAAGATGATTATCCCTGTGATATAACTGCCATGAATCTGTTACATGCTAAAGGCACTGCCATTTATAGCTCACATAAAGAGAGTAAAGACGACGCCTTTGTGAAAACCTAACCATAGTGATAGTTGGGCATTTGAAGCTCATGTCTTAAAGCTAAATGTGATATTGAAAACTATAGTTTGATGGAGATGGTAGCAGCGAGAGACGATGTGTACGTTGCCATGGTGAAGATGAACAGATGCACAAGTTTCGCCGATCTTGATGTAGAGGATCAAATGAGTTTAAACGGCCGTAGAAGCTGTTAACAACAGGGGACTGCTCACAAACGATAACTATTACATCACCATGGACAGTAACAGCAAATTTCGCTTAACAAACATTTACCAGAACTGCCTCTTGTGGTATTTATATAAGACATTCTCTATTGCTTTAAATGAGCCCGCAATATGAGTTTTCTTGTTATCCTTCACGTCCCGTGCAAGCACGACCAGGAAAGTTGTTTGTAAGAGGCCTAGCTGTGCAGCATTAAATAACAATTGGAAGTGTCTGGAGTGTTTTGAAGAATGTAGCTCATGGGTTGAACCCACGGGGTACACTTCTCCGATCAGCGCCTTCAACCCACATTGAACCCAAGCGCCGAATACTATATAAAGTACTGCAAAGCGGAGTGAACCCAACTCACTCACTCAGGATCAGGAGGCGTGCAATGTACATGTATGGAGGATATCTTAATTGTGTTCATGTCATACTATGTTTACGACAAGAGTGTCTATTTCCGGTATTTTCCTCGTTCTCGCCCAGGAAATACAGGATAGAGACACTCTAAACATAGTATGACATGAGCACGAATATAATGTTCTATGCATTACCGAAGAAGATGTCTACATACAGAGACGAATTTTAGTGTTTACCAAAAAAGAAAAACAAGTCGCAACAGCAGCTGAACCACAATTTGTCGAAAGACGTTAAACATTTTCAGCTATGGCGCCGTTTCTAGTGTGACGTCACTCCGACCTCACGTCACAATAAGATTTGAATGACGTCAACAATGCCGTCCGGATTACGGAAACAATACACTGTTGTCTCGTGACGTGATATGACACCAGGGTACATATGATTTTTATAAACCCCGATATATTTGTCCTCGTGGGGACATCCGGTTGTACCATCAGTGTCCCCTTCGAGACATATTTTGTGGCCCTGTTTTAGGTAGGTGTTGTTCATGACTCGATCACTAAACGTGAACAGTTCCGATACAAACCATTCGAAAACTCCGTGGAAGTGTGCCTGACTTCTGATTTTGTGGCCCCAAACATCCCAAATGTGAATGATAACATTCCCTATCTCTAGCGTAAAACGCTGTGAGTAGATCACGGTTGTCTTTTGTTATTCATGTGGTGACCTTGCCCTTCGATCGTTCGAAACTCTCACTGACTTAAGTTTGTTGATTTTCACGTCTTCAGTACAGATGGGTACAGTTAACATGAATATCTTTTGGGGAACACTCTGATTTCCGTTTTCCAAAATGGTACGGACATGATATAAATTCAGCTGATAGATCAAGGAAACCGGGCCATTTTGATTGCAAAGCAGTTCGAGTGACCGACTGTTGGGTCAAAGCGCGGCGCTAATGTGACTTTTTAAATTTTCTTTCAGTTGTCCTGCGTACTAACAACATGGCGCTTGAATTACCATAAGCTGAAGAATTTCTTCCAAAAGGATCTTGAGCGTCGGTGCTGTTTTGTTTGCAAATAATAATATCTAGGCATATATCAATATTCATGCGCAACCAGAGTTTGCAACCGGTTTCAGTTTGGTCTGTCAACGAATGAAAGTACCATTTTTACGAAACTCGAAACTGCGCCGCACCCCGCACCCCTCGAAACTTGAAGCTAAGCATGGTGTCAGATGTTGCTTCACCGAAAATATTCAGGACATGGCCCTAATAGGTTTTTCTTCTCCAAGATGACCATCAACCAGGTTGAAATACAAGCCTTATGAAACAGATATAACAATATGCCGCTCTTATTTGTGCATATACTCCACAATCAGATCTACAATGACCCAAGGTTTAAAATGTACTTTTCATTACATTTAAGTCATTCCAAACTTTTTGTGGTGGATATGCAATGTGAATGTATCAAATGTGACATCCCACGCTATGATTTATCCATGGGGTTTTCACACCTTCGTGTACTTATTCACTTGAGCGTGATTTTTAAGGACAAGTGTGTCATCATAAATGTTTCGTAATCTGTATGATATTCATCACTATTTTGCTATTAACACGGTATGGAATCTGTTTCGGGAGATATTCGAGACTGATTATTATCTGGTGAATTTCTGTCGTGAAAGGCTATTTCAAGTTAATTACCGAAAGGGCTTACCGAACATGGCTGTTCATGCAAGATTTATCTTACGAGCTTTATAACTATTAATGTTAAAAAAAAGACATTATGTTGTACATTAACCTGTCTATCTTTGGCTCTAAAAATAAAAATAATATTCAATAACAGTCAACATAACTTCTTGACTTCAATTCAGTCCATGATATTGTCTTAGAATTTGATTGTATCTCATCAGTTAGACAGTTAAGTTCACATTTGATTTTATATTAAGCACGGACAAATGTCATATTTCTTCTTATGAAAATTTTCGATATCTTTGCTTCCACGGTATAGCTGTTGTTGAATCTACAAAAATAGAAACTTTGAGTTAACGCACATTTAAACATTAGCATATATATCAAAGGAAACCTATTTAATGCAACAATCTTGGTGCAAAGAGTACCTTTCTTCATTTGATACTTTTATTGACGTATGGTGCATCGATCTCGGTTAACATTTTTCTTTCAGAAATGACCTTAGATCCACGAACACTGACATCCAAGTGCATCCAATCATTTGTCATATTAGTCAGTCATTGACATATGTACACGGAAAAGTATTAGGCTACATTGGCATCTCAGACTTTTAGTTGACTTTTAACATTTAATTAACATTACACACGAGAGTGATGGATTTTACATTTTATTAGATTTTTTAAATGTTTTTCCTTATTTTGATATTTCCTCCATATGATTTAAGCTGAGGGCAATTTTAACATTTAATTAACATTACACACGAGAGTGATGGATTTTACATTTTATTAGATTTTTTAAATATTTTTCCTTATTTTGATATTTCCTCCATATGATTTAAGCTAAGGGCAATTTGGTCAAATCATGTTCTGTTGCAACTTTTCTGCATTCGGCATGCAGCTGTTGTTGTCTTAATGTTGTACTTTCAGTGTCTACTAAATTTGATTTTTTCCAATTTGTAATATACTTAGTTTTCTATAATTCATTTATAAGTTATGTTTAATACAATTACGACTGAGCAAGTGAATCACTCTTTTCACTTTTTACTGTGCCACGAGGTCATGACACATGACGTTCGATGTACGTTTGCAGTTTGAAAAGACGTATTTCAGTACGTCATGATCAATGTTTGCCGATTTCAATACGCATTTTCGCCTATGGGTATACCACATACAAAGACTAAAAGAAGTTGCCTTCCATAAACAGTGTCGTGTATTCATGTTGGGAGAACATGAACACGTAACACTTTTCATGAATAGCAACTTGGGAGAGCATGCATACATGACACTGTCTATGGACAGCAACTTTGGAGAACATGCATACCTGACACTTTTCATGGATAGCATGAATACATGACACTTTTTATGGATAGCAACTTGGGAGAGCATGAATACATGAAACTTTTCATGGATAGCAACTTTGGAGAACATGCATACCTGACACTTTTTTATGGCTAGCAACTTGGGAAAGCATGAATATATGACACTTTCTATGGATAGCAACTTGGGAGAACGTGAATACATGACACTTTTTATGGATAGCAACTTGGGAGAACGTGAAAACATGACACTTTTTGTGGATAGCAAGAATACATGAACATGAATACATGACACTTTTTATGGACATCAACTTGGGAGATCATGAATACATGACACTTTTCATGAATAGCAACTTGGGACAACATGAATACATAACACAATTTCTTTGTATCCTCATAGGCGTACATGTGTATTGAAATAGGCAAACGTCGACCATGACCTTTAACTTCCATTCTCCACTGTGGTTCAAGGCACTTATGTCAAGCATTTGGGCTGAGCCTCCTTTCAGCCAGTGATCAATGTAGTCATGTATATTGTTGAAAACTATTCTTACTTGTCTTAATTCTTATCCTTGTGTTATGGCCTTCGTGAAAGGAGTACGGCTGCGCCACGTCAGGCAACAAACACTTACCTTTTCATGCAAATTGTGTGAGTGGCGGGTTCTACCGGTGGAGTGGGACATGCTCTCTCTTTTCGCGAACAGCTTGTGCCATCACTGATCCAGTCATATATTTTCACCACTAGTTTGCCTCTTAAGCCCAATGGAATCTCTTTCGCCCGATAATTGAGACTGGTTATTCCCTGGCTTTGACGTTTTCCATTTTCCAGAAACATTCAGGTGAGCTGCAGGCCCATTAACTGTAATTGATAGTCTTCATTGCTGAATAAAATCTTCACGGTAGGTATTATCGTCAGTATTAAACACTAATAATATATCAACATTACAAAATAAACTGTTTTCAATATTCTCATTCAACTTAAACCCTGAATCAAATGCACTGCTCTCAATCACAACACAATTCCGTATTCATTGACATCTTCAGAGAAAATGAGAACATATCTACTTATATTGCGGCTTCTTGATTATACGTTGGTGGCCCGATATCTGAAAATAAACTGTGTTAAACATTTTACCTATTTACAAGTTTTGCCAATTTACAATTTGCAAGTTTTTCACAAAACAGCGGAAGCACATTGAATGTTACTGTTAACTTTCGAACGATATCGGGGGCAGAATTACATTGTCCTCCCGAGAGGGCAGGACATGCTTAGCCATTTCGAGAACAACTGGAGTCATCGCTGATTAAGTTTTCACAGCTACATGTATCTTGTTTTATGCCAAATGGAATCTGTTTCAGTGGCATGGATAGTCTAGACTGGTTATTTATTCTCTTGCATTGAGGATTTATAGTAACTTATTCCTAATATCCTTTCCGAGAAATCGTTTTCTTTCTCCAGCATGTAGCAACGGTATTCATGTTGCTGATAGTGTGTCCATGGTTCCAGTTAGACTGATATGGGTCAGCTATCAGTTCCACATATATTTTTCTGCAGGTCAGCTTGGAGTAAGAGGGTTTACTATATATAGAGAGGGCTGGGATTTCCTAAGATAGTGGTAGTTAATATAAGAGATAGCTCCTATTACCCGTAGAAGATATGTACTCAGGTCTAACGTTATGAGCCGTAGAAATACCAAACGTTTCAATAAAATACTCTAGAGATGTTGCTGAAATGTTTGAATGACATATTCTTGAGATACGTTTGAAGTGTTTTTGTCAATCTCAGTGCCGGCAAAGCTACCCTCTTATTGCGATATGGACATCCGGTGTCACAGATAACGCCAACAGTCCCCCGTATCGGGGACAGATAAAGAAACGCCGTAGTCTTCATAACGCCGCGGTATCCGTAGTCAGCTATCACCGACGGGTTAACAGTCTGGGTTATATCAGATGAATGCCATACAAACTGAACACTGTCCCTGTCAGTGATGTATAGTAACAGTCCTTGTGGGTCGGGGGAGAAGACGCCGCTAAAACGATGCGTAAAAAAACAAATCAATGTTTAAGGCATGGTTTGTCGATACCATGGAGATAATGTGATATGATACACATTAAGTGGTTATATTCGCGTTCATAATAGTAAAGATGAGAGCCATCAAAATTCCATCTTCATTTCGGTGATTGTACTTGTACGAGACTAAGGCAAATTTAATCAAAAGGGTTAGCATATATATGAAACTTATAAACATTAACTCGACAAGATAATATTAAAGAAAACTAATTAGACTTTAAGTTATATAATTTGTGATTATATAAACTGACGTCCAAAAGAAACTTTACCAACTGAAAATATAAATTTCAGACAAAGCATAATTTTTTTTTCGATGAAGTCTATCTAAAACACATAATCTAAATACAACAATAGTGTATGCAGAAAATGTCAATAGTCTGTTACACGTTTGCGAGATAACACGCGAAAAAGTGAAAAACACGTGCACCACGGACAACTGCAAATGCACGTGCGGGTAAGGGTATAAAACGATTGCAACGGCAAGTCAGACATCCACAGTGATAAAAAAGACCAAAAGAAATGCCACGACTTACAGTTAAACAACGTGAACGAGCGTTGGGTATGATACAGTTGGGAGCCACCCACGCCCATATTGCACGAACCTTCGGTTGCTCCCGTGTTTCCGTTACCAACTTGATGCAACGTTACAGACAGACAGGGCGGACCGCTGACAGGCCAAGAACAGGCAGACCCAGGGTGACCACGCCCCATGGTGACCGGTACTTGCGTACCTTGCACCTCCGAAATCGCTTCCTGACAGTGACGTCATCGGCGACAAATGCCTTAGGTCACAGGGTTAGTCGACAGACAGTGGCCAGGAGACTCAGGGCTCATGGAATCAGGGCTTTTAGACCATACAGAGGACAGCTATTGACAGCGCAACATCGTCGTCTGCGATTGAGATGGGCCCGGACTGTACGACGTTGGCAACGACGTGACTGGCAGAGGGTTTTCTTCACTGACGAAAGTCGATTCTGTATTTTTAGGGCTGATGAAAGACAACGTGTTTACCGCCGAAGGGGTGAACGAACGGCGGCGTGTTGCGTGCAGGAGGTCGTACCATATGGTGGAGGGAGTGTCATGGTGTGGGGAGGGATCTGTGGGCAGGAGAGGACACCGCTGGTAATCTTTTACGGAAACTTGACAGCTCAGCGTTACATGGATAACATTCTTCGTCCAGTTGTCCTACCATTTCTCCAACAGCAGCCACGTGGTGTCATTTATCAGCATGACAACGCTAGAGCCCATACAGCCAGAATTGTCACTAACTTCCTCGCAGCCAACAACGTCAACGACCTGCCGTGGCCTGCATGCTCACCCGACATGTCCCCCATAGAACACCTCTGGGACTTGATGGATCGTCGTGTTCGACAACGACCACACTCTTCAGCCAACCGGCAGGAACTGATCTTGGCCCTCCAAGAAGAATGGCGTCAAATTTCACGTGACCTCATCAGACGACTGACTTTTCCTGTGCGTCGAAGAGTTTATGCGTGTATTTGGGCATTTGGTGGTCACAAACGCTACTAATGACTTGTTATTGAACGTGAGCGATTGTTTACGTCCATGATTCTGAAAGCTCGAGTTTTGTACCACACCCAACTTTGGGGGGCTCTGACGTCATTCTCGGTCGCGGTATGATTGTCATTTTCAGTGTTGATTATGTTGATATATTGATCTTCTCAATACACTTTACTTCATGCATGTATGTTTTGTTGTTTTTGAGCAATAGTGATTTCAAACTCTGGTAATGTTTCTTTTGGACGTCAGTTTACAATAAGACGGAAGACGAGGTTGGTATATATACAACAGTGACTTGCAGGATGAACTTGAACACACATTTGGCTTTCTCTGCAAGGAATTTACATTTAAATTTACCCAATTAAGCTTCTTAATATGAAGTGATTTAATTTCTTATTTTATCTATATTGACTCTAATCATTTATAACTGTTGGTTTTTTTTCAAACATCTAGAGACGGCTTCATATCCGTATTTGTCCCTGGAACCCACAAATCTAGACTCAATTGCTTTCACAGCACATAAAGGCAAATGGCAATATAAAGGTCAAGCATACTGAATTAACGTGCAATTCTGGCACAAAAGGAAACACTGAAGGTCATTAGAAATAGGCAGAACAGAGTATGAATATGAATATTTTAGTCGACTAATCGAAACTATTAAACATTTAAGAGTAAAATGAAACTTAAAACGATTTAAACCTTTCTGTGGTTGTTGTGTGTCTTTTGGTCTCTTGCCAAGGTCATTTAAAGACCTTTGTATGACAGGTTTACCTTGAATAATGAAGAGTTATGAAGTCGATGAAGACCTGTGTCCTCCAATGATATGATGTAAAACTCCAAATTCCCCGCTCTGTCTACGGTTTGTCAATGATTCAGCTATTCTGCTTCACCGAGCGTCAAACTCTGATAGAACTCATGCTTGCTGTGGTGTCTTCCCCATCGATGAGATGACCGATTCTCGTTCATCCACCACAACTCAAATACGTGTCACACTCACCGATAATTGATTTTGGGATTTAGTCTTGACTTTCGCAAAACTTCATTACACTGTCAAGCCATGGTTCTATACTCCTGCCAGTGTCTACAAACTGGCAAACGCCTTTCCCCCTCTGTGTCCCCTCATCGATACTTCTACATCACGAGCCATTACCGGGCATTTGTTCTTTTGAATTGCTGCCATGAATCAATGGGTTCAGCTGGCCTGGAACAGGATATGTCTCCGGGGGCTGGGAACTGATTGGACCTGTCCAGGTATCACGACAGTGTTTGCTCAGATGTGAGGCCATTGAAACACCAAGAACGCATTTTAAAGACTGTGTGGCTGGTCATTGGGCATTATCCACTTGTATCCCTGTCATGTCAGAAGGAAGAATTAATTCCACGCTAGAGTTGGTCTTCAGCAAGACATGCTTGTCGTAAGAGGCGACTAACGGGATCGGGTGGTAAGGCACGCTGGCTTGGTTGAGGCATGTCATCGTATCCCAATTGCGTGGATCGATGCTCACGATGTCATTCTTTGGATTGGTCTCTGGTCCAGACTAGAGTATTTACAGACAGCCGTCGTATAGACAAATACACAAAAGATTTCATGTCAGAGTGCACGTAACATTTTCACAATATTGAAGTTACGTAAATCACATATTGTTGAACTTTTAAACTTTTTGAAAATCTACATCTAGGATACAGGCGTCAAACACTCCAACCAACATCCTTCATCTGTCTGCCAGTATCAACATGCATGTAGCTACTACCTTAATCCAAGCAACATTCGCCCTTTATAAGCCTGTAAAGTGACTTGAAACTAATCCGTAGTGACCATTCTCTCCCGATGCAATCGGAACTGTCGCGCATGAGACCTGTTACGAGCGTTATGCCGATAATGAGGACAGGAATCAGACAAGAGGGGATCTTTGCGTCTAACGAGAACATGGTGCGATGATAGTTTATCTGTCTGCGTCGATACATTGACCCTGTTTGTGTTCGCGAAATGGAAGGTAACGATAAGTACTTCTGTCTGGAAGAAACCTTCAAAGTACCCCAACACAGCAGCTTCGTAAATTAAAATTCGTGACATGTGATTCTATTTCAAGTGGGGAGGTATATAGCGGGTACTGTTAAGAGGAAATAGCACACTATATCAGCTGATATGGGAATATAGTAAATTCATTTCAATTCAGGGAAGTCTTTTCCACTTCTTCAAATGAAAGATAGTATCCGTACTTATATTAGTACTTATGATTACGGGGCGGTCGGGTAGCCCAGTGGTTAAAGCGTTCGCTCGTCACGCCAAAGACCCGGGTTCGATTCCCGACATGGGTACAATGTGTGAAGCCCATTTCTGGTGTCACCCGCCGTGATATTGCTGGAATATTGCTAAAAGCGGCGTAAAACCATACTCACTCACTCACTTATGATTACCTATGGAAAGATTGTGGGTTCGAATCCCGGTTCGCCCCGATTATGTTTCTAGGTTTGTCAGAACCATACCCGTGCTCGTGGGTTTCACCGAAGTGGTAAACGTCTGAGACCTGCATCACTTCGGACTTTCCCCCCACATTAAGCTGACACGCCGCGATATAACTGGAATACTGTTCAAAGCGGCGTTAAACCAAACTCACTCACTCACTCACTCACTCACTCACTCACTCACCTATGGAAACAGAAGCAAGTTTAATGTTGTCAGCACAATTCGTTGTTATAAAGGATCTTCTTGTTCGTCTAAAGCCTTCGCTTGGACACTGCCTGACCTTCCCCGGGGTTACGTTCACCCCTTGCCATACTGTCATCCACTGAGAACATTCAATTTGACGAGCGCTCAGAAAGCCAGTCATTGTCTCTAATATAGTGGACTGACCGTTAGCTCCCAATCTGTGGGTTTTATATTGGAGACGTTTTGTTAAGTGTGACCAACGAGATTGGCATGTCGATCAATAGTGCGGGTCCCTGACTGACCCTCGATACACAAGACCGCACCACAGCTCCTAACAGCTCCCTCTCATGGAGCTTCGCCGACGTACTGCACATCTTTATATACATCACAACGTTAAAGAACTTCTCCCTGATCATAAATCTCCGTACAGAATCGCCCACCCCACGTGGAGTCTGTATTGTTACTCTCTATGTTGCTTATTATTTCCAAATTATTTACCTGATATTTACAAGTCCCTGTTTTTAAGAATAGCCGCACAACTTAAGAATTCAGTACATGAAAATGTTTACACAATTACTTTACACGATTATGTACGGATTCATTTTAGGGTTGTTAGCACCTTTTTTCCATGCATGTCGATGTGTGTGTTTCCATGCATGTCGATGTGTGTGTTTCCATGCATGTCGATGTGTGTGTTTCCATGCATGTCTATGTGTGTTTCCATGCATGTCGATGTGTGTGTTTCCATGCATGTCGATGTGTGTGTTTCCATGCATGTCTATGTGTGTTTCCATGCATGTCGATGTGTGTGTTTCCATGCATGTCGATGTGTGTGTTTCCATGCATGTCGATGTGTGTGTTTCCATGCATGTCTATGTGTGTTTCCATGCATGTCGATGTGTGTGTTTCCATGCATGTCGATGTGTGTGTTTCCATGCATGTCGATGTGTGTGTTTCCATGCATGTCGATGTGTGTTTCCATGCATGTCGATGTGTGTGTTTCCATGTATGTCGATGTGTGTGTTTCCATGCACACGATGTATCGAGTGTATCGTAGAAGTTATCAAATGTCCACACACAAGTGAAGAAATCACTGAACCTTACGCACCGAAAGTGTGTCAGTGGATATCCCCGCTGTGTACACACCAGTCGATAAAGTAACACGTGTCTCGCCGGTATGTGTCACAGCCTCCACAGCAGCTACGGTAAACATGTGTTGAAAAATAATTAACACATATAGGTCCAGCTCCTCATTGGGAACTGGATTGCTGAAATTGGATTTGTATTATACTATCTTATTGACCTCAAACATTGACATGAATGTTGTCATTAACTCACACCCAGCCGGGAAATGTCATACAGATACTGTTATGTTTATATATCCACAAAGTGTGTATACAGATTGACATAGTTTATTATCTTAAAGATATTTAAAGTCATCATAGGATGGCCGCAATGATGTCACACAATAAGGAAAACTTTTTGAGGATCCTTTTTGTCCGTCCTTTGTGAGTGAGTGAATATGGTTTTACGCCGCTTTTAGCATTATTCCAGCAACATCGCGGCGTGGGTCACCAGAAATGGACTTCACACATTGTGCCCATGTCGGGAATCGAACCCGTATCTACGACATAACGAGCGAGCGCTGTAACCACAAGGCTACCCGACCGCCTGTCGTCCTTTGAGATATTACGGATTGGCTCATTGACTCTTAGACGCGACGTGCCACGATTAAATAAGCAAAACTGTCAATCAAGTCAAGTAATTATGCATATCTTGTCCAATCCGAATGTAGGATTTTACTTTCCAAAGATAACCAATGATGTCGTACTTCTGTTAATTTTCCTATTATCGGGTATGTAAGTGGTCACACACTTGGACGTTAACTACCAGTGTATTTTAAATAAATGCTTTATTTAAGTAAGATTTATATCTTATGTTCGATCACATATGGTCAGTGACCTTCTTACGCCACTATAACCATAACTAAAAGCATTGGCAAAGTCAGAGTATATATACCAATACCCAGAATAGTGAATTCAGAGTTACACTGTCTATGTAGACAACCACAATGCAAGATACGCAGTATATTTACATGTTGAGAACTTCCACCTACCTTCTCATCGGAGCGTCGGCAGAGACCGGTGTTCAGATACGCTATCATTGTCACTTTAATCCCTACAATGTTGATTGATATTCGACACATGAAGTTTAAAGAATTTGTGTGTGTATGTATTTAATGAGTAAGTTGGGTTTAACGCAGCTCTGAAAATGATGTCATTCATATATTGCAAGTGGTGGGGAATCTATAGTGCAAGGAAGTCGAAAACGTTTACAACTTTGCTAAAACTCAAGAGTACGGGTTTGATGCTGACCATAGGGTTTAATCTTGGATTCGAACCCGCGATCTGTGGATCCTGTCATACTTGAGGGACGCACATCCGTTGCCATACATAACTGGGCCGTCCGTGCCCTACACATGTTCAATCTGAAGGATCTTACTCTTGTAGATGTAATTGTTATTTAAATATATTTAATGGTTATTTAAATATGCATATTCAATATCATCAAGACATTTCATTGTGTGGTTATATAAACACCAGTATTATCCATGGAGAACAGTTAAACGTGTAGTACTGGGTATATAGGTGCCAGAATGGACCAGTATTTAACGGGGCATAATGGTACCAACATTCCATTCCGGTATCATAAACTTGATAGGCTCCATTTCTCATGTGATCAGCTGCAAACATGTTCCGAATTAAGCCTTAATGGCCACCGGCTGTTTAGTATATGAACTGAACCTAAACTGAAGGCGTGGTAGCGTTTAGGAAATTAATATACATCTGCTACACGTGTACTGATGCGTGTTAATGGTCAACGCAGCTGCGCCGTTAATAGTTTTACGAACAACCGTAGTCCTGTACCAGGACTGTGTAATATATTTTGTCAGGAAACCAAAACCGCTGGATTATGAAAAAGACCTCACAGCTCCATTTACCCATCAGCATCAGGAAAAATATGGAGGAGAGAATTGTATTATTTATAAAAGAGTTCATAGTCTGTATGTCGGGGAAAGCAACTGGAGGAGAGAATTGTATTGTGTCATCAAGGATTTCTTAGACTGTATGTTATATCCACTGGGAAAGGTAGACAGTATCGATAATGTTTTTCAGGAATGACTATCGTGTATCAATGGTTCAACATACTGTCAAGACGAAGTGATCATGACAGTGGATAATATTACTATCTCTCGAATGTTGGATTTCAATCGGACTATATGTAGTGTGAGTGACTGAGTGATTGCTGCTTTAAACAATATTCTGGCATATCACGGCGTGTGAGCTTTATATTGGAGGACAAGCAATCAAACGCAAATTTGCAACAAATGCGACCACGGGTCTGGTGCGGAAAGGAGCAATATTCACAATCAGTTGGACTCATATCAACGCCCAGTCTTATAGTAAACTGTTGTAAGATGTAAAGCATGTCTTATGGTAAACAGTTACATGTTTTAAAACTACCCACCACGCTTCAGACTTCAACTTCCTGATTGTCAACATTCCCTTTATATCGAGAAATATTCCAGCAGCTCCAGCCTCTGGTGTCTATCTTTTACAACTTTTGAGGAACAATCTTATGCCTCAAAAGTTGATTGATCAAGTCTTTCAGTTACATCATTCAGTGCCTCAGTAAAGCTTTCAGAAGGGTTTTATTGTATACAAGGGAGTACATCTCCAAATTTGTCGCATCAGTGAAAAAATGATGTCCGATGCATTTCCCTATTTTGATTTGTATCATATGTTCCCGTCGTTTTCAGGTGAACACTTGACTTGCCTTTGCATGTGTTAGTCGGTGGGGCACGATAAGCCCACCGTTTCGCGAACACCTGCTATCATCACTATTTCATAGCGATACACATACTCTGGATCGTACAGTACTATAGTCGAGATCGTACAATGATATAGTCGAGATCGTACAATGATATTGTTGAGATCGTGCAATGATATAGTCGAGATCGTACAATGATATTGTTGAGATCGTGCAATGATATAGTCGAGATCGTACAATGATATTGTTGAGATCGTGCAATGATATAGTCGAGATCGTACAATGATATAGTCGAGATAGTACAATGATATTGTTGAGATCGTGCAATGATATAGTCGAGATCGTACAATGATATTGTTGAGATCGTACAATGATATAGTCGAGATCGTACAATGATATAGTCGAGATCGTACAATGATATAGTCGAGATCGTACAATGATATAGTCGAGATCGTACAATGATATTGTCGAGATCGTACAATGATATAGTCGAGATCGTACAATGATATAGTCGAGATCGTACAATGATATTGTCGAGATCGTACAATGATATAGTCGAGATCGTATAATGATATTGTTGAGATCGTACAATGATATAGTCGAGATCGTACAATGATATAGTCGAGATCGTACAATGATATTGTTGAGATCGTACAATGATATAGTCGAGATCGAACAATGATATAGTCGAGATCGTACGATGGACACCTAAGGACGGCCTTACAGCAAACTGCATAAGCCTATTTTGAGTGAGTGAGTATGGTTTTACGCAGCTTTTAGCAATATTCCAGCAATATCATGGTGGGGGACACCAGAAATATGCTTCACACATTGTACCCATGAACCCTGGTCTTCGGCGTGACGACCGCCACTAGGCTACCCGACAACCCTTTGTTTTGATGTAAACTGTTATTAGATGTTAAAGCATGCGTTGTTCTGAAGCTGTGGTCCGCTACCACACCTGAGTGTGAAGCATTTGGGGCCAATGACAGCCAAGTCGATATTGTGTGCAGCATAAATGACCTGATCATGCATAATTGCACCTACTAAATGGTTGTAAGCGACAACAATAACAATACATGAACTAAATTACACTAGAAAGATAAGGCAGCTTTCCGTCCAGAGCGTGCATTGTATCGTGACTACATCAGTCACTGGCTCCCAACAATCGGTTGATGTGGTAGTAGGACGGCAGAAGCAACAATCGCCATGCATCAAGCCTATAGATTAGTACAGGCTGATGGCCTTTGTTCGCTGTTCTCTCTTGTTGAACACAGCAACTAACGTTACATCAGGGCAGATAATGTAACCAACTAAGCTGTTCAGTGATTCTCTGGAAGAGCGTGAGTTAATGATGAATTGTCGGATCTAAGTAAGATACTTTTTATCATTGTTTATAGGATTACATTTTTGTATATCTCCACGATATGCATTTGTACTTTCGTTATGTTTTTCAATATTTTATTCGAGAATTCGTTTATATGTATTATGAGTGAGTGAGTGACGCAGCTTTTAACAGCATTCCAGGTATATTACGGCGTGTCAGCTTAATGCGGAAGGAAAAGCCAGAAGTGATGCAGGTCTCAGACGTTTGCCTCTTTGGTCAAACCCATAAGTATGGTGCTGACAAACCTAGAAACACAACCGGGGCGAACCCGGATTCGACCACCACCGCCACCAGTATATAACTTAACCACTAGCCCACCAACGCCACCAGGACACAACTCAACCACTAGCCCACCTCCACCACCAGGACACAACTCAACCACTAGCCCACCTCCACCACCAGGACACAACTCAACCACTAGCCCACCTCCACCACCAGGACACAACTCAACCATTAGCCCACCTCCACCACCAGGACACAACTCAACCACTAGCCCACCTCCACCACCAGGACACAACTCAACCACTAGCCCACCTCCACCACCAGGACACAACTTAACCACTATACCCCCACCGCCACCGGGACATAACCCAACAACTAGCCCATCACCGCCACCAGGATACAACTCAACCACAATCCCGCATCGCCACCAGAACACCACTCAACATCAGCCCACCAACGCGACCAGGACACAACTCAACCACTACCCCCATCGCCACCAGGACACAACTCAACTACTAGCCCAACACCGTCACCAGGATACCACTCAACTACTAGCCCAACACCGTCACCAGGACACCACTTAACTACTAGCCCAACACCGTCACCAGGATACAACTCAACTACTAGTCCAACACCGTCACCAGGATACCACTCAACTACTAGCCGAACACCGCCACCGGGACACCACTCAACTACTAGCCCACCCCCGCCACCAGAACACCACTCAACTACTAGCCCAACACCGTCACCAGGATACAACTCAACTACTAGCCCAACACCGTCACCAGAACACCACTCAACTACTAGCCCAACACCGTCACCAGGATACAACTCAACTACTAGCCCAACACCGTCACCAGGATACCACTCAACTACTAGCCCAACACCGTCACCAGGATACCACTCAACTACTAGCCCAACACCGCCACCAGGACACCACTCAACTACTAGCCCACCACCGCCACCAGAACACCACTCAACAATTAGCCCACCACCGCCACCAGAACACCGCTCAACTGCTAGCCCAACACCGCCACCAGGATACAACTCAACTACTAGCCCAACACCGCCACCAGAACACCACTCAACAACTAGCCCACCACCGCCACCAGAACACCACTCAACAATTAGCCCACCGCCGCCACCAGAACACCACTCAACAATTAGCCCACCACCGCCACCAGGACACAACTCAACCACTATCACGACATAGGTACAATGTGTGAAGCCCATTTCTGGTGTCCCCCGCCGTGATATTGCTGGAATATTGCTAAAAGCGGCTTAAAGCCATACTCACTCACTCACTCACACGTCGAAACGTTTGGAAACCTTTGTTTTTCTGTCCTTCATTTGAAAACAGGAACACATTCATAAATATAATTATATAAAATTCAACATATTTAAAAGAAATTTGTTTTAAAAGCCCAAGATTATGAACATTAGGGAAAGAATCTTGATTTTGAATAATAATCTTGCTGGAGTTCAAACCTGGAAAGAATATTTCATAATTTTGTGCACAAATTTCTAGAACGTGTGTATTACCTGATCCGACTGATCGGAAAAGATGTTCATAACATTGTCATATTGTTTTCATTTACAAAATTGTAAATCAATGCTTGAGTTGTACATTTAATGTCGCTGCTGGAAACATGAGTGTAAATATAAAAGGTGCATGCAAGAGAATAACCAGTCTTGATTATCGGCAGAAACAGATTCCATTTAATTTGGCGTAAAGGGCAAAATAACTGTGAACAAAAAATGGGTTCAGTTCGGTTTACTTGCTGACGTTCTCGATACATTCCCAGTTAATTTCGGTGAAATGTTGAGGCGTCGTCAAAGTAATTTCAACTACTCACACAGAATAACTCCTCACTTTGATTGAATCTTAAAACCATGATGAAATCAGCTGGAAAGAATGACCGTATTACTTGCCAATTTACTACGACAACACATCCATTTCTGTCTGCTACATAATAGGGACCGAAATACAGAAATTGTGAAATCATGAAGAAACAATCTGACTGTTTTCACGAGTCATCTGAACTCTGCCAGTAATAACACAGCTTTGGTGGTTTCGCCAGTTATTCACTTGCAACATACAAAAGTAACGCGGCTTAACTTTCCATAATCTGTCAATGATAATCCCTTAATTTTCAAAGCAAATGATGCATCAAAACAATTATTCATTTGTACGTATGGAGGCGGATGGCGGAGATAAAACGATGTACGTATTGTGTTGCGGAAAAACGTCCTCGCGCGTGTGTTTGAAAGTCTCTTCATTTAGTCTCTCCGTCGGCGTGGAGTTGACGGGTAATCGATGCTAGTTCGCCCCAAGAAATAATTAGTATGTTTTCCGGGGAGCGTGGACTAGAAAAACTGCCACGAACCTCAATGTGTCTTTCGTGATCAAAGTTTTTTGGCTAATTGAAAAAAATGCTAACGCCTGTGATAACATACTCCTATTTCGTGAAAAATGTTTGCGTCCTAATTTCATGGTTGCATTAGTCACATGCTGTCAGAAAAAAAAATGATTACACCTGCCGTCTTCTAATAATCCACAAAGGGCACATCCCTTTCCGCTGTAATTCCAAGGAAAATGTTTGTGGTTTTATAGTCGTTTCTTCTATTTTAAAACAATGCGTAGTTCATTGGTTGAATTCGCTTTGTCAAACATGCTGCATCGATTCTCCAAGGGACAGCGAAATCCCGTATTCTTCCTGCATGTAAAAGAGGGGACGACTCACTTGCCATGTCCTATCTCGGGACGCCCTCGGCAGGTGTTCACTAACTTTACTCTGTCAGAACCTCTTCGCAATGCATGGGTAACATCCCATTGTATTATATATCCTGTCGTCCTATTTTAGAATAAGACATTGAAGCACCCATCGTACGTAACATGTAATATCTCTTTCGAATAGACAACATATTAAAACGTGCAATATTCAAATTCGTTTGCTGTAATATTGTTTTTCCAATATGGAGCACTTCATAATAATATGCAATTGTAACATATTATTCTAAATTGTAATGTGTCGTTATCAGAAGCAGCGTCACATTTTTTTATAGTTTTTCTACATTTAAAAAATAACTTACTGTTTATACAGTGCTGAGTAAAAATCATGTGCGGATATTCTCCAAAATGACTATCAACAATAAGACGACCTCACTGCACACTTTGGATAGCGATCTGTAGAAACCATTGGGCGTAAATGGCAAAATAGAGAAATATGCTTCTATTTAATCCACCGTGAAAAGGTGGGCAGCAGTTTCTGAGCTCGACAGAGAGATCCTGAAAGTCAACCCCGTCCTGGAAGGCCTGTGACGTGTGCAAATACAAGCAACAAAACCCTTTCACTATCTATAAAAAAACTCTTCCAAAAGCAGACTCGATTGTACTCTTCCGACTATACCACAACATATGTTTATGAATCACTATCAAAAAGTGATGATACCAGGTGTTCCCGGAAAGGAGTGAGCGTATCGTATCCGCCAAAATGCAATTAACTTGACCAATCATCTTTAAAGCAAGCGTCGACGCTCTTTGAAATCTTAGTAGGAAGAGTAGCCTTGATTGTACCTCAAAGGTTAAGGCATGAAGACACCAAATGCAGGAGCTGCTGGAATATTAGTAGTGCTCCATATTAAGAGAAAGGTGGCTATTGGAAAGTTGAAGTCATCCCTCTTGTCTTGTAGAGAGCGTTTTGTGACACTGAATCTTTATGCATCGATCTTAACATGATACAGGTGAAGCGGTCTCACTGGCCTCCTTTATTTTAAGTTCAGGTGGGTTAATCAATGAAAGGGAATTGGCTATTTGATAGTAATTGAACGATATTCGATCATCGATACACTTGTCGTTTAAGTTGAACATCCTGACCAAATTACTTTGTTTTGACTTTGCCAGTCCGAGTAGAGATTCCGATTTATATGCAAAAAGAAACAGATTCTCAGTAAACTTGAGATAACAGCATGTTGCGCTTTGTATGCCGTTGGAATGAATGAGTGTATATGGTATATGTTTATTATTACATTACATGTTATATCCAGATTGTAACTATTGCTGTATTGGACTTTCCAGGAAATTAGATGAATATATCCCATAACTATTTGAGTGTTTGTTACTAGTTTCTAGGTTACCGACTGGATTTGGAGTCTGTGAAACTCCTTTGAAACCAAATGCGTGAGCTAGTTATTTAACATTTTGAAACAAATGGCATTCGAAAATGACGAAAATTTAACTCTGTTTATTATAGGCACATGCAACCAAGCAACGGTCTCTCACCATCGAATAATGAGAGTTTTCTGCATTGTAAACAAGTTATAAAAGTATGGTTGTGTTTAGTCGTAGCAACGCTCTCTCAGCACCGAATAATGAGAGTTTTCTGCATTGTAAACAAGTAACAAAAGCATGGTTGTGTTTCGTCGTAGCAACGCTCTCTCACCACCGAATAATGAGAGTTTTCTGCATTGTAAACAAGTAACAAAAGTATGGTTGTGTTTCGTCGTAGCAACGCTCTCGCACCACCGAATAATGAGAGTTTTCTGCATTGTAAACAAGTTAAAAAAGTATGGATGTGTTTCGTCGTAGCAACGCTCTCTCACCACCGAATAATGAGAGTTTTCTGCATTGTAAACAAGTTATAAAAGTATGGTTGTGTTTAGTCGTAGCAACGCTCTCTCACCACCGAATAATGAGTGTTTTCTGCATTGTAAACAAGTTAAAAAAGTATGGTTGTGTTTAGTCGTAGCAACGCTCTCTCACAACCGAATAATGAGAGTTTTCTGCATTGTAAACAAGTTATAAAAGTATGGTTGTGTTTAGTCGTAGCAACGCTCTCTCACCACCGAATAATGAGTGTTTTCTGCATTGTAAACAAGTTAAAAAAGTATGGCTGTGTTTAGTCGTAGCAACGCTCTCTCACCACCGAATAATGAGAGTTTTCTGCATTGTAAACAAGTAACAAAAGTATGGTTGTGTTTAGTCGTAGCAACGCTCTCTCACCACCGAATAATGAGAGTTTTCTGCATTGTAAACAAGTAACTTACCGCTCATTGCCAGCAGTGCCTACTGGTCTGGCTAACAAATGAAGTCATATCTTATGATTACTTTGCTGCGTGCAAGACCTATCCTTTTGATACCTTTAGAAAAAGGGGTAATGCTTAGTATTGTTTTTTGGCAGTGGAGGCGGAAGTTTTGAAGATATAGCGTGGAATGTGAAGTTATTCCCTGTATATGTTTTGGTGTTTGGAACGTGTTTAAAGAGAAACAGGCAGAATGGAGTGTTTGAAGAATGTTGTGTGGTGTTCCGGGAATATTGTGAGGAGTGTGGTGTTCCGGGAATTTTTTGTGGAGTTTGGTGTTCTGGGAATATTTTGTGGAGTGTGGTGTTCCGAGAATATTGTGTAGGGCGTGGTGTTCTGGGAATATTGTGTGGAGTGTGGTCTTCCGGGAATATTGTGTAGGGCGTGGTGTTCCGGGAATATTGTGTGGAGCGTGGTGTTCCGGGAATATTGTGTAGGGCGTGGTGTTCCGGGAACATTGTGTGGAGAGTGGTGTTCCGGGAATATTGTGTAAGGCGTGGTGTTCCGGGAATATTGTGTGGAGTGTGGTGTTCCGGGAATATTGGGTAGGGCGTGGTGTTCCGGGAATATTGTGTGAAGTGTGGTGTTCCGGGAATACTGTGTGAAGTGTGGTGTTCCGGGAATATTGAATGTGAAGAGTGGTCTTTAGAGAACGTTGTGTGGAGTGTGGTGTTTAGACAACGTTGTTTAGAGCGTGGTGTTCCGGGAATATTGTGTAGGGCGTGGTGTTCCGGGAATATTGTGTGGAGAGTGGTGTTCCGGGAATATTGTGTAAGGCGTGGTGTTCCGGGAATATTGTGTGGAGTGTGGTGTTCCGGGAATATTGGGTAGGGCGTGGTGTTCCGGGAATATTGTGTGAAGTGTGGTGTTCCGGGAATACTGTGTGGAGTGTGGTGTTCCGGGAATATTGAATGTGAAGAGTGTGGTCTTTAGAGAACGTTGTGTGGAGTGTGGTGTTTAGACAACGTTGTTTAGAGCGTGGTGTTCCGGGAATATTGTGTGAAGTGTGGTGTTCCCGGGAATATTATGTGGAGTTTTGTGTTTAGGGAATATTGAATGTGAAGAGTGTGGTGTTTAGAGAACGTGTAGAGCGTGGTGTTCCGAGAATATTGTGTGGATTGTGGTGTTCCGAGAAATATTGTGTAGAGTGTGGTGTTCCGAGAATATTGTGTAGAGCGTGGTGTTCGAGAATGTTGTGTGGAGCGTGGTGTTTCGAGAATATTGTGTGGTGTGTAGTGTTCAGAGAACGTTGTATGTTGAGCGTGGTGTTTAGAGAATGTTGTGTGGTGCAGGGAAACTGGTGATAAGAAACAGTGGATCGTTGTGTGATGAGGTGGAGCGCGGTGGTAGTCGAGCGCGGAGAGAGGAGCACTGAATGCTGAGAATAGAGTGGGGAGAGTTGCATGCTGAGATTTCAACATTGACGGTTGAGAGGGAACGTCGACCTTTGCGTGAATAGTGTCATGTGCATTAATTTTATGAAAATATGAACAAATTTCAGAAGGCTATACAATACTATTCATTGTACTGTTTACTTCACTCAATAGCCTGATAACTGTACCAGGTATCCGTACGTGCAACCTCATTGTTCCAGAGCGTCATATTCCACGTGGAGAAGCACCCGGTCTACCCCTGGTTTACACAATGTGTCACGTTCAACTTCTTCCCGACGCCCATCCACGAGCTGGCCTACAACCTGTTCCACGTGATCGCCGTCTACGGCATGCCGCTTCTCATCATCACAGTCTCCTACTCGCTCATACTCTGTGAAATCTCAAAAAAATCCAGGCAAAGTAAAGGTATGTCATCTTTCGGCGTCTTCAAACCTTACACCTCTATTGTGGAAGAAACCCACTCCATTTCTGCGGAAGAAATCGATCAGATTGATAAAAAGTAAAACGTACACGTCAGAGATCTTTTCAAAACTAATTAAACTCACACATTCTAACACACTTTATTTTGAGAGAAACTTGTCGTCATTTCAGATGAGCTTCAAGATACATCATCAAGGGCAAAAATTGGGCTGAGGCGATCTGCAATGGGGAATATTGAACGGGCGAGGATACGTACGTTGAAGATGACTCTCGTAATTGGTGCGTATTCGTCTATGTCATTCACGTATATCATATGGTATATAATGTGTCCAATATAGGACCCTGTGGCGTTTACAACGTGTCCAGAGTCGTTACCTTTTTGTTTGCCCATTGTCTTCACACCTTTTACTTTATGAACAGATGACATATGACAGTAAGTAGGGACTCCTTTTGTTTCACGTCCATTGTTGTCTTCACAGCACCTGCAAGTGGCCCATGCACCTCGACCCACTCAGGACAGAACATCTAGTTTGCATTTCAGAATTGACAGTTTCTGTAAATGCTCATTTCAACTTTTCATATTTTCATAACAGAGCTTAAGTTTTAAGAGGAAAGCTAAATAGCGAACAAAACTTGTATCAAGTGACATTAAAAGACATTACTTAGGAGATATCCATTTCTGTTTAAAAGTATTTACATGTTCATGGAATAGTAATCTATACTTACTACAGGACAGTATAGTAGTAAGGGGTTTTCTTACCACTTCCCCTATTAAAAAACAAAACATTGAGGCTTTTTCTTGTAGAAGTTGTCTTTACAATTTGAAATGTACCCATTCATATATTTTAAGATCCATCATTACAGCTAGCGATTTTTATAGGGATTAGTCAACGGGAAGGGACAAAGCATCACTTCATATCTGACAGTCTGGCTTAATCTCGTCTGGGCTTTTTTCGCAGTACAATTATAACCCCACCATAGTGGGGCACTGGTCGTTACTGCGGTTTTATTAATGTTGTTCACGGAATATACTCTTCTCGAAGATGATAATACTTATCATATACTTATAGAACATGAAATGTATAGCCTGTTGCGATACTGACATAATGTGTATAATTTCCTGATGTAATTGTAATTGTTACAATGTTAAGGGATGTTACATCAAGGGATTTATTCCCTATGTCATCGAGATGACATATATTGCATTTCCTTTCTGTGGGCGGGGTGCAGTTGCATCGTCCAACCGGACGACGATGATTGTACGTTGCAAAATGAAACAAATCTTGGTAAAAGATGACAGGATGACTCTAGTTTCAACTCATTATTAAACGCGTTCTATATGGGCCTTTTTGAAGAGACATCCATCACTGAAATAAACCACGATCATATAATCTTTGCTTTGGGGACCGACCTTTTGATACTGTGACAAAAGCTTTGAAAGAATAATGGCGCTTCACATTGATAAAACCTTCTTTTTTTTGTCAGCCTCAAAAAGCACATTGTTGCAAGGTGTTTATTATAGACAAGTATTTCTGCCCATAGTTTTAATTGAAAAAATTATCTGAACTCCATACAAACTCCCAGGTCGATGCTGCATTTTTATGATCAATGTTGTTAAACGGAATACACTCTTCTCAGAGATGATAATACTTATCACATACCAATATAATATGTAATGCATCCTCAATTTTCACTAATTGTCCGTTTCCACACATATATAACCATTATAACTTTTCATGTCTAAATATAAACGGCTTTGAGGTACATGAAATTGTGTTATAACACAATGGAATCACACAAAGCTCCAATAAACGATTTATCATATGTCATATTAATCTATACTCTCCAAAATATGCAGTGGATTGTCGAAATTAACAAATAAGTACAGAAATACAAAGAGGTATCCAATGATCGTAGCGGATGGATAAGAAAAAGGAAGGAGTAGGTCCATGAGAATCAGTGTTGGTTGTGTATTGCGAGGATGGAAACAACCAAGAAAGTCGATAGGGGTGTGTAGTAAACAAATGAACGTTTGAGATGACCTTGTCCCCATTATTAGACAAACATTCGTTTATTCGGGTTAGGATGGCCCGAATCAATCTCCCAATTCCAGTTTGGGGGAGTCGTGTCGACTACTCTTGCAGCGCCTGGCTCAGTTCGGCTGACGTAGCTGGTGGCTTTATCGGTCGGCGTACACGTCCCCCGATCATGTCCAAGACGTGCTGTATTGGGATTAACGTCATGGTTTTGTGACCGTTGACATTGGCGTTCACGTATCCTGCTCCCGTCCCAGACGTGCTCCATTGGGGAAAAGCCCATGGCTGGCTATTGCATTCTGGTGATGGTTGGCTGCTCGGGGTAGTCAGTTACTATACATGAACGGTGGACACGAGCGTTATCGTGGACCAGCATGGCGCGCAAACGGCACAAGAATAGTCCACCACCAAATATGTCATGTTGGCTTATGTGACGTTTTCACTGCATTCGTTAGGACGCCTCCAGACACGCCCAAGCCTTTCCAGAAAGACGGTAGTGAATCTGGAACAAACAATCTGAAAACATTACACGTTACCATCGCCGATACCCTCTAAACACCATTGACATCGGGCAAGAATTTGTCGAGTTGTTGAGGATGGTACAACACGTGGGGCGCCGAGCATGCAGATTAGCAGTATTCATACGAGTTCTAATCTTATGGTCAGTAACGTTAACGCCAGTGGCCTGGCAAGTGAACAGCGATTTCACTGGCTGTTTGGCCTCGTTTCTGATTATTCGATCCTGGACTTCTAATGTTGACCTGGAGCGCCCTGTGCGGAGCCGATCATTAACATTTTGTGTCTGCAGAAACCTTTTCCAAAGTCTGCAAATCAGTCTGAGCCATATGGAGCATATTGGTTTCCTCTCGCTGTGTTCTTCCAGTTTGAAACATGCCAATAGCCCTCAGACGGTCATCACGTTGTAGAAGACGCGTTCCCAATCTGACCACAGATACTGCATCAAAGCCAGAGCTGAGAGCTTACTTGTTTCTGATAAAATGAAAATCAACAATTCAAAGTGCGATTTGACGACCTTTCCCTGAAGTGTGAAAATCAAGACTGCCCCCCTACCCATGTGCACAGAGGAACTGCATTGTCGACATGCAAGATTTAGGCTTAGGTTCCGAAATCCTTCTGTTCTTGGCAGTCACGTTTATTACCCCATACTTTTTTGGAGCGCATACTATACTTTAGCAGCCTTAATGACATTGTAATGACTGCGAAAACAAGACGACAAAATACTATCATCTCATTTTTTACTACAACTGGGATACAACCATTGCCATCAAGAGCTTTCAAATGTAGACCGTCAGTGACGTGTCGCTGAAAAAAGGATTCTTTCATAGTAGCATATCAGATGATCAGATAGTAAGCATCGGCACACAATGTTTCAACATCGTAGCCAATCAGGTTAAAGTATTGGAATGAGATGTTCCATCATATTCAATAAAAAGGAGCAGCGACGTACGAAGTTGTTGCATGATATTCAAGTGAAAGTAGTGAAATAATATAACTTGATAGTCAATCAAATGAAAGTAGTGGAATAATACATTCAATTTGTCACTTTATAGTCAATCAAGTGATAGTAGTGAAATAATACATTGTTTACTTCTCAGTCAATCAAGTAACAGTAGTGGAATAATATATTGTTACATTGTAGCCAGTCATATGAAACCAGCGACGTACGATGTTTATGCATCATAGTCAATCAAGTGAATGTAGCAGAAAAAAACATGTTGTTAGTTCATAGTCATTCCAGTCAAATTAGCGGAATAATATATCGTTATGTCATATTCAATCAGTTGGAAGTAGCGCATAAGATATTGTTTTAATGGTGACACTCTTAATAGAGATAAAGCTATTGATGTCTTGAATGACTAAAATGTTAGTAGTCAAGTGATAAGAGAGACCCATCTCTTCAATTCAACGTAATATGACAAGTCAAGTTGACTTGCGTTTCCAGAAAGTAAAAAGAAGTGTTCTGCACTCCTATTGTCAAGGAAGAAACTTTAAGCAAAAGTGTTCTTATTTCTGAGGCAACCTCCTGGGAAGAAAGTAGTGGAACACGACATTGTTACATTTGTGTCATTCGTGTGAAAGAAATAATATATTGTTACATCGTAGTAAATAACATTCAGGCAGTGGAATACGACGTTGTTACAACACAGTCAAATAAAAGTAACGAGACATATATTGTTTATATCACAGTCATCAGATGATGGTAATGGAATAAGGTGTCGTCAATCATAGCAAATTAGGCAAAAGGAACGGAATATCAGATATTTTGCCATTTTTGGAATCAGGTGACTATATATGTACATGTATACACGATATCTGTGCCCTAGCTCATCAAACGAACTCATATGAAAGTAACAGAACTAAATATGATTACCTTAACAGGCCACATGGTCGCTCAGATGAAACAACAACATCCGGTTATTGTTACGTCATAGACAAATGAGATGGATTCAATTTATATTCACAAAATGTTATGATGGTACAGAGAATAACGCCAATAAATATATTCTGACAATATTATATATTATAAAGATATTGATGTCTTGAACAAATAAAATGTTAATAGTCAACTAATAAAAAGCACCTGTCTATTAGAGAATCGTAATTGGATAAATCAAGTTAGTTTGCCTTTCAAAAAAGTTTAAAAAAATGTTCTGCGCTCCTGATGCTAAGGCGGAAAGTAAACCTGCATTTTTCTCAAATAACCTTCGGCGAGAAATTGAAGGATGTCGACATTAATTGGTTGTTCTACGTTTGCCACGTCATACTCGCTTCTAAATTGCATAAATGACATTAATTCCTTTCTTCCCCGACCTTATAAATTTTATTTGTGCGTCGACATGTCTGGTGTGGCACGTTTCGGGATCAGTGTTGGCGTCGGTTGTATCCTATTTGCCATTCCCTAAAATTGATTAATTATTTTCCTCTGCTTTCAGTGGGCGTATTTGCCATGTGTTGGACACCATATTTTGTCATATCAGCTTGGTGGTGGTTTGACAAGTAAGTACTATACATCTCAACGTACGTAATAGTTCGTTTGTACTCCACATGCAAAGTTTGGATATATATAATTATATATATATATATATATATTGAAGAGTAAAACATGGCCATTCAGTAGCACTTACTTTGTTATGTCAGTCCATGCGTTTAACCTTCTAGAATGTGATTATTATATGATGAACATGCTCCACATCTTGATGGGCATAGGAGGCGAGGGTGTCGGTGGAGGGGCGAGGGGTTTGAGGTGTATATAAAATGAATACCAGTAGCAGCATCACAGAAGTCTTTTTGCTAGAAGCAATAGAAAATCAATAACAAAATCAATGAAGCATTATATCAGATGCAGCAGGGAAACAAATATGCCAGAAGCAATAGAGAAATGGACATATCTGTAAGGAACAAGTTAGTCAGAAATCCAGTGCCAAGTACAACATCACTCGCACACCCCTTCACCATCTCCTTCAATGAATCATTTAGCAGGGTCAGAGTGCAAATACGTAAGCGAAATGGGGGTAACTTAAAACGGTCATTACCCGCATCCCAGGAAAGTGCGCCAGAAGCTATGTACATATCTAAACACTATACAGTCGAATCTCGTTTGGTGATCCCTCCCAACTGGAAATCAACCGACAGCTGGGTAATCGTGTCGGATCTCAACCGAATCCCACAAAAGAGACCATTCTGGACAGCTGCGTACAATCCCCGAGCACCTAAGTCACTTTACATGGAACTGTTTTAACCCGATAGTCTTGTATAAAGAATCCCGCTTTAAACATCCTTTGGTTGCAGGCGATGAGCGCACACAGTACATAGTCGATACTGATTGTTAATTGCTGTACAAACTATACATGTATTAATTTATTTCTTAAAAATATTTATAAGCACATCATGAATTTTTTAACGTTATTATTTCTTCTTGTTTTTTTTACCTCAAGGATGCGTATTAAAAGATAAGATTGCATGTTCTGATTGATGAGACAAAATCAGTTGGCTTATGAAATAAATAGTCATGTATAAACAGAAAAACAACTGGTTGAGGGACGCTGAACTTGATGAACAATATCGTAGGAGATCGGGACAATAGTTATACATTAAAGGAAAAGATAACAAGAAATAACCGTAAATGGAAGTAGCCGTCGTGGACTCCAGCTGTGTAGTATGATGACGATGTTTGCTGTGATTTCAGGGAATCGGCTCGGAAAGTGGACCATACAATACACAAAGGTTTCTTCCTGTTTGCCGTCTCCAACTCCTGCATGGACCCTATTGTTTATGGTAGGTGAATGATGTATCCTAGTGTCTGTGAAAGGTAGATGGTATATCCTAGTGTCTGTGATAGGTAGATCGTATATCCTAGTGTCTGTGATAGGTAGATGGTATATTCTAGTGTATGTGACAGGTAGATGGTATTTCATAGTGTCTGTGGTAGGTGGACGGTTTATGCTTTTGTCTGTGTTAGGTAAATGATATCCCCTGGTGTCTGTAAAAGGTAGATGGTATATCCTAGTGTCTGTGATAGGAAATTGGTATATCCTAGTATCTGTGGTAGGTACATTATATATCCTAGTGTCTGTGATAGGAAGATGACATATCCTCGTGTCTGTGATGGGTAGATGGTATATCCTAGTGTATGTGATAGGTAGATGGTATATCCTAGTGTCTGTGATAGGTAGATGGTATATCCTAGTGTCTGTGATAGGTAGATGGTATATCCTAGTGTATGTGATAGGTAGATGGTATATCCTAGTGTCTGTGATAGGTAGATCGTATATCCTAGTGTCTGTGATAGGTAGATGGTATATCCTAGTGTATGTGATAGGTAGATGGTATTTCATAGTGTCTGTGGTAGGTGGACGGTTTATGCTTTTGTCTGTGTTAGGTAAATGATATCCCCTGGTGTCTGTAAAAGGTAGATGGTATATCCTAGTTTCTGTGATAGGAAATTGGTATATCCTAGTATCTGTGGTAGGTACATTATATATCCTAGTGTCTGTGATAGGAAGATGACATATCCTCGTGTCTGTGATGGGTAGATGGTATATCCTAGTGTATGTGATAGGTAGATGGTATATCCTAGTGTCTGTGATAGGTAGATGGTATATCCTAGTGTCTGTGATAGGTAGATGGTATATCCTAGTGTATGTGATAGGTAGATGGTATATCCTAGTGTCTGTGATAGGTAGATGGTATATCCTAGTGTCTGTTGTAGGTAGATGGTATATCCTAGTGTCTTGATAGGAAGATGGTATAACCTTGTGCCTGTGATAGGTAGATTGTATATCCTAGTGTCTTTGATAATTAGATGGTATATCCTAGTGTGTTGATAGGTAGATGGTTTATGCTTTTGTCTGTGGAAGGTAAATGATATATCCTGGTGTCTATGAAGGGTAGATGGTACATCCTAGTGTCTGTGATAGGAAGATGGTATATCCTAGTGTCTGTGGTAGGCAAATGATATATCCTAGTGTCTCTGGCAGATTTAGTATGTATTCTAAAATCTGTGGCAGGTGAAATCATTATTCTCCGGTAGGTGACTTATGTATCTCAGTGTTTGTGGTAGGTGAATGGTGTGTCCTAATGGAAGTGGTAGGTGGTTTATTTATCCCAGTGTGTGTGGTAGGATAATTATATATATTCTAGTGTCTGTGGTAAATGAATTAATTATCCTAGTGTTTTTGGCAGGACTTAATTATCCCAGTGCCTCTGGTCGAAGAAATATTTACCCTTGTGTCAGGTGTAGGTACGATATTTATCCCAGGTTCTGTAGTTGGTAAATTATTTATTATAGTCGATGATATATTTTTCTAGTGTCTGCGGTAGATGAAGTATTTATACTACTGTCTGTTGTAGGTGTAATTATATAACTATTTATTCTGATGTCTAAGGTGAATTATTTATCCTAATGTCTGCAATACGAGAATAATAGGTGATTTGTTTATTTATCTCAGTGTCTGTTGTAGGAGAATTATTTATCCTAGTATCAGTGTTGGGTGAAATATTTATCCTAGTGTATGCAGTGGGTGAATTATTTTTCCTAATGTATGCGGTAGGTGAATTATGTATCTCTGTGTCTGTAGGAAGTAATCCATTGTCTGTGATGTAGGTGATTTACTGTGGCAGGTGAATGAATTACCCCAGTGTATCTGGTAGAGAAGTGATGTTTTACAGTGTAAGTGGTATGTATGTTATCTATCCTTATGTTTGGTTGGTAAATACTTTATCATATGTGGCAGGTACAAAGTCTGTTGTAGGTGAATGGTTAACTCTAGTCTGTGGTAGGTGAATTATTTATCCGAGTGTCTGTGGTAGGTGAATGGTTAACCCTACTCTGTGGTAGATAAATGATTTATCCCGATGTCTGTAGTAGTCGAATGGTTAACCCTAGTCTGTGGTTGGTGAATGATTTATCACAGTGTCTGAATCAGTTGAATGCTTAACACTAGTGTGTAGTGGGTGAATTATTTATCCCAGTGTTTGTGGTAGATGAATAGTTAACCCTAGTGTGTGGTTGGTTAATGATTTGCCACAGTGTTTGCAGTAAGTGAATTATGTATTCAAGTTTCTGTGGAAGGTGAAATATTTGTACTAGTGTCTGTAGTAAGTAAGGTTTTTTTTCTTGTGTCAGGTATATAATTTATCCATGTATCTTTAATAGGTAATCTAAATAGTGCAGTGGCGGCTTAGCACCGGCATGATATAAACAGCATCATATCTCAGTCTCTTAATATAAACTATAAACATCTCGTTAACGGTGGGTCACAAAACATTCAATATTGTACTCTATTGGCTGTCACAGTACGCTGTCTTTTTATATGGAGTCATCATTTCTTCTTTTATATCTGGTTCGTATTCATCATGTAATTGATAATGACTGAGGGAGGAGAGGAGATAAACTATTCATCTTAATTCGTCTGAGTAGCTGAAGAATACGTACTGATACCAATGTTGAGAAAGAGAATCGAAATGATTTGATATTTGTCAGTATATTTAGGTTGGCACGTGGTACGATGAGTGAGTGAGTATGGTTTTACGCCGTTTTAAAGCAATAATCCAGCAATATCACGGCGGGGGGACACCAGAAATGGGCTTCATACATTGTACCCATGTCGGGAATCGAACCCGGGTCTTCGGCGAGACGAGCGAACGATTTAACCACTAGGCTACCCGACCGCCCCTAACCTGTCTGAAAAGTGACATTAGGCCACTGCTTTCATTCACTGTCTTTCTTTGGTTAAATATGTGCGTTTGCGTCTGCGTGTGCTGTCTGTTCATGTAAAAGTGTGTTCCTCTGGTGGCGACGAAACAAGTTGTAATACATGCCTGCACTGAAATCCTTTCATTTGTTAGCTGAAGTGTTTTCTGCAATTTACTGCATGCTTTTTTAATATTCTAATTGAAAAAGTCAAATTTCAAAAGTATACATTTTAATTAAGCAGGTCAAAAAAATCTTTCCAATCAGATTGACACTCAGGTGCCTTTTCGTTGCAGGCATGTTTACCACTGCATTTCGCCGAGAAAGCAAGAAATGGCACAGATGGTTTAAACAACGATTAAACGGAAACCCATTCTCCAGTAAATCTGCCACGGGTCAGCAGTACATGTACTCATGCTCCTTCTGACATAGAAAGACAAACACAGTCTAACTGAAACACACACATATTTCAGTCACACTGTGTTTGCAATACATTGTTAGATACTCCGAAGCTGATAATAGCGGTTGTGACTGTCAACATTGCATACATCCCTGCCATACCGCTTCCTCAACACGCACTGTCTATTACAGGGATGTTCACGATTAATTTCAAAAGAGAATTTAAACGATGTTGCTGCTGTCTGCGTTCCCGATGGCGAAGCAAGAAACTTGGGGAGGTCACCAGCACCAGCCGATCCTTCATCGGCGCACATCGCCAGGGAAGACGGCTGTCCCAGAGTTCCATATCCTCGAAGACAACAGAGAGAGTGTACTTCCGTAGTCCTGAGTCGTCGACAGGGTGCATCCGCTACCTCCCTGCCCCCAATTGCTCCCCAAGCAAGTCCCGCATGTCCCTCGTCTCTGTCTCCCGGGAGAACAGCGTCTCGAGGGCCAACATTAACAACTTTGTTGGCTTCTGATAATCATCCAGCGATGAACTGAGAGCTGTGAAATTTGTATGGTCGCTTCATTATGTTTGCCTGGAGGTGCACCGACGAAGTAACTTACAGGACTTGTATTCTTTCTGCCTTAAAGACGTGACAGTTCTTGCCATAGCTCGACAAGTGTACTTAGAAATATGTTGATGTCTGTCAATGTACACATGCAAGTAGAGAACCGAAAGCGCTTAGAGCTCTTCGTTAGAATGGGAAAAGCTCCTTAAAAGTGACATGGTTTAAAATAGATTGGTATCCCTGAATTGTGAAAGGCAACTCAGTACACTCATCTGTAGGGATACAATACCTCCATCCCAGCCAACAGTTTCATGAATGTATATATTAATATGTGTTGGCATGTGGCTGTTGTTTGATCGTAACACTTGTCCAGCTAGCATACATTCATGGCACGCCCAAACCCATGTAATATGACCATTCAGATTTATATCGTTTAAGCTGTCGAGTTTGAATCCCGATTCAGAGACTACATTTTGTTTCTAGCCAACTACTGACATCCATCTGACGCATTCTTGAGATGCTGTTCACGGAAACTCGGCTTCCAGTCTATATATGCAAACTTTAATGATATTGTGTGATAAAAAAAAGATGTTTGTAAAACATTTAACATCACTGCCGCAGAGTTTAGGAATTGGTAACTCTACTAAATCTTGAATATATTTTAGAAAATATTATATATTTATTATTATAGTTAATGTATTGCCTGATGAAGTATGCAAAGAAGAACGTTACATCCTTGGGATTGCAAAGAGGTGATTGTAAAAGTTCACGTTACAGCTGTGACGTAAGATAAATGTTCGAGATATGTGAACGTGAGTTTTATAAGACAATAATACGAACGTGTAGTTGACAGGTATGACATAAATTGAGGCACTGAGACATGTGTAAGTGTGTGTGGTAGCGGTGACGAAAGGTGAAGCTTGTTGACGTGTCAGTGTGTTTGCCATCGATGACGTAAGACATATGCACATGTCTTGCATCAGGCAATGTGCACGTACGGGTGACAGTGATGGCGATAGTTGAAGCTTAATGAATGACACGTGCATTTGACACGTGGCACGTGTGTAGAAAAGTTCTGAAATGCACATGTGCGGTGGATTATTATGATAGGAGTGCTTCACGCGTGTTTCATACGATAAGATGATACCACACATGCTTCGGACAATAGTGATGCGGAACTCTCCACTCAAGCACACGTGAACGCGATGGTCATTTAATTCCGATACAACTATATATGGTATTAATATTAACAGCAAAACAATAATGTTGGATAATGTTAAAATACAAACTACAAGTTTGATAAAATATCCCTTCCCTTGAAGGGACCTTGTCACTGTGTATTGGTGTGTGTGTAAATATACCGTGACATGTGATATGTTTAATACTATGTGGCTACATTCCCAGCACTGTGGTAATATAACTTGACCCCAGTCATGTATATATTACAGCAGTATATTTTGTACATAAAAATGATTGTAAATAAATATTATGTTTGTTTCATTACATAGTTTTCTTGAATGTTGTCACAATGTTCGAATCGATTAGGAAGCCCCGTGACTCCATGGACCCGCAAATGTGCTACACCAGGCATTGTGGTGCAACAACCGACATTCAGCTGCTCCATTGGACATTCAGGTGCTCCAAATCGACATTCAGGTGCTCCATTGGACATTCAGGTGCTCCATTGGACATTCAGGTGCTCCATTGGACATTCAGGTGTTCCATTGGACATTCAGGTGCTCCATTGGACATTCAGGTGCTCCATTGGACATTCAGGTGCTCCATTGAACATTCAGCTGCTCCATTGGACATTCAGTTGCTCCATTGGACATTCAGCTGCTCCATTGGACATTCAGTTGCTCCATTGGACATTCAGTTGCTCCATTGGACATTCAGTTGCTCCATTGGACATTCAGTTGCTCCATTGGACATTCAGCTGCTCCATTGGACATTCAGTTGCTCCATTGGACGTTCAGATGCTCCATTGGACATTCAGCTGCTCCATTGGACATTCAGCTGCTCCACTGGACATTCGGTTGCTCCATTGGACATTCAGTTGCTCCATTGGACATTCAGGTGCTCCATTGGACATTCAGATTATAGATCCGACATTAAAGAGCTAGTTCCGACATTGACGTGCCATATCCGAAAATGGGGTGCTACATCCGACATCCAGTTGCTACACCATACATTACAATGTTACACATTCAGGTGCTGGATCCGATATTCAGGTGTAACAACCAATATTAAGGTGCTGCAACCGACATCAATGTGCTACATCCGACATTCAGTTGCTACATCCGGCATTCGGTTGCTACATCCGGCATTCAGTTGCTACATCCGGCATTCAGTTGCTACATCCGGCACTCAGATAATACATCAGGCATTCAGCTGTTATATCTGACATTAGGTGTAATATCCAATATTACGGTGCTACATCCGACATTAATGTGCTACATCCGACGTTATGGTGCTACATCCGACGGTATAACGCTACATCCGACATTATGGTATGTCAGCTCGGGGAAATAGGAAACCCTGAAGTGTTGTGGGTCCTAGATCAGGGTCTGGGATTCGAACAATGAACGTGGGTTTCTGGGACGCCTAAGGGTTGCAACTTTACACATTGAACTGCGGCATCTTGAATTGAATTGCCCGCCTGGTACAAATGCGAAAATGAAATAGAAGTTATCTCCGACTGTGTTGTGACTAAACGAACAGATTCTGTGCTTTAACTTTCTACCATCTACCAGTTTTAAATCAGAGTCGATGGCTTGAGGTTCATATCTCAGAAAGACAAATGCTTTAGTTTAAAGGTAGTAGATTAGAAGTCTTCCAATTATGCCATATCTGTATGTTAAAATTGATGACCTCCTTCAGCTCTGAATCACATCGCAATACAGAAATGTTAAGATAATCGTAAGACGTGGAGCGCAGGTACCACGGAACCATCATAAAGAGATGGCAACGTCGGGTGAGTGACAAGGAAACCAAGATCGCAGGTACCACGGAACCATCATAAAGAGATGGCAACGTCGGGTGAGGGACAAGGGACCAAGAGCGCAGGTACCACGGAACCATCATAAAGAGATGGCAACTTCGGGTGAGGGACACGGGACCAAGAGCGCAGGTACCACGGAACCATCATAAAGAGAGGGCAACGTCGGGTGAGTGACAAGGAGACCAAGAGCGCAGGTACCACGGTACCACCATGAAGAGAGGGCAACGTCGGATGGGGGGCAAGGGACCATGAGCGCAGGTACGAGTACCTGGGCACCCGAGGTGCCGTATCCATTAATACATAAATGATACTTTATCCTGCAGAAATGAAATCGATGAAGAAAGTTTCAATATATTAAAGGAAATAGAAACACCAACACTGACAAATTCTTTGAAGGCAACATTAGAGAAAACAATTGAAATTGAAGAATTTTCCAGAGCCATAAGGTCAATGAAAAACAAAAGTCCAGGGTTAGACGGATTTTCAAAAGAATTCTTTAATTTATTTTTTTCGTAGCTGAAATTGTGGATATTATGATCCGAAAAAATGTCAATATCAAAGGAATTGTATTTAATGACAAAGAACCTAAACTCGGCTAATACGCAGATAGGACTCAGCATTTCTTAGATGGCAGCGAGACAAGCTTCAGGGCTCTAATAAATACTCTTGAAATATTCTATAGAATGTCAGGACTGTAAATAAACATTGATGAAACTAAGGCAATTTGTGTAGGTGCGATGACTGGTAGTCCAGTTAAATTATGTCATAAATTTATCTTGGACTGGCACCAAGGAAACTTTGAGGTTTTATGAACAGATCTAAATGAACAAGGAGATAATCTGTGGGTTATCAACATAAGGAAAAGAATTCAAATCATTCTAAATGTCTTGGGAAACTGGAGAAAAAGAAATCTCGATTTTACAGGTAAAATAGCAATTATAGAAAATTTGATACTACAAAATCTACTTTAGTACATAACGTCTGCGCCTTTCCCCACCAAATCATTTGTTAAAGAACTAGAGAGAATTTTTTTTCCATTTTATCTGGAACGGTAAACCTAATACAATAAAGAGAGAACAGGCGGAATAAGAATGATGAATGTTCAAATACGTATTGATCTGACTCACTGAAGATCATAACCATTTCGAGATTTTTCTGCAATCCAAATCTCGCAAACCTCAGTAAAGTCCCAATTCAGTAACTTGCAATGTTTAGGCAAATATAGAAAATATACTTTTGGGCAGATGGCCTTTGCCACGTGGAAAAGGTACAGGTCTTGTTTTAAAACTGCTCAAACTGACTTAGAAAGTATTTTTCTTGAACCAATCATCAGTTCAATAACTCACGACATTTTGTTAATAATTGATTGGTTCAATTGGGGTGTATATACAATTAAAGATCTCTACAACTCTGATGTCTTAATGTCCTTTCAAGAATTTTAGAAGAAATGTTATGTTAAAGGTACTTATTTAAACTTCAAAACGTTTTTAGGAATATTCCAAGAGCCTGGAGAGAGACTTAATACTGTCCATATACGCCAGAACACCGGAATTAATCAACTTTTGCTGAATCTAATTACACAATCAAAATGTTACAAAGTTTTTTACGGTATACTTTCAAAAGAGCAAAGTGTACTAGCAGTGTGTAAAAAAATGGGAAAACATTACCGATATTTAACCATCATGGGAGGTTATATACACTTATTATAGAAGATGTACAAAATTAAAGTTGCTCGTGTTTCAAAACAACTTTATTCACCAAACAGTATACCACAAAAAATGAATTACAAAAGATGAAAATAATAGATACAAACGCGTGTACTTTCTGTGGGAAAGACTCGGAGAATAGAAAACGCCTCTTTGTTTCCTGTGAGGAAGTTTTGGAATGGGTTTTTTTCTGAACATTATTATATATTATCAAATATAACCTGTGTGTATTTTAAAAGAATGATTGAAGATATTGTTAAAGTGGAACACTTTATTGCTAGAAAGAACGGCTGTAACCTAAGTGGTTGATGTTAATTTCACCTGAGGTTATTTAGCGAAACAGGACGCATTCTGTGCTTCATACCAATTGATTATTCTGTATGCTTCATTTCCCGTGCTGGTACCATAAGTTTCACCATAGTACGAGGGGTGATTTAGCCTAACTAAGAAGTATGGTTAGTACAACCTTAACAGTTTGCATGCTTTATTAACTACAATAGTTTCCAAACTAACAGGCTGCATGCATCCGTAAAGATCAGTGTTAGAATTGGTCTTCAGCAACTAACCCAGGCTGGCTAACGTGGTTGATGAATGTCATCACATCGAGCTGTGCCATGAATCGGTGGATTCGGCTGGACAGGAACAGGATATGTCTCAGGAGGCTGGGAACTGATTCAAGTTTTTCAGGTATTACGACGGTAAGACAGTGCTTGCTCACATGTGAGGCAACTGGAATATCAAGAACGCATGTTAACGACTGAGTGACTGGTCATTGGCCATTGTCGACTTGTTTCAATGTAATGTGAAAGAGAAGCATTAAATGTAACCCGTGTTGACCCGGGTTAGAAGTTGTCCTCGATAACTCATGCTTGTCTGAAGAGGTGACTAACATGGTCCCGATTGCGTAGATGGTCCAGACTTGCTGATTGCTAATGCACTGTAAATGTTTGTTTACAAGGTGTTAAACACATATCATACATGTTTAGTTCCAAACGTGTTTAAGTTTGCGTTGTAATTCTCATCGGAACAACGGTGTTAAGTGTTGTATCTAAATGCAACCAGAATCCAGACACGTGAAGTAGGCTTAGATCTCACTTAAATTACGAAAAATAAAAAACGAGTAGGCCCTATAATGTTTAACCGATGGTGTTGATTCTGTCCTTTAGGTTACCAGGTAAATTGTACAGACAAAAATGCCACCTAAACATCGTTTGGTTTCGATTGTGAAAACGAATAAACATAATGCATGGTTTTCCTGATAACAAATACATATCTGTATCCTTAACATGATAACGAATTACATTTTTAACAAAATCATAATATTTGTATCTCATTACAATGCAAGGAACGTCTTCACGTTGATGTTTAGGTTCCAAAAACATTTTCTAGAGTGTATTGTGCACAATTGTGTATTTTTAAGTATAAATACAATATGTGGTGCAAAATATCATTACCCTCTACCCAACATACTAACACGTCTTGAACCTAAATAGATCCGTGATGATCCGGGTTAGAATATGTCTTCAGCAACCCATACTTGTCGAAAAGGTGACTATGCTTGTCGTTAGAGGCGACTAACGGGATCGGGTGGTCAGGCTCATTGACTTGTTTGATACATGTCATCGTATCGTATCTACCAATTGAGTGAATCGATGCTTATGATGACAGTCACTGGGTTGCCTGGTCCAGGCTCGATTATTTACAGATCACCGTCATCTTGGCCGCACATAATCGAAATTTGTCTTTCCATGAAATTTGAATACAGTTTCCATACTGTTTATTTTATTCTAGAACCACATGCCCGAAGCCCATATGGATTGGGGTGATATCGATCTTGACCATAAAAAAATGTCCTTTCTGTCAAATTGTGTGGTGGTAGAGGCAATGACGTGACAGCGCATCGCTGCACTGATCAGGTTTTGAAGACGGAGGTTGCACCTTTTTAGCCGAATATCAAAATTTAAATTCAAGTTAACGAACTGTCTTATCTGCAACTTTCTTTTTGATGTATCCGATAGAATTCACCCTCAATTATAATGAACGACTTGAGTTCGGGATGAAACAAAAAGCCAAGGTTACACACCATGCAGGACAAGAAGTCTGATCAGCATACACTTTACATCACACATCACGATAATGCATATTCATTAAATGGTAATATAAAAAAAAAATCTTAATAAACGTGATATCCATCCTATTAAGATTTTATCGATAAATAAGAACATGTATGAAGAGGCACAACAGTAGTTCAAAGCTACTACAATTAAGTTAAATAGGTTCTGGAATTATATTGCAGGTTTGTACATGTAGCATATCAATACACACTGCAATATATATTTTGGAAACATTTGTAATATTTACATGGAAAACTAAATGATAGCCTCACCCTATCAGTGAGATAAGTCAGCAATGCCAGTCACCCATGACCATTATATAGACTGGTGCCCTGATCTTATCGAAACAAGCACAACAAGCACAACATGAACTAATTAACTATATACGTACTTTACTTATGAATACTACATACCAACATGACTAGGCTACCGACAGGTTAAGCTGTACTGAAATACAAGTGAATATACGTACACTGTAAACTATTGAACAACGTTACAACCATAAATGTACATAATTACAGCGTTCTAATTTTACTTTACAGATAGAAAGAATACCAAATACATTACTGCATAAACATATCTTTCCAATTAACGTCATAAACATTTCCAAAAAAAATAAAAGCCACAAAGCCTTTATTTCTATATTCATAAGAAATCTTCGTCAAAGGCAGAGTCGAATGTACGATTCCGTCTATATCATGAGCGTGTGGTTCTGAATCGCTGTCAAAGCGTGATAGTACCGGGTATTCGCGAAAAGCTGAGCGTATCCTGCCGTACTGGTGACACCCGTCTCAAACACATGCAAAGGCAAGTCACTTGTTCTCCTGAACACATGGTACTAGTAAATATAGGGAATTTCATTGGACATAATTTTTGTCACTGAGGTGTCAAATTTGGACATGTCTTATATTTATTTACAATAAAACTTTTTGAAAGCTTTCTTGAGGACTTGAATGTTGTAACCTAGATCAAACAACTTCTGAGTAATTTAAGACGCTCTTTGAATTCTTCGTAGAAAGGGCATATTTGATTGTACCTCAAAAGTTGTGAAATGTTGACACCAAGAACTGGGGCTGTAGTAATATTTCTCGATATAAAAAGGGAAGTTGACTATTGAAAAATTGAAATCATCCCTCTTGTCATACAGTCTCCTGGACAATGTTCTGAATCATAACGCAAATATCGAAATAAGAAACAGATTAGTCACTGTTCTCCTTTACTTCTAGTTCAGGGGGGGTATATCAGTGGAAGGGGATTGGCTATTTGATAGTTATTGAGCAATATCCGATCATCGGTATACCTGAAGCTGAAGATAAGTTTCTTGGCCAAACTACCTTGTTTTGAAATTCCGATTCATTTCCATACAGAAACAAACCAGCAAGAGGCGGGGCATAATTGGTGCCCATGGGGATGTCTACTGCCCTCCTAAGTATCGTACCCCCAAATGTTACATAAATGTTATCAATGAGGAAGTCCAGCATTTCTTATATTGTATTCTCAGTAAACTTGAGGGGGGTTACGGCAAATTGCCCTGAACCTCTGTGGTCACCACGTTTTATAAAGAAAGCCCCGTAAATCAGGGAATAAAGTTGTGTTTGTCATGTGGGATAGTGGTGTCAATGTTGAAAAATAAAATGTTTTGACAGAATCTAAATTGGTTGTTATCTGAGTTTGTAAAAAGTCAAGAAATCCCTTTGTGTTTTTGAGAACCCATATGGTATCAATTCCACTTGTCTCATATACTTTCTCTGAATATAAAGAAAGTCCTTCCATGATAGTATTGAGGAAAATGGTTAATCTCTTGGACAAGGTTTTGGTGGTACATTTGCGGGACCCAGGAATATACCTCTCTAAAACGGGTCTTAAAGAGCTTTGGAATCCAATACAAAAGAGGAATGGACTTGTCTTCCATTTATAGAGTCAAGCCAAAAGATGATAATACCGAGGCATAGTTTAGTACTGATTTCTCCCATAGTTGAGAGAGTAGACTTATGTGTGGCATCGTTTGATATGTCACGTATACCAAGTTCTTTGATCATACAATTATTGCAGTGATGCTTACATATGATGGGGATGCTATTTGAGGCCTTGTCAGTGGCAACAGCCACGAAGCTTTCATGTAGAGCAGCCAGACTATTGATGACAGTTGGCACTGAATGGGTATATTCGATTTCTGTTTCCTGCCATTCAGTTTGTGCATTCTACCAATGACAATATCACGCAATGACTTAACCAACTCTGAAAGACATTTAACATTTTGAAAAGCAATGAATAAACCTCAAACCACAGACAAATTTCTAAAAAGAGCCCCCAAAAGTGTAATAAACCATATAAAAAAACAAGTGACGACACCAAAAATACGCTCTGAAGATAACTAAGTGTGAATTCACTGGGAGAGCAAGCACAGCAAAGAAATGAAATGGTTGGCAATCAACTGTTTTTCAAATTATTGTGTAATAGGCCCGCCTTGCACTCAGACTCAGCAGAGTTCACACTGGCTTTGGGTGTGCATAGTTAGAATCCAAAGCTCGAACTCGCAGCACTTTGCGTTGTGTTGTATACAAAACGGTACATTGAGTGTGTGTTATGGTACAGGGGGTTTTAGCTACGAATCAGAACGCTGGGACACTCATGTGAAGCACCATGCTTCTGTTCAGGGATCAGGCATTAGGGACATAATGATAAAAGATTTGTAGAAACATGAAATACAAACCATAAATTGACAAAGTTCACTCTCAAGACAGCACTTAAATCTTGAAATCTTAGATTTTGTTAATAGCCAATTCCCGTTCACCGATTTACCCACCTGAACTAGAAATATAGGAGACCCGTGACACCGCTTCGTATGTTAATATTAAGGTCAAGGCATAAAGATTCAGAGTGACGAAAAAGTCAAATTTCCTTTTATGTTGAGCAATATTCCAGCACATCTAGCCTTTGGTGTCTTTCCACGACGACTCATCAGTGACAAAACGTCATCGCAGTGACAACACCATGTCCGATGCAATGCTCCATTTGACTTGTACCACATGTTCCCATTGTTTTCGTGTGGAAATTGCCTTACCTTTGCATGTGTTTGTGACGGGTAACGCCGATGGACAGGTTACACTCAACTTTTTCGGTGGTGTCATCACTATTTGATAGTTATTCATAACCACGTGCTCATGATCCAGTCTGAATCGTACACTCTTTCAGCAGATATTTCTCAGCTTTAACGTACACGAACCAAGTCCATTTTGGTCATTTGTCCCCGAGATATATAACTAACTTGTTTGCATTTAATGAAAATGTTGTATAAAAACAACACAAAATGTAATCTGAACCCCACTATGCCGTAGACGGGACTCCTGCTTAGAATAGCAGTCCACCGCTGGTCCTTTAGGAAATTATGATATCGACTTATTTTCAACAAGTCAACTTCTATTTCGAAAACGAAGTGTGATTTGCAAACATCGTTAACAGTCGGAAGACATTTTTCTGTACATGCAGTATTTCTTCACACTTCGTGACACTTGTTTCATTTTGATAGCTGATCCTGAGTTCAAATACATTTTTACAGCTAACACAAATCCTCTTGAAGACCTATCATGTCAAACTAAAAACGTCATATATGGCATTGAATGTACCCTTTGTGGATTATATTATGATGGAAAGACACAACAGAAACTATCGAGACAAGTCAGCCAGCAGAGATCATGCATCAACAGAAATGTATCGAAAGGTGTCCACCAACATTTTAATCTTGAAAATCACTCCATCCTTTGAATGAAGGTTACACCGAAGACCCGGGCTCGATTCCCCACGTGTGTGAAGCCAATTTCTTGTGTCCCCCGCCATGATATTGCTGGAATATTACTAAAAGCGGTGTAGAGCCACACAGATTCACTCACCCACTCCAGATGTACTTATATCAAATAACTAAAACCGACAAAAGCGACGATGTTTCTAATACGTTCTAAATATAGCCAGAATTCAAACAGTTATACTTGGGGACGAAAGTACCAGATTTGATATAATTTGGATGTTATAAAAACTTGATCTAGAACATTTCCTTCGCGGTTTTTTTCTCAGACTGTGCCAATGATAGATAAACGACGGGCTTCTTTATTAATTTAAAGACGTGTGTTCACGTTGCGTGACATACCTGATTTGTTCTCCGACCTGTACGCGCACCATGTTAACAAGCCGAAGCATCATCACCAGACCACGTATGAAGAACGCCATAAATGGTTGTTTTTAGCAAGATTTGCTATAACAGTGATGATTAATTATTCATCCTCCTTAGCTTCCAACCATTTCATCGATATTATCTTTTATAGCCGGTCAATTCAATCTGGATTAATCATATTTATCCTGTGAAATGTCTGTTAAAGTGAGCTCATTAAGCACTGATGTTTGTGATTTCATTTTTGTAGTTTTGCATTAAACATATGCTTCTTCGATTTGAATTTTTGCGATGATGAGAGAAGGCATGCAACATTTCAGCCAGTGGTTGAACAAGCTATGTATTGATCGTGAAAGATCACAATTACTTCTTCACAGGCAAAAGTCCTTTTTACCCACCCACTCAATGCCTAGCGTTGTTATTGTGAATTTTCTGCATAAAACGATACGACATTATAGCTCATGTTATGTGGTATTTTTATATAAATTATTCCTTATCAATTTAGCACTATGTAAACAGTCGGTACCTGAGAACTTGGTTTTGGGATTGACTACATGCTCGAACGAATGTGTGTATCTTCAACGTGCAATCTCTGTAATACGCCAGATATTGGAGATATTTTTGTTTAAATGCAATGCCCACGAACATGACAGATCTATATATACTAACGGACAAAAGTAACTGTGTTTCGCATAGTGGTGTAAATGTTATGTTATTGAACAACATGACATTTGGTCATTCGTCTTGGGTTTTTTTCATCATAACAAATCTCACTGACAAAACCCATACCTCGTAACAGAAGAGGGATGGTGTAAGAACTCAAATCAACAACATCGATATCGGGTGTTACCACCATTAGCGTTGATACAGGCGATGCAGCGGCGACGCATTGAATACACCTGATGATTGAAACCAACTTGGGGGAATTCGTTACAAATGTCTACCAAAGATTGGCCCACCCTAACTAGGACTACCGGCAGGGTATCGTCCTGTCGTAGGCCTTATTCCATGTCATCCCATACATGCCCTATTGGGGAGAGGTCTGGAGAAACAGCCTGCCACGTAATGCGGCAATGTTATGCACCCTTTAAAAGTATGCTACAAAACACATGCCACATGCGGGCGGGCATTATCCAGCTAAAACTTGCGATTACGTCTCTACATTTGCATAAAAGGTAGAACATGATCTCAAAAAATGTCGTTCCGGTGTCGTACGCGATTAAAATTGCCATTAACAAGTTTTGTTCTACCATGAGTTGTGATGCCAATGTTGCTACCATTACACTTATATCCCCACTTACTGACGACGTTGAGACCCGCAAGCGTCCTGGACGACTGTAGACCCTTGCACGACCATAAGAGCTATCCAGATGAAACCTGAACTCATCTGTGAAAAACATACCGAACCAGTCTTGTTTTCTGAACCTCAGATGTTGTCTTCACCAAGCGTTGAAGTACAATTGGGCGTTTCATTGGACGTCGGGGTCAGAGAGTTGTTCTCCCTCAACCCTCATGGTTGTGCCACTAATAGGCCTTAACACAGGAATTGTCGGAGCTGTTAAAGTGGCAGTTTGCTATCGATTCCGCAGATGCACCAACCGAATATGGTTCTCTTGTCGACGTGATGACCGGCCCCTGGAACGTCATTAGTGTTGTCCAGTTGAACATAACGTATCAAAATAGATGAACATTACAACGTCGGTGAACATTACAACGTCTGGTTATTTCGCTTTGCGCCATTCCCGTTTGTTGCATACCAACTGCGCGTCAACAAACAAACACCCAACAAACACCAACTATCAAAATTGTGCGCCGTGCACGAATATGCACTTGCAAATTGTGAATAACGACCTTAAAATCGTGGTGACGTTTTCTCGAATATGTATTGAAAGATGCATTATTTAATTTCTGAAGACATATATTTTTTATGGAACTTCATATGAGGAAGTTTTTTCCGTCATGACATGAGCAGTCAAGTCCATGTTCTACAACACGTTCCTTCAATTGAACAAACTGGATGAAATGATGTACTTATAGGAAAGAGAAATTGTTGTTGTTTCCTGAAATTTGAAATATGGTAAGGCATTTGGGGAAACTGGTGGTTGTCTGATAGTGGTATTTAACTCCAAGCCATCCATTCCCTTGTTTGCAATTTTCAAAGTCAAGAACACGCGGTCTTTACCTGATTTAGTGGAGTCTGATTCTGGTTTGGCAAAACGTATTGAAAAAAGAACTATCAGCTTTGGTCGATACTGTGGTCCCTCACTGTTTGTAGAACCACTCATCAGGTAAAGGTGCTCGAGTCGTATAATTTCGTTCAGTGACACGAGGTATAGACTTGTTCTTACTGTGTGAAGTCCCAATGGTTCATGAAGGACACGGGTGGCCCAGTCGTCTAAGGCGCCTCGATTCGCTGTGCAGAGTTGCGTCCCTTGGGCACGCCAGAAACCTATGATTGTGGGCTCGAATCCCGGTTCGCCCCGATTATGTTTCTCGGTTTTTCAGCACAATACCCGTGCTCGTGGGTTTCACCGAAGTGGTAAACGTCTCAGACCTACATCACTTCAATTCGGGCTTTCCTCCCACATTAAGCTGACACTCCGTGATATAACTGGAATAATGTTAAAAGCGGCGTTAAACCAAACTCACACACACTCACTCACACCCAATGGTTCATGAAGGAGAAGCAAAAAATATTTCAAATTTATGGTATCATTTTGTCCCTTCTTGTGACCATGTCTCAGTCGATGTCTTTGGGGTGCCGGAAACAGACTCAGTACACTGGCGTTGGGTTTTGGATGGTTACAACGACTGCCAACGTTACTTTGTAATTACATTCATATGGCATTCGAGTCCAATGATTTTCTCTGGTTATTTTATGAGGTCGACTGCATTTAAGGCTATTAGATGGATGGATTCCTTTCTCTAATATCCTAACTTTCATTTATAGAATTGAGTGATTTTTCAGGATTAAAATGTTGCTAGATACAATTAAAAACATTTCCGTTGATGCTCCATCGATGCTGGATGACTCGATTCAGTGAATTCTGTTGTGTCTCTCCAAAGTAAAGTAACCCATGCCTTTTGAAAGCAAGCTTCGTGAATCGGTGCTTTTGAATGTTTAATGTGTGACGGATACCGCTGGAGTGAGTGGGAAAGACAGCGTCATCTGGCTGAGACGACGTCAGTCCTCATCAGCGGTCGGCGATTGGTGCTGACATTTACAAATTACCTCATTTGCCACTTCAAAGAACAGTGAAATGATGACATTAATAATGACGTTATATTTCATTTCTTGTTGGACAGGCGCTGATGTAGCGTGTGGTTATACCGATAGCACATCATTACATTACTATCGTCAAGGTTCCCTGCCTGTTGTGTGATGGCCAGGTAGTAAAAAACTTCGTCAATACTTTGACACTCACCTGACACGCGTGTTTGCTGAGGTAGCACATTACTGCTACAACATCTTAATACCTCTCGTCTGATCAGTGTCTTGATGCTCTCTGAAAGCTATGCATGTGCTCATGTGATAAATTATTGTCTATTGACGCCCACTGACAGCTGTTAGATTCTACGGCTCGTACGCCAGGAGCAGATGAAGTGCAAAAGTAAAACGTCAAAATGGTGATACAAGCAATCAGTCGTATCTGTATGTATATTAAGACGCTAAAAAATTAACCAGCCCATAAACCAAGATGGCCGCCAATTGTCCCAATGATAATCAATTTCAATTCAATTCCTATTTGGAAGATTGTTGAGTTGTGTTCACTGGCCGTGGTGGAAGTGATTGTATTAGTGAAAACTTGTATTGGGGCAATTTGCATTTGAGAACATTCCCACATATTTATGCATTGATTTGAATCGTGTCTGCGATACGGTAATTTCCATATTGAAAATATAATCTCTGCTCTTTACTTGTATGTATGCATTAGCCTGCTTACAAATTCTTTCTTTGCGGAATTTGATGTTGTTATGACCTTTCATATTCACGATCCTGACATTGTTGCTATTTTCAACGTGGTGAAAAACGTGACTTAATAAAAAAAAGACATGTGGTTCTCGTGTTGCCATGACTACAAGATTGTTGACGTATTGAGATCATTACTGACATAATACAGAGTTAACTGTTCGTTATATGAATTCATAATATATCGTACAAAATGTGGTCAGTTAAAACCCCACCCCAACACGATCGGTGAGTTAAAAATTTAATAAGTCATGAAATTGGATGGACCCTGTTCATAATTTAAACGTGTTTAGGATTATGAACATATTTATGCCTCTTAAAACGTAGTCTTGGGGAATTTTGTGGATAAGATGATAGATCCGAGCTTTTTTCATCTGCTTATTCCCTAAAGGCGTTCAAACAAGACACACAAAACGTTTCCTCACAGTCCTTAACAAGTTTAACGCTAAACACATACGTTTAATATCTAAATACAGGGGGCACGGGTGGCCCAGTCGTCTAAGGAGCCGCGATTCGCTGTGCAGAGTTGCGGCCCTTGGGCACGCCAGAAACCTATGATTGTGGGCTCGAATCCCGTTTCCCCCCAATTATGTTTCTAGGTTTGTCAGCAACATACCCCTGCTCGTGGGTTTCACCGAAGTGGTAAACGTCTTAGACCAGTCCTGCACCACTTCGGGCTTTCCTCCCACATTAAGCTGACACTCCGTGGTATAACTGGAATAATGTTAAAAGTGGCGTTAAACCCAACTCACTCACTCACTCTAAATACATGTGTACAGTATCGCAACAATTCAAACCCATGACTGCAAGATGTTTGTCTGCCAAGGGACGCAATTCTGACAAATTAGACGACTTGGCGACGGTGTCCTTTAACCAGCGCTGCAACATGTTATATCTTAAACATGTTGCTTCGTGTAAAGGGTTATATTATTAAGTACACCACAGTCGGGTAATATAAATGCACAGTGCATCTGTTTTCCGATAACGCAATCCAAACGTGACTGATTTCTTACATGTGAGAACTTGTGACCACCTAGCCTGCCATTCATCAATCCATCGTTGACCACAATTTACAGTCAATACAGATGTATCGTACTACCACTTAATCCAAATTGCTATCACAGTTTGTGTCAAGCCGTGTCGACATTCGCCTTATGATCAATTCTAGTAATAGAAATGGAGAGTTTTACTGGCGATGACACGAACAGCAACAGAGGTCAATAAAGGCGTGGTCTAATTTTATTGGTTAGAGGCACCAGTAACACGTTAATCAACAAAGGTGCTGCCTAGCCGTGGCGGCTGGAGACGCAAGTTACACATATCAGTCAACAAAGGCGTGGCCCAGCTGTGGTGGTTAGAGACACAAGTAGCACATGTCCTCAATACATGCCTGGCCTGTCTGTGATGGTTAGAGACGCAAGTAACACATATCAGTCAACAGGGGCGTGGCCTAGCTGTGGTGGTTAGAGACACAAGTAGCACATGTCCTCAATACATGCCTGGCCTGTCTGTGATGGTTAGAGACGCAAGTAACACATATCAGTCAACAGGGGCGTGGCCTAGCTGTAGTGCTTAGAGACACAAGTAACACATATCAGTCAACAAAGGCGTGGCCCAGCTGTAGTGGTTAGAGACACAAGTAGCACATGTCCTCAATATATGCCTGGCCTGTCTGTTATGGCTGGAGACGCAAGTAACACATTTCAGTCAACAGAGGCGTGGCCTAGCTCTTGTGGTTAGAAACACAAGTAGCACATGTCCTCAATATATACCTGGCCTGTCTGTTATGGCAGGAGACGCAAGTTACACATATCAGTCAACAAAGGCGTGACCCAGCTGTAGTGGTTAGAGACACAAGAAGCACACGTCCTCAATATATGCCTGGCCTGTCTGTGATGGTTAGAGACGCAAGTAACACATATCAGTCAACAAAGGCGTGGCCCAGCTGTGGTGGTTAGAGACACAAGTAGCACATGTCCTCAATATATGCCTGGCCTGTCTGTGATGGCTGGAGACGCAAGTAACACATGTCAGTCAACAAAGGCGTGGCCCAGCTGTAGTGGTTAGAGACACAAGTAGCACATGTCCTCAATATATTCCTGGCCTGTCTGTGATGGCTGGAGACGCAAGTAACATATATCAGTCAACAGAGGCGTGGCCTAGTTGTAGTGACACAAGTAGCACATATCCACAATATATGCCTGGCCTGTCTGTTATGGCTGGATACGCAAGTAACACATATCAGTCAACAGAGGCGTGGCCTAGCTGGAGTGACACAAGTAGCACATGTCCTCAATATATGCCTGGCCTGTCTGTTATGGCTGGAGACGCAAGTAACACATATCAGTCAACAGAGGCGTGGCCTAGCTGCTGTGGTTAGAGGCACAAGTAATTGAGACAAGTTAGTCAACAGAGGCGTGGTTTAGTTGTATTTGATTGGTTGTAATACAATGATTAACCAATCAATTGTGCCTGTGACCACCACAGGTAGGACACGCATCTATAGATGTGGTACTGCAGATTCTTTAGTTCTCCATACTCGCCTCGAATAGCTGCAAAATTGCGGATGCTTTGTTAAGCAATATTCACTCACTCACTCATTATTTCTCCATAGACCCCCGACGGTGGCACAAGAACACCCATACAGTACAGAAATAAATATAATATGTACATCGAGAAGGCTGTGTGCATTTAGATTTAGCATTCAAAGTGGTAAATACAAATAATACATAATTTGATAGACGTTTAAGCTCGTTTAGTTTAGTTGTTCAAATTAGGCTTTTTAATGAAAACACATTTGACCAAGTTAAATATCTGCTTGACATTGAAATATATAATGGAATTCATCAACTATCGCCGGGAAGTTACAGAGTGAGCTTAGACGTTGTTCTCTGAATACATTATTTCAGCGGCTAGTCTCGATTGGTAAATTGTGTGTTTTTAAGAGCGGGTAAAAAACAGATTTAGGTAGATAGAGATAGTTTTCAAAAAATGACATTTCTTTAAGATGTTTATAATAGAAACATTTTGAAGGTCTCCAGGATTGTAGATGATCAGTCAATATTCTTTCCGAAGACGAGACTAGCCACTTGGCGTTGAAATTATTTGTCATATCATATCATATCACTTGGGTCAGGCCACAGGTGTGTAATAAACATTCTGAATGTTATAACCAAGGGTGAATATTGGAGTTTACGTTAGCATCCATCTTAATGAACTGATATATTAGAGCCGAAAACCTATTTTGTGGAGATTATATAATATCTCTATGCCAACTGCCTATAATTCTCTCAGCTGCTCTAATATTAAGTTGGTCCTGCCTAATTAGCCATAGACCAAAACAAAAGGAGTAGATAATTTTAAACCAGCCGCTAATTCAAGAAATTTTAAAAGGACTTTTTCAAGCATATTCAAACATTCAAATCCCCACACTTCTGCACCATACAGTAAGAGTGGTAACACCATAACATCAAACGCTTTAATAATACAATCGAGTGGGAGATTGATATTGCGGGATTTCTTCAGGAGACAGTACATACATTTTGTGGCATATTCGATTAAAGATTTGACGGCAAGTCCAAATTTCCTATTTTTTTATTGCATTTTATGCCTAAATAATCATAGACGTCTACCGTTTCTAATTCTTTATTGTCGAAAATGAAAGGGGCGAGTTTTCTCTTTGTGGTACCGCTGCCAAAAACAACTTTAGTTTTACATATGTTAACCGTTAGTTTCCATTTTCCACAGTATAATAAAAATTGGTCTGGAGAGATCCAGGATCGGTACCAGATAGAACCATGTCATCAACGTACATCAGTAACAGGGGCTGTACCAATGCCAGAGAGTAAATGTTTCCTCTGACAGCGTTAATTTCACACCTTGACAACAGTTTTCTGTCAACCACGGCTCGAGGTCGTTAAGGAAAATTGAAAATATACTGAACCGCAAAAGAAACTTCACCTCAAATATCTGTGTAAAATTTGGCAAAGTTTCTAAAATTTAACATTACCTTGTCCGAAAAATGAAATATGATGATAAAAAACAAAGTAGATGACAATAAAACCGATCGCCCAAACGCATCATGGCAACGGCCATGGTAACCCGATGCACGTGAGTTCTGTTCAAATTGAAATGCACATGCGTTCCCCCACTTCTTGCCCTATAAAAATCGGCCCAGATCGGATAACATTCATTCGTTAGTAAATTGCTACCACACGCCAAGATGGACAAGAAATCAGCAACACAAAGACCTTGGGCGATTGCAAGCTGGATAAACCACCCGGCAAGTAGCCAATGCATTTCAAGTCCGCGTAAGGAACATATACAGGCTCCAGCAACGGTACCAGATCACCAACACTACAGATGACCGACCACGTAGTGGAAGACCAAGGATCACCACCCGACGCCAGGATCGTTAGATTGTGCGACAGCATCTTCAAGATCGCTTTGTTACCGCTGCGGAAACTGCTCGACAGACCATGAGGACACACCAGCGTTACATTAGTGCGGACACCGTTCGTCGACGATTGACGAGCAGACACCGCCACTGTCACAGGCCACACCGTGTACCAATTCTCACACCACGTCATCGCCGGGACCGTCTTCAGTGGGCAACACAGCACCAACATTGGAGCCATCAGAAGTGGAGAAGAGTACTCTTCTCAGACGAGAGCCGTTAATGTATCTCAACGGCAGATGGCAGAGTGAAAGTCTGGCGAAGGCGTGGGGAACGTTATTTGGATGTTTGTGTTGTTGAGAGAGACTCGTGCGGTGGTACGAGCATCAAGGTGTGGGGTGGAATTGGTCTTGAACAGAGGGTCGGCCCGCTGGTCTTCCAGAACATCTGGAGAGGCAATGGTGTCACAGCAGCTAGGTACATTGATCAAGTCTTGAGACCACACGCCATACCTGATTTTGCACGTTGCCGCAACCACGAGTTTCAGCAAGATAACGCCCGTGCCCACACTGCGAGAGCAACAAGAGACTTCATCCAGCAAAATAATATCAGAACCATGCAGTGGCCTGCCCTCAGTCCCGATTTAAATCCCATTGAGCACCTGTGGGACGAGATTCAAAGACGGCTGAATGACGTCCGACCAAGGCCGGCAACTGCAGCTGAACTGCATCAGGCGTTCCTCTGAGTGTGGGCTCAAGTGCCTACGGCCTTCATCAACCGCCTCATCCATTTCATGCATCGACGTTGCACGGCAGTCATCAATGTACATGGCGGACACACGAGATATTGACTTGTGATGTCATTTTTCTCAGAGACTAGTGTTGTGTTTCACTTTTAAGAACATTTGACAATTTAATTTCAAACTAGATGATCAGTTTTGACAAGTTTCGTCTTTTTAATTTGTCTCAAAGCATGTTTACAGTGTTTGGACAAATAAGGTTTCTCATGTATCTATGCATGGTGACGTTTCTTTTGCGGTTCAGTATAGTAGGGTAGATACATTTGATCCTTGGTGAACTCCAGTGTAACTTGAGAAGAAACTAGAAGGGTGTTTGCCTATTTGAACACAGGACTTTATGCCACTATACATGTTTTAACTATTAGTAATATTAAAAATGTACCCGTAATTCCAGATTTAACACATTTGACAAGAACCCCACCCTCCAAACATTATCAAAAGCTTTTCAATTTGAAAAGTCAATGAATGCACGATATAACTTTTCGTTAGTATTATTTAGTATATTAATTAACATATTCACAACAACAATATTGTCAATTGTAGAAAAGCCTCTGACGAAATCCAGCTTGGGCTGCCGATGATATGTTACTCAAATTTAAATAGTTAGTTAATCTCGTGTTTAAAATACCAGTAAATAGTTTAGTTAGCAAGACAACTCTGTATTGTGATAGGTCAATAAGAAGCAGGTCCTTGCGGGTCTCACTTTCTCTTGTATATAGTATTTAATAATACCAGTTGACCATGCATTAGGTATAATACCCGTGGTGAACACAAGATTGAATAGCGATGTGAATTGGGGCAAATGCGTCAAATGCGTCAATCAAATAACTAATATCTATCAAATCTAACCCACAGGCGTTATTTCGCTGCAAAGATCTAATTCCCTCTTTTTTTCTTCCGATGACAAAACTTTATGCAGTACAGTAATGTCATCGTTATCTGGTTCAGTAACGCCTATTAACTCATCATCAGCATATCTTGTACAATTGATGTCCTGAAAAAAATCGTAAAATTTGTCATAGGACCATCATCAGTGTTGTCGCCACTGCCGTTCAGTATTTTCCAGAACTCTTTCAGGGAAGCTGTTATAGTAGCTTTTCTCCTCAGTTAGAGGCTAATTTCGTGTTTGTGTTTATTAATTTGTCTTGAGAGACATTTTTTTATAATTTTTTGTGACTTGTTGATCATGTAACTTATTCATTTCGGTTCCAAATTCCCTCAAGAGTTTTCAGCTTTATTTTGATCATACCTCTTTGATTTTGTATGTGATTTTGGTTGATTATTGTTTTCATTATCATGAGAACTTAAATCTTCATTTTCATTATCATTTCCTGCACCTGTTAATGTAAAGAGGATCGGGCAATGAACATCAGATAAAAGATATCGTCAGAACAGAATCTTTATCCCACCTAAATATACATGACTGTCAATTCCAAACATTGATCTTGATAATGTGAACCATATACAGAAATCATTTCCCTCTTCAGCTTGAGTTTTACAATAATGATGCTTCACCGCTAAAATGCTCAAGGTCAATGCTTCCTGATCTTCTTCCTGCATCTGTTCTATGTTGCAAATGCAGCTTATACCCTTCAATTTGTAGATCATCCGATTCATCCGTTTTCGTTTCTTGAAAGTCTATTGTATTTTTGATGTAAATAAGATTTCCAAATTCGGGGAATTAAAGTCGTCTTCGGAGACCACATACATTAAGACTTGCGAGACGAACAACATTCAGTCCATTATCACTATCAGTTATACTTTCAGTAACTAAGTTGATACTATCATATCTCATACTACGGTGACGATTTTGAAAATCAACATGTGTACCGAAAGTGCTTCTAAATTAAGGACGTTAGCATGTCGAAAGGTATAGCACGGATCAAGATCTATTGCCTTACACGTGTCATTTGTTCCTCACACCGCATGGCGTCCCTATGAATCCGCGGGTGAAGAAGGAATACAGTGTATAAGCCCGGAGAGTATGACGAAAAGGGGATCCTAATGACACCTAATTATTTGCCGACGCGGTTCTTTCTTCAGAGTAATTGGCTTTGTCAATGCATCTTTTGAGAAAAGGCTCCACTTAGACATAATCAGTGACATGGAAAGTTTCATCCCTGTCGAATCCGTTCCAGCCATATAAAGCTTGACTCATGGAAACTCAATGTACCACCCCTCTACATAATGTTCTTCTGTCGGGTGGTCAGCTGCCCGGAGATCGGAAGGTCGTGTGTTCGATACCGGCTGCGTCATACCAAAAGACGTTAACATAATGGTACTTATTTACCTATTTGTTTACTTTTTTTAAGGTCGCCAAAATCAATCGTAACATGGTTATGAGGCGCTGGTTAATTTTTCGAATGGCATTATATTTCCTCTCCTTTTGGTGTTTTTACTGAAACATATCTTACAGATGGTTTCAGGCAAGCACAACGTATCTTCTTGAATTCTGTCTCAAGATCGATTTCTGAATTTTAATTAAATGACGGAAAATTAAAGTTCTTTTTTTTTTTACATTACACTGTCTAGTATTTCAAGACCATTTAAAAGTTTTGATGTCACAGGAAATACAGGGATAATAATAAGGCCCGTTCTCAGTATTTTAAATAGTCGCAAAATCACCTCTATCACACTTTGTACTCACCTCCAATACACCTTGCACACACACACACACACACACACACACACACACACACACCCTCCACCACCCCCCAAACTCACCATGTCCATACTTCTTATTCCATCTTTATGTCGATTATTCTGCCGCAAAATTGTTCCTTGATAGCGTTTTATTATCTTTTCCTGTTGTCCAAATTGGGACAACCATTGTCTGAATGAACATCTATTTCCTAATTGCCCTGTAGCAATGCCATGTATATGCCTTGAATCACTTTATTGCCATTGTTTATAAGATGTTAATCCCAATTGTTAATTGTATTGTGTACATTGACTGTCTGCAATCCTGAACGAGATGTGCAACTATGTCACTGGTTAATTACTGTTGTTTGTATTTATGACTTAGTCCATGTCAAGTAAGTAAGTAAGTAAGTAAGTAAGTAAGTAAGTAAGATGAAAATCAGAATAGAAAAAAGAAGATCTTAACCCTCAGCCCAGCTAGCCCGCCAGTGATGGCCCACCAATATCATCCATCACTATGTGCTGACCTGGCACATTGTGCTCCTTATGTGTATATATCTACCTGTATAAAACAAACTTGTATATACCGCAAGCCATCGACTCCATGGTGTAACACCCTACCGAAAACCATACGCCGACCCCTTGCAAATAGGAATATGCAAACAATCACCATCACCGTTACGTGTCTCCAATGCACGCGCAGAAAGCCCGTTGTTACCATGACAGTCAGTGATGCACATGGTGACGAGGTCACTTTTGCCTCATGCAAGAAATCTGAGAGTGAGATAGTATTTTTATGCTCTTGAAAAAGAAGTTGCACTATGAAATTGCTAATAAACGTCAAATGTGGAGAAAGGTTTACATGAGTTACGGCCTAGCGATGATTAAATACTTCCTGTAATGTTATAGAATTTTGAAAGAAACACGTATTCGTACAATCTCTTTAAAATCCGATTCTACAGCTTGCAGCCAAACTGACGCATAAGTTTACCTAAGCTGGTGTCAGATGGCAAACTATTTGATGGTGATCTTGCGGAAATAATGCGGACTTCTTCGTAACATAAATATAACTGTCAATCTTGAACGTTAATTTCATTTTTAAAAGCATTTCAATCCACTTTTTATTTATGTTTGAATGAAACATTTTAATGACTTTCTCGCTATTTCAGGATTCTTCACGAATCTTTCCTTGAGGGCAGCAAGCGCCACGCGACTGTTCCGATTGACGAACAGCTCATTGGTAGAAACATTGGCACCGTAGCATCGCACGAGACTGTGAGTGTGTGATATGAGTAGATGAAATCTATCAGCAACATTCTACGTGGAAAAGACAAACCTGAAACTACCTCAGTCGCCGAACCAACATCTTCACCTCCATGCCAAAGCATAACTGTGTCAACATCACCATCTGACAAGTTTGAAATCTTTGTTGCGCGTTTACATGTATCTTTGATTTCCATGTGCCTATTACCTGAATATAATTGTGAAACTTTGTCATTGTATTTGTATTGTATAAGGGAGATCCGTAATGGCAATCATAAGAAGCTGTTGATTCGAAAAGCAGAATCAACGAGCCCCGGAGGGAATCAACATATCTAAGGGAATTCTCCGGCTTAAACCTTGTTATTGACAAATAAGTTATCTATTATTCTGCATAATGACCAACAGTTGCGTCAGCTTTGCGTGTTTAATGTGCACGTTTAAGGTTTACCAGTAAATTCTGGCTAGGATAACAATTGTGTGATGTCATGCTAATTGTTTAAAGTCTGGAGTTTAATTTCGTCATGGAAGAATACACCAGTTCAATAAAACACGTCCAACGTGAGGCGTGCAGTTGTAATTATAAAATATGTAGTTAGAACGTTAGAGATGTTTTCCTGATGACTTATCGGATGAAGTAGTCATCCGGGTATCACACCAATCTATGTTGCAGACTTGTGGCGCTCCTGCTGTGGGGAGACTCTCATTGGCTTGGAATCCGGTACAGTTATTGTTGATGAACCATTTAGATGAAGATGCTGAAGCTCAATAAGCAATGAAGGGCATGCGTAAATATGTTTGAAGTTTGATGACAGCGTTTAGAGTTACCAGTCGGGGACTATGCATGGAATTTTTAAAGAAGCAGTTTGAATTGAAAGTAAAAACGTAAGCTCACATGTGAGAGTGAGTGAGTGAGTGAGTTGGGTTTAACGCCGATTTTAATAGTATTCCAGTTATATCACAGCTTAATGTGGGAGGAAAGCCCGAAGTGATGCAGGTCTCAGACGTTTTCCACTTCGGTGAAACCCATGAGAACGGATATGGTGCTGACAAACCTAGAAACATAATTGGGGCGAAGCGGGATTCGAACCCACAATCATAGGTTTCTGGCGTGCCCAAGGGACGCAACTCTGCACAGTGAATCGCGGCACCTTAGACGACTAGGCCACCCGTGTCCCCCTCACATGAGAGGGCCTTTGCAACCTGCTCTAGGTATTGGTAGCTCAGGCGAATAATGGAAGACAAACCTTTGGGGTTAGTGAGTGAGTGAGTTGGGTTTAACGCCGCTTTTAACAGTATTCCAGTTATATCAGGTCTCAGACGTTTACCACTTCGGTGAAACCCACGAACACGGGTACGGTGCTGACAAACCTAGAAACATAATTGGGGTGAACCGGGATTCAAACCCACAATCGTAGGTTTCTGGCGTGCCCAAGGGACGCAACTCTGCAAAGCGAAACGCAGCGCCTTAGACGACGTCGGCGTTATCAGAGATTTGTAGTTCATCATAGGTGGTCTTAGCATAGCTTTCCCTGGTCGAGCCATCAATGCCTTCATAGAGGCCATCTGTAACATGAAACATCAGTATGAGCAGCCATGGATACACAAGAATGCGCCCACAATCATAGGTTTCTGGCGTGCCCAAGGGACGCAACTCTGCACAGCGAATCGCGGCGCCTTAGACGACTGGGCCACCCGTGCCCCCACCTTTGGGGTTAAGAGCAGGCATTATATTGTAATGTTGTCCAGGCAAAATAAGGTTCTACTTGGAGCAAATTGCAACAGAATTTATTTCACCACAATGCATTTCTACAAGGTCACGAAAACAACATACTAAAAGTCCCAAGCAATCCCAGTTTGGGAAATATGTATATTTGGCATAATCCAATATGGCCACCAATTATTAATATATCTTCCATATTTCAGATGAGGTTCAAAGTTTTGATGAAAAAAGGCGAAATAACCATATTATGTTTCTAAAACCATATTCAAAACTACTGAACGTTTTCGACTAATGACAAATCTGCAAAAATTCAAGATGGCCGCCAATTTCAAGATTGTCGAGAATTTTCCTAAATATGTGTCAACACTGTTGAATCTTTTAACTCAAAAACAGTGTCCTAGGACTTATATGCATATAACTTGGCACACTAACTCACTGAAGTAAAAAGGGCGGTCGGGTAGCCTAGTGGTTATGCGTTCGCTCGTCATGCCGAAGACCCGGGTTCGAATCCTGACATGGGTACAATATGTGAAGCCTATTTACGGTGTCCCCCCGCCGTGATATTGCTGGAATATTGCTAAAAGCGGCGTAAAACCAAACTCACTCACTCACTCACTCAATGAGTAAAGTTAACACTTTTCGATAGAAACTCCGACATCAGAGCCCACTGGTGGCCGAAAATACCAAGATGATCGCCAAGAGTTCAATGGATAGACGTAGAATATCAATACACTGTTGGTCTCTGATGACATATTTGAGTAAACAGACCCAAGGATGCATGTACAATACTCATTCATTTGAATTAATCCAATATAACAACCAAATATTAATATGTATCTCTTAAATGACATATTTTGGCGAGTTTAGATATCAATGTTGATTGTTATTTTCTGAATCTACTTATCAACATGACAATAAACGGTATAACAAGTTTCGCTTTCATTCATGTAAATACTTGTTGGAAACAAGTATGACCTTTATGAGGTGCTCTCAGAATTAACCCAAACCAGTTGTATCAGGGAGTGCTGCAAATGCTGCAGGCTGACCTGGCTGTATTGGTAAGCAACGTCCATCTATCCTGTGCCATCCACACTCTAATGGATTCATATTGAATCCTTTCTTTTCCATTATCTGGTAGTTGACATGAGGTTGCCGGCAGTGTTAGTGGCTTACGTGTGGCGGGTTCGTCTACACCTTCTCACAAAATCACTTGTGCCTTAAGCTATCCAGTCCTTCTTCCTTACACACACCATAAAGACGCAAGTTAATGTTCATCTGCTTTGTATGTACAGAGCTGAACCCAGATCTATCCAGTTTGTCACCCAGACGGGCAATGATAAAATGTTGTTTGTTTATTGCGTTGTTCAAGAATGCTTCCTCCTTCCGTGGAATGACAATTTCCCTGTGAAATAAACTGTCACACCAGTACAGTGCAAGATCTATCTACCAGCAGTGTTCAAATATGCACTCTGTGACATCTTCATCAGTGACAACGGACAGCCCACTATAGCAGGTTATACGTCAGTGACAACAGACAGGGCACTTGCTGACTAGCAGGTTATACATCAGTGACAACGGACAGCCCACTAGCAGGGTATACATCAGTGACAACCGACAGAGCACTTGCTGACTACACAACAGTGACAACAGACAACCTACTAGGAGGGTATACATCAGTGACAACGGACAGCCCACTAGCAGGGTATACATCAGTGACAACGGACAACCCACTAGCAGGGTATACATCAGTGACAGATGAAGAGGTTAAAGACAATTACGGCTCTACCTTGATATGTTTCGCCTTATCTTTGACGATTTGACACCGTGTTGGGTTTAAAGCCGCTTTGAAAAGTATTACAGTTATATCAGGCCGTGTACGGCTCAGTGTGGAGCCTCACACGTGTACCATGAGCATGGGTATGGTTTTGGAAAACAGAATCAGGGCGAACCGGGATCCTGGCGTGCCAAAAGGTACACAAAACTGAAAAGTGTATTACGAGGCCTTAGACAACAATTATATTATGACATTATCGAGAGACTGACGTACACTTTGTCGTAGAAGACAGTCATCCCTAATACATCATGCTTAGATGTTTTCTTGTCATAAGTATCAATGCGTCCTAAAGAGACATTCCTTAGGTTATTCGATAGTGGCTGAATAAACATATGCGCAGTCCAATATATGCTGATATTTCGTTTGACGGCTCTATTATCTCTGCGGTTCCTTATGTCCGTTATTAGAGCCGTTTTCGAACAGAATTCAGACAGACATGTTTATTCAGTAAAAGGCCAATGGCCCAAAATACGGACATGTGAGCATGACATTTACAGAATTTATCATTAATTATTTTGTGAGCATAATATAAGAATTTACAAACTAGAAATAATGTTTGCTCATTATAATTACTAAGAATATTTATTACATGAGAATTACTGTAATGAGTAGGCATAGGAAGATTAACAAGGTATTTTTGTCTTAGGGCAGAATATAAATTACAATTAAAGAGTACATGGAATGCATCCTCAATGACATTAACTCCCTTACTACTACAATAGTTACAAAATCTGAGTGAACGGTCTGTTTTACTATATCTGCCAGTTTCTAAAGCTATTTTAAAATTTGAACATCTGAATTTAGTAAAAACAATTCTTAATTGGTAGGGAGTGGACATGACAAGTACCTTTCAACATTTAACATGGATTTAAAATGCTTATAAAGATCACAGAATTACTGTCTTAGTGTGGTCATAACAATAATTGATGCTACAACGTCGAAAACGTTGTTCTGTTGTGTTATCCATATGAATATCCTCAAAAGGACAATGTTTTCCCGTTATCCAGATGAACGTAATGACATAATGACAACATCACCGACGATATACAGCTTTCCGAACAAGAAAGTTTTCGTCAGCAATAGCTTACTCATGAAGATTATACGTCCTGGTGACAATCTTGAAGACAAGGCACAACCGTCTTTATGTATGATCGAATAGATATTTGCCATCCCTTTGGTTCAAAGGTGTAATTATGAAATAAATCTTTATACAATTGTAAGGAATTGTTGTTCAGTATTCATTGCATATGCATTTGCAAAGTCAGTGCCTTGAGTGTATTTGCATCGATAGCTGCAACACATGTCATGTATAAATGGAATGAAAGAGACGACTGATACCTGACAAATGGCCGCACAAAGATCTGCGACTCTTCTGGGAAGGGGCGCAATTGACAAGGTGTGATTATAGCTCACTCTTAAGAATTCATTTGGGTCAAATGCTGGCAAAGGAAGACTCCTGATATTAAGATGCTGCAGGATTGTGGCAATGCAGGGACTAACATGCTCCTGCTGAAAGACGTACAGTTGGGTTGGACCAAACACTCGTAAAAACCTTGGGCCTGAACACTTGGTCAACGAATAGATTCTATCGGTTAACACTAACACTGTTCCAGTATGAGCAAATATTCTAGAAGATAATGGGTCCACCTCGCTGGTTCCAGTCACTTAATTACAGTAAACTACGGTTATAACGAACTCAAAGGGACTACTAATTTAAGTTCGTTATAACCGTAATTCGTTATAAGCATATATACAGCATAACTACAGCAAATAGTCGGGACTAAAAAGTGAGTTCGTTATATCCGTCAGTTCGTTATAAGCGTGTTCGTTATAAGCGTAGTTTACTGTACACTCTATATCGCATGGCAGTCGGACCTGCCCACTGGTCTCTCTCTACAACAAGCATAGGCGTTAATCCGCAATCTGATGAAAATTATCCCTCTGTACTGATGATGACGCATGAATTAAATGACAGTAGAGATTATTGTAAGCATTTGTGATTGTCAGTGGCAGCAAATAACCGAACAGCTGGTAAAACGTCGGAGACTGTCGGAGGCAGCGGTTCAGCGGAATTAACTTGCCTGCTAACAAACAAACATAACCGGCTTCATCGTTTCAGAGAGTTTCGGGATAAGAAGTTTCTGGGTGATGACTGTACCTATACTCAGACGCAAAAGAAACGTAAGTGGTTTAAAGCAAATAGGTAACAAACACGGAACCATAAATTGATACGAGTTTGAGCATGTAGTGAAGCCTGATGGTGTTATCAATATGGTATTATTTGGTTGCATTTTCGAAGCCCCGAGTAAAAACGCAACATAAAAAACGAATCGCCAAAACGCACCATTTCAATGAATATGTGGGTATCATGCACCCATTTCTCGCGAAATCGAAAATGCACGAACTGTCACGAACTGTAGTGGGTATAAAACTGAGGCCGATTCTTGGACCTACCACTCCTTGGTCAACAATGCCACGCCTAACTCAAATTCAGCGAAACCAGGCTATCGGACGTTTGGAAGCTGGAGTGCTTGTCCAAGATGTTGCCCGTCGTTTCAACGTTAAGAAATCCACAATTTACCGTCTTCTGCATCGATACAATGCACAGACCACAGATGACCTTCCTCGGAGCGGTCGTCCTAGGGTCACCACAGCTCGACAAGATCGGCAGATTACCCGTCAACACCAGCGACATCCGTTCCTAACTGCAAGTGAAAGTGCTCGACAGGTCATAGGAACACATAATGGACACATTAGCCAGAACACTGTGATCCGACGTCTCCGTTCCAACAACCTCAGATGTCGCCGACCAGCACGTCGTCCTGTTCTCCAACCACGGCATCGACAAGCACGACTTCAGTGGGCACAGGGTCATCGCAATTGGCGTCACGTGAGTGGAGGCGTGTCATCTTCTCTGATGAAAGCGGCTTTTGTGTCTCCCATGCAGACAGAAGAGTCAGAATTTGGCGGCGTCGGGGTGATCGTTTCGCTGACAGAAACGTTGTGGAAAGGGATCCATGGGGTGGACCCAGCGTCATGATATGGGCAGGGATTGGACTTAATGCGAGACTTGGACCCATGTGCTTTCTGAATGTTGGTCAAGGTCGGGGACACGGCGTCACTGCTCAGCGGTATATCGACCAAGTGATCAGACCCCACGTTGTTCTGTTTTTTGCACAACATCAACAACACATTTTCCAGCAGGACAACACTCGTCCCCATGTTGCCAGAGCTACCATGGCCTTTCTGCAACCACACAACATCCTTGTTCTACCGAGGCCAGCCCTCAGCCCTGATCTGAACCCCTTCGAACACTTGTAGGATGAGGTTCAAAGGCGTCTGCACAATGTGCGTCCAGTCCCTACAACTGCCGATGAACTACGCACAGCTGCTCTGTATGTGTGCAGGAGGATCCCTAGGGCCTTCACAAATCGTCTGATCCACTCAATGTACAGGAGATGTATGGCAGTGATCAATGCTAATGGTGGTCACACCAGGTATGGACATCAAACTCAAGTCATCATTCACGAGATCATTATGGGTATAAAACACCATTAGGATTTTCAAACTGCTTTTGATTTTTTTGGAACAATAGTCATACCAAAATGTAGTGGAAGGCCCTCAGAATCTTAGGCGACAATCATTTCAACCAAAACCACCTTGTCGTCATGGTATAAGGTTATGTTAGGATAAACACACTTACGTCGTCCAGTAGCATTAACACTAACGTTACACATTTATGAAATTGTGCTTTTATTTGCGTCTCTGTGTGTGAAGTGTTGTTGGTCAGAAAGACATGGTTATACCAGTGTAGTCTGTGTATGACTCTAAGGTGCATTCACAGTCGTTATTGTATCTGCGTTCTACCTAAAACATTACTGTCTGAATCCTTGAAGACTTCATGAACGCTTTTTGGGGTATATTCATCAAACTATGCCCTGATATCTGTAAAAAGCATATGAATGTCAGATGCAATTCCCTATTTTGACTTGTGCCATACGTTCCCGTGTTTTGGTCAGGTGGATAGTTGACTTGCTTTTGCATGTGTCACCGGCGGGGCAAGATACGCTCACCTTTTCGTGAACACTTTGTATCGTCACTATTGGACAGTAATTCATGGATGCATACTCATGATATGATCGGAATCATACAATCGTCGGGTTTTGTCGGGTTTTTTTACAATTAGCCTTTCATCCGTCCTATATAAGCCAGGATTTACACGCTCCTTGACAAAATACATGACTAGACCCAAACCAGAACTAATAACAATCCCAGAAATGGATTATGTAGTAGTACCTTTCACTCTGACGTTAATCCAGCGGTATATAACTACGCATTTACTTCACTGTATACACGCAGCCTCCGTTCACATTCTGTTTGATACCATTGTTGTCACGACTGCCCTAATTGATCCCACATCGTGTCTGAATACATCCCCGTGGAGCAGCTGGGGTTCAGATGATGCGGAGTGATAGCACGACGGCGGAAGTAGAGTATCATGAGAGACAGGCCGGAAGTAACATGACCGCTTCTTTTCTCCGTTTGACGTGAGGGTTAGGATTCACGTCCGTTCCCGCACATCGTCCGGAATCTGTAAAATGAGCTGCTACATATTGCGTTAATATCAAGAGCGTAATGACAAACATCTCAAATGTTCCATGGATTAGTCCATTGGTGACTGCGCTGTCACTGTACAGATATGCGGTGATATATATTACATATTAAAGACGGACAACGAAAAAGGTCAAACCAACTGTAGGCCTATAACTGTCTTATACCCCGTCCGCATGCACAACTCACAATAGAGACAATTTGTTTAAGGATACAAGGTATATGTAGCGAAATATCAAATTCTGTGAATGCGCTGTATTTGATATTGTCGATATGACTCACTGCATCAGAATTGTTTACAAACATGATAACAACATGTGATAAACCCTTTGAGAAGAAAACGATGCATACATGTGGTAACTGGTATGGTCAAGATTGTGTTGAGGCACGTACCAGGGAGCTTTTCATGCTTCCAATAGTTCTGAAGACCATCAGAACACACACACACACACACACACACACACACACACACACACACACACACACACACACACACATACAGTTTAACCCTTTTTAACACGACATGAAGCTATATAGACCCTCAGTGATGCCTATACATTTGCTGATTTGTTTACGGGAGAGCTTGTCTTCATGTAAGTATCTCCCGCAAGTACTCATGCGAAAATAAATATATCTGTTATCCCAAATTTAGTCGAAGATCGGCGCCTTTTCGAGAAAACCATTCCACATGAACAGAGACAAAGATATCTGGGGTGAGTACATTCTTAACGCCGATATAACCCCGTGATTCTGTTCAAATCAATATCAATGTACAGACAACAGAAATATTCCCTATTTATGACAGATACGAAGTCACCAAGCAAACACTAAAACTTCAGTTTGGAATACTGTGCCATCATGGAAACTAAAGAATAAAAAAGTTGTATGCATAAAATAAACGAAAACAAGGTTTGGATGAAACTTTAAGATAAACGTTTACAATGGCGAGTAATGGTGATGACGGGTTCAGACAAAATAATTCAAAACATGTCGCTCTCGGCAGACGTCCATTTGCTCACGACAGTCATGAAAAATATTTGGCTTCATGCCACCTTTATTATCAGTATATACAGCCCATCTAATCAGCGATCCAGGTCCTTACGTCTTGCCTATTTCCAATATCCTACACGTATACCAGACTATTCCTATCGACATATCACAGGTGCCCCACATATATACGGAAGACTGATATGCCACTTATCTATGATGGATTCTGTTCTTAAGTGGATTGAAATGCATTGATATACTACATCTCACACAAGACCGAGTGTTTTTTATCATCTGGCTTTATCTGCTTCCACTTACTCCATACATCAAAGAAGACCCAAGTTTCTAGTTTCCTGGAATATAGAATATAGAACATTTCTTCCGCATACTCACTGGGCACATGGCAGGTAATCAATCATGAAACTTTCTACAATTTCTACGATTTTCTACATGTTTGAGATATGTCACTCAAGGGGTTATATTAAAGAGAAAACAGACTTTTCATAAATTCAGTTAGGATTTGCGTTTATACATCAGTTTTGTTGCCAGGTGTTTTAATTGAGTGAGCATGGTTTTACACCGCCTTTTTAGCAGTATTCCAGCAATATCACGGCGGGGGACGCCAGAAAAGGTGTTCACACATTGTACCCATGTCGGGACCATTCCGTCCCGTGTCTTCGAAGTGACGAGCGAACGCTTTTACCACTAACCACTGCCGAACTAGGCTGGAATATCTGGGCTCGGTCGGTGCGCCACCAGTGGCTATTACGAGTTATTTACCTTCCATGTCCATCCTACTGACCAATCAGATTCTACTTCTCATATCACGTGCGTTTGCTGGTTGATAATCAAAATTTGCATTGTGATAAAAAGAATCTTACTTCGCGAAGTGCATCAAATCACATAAGCACCCTGTTGTCAAGCATGAATGAGATTTGGAAAATATCTGTTGATGCCGAGTTGGCGGTGCACATGCTTTGCAAAGTCTGCAATCGACCGAAATATGCACTGTAGTTTACGAACCTGATGTCAATTTCGTTGAGCGATTTAATTGAACTATGCATAGAGTCGTTTGTCCAGGCAACACGAAACTTCATAGTTCCAGCCGAGTTCGGCAAGGACGGAAACTGGACTTTTATAGTCCGTTAATTCCCTTGCGTCGGGAAGATGGGAACATTGATCTTTTGTTATTGTGATTTTATGACAATGAATTGTATGTTGTGGTGCAGCTTTGTATCTCATGTACGTAGACAATATGTCATACACAACAAGATGTGCACATGTGCCGTTAGATCTAATGAAGCACAACTGTCAAGATCGTGCGTAATATGTCCTTTCCAACTGACAATAAAGCACAAAAGCTACCAGGATTATTGACAGCATCACAGTCAAGTATCACTTTAATTGGAAAATAAATCGAACTCCCTTACTTTCTCTCTGCAATGTTTCAACTAGCTCTTTAATGACAGTATCCTGACTTAAATATACAATCGCGCGAACTGCGCATGTGTATATGAACTGTATCACATTCAACGCTTCATACAGCTGCTATTAAAGTAAAGCCATAAATGCAATCTTTCAACAGTTATGAGCAAATCGATGTCTCGCTTGTGACAGAAAGTGGTACCGCATGAAGCTCATTGTCTAAATTATTATTTGGGACGATGCACCTTGGCAAGAAAAGTCCTTCCCGGATACTTCATTTCGTGGAAATTTTCTCCTTTTCTGGGCCTTTTAACTTGTGCATAGATTGCCTTTGTCAGTTGTATTACTTGACATAATAGATCTTCCTCGTGGGATCGTCTTGTTGTTTATGGGTGATTAGTTGCATTTATCTGAGCAACCAGCTTCTGTACCACGACACAATTTATTGCCACATTTCTAGTTGCGGAAACAACGAAAACGCGAAACGAAATCAATAGTAAACATTAAAAAACTTAAGGTATTCTACTATGCATGCTGTCGCATATAGGTGACCACACAAAGGACAGCCAGGTACAGCGGATTATCAGGTACCAACAAACAAAGTATACAATGGATACATTAGTGAAGTTGAATCCATTGGCACGTCAAATCATGCCTTTTCTGAAGCTTACGATCGTGCCATTACCAAATCTTATAACCACAGGGAGGAAAACACTTTTTGGTTGACAAGTCAAATTTCTAATCTGTAATGATGGGAACGAATAAGGAAGCAAAAAAAGATGTAGGGAAATAAGCTTTACTGTCAATACATTTGAAATAGCGCGCATACAAATTCAACACATGTCAGTATCAAATGATGAGATGTTTGAGCACACTGTTGCTAGCGCGTATTTGGTAGACAAGGCTGGCAATGCATAATAGCATATCATTTTACTGTGTCCAAACCGAAGTGTTCCGTTATTCAGTTCCATCTGTATATTTCGTTGAACGAAAGTTAGTCTTCACGTCAACCTTTTTTAAATGCCACTTAAAATGTTAAACAGTTCGGAATTTAGCTTGACAGCAAAGAGCAAAAAGTGATGTTCACGTTTTGCTGAGGTAACGACCGCCGTTAGTCTCAATACTGAGTTTATATGCATGGCCCTTCGTTAAATAAAAAGTTAGCATGGCGTTACATTACCTTAAACCTCCATTTCCTGTTCATTTATTCGTCTTATTATTCATCCAGCATTATCGGCCATGTAACGTGAAGAAGGGTGAGGGTTGGCAGTATAGACGTTTGAGCGTGGTTTCAACTAAGCTAAATAAGAAGAATATACACACCATGGATATCCATTTACTCATCCGATGAGTGAGTGAGTATGGTTTTACGCCGCTTTTAGCAATATTCCAGCAATATCACGGCGGGGGACACCAGAAATTGGCTTCACACATTGTACCCATGTCGGGAATCGAACCCGGGTCTTCGGCGTGACGAGGGAACGCTTTAACCACTAGGCTACCCGACCGCTCCACTCATCCGATGAACTGCCCTTTAACATTTCCGAGGGGTTGTGTGTAAGTGAGAAAAGACACATTCCGATTGTGAAAATTGTTTGTTTATGAGCTGTATGTGAACATTTTCGAGCAGATGCATTCGGGGACCTATGCATTGAAATGTCTGAAGCTCAACTGGAAAATATTGCTTTGCTGCTGACTGTACTAATGGCGGTTTTATACCGCTAGCCCACTGAGAATCCATGTCTCAGTTTAACATGGCTTTCTCACTCAGCGACAATATACTGATTCCGAACCGACAAGTCCTTGTTTTATCCCCTTGATGACAAAAGCCAGGCAGAGAAACAAGTACCGTTTTTTAGGTTATACTCCATTTGTCAGATACGCCATTTGTTACAGTGACGTAGAGGTGGCTTGTCACAATATATGAGATGTACCTGTTGTGGTAATAGATGAGCCCTAATAGATTTAATCTTCGGTATAATTAAGATAAAATAAATAAGTTCCTTTGAAGTTAATGGGTAAAATAATTGATCAACCAAGATACAATAGGATTATGTATTGGTGTATTTTCTACTCGAAATGATGAACTAATGAACAATTTTCTGAAGGAAAACAATTGACATTTATTAGTTCCGACCTCAGCTGAGTGTCCACAATTTACATGTTTTTCATAAATTGTGCATATATTGTGGGTGATATTTGAATTTGTCACAAACATGACAGGTTTGCAGAAAATTGACTTTTATTACATGTCTTATATTCTCATGAGATTTTGGACAATTGCTGCATGATCGAGAATAATAAATTTCACCTCTCGGGTGACAAACCATGGATAGCTGGAGAACTCAACTGTGGCTTTTGTGATTTTAACTTTTCAGACAATTAAGGCATCTGGCAAATGGGCGGGGCAGTCTTGTAACACAGGGAATCGAACCACCAATCTTCTTCTCACAGGGCCGATCATTGCACTTTGAAAACATAATATTACCCACGTGAAATTCTGTCAGGATCGCACACACAACAGCAGAAACGTTTTTGTTACGTACAATTTTTACGAAACTCGGGAGCTTCCTATGGTATTTGCCCGGTCAGATACCATAGAAAATCTATTGGTGTCGCAAAATTGGTATCTAACGGGAATGAGTGTAGTATTCTGTTTATGACAAATAACGATGAAATAATGCTGTAAAATTAACATATTCAATTATAATGCAATTATTATTATGCATTGTTAAAATACGCTTATCATTCAATTTGCCAATAACGGATAATTTTGTTGTTCACCTTCAATTCACGTCATTTACAGCATCGTGACATCAATTAATTCCGCTGTTGTCAGACCCACATCAAAATAGCATCTTCTTGATATTGCAGTAATACGTACTAGAGTGACTGAGTGAGTTGGGTTTAACGCCGCTTTTAACATTATTCCAATTATATCACGGCGTGTCAGCTTAATGTGGGAGGAAAGCCCCAAGTGATGCAGGTCTCAGACGTTTACCACTTCGGTGAAACCCACGAGCACGGGTATGGTGCTGACAAACCTAGAAACATAATCGGGGCGAACCGAGATTCGAACCCACAATCCTAGGTTTCTAGCGTGCCCAAGGGACGCAACTCGGCACAGCGAATCGCGGCGCCTTAGACGACTGGGCCACCCGTGCCCCCAACACGTACTAGACATGCTTGTTAATAAAGATACAGGACACCACAGTTACTCCTGTGAGATATCGTATTTGCACGTATATGACCTCTCGGTTACTCTATTATGACGCCTCAGTTACACATGTAGGGCACTTCAGGTAGACCTTCATGTCTCCTCGGTTACAACTGTATAATATCTCAGTAACACCTGTATCACACGTCAAATACACCAGTATCGCTTCATGTTGGCAGTCAGTAAACAAATGGTCAAAATCCGTCATTGGCAGCAACTGAAACAGAGTGTAATATTTGTCGTGAGATCCGCATGCATATTGCGAATTACATGTGTGTTTCTTGTCAACTTTACAATCAGGGAAGTACATAAAACGTCCCAATTAATCAGCCATCCAGATTTCTCTGTTGTACCTTAACCTAATCTCCTCCACATGTCAGACTATTTCTATCTGCACATAACATGTGGTACACGTATGTGGTAGACTACTTTGGCACATAACGACGATGGATTCTTTACTTGAGTAGATTGAAGTGTACTGATAGAATTACAAACGCGCGAATTACACGTCTCGCTCGAAGCAGTCAGTCGTTAAACAATGGGTCAAACATTGAATCTGCAATGTTCGGCTTGAGACACACATATAGAGATGTATTGCCACCTTTCCTATCCAGCTAATAAAAAATGCACCCCATCTAACCATAGAGTCATACACCGATTGTTTCCATTTACATATGACACGTGCTTTTACCAATTTGACACATGTACATGATTGATTATGTTATAACGTGCACTGAAATACATTGCATGTATACATCTTACAAAAACAAGAAGAATGTTTTCCATCTATATGATGAGTGTGACGACTTCCTATTTTTTTTTTGAATATATGAATTAATAACTTGTCTCCTACATAATAGGCAGGCAACAACGAAATACATCCAACCCATCCCTTTTTGAAATTTTGAGATTGCAAACAAATTGCTGTTCACACATGACAGGTGCTGTTGCTGTTGAGAGAGCAAGCTTCAAAGAGAAGCTTTTCTAAAGAGGACATTATAACTTGAGTTCATAAATAATGGATGAGGGTCTATTGGGATGGCCTTCCTGAGATAGTAAATTGTCTGCAAGCAGATGATTCTGCTTCAAACAATGGTGTAGATGAGAAATTAAATGTGAAGTACACAACGATAACGCTACGTAAATGTAAGCGGTATCTCTATGATCATGGTGATTGTGTTAGCACCGAAATCAAACAGATAGATACTAATCAAACTTATGAAATCCACAGGACAAGTTTTCTCTCAAGGACGAGCATTTGTTCTGATAATATGCTTCGCCACTGACACTGTCTTCAACATGCATTATGTGTTCACCAAATACAATGTTGTCTTCAGCGTATATCGACTATGTATTCAGCATGCATCATGGTTTTCACCACATGACATGTCATCTTCGTCATATACGGGGCATGTTTGGCCTAGTAACATAGATGAGTTACATGATGTGCTCGGTGTTGTTCCTAGACTTACTTTCCTTTTGGTCCTCTATGTTCTACCACATATGTGTATCTCTCCATGACAAGCAAAGAGATACTAACGTAAAATTTGTCTGATTACACTATTATCAAATTATACAAAAAAAAGTCATTGTACTCGCAGGGTGTTAAACGACAATAATAAAGTCAGATTTTGGATATTGCAAATAAAATAAAAGCGAAAGAACCATTTTCATTATCATTAGAAATAATTTCTAAAAGCCGATTCCATTGTACGATTCAAGCTAAATCATAAGCATGTGTTTATGAACTACCAGAAGGGAATGATGAAAGCAGGTATTTGCCAAAAGAAAAGGTTATCCCGACCCACCGGTTGCACCGTCACAAACACATGCAAAGTCAACTTGTTCACCAGAGAAAAAAACAAACAGAAGCACTGGAACCCATAGTGCAAGTCAAAATAAGGAATTGAATTGAATCCTTTTTGTAACTATGCGTCATATTTGGAGATGTTCACTACGTGTCTACCATAAAACCACTTGAATGCTTTATCAAGGCCTTTGTTTGTTGCAACCCTGATCAAACAACTTTTGTGCAAGAATATAAAGCACTTTGAAATCTTTCTAGAAAAGGGCATGCTCGATTGTACCTCAAAAGCTTTTACAATAGACCCCAAAGGCTGAAGCTGCTGGAATATTTCCCGATGTAAAGGGAAAGTTGACTATGAAACAATTGAAGTCATCCCTATTGTCACACATTCTTGCAGTTTTTTATCACTCTAAATCTTTGGACATAGATCTAAGTATGAGTCAGATGATTTGGTTTTATTGCTATCTTTTAGTTCTAGTTTATCATGGTGTCTATATCTGCCTGGAACTGCAAACACCAATCTTTGTAACTACGTATTCCGAACACACATGGCTTTTATCCTGCTGCAAGGACCTGTACTATAACGGCCATCAATAGATGGGTCTCAAGTGCTGAAGCTGATTTGTAGTCTGTTCAGAACTGTTATTATGCAGACAGGATCGGAACCATGATGTTGTGAGAATTGATATAATAAAGTGTAGCCTGAATATTTACGAAAGTGACTATATGCATACAAAGCACAGGGATGCCAATTTTAATATATTAAGTCAACACAAGAGAATAACCAGTCTCGATTATCCACCGAAACAGATTCCACTGAGCGTAAAGGGCAAAACGATGGGGAAGAGAAGAGTATATACATAGATCCTTATATATCAGTGATGGCATCGGGTGTTGCCGAAAAAGGTAAGCGTGTCTTGCCCTACAGGTAGCACCCGATACTCACATAATTTGCATTAACCAGTACGTGTCGTTGCCTGGCTCCGCACAGTAGTCCTTTCATGCGACATTGGCCTGAAAACTCACAATGAAGTGATCGAATGATTTTGTTTAAGCTAGAACGATACGTTTATTTTGAATTATAACTTCTGTGAACAAGTGCAGATATTCTGCTGTTGATAAGTAAGTGCGCGAGTCTAATGCTGTGAACAGTATTCCAGTTATATCACGGCGTGACAGCTTAATGTAGGCAGAAAGCCCGAACTGATGCAGGTAAAACCCACGGGCACAGGCCACATCCTCGGTCAACTCCACCAATATCAATGTATGTGTAGCTGGAGATGATGTCGATGGTGCTGAGGGTGTTGACAAAGCTAGAAACATAATCTAGGTCGCTGTAAGTAAAAACGTGAAAACAAACCTTGCACTGATAGAAGTGGTAGTCAAACAAGCCTTGCACTGATAGCAGTGGTACTCAAACAAGCCTTGCACTGATAGCAGTGGTACTCAAACAAGCCTGCACTGATGGCAGTGGTAGTCAAACAAGCCTTGCACTGATGGCAGTGGTAGTCAAACAAACCTTGCACTGATAGCAGTGGTAGTCAAACAAGCCTGCACTGATGGCAGTGGTACTCAAACAAGCCTTGCACTGATAGCAGTGGTACTCAAACAAGCCTTGCACTGATGGCAGTGGTACTCAACTCAAGCAAGCCTTGCACTGATAGCAGTGGTACCCAAACAAGCCTTGCACTGATAGCAGTGGTACTCAAACAAGCCTTGCACTGATAGCAGTGGTACTCAAACAAGCCTTGCACTGATAGCAGTGGTACTCAAACAAGCCTTGCACTGATAGCAGTGGTACTCAAACAAGCCTTGCACTGATAGCAGTGGTACTCAAACAAGCCCTGTACTGATAGCAGTGGTAGCCAAACAAGCCTTGCACCGATAGCAGTGGTACCCCATCGGATGGTACATATCCTGTATTAGGAATAAACACTGTATGTATTGCTCGCCAAGGCTCGCTAAATACAATTTTTATTCCTAATACAGGATATATACCATCCCCAAACACCCTTGCGTGATAACCTCTATTTGTGTATCCATGCAATTTATTTTTCACGATTTTCTTACATCAGTGTTCTTTTTGTCTGACTGTCGGACTGGTATCCACCTGTGTCTCTGCCTGGAGAGCGGCAGGTTGGAGCTTCGATCCTCGGTCGCGACGATATGAATATGGTACTTGTTGTCACTGTGCCTACCTCACCCCATTGAGGGGATAAAACAAGGACTGGTCTGCTCAGTGGCAGTATTATGTGTCTTCTGTGGAGTATATATGTTAAATTGTTGCATATTATCTCAGTGGTCTAGCACCATAAAACCGGCATCAGTCCAGAAGTGTTCAAGTAGCCACACACACAAACACACACACGTCTGCACGTCCTGACAAACGTACACTAATCTTTAACTTAAACTTAAAACCCATTTTACCCCACAACACGTTAATTGTTTTATCCTGTACCAGATTAATCTATTACTTTGTATCTGTGCCTTTAGCTATTTCATACAATAAAGCATCACCACATCAACTACTATAAACGGCCAACTCCAGCACTCATTCAACGTTTGTATGGAGATCTCTACCTTCATGATGATGCGTTGTGGCTGAAGCTTTCTTGTCACACTGAAGGCCCTGGCTCGATGTGTGAAGCTTATTTCTGGTGCAATATAGCTAGAATATAGCTGGAATATAGCTAAGAGCGGCGTAAACCCCAAATCACTCACTGACCTTGTTGTCAGTAAAAGGTACCCGCAAGATGACAAACCTGACACATGGATTTCTCTTAAATGCTTCAATGCATGAAACTTGCTCACATATCTTATATTGTTAACAATGAAGGCAGAGTAACACAGGTGGACATCTGACAGTTGGCCAAACCATTATTTACCTCTACAACAAGCTACCTCACAACCAGGAATCAAGTACACATTTTGCAAATACTGATCCGCACCTTGCGTGACCTTAAGCTTGTATACGGTAGATAAGACATATGAGAACATGTCGTCAATAAAATCAACAATGATTTATCTCAACGACAATCGGAAAGTCGACCACCCACAGACACTGATAGGCTTCCTTACAATCAGCAGATATACATACATCAGTACCACCGGACGTTCGCTGACAGTCAATCAACACACCACACTATTGCACTTTTTTAACACGCAATATTGTGGAATTAATGAAGCTCAGGCTATTACCATTTCACGCTATTCTATTCCGCAACTATTGACACGCAATTTTGTGGCATTCATTAGATCAGTCACTTCAAACAAAATAATGTGGTTCCCCCCAAAACAAAGAAAAAGTATCTAAAAACAGTCTTGGGCCAATGTTTTAGCTGCTTGTCTGTTTGCTTGTATAAGATGATGTGAGACATTGTCACATTTCATTACAAATGAAGGTGAGACTTCTCAAGTCCATATGAATTACGCGCTTTGGTCAAAGTCATGACTACATCGCTCAGATCGGCAAAGGACCTCAGCAGCATCTGCATTATCAGTCCATGAACACATGTACTTGCGTGTGTGTGCCTTGCAACTGTGTCAACTACAGAGAGCGATCGTTTTCTCATTATAAAATCTCCGTCAATTATACTCGTGCTTCATAATTATGTAAAGGAGATATTACCCTTTAGATCACCTAGACTTAAGTTACAACAAAGATCAATAATTCATCACAATGGTTTCACTGGAAAGGTTGATACCTGCAATCAATATCTGCTTGAGCAACACATCTAGGAGAAAGTAGGAAGATATTGGCCTGTGCCTAAAGGAGGAATGATTTGCCAGGTACTTGATTTACTAAACTAAGTAAACTTTGATGAAATATTTGATTAAAAAATCAAAGAGTGACTTTTTTCATCTGGCATCATCCGCTTCTACTGATTCCATACATCAAAGGAGAGGCAAGAGTGGTACTAAATAATGTTCGTATGTACTTGTTTTATAGTCGAGGATGGATCGGAAAAGACAGCTTTCGTGGTTTTTTTATAAAATCCCCATCTCCGAGTTATAAGAGTCTTAACAAGAAGCCATTCTTCACAAACCCATACACGATACATCTGGACAGACTTGATAACAGAGTAAGAAACTACAGACTAAGTCTTAATGAAGGTAATATGTAGCCCGTTACGCTGCTGTAAAACATAACTGGAAATTGTTAAATGTTTTTTACCGTTTGTAGAGATGATCCTTACTTTCCAATTCACTGTGATACTGGAATACCTGGTTTTGCTGTACACAACAACGTTATAAGTAAGATGTCGGATAGAACCGAGTGAGGTAAGACGCTGTTACTGTGATCAATCGCTGTTGCTTCTTAGTTTACCGTTTTGTTAACGGTTACATTATTTTTTACAACAGGTGCCGCCTCGGTGGTCTAGTGGTAGAGCGTCCGCCCGGAGAGCGGAAGGTCCGGGGTTCGATCCCCGGCCGCGTCATACCAAAAGACGTTAAAAGATGGTACTTGTTGTTACCCTGTCTGGCGCTCGACATTAAGGGCCTAAAACAAGGACTGGTCGGCTCGGAGTCAGTATACTGTGTCTGAGTGGGGTATTCATGTTAAACTGCGGCATGGTATCTCAGTGAGTTAGCACTATAAATCGGCATCAGTCCGGACTAGTACAAGCAGCCACACACACTCACACACTCACACACGCACACACTCACAGCACGTCGCTATATAAGTGCAATAATCTTGGACGCGACGTTAAACCCAATTTCACCTCACCACCTTTTACAACACGTGCGTTTCTCGGATACCTCACGCTTTTGTCTTCTGCAGCAGCTGAAATGTGTCCTCCAGACTATGTAGCTTGTGATGCAGTACAGAAATATGTTGAACAAAAATAAGTAAACTCATTAATAAGGACTGTTTCCCAGTGAAGGGGAAAATGTTTGCCATCTTCTGCACAAATTAAATTAAGACATTACAGTATGTTTTCTAATGTATTGCTTTAAAGGCAACGCCTCTTCTTCTTAATGACATTTCCAATACATCTGTGTAACGTTTTCCGTTATCCAACCACAACAACATCTCAACCACTGCAGCTGTAAGTAGCGTACTTTAAACTTAACTATTGTCTTTCGTATACAATCCATTTTTTATTCCTGAGACAGCACTTTTGGTTTCGTGAAAATGTATTAATTTGACAATAATTAATTGGAAATTCGGTATCGCCATGTACAACTGATACATGCTAATGTATGTTATGTACATGTGCAACTGATACATACCGATGTACAACATGTATGTTATATACATGTACAACTAATACATACCTATGTACAACATGTATGTTATATACATGTACAACTGATACATGCCAATGTTTGTTATGTAGATGTACAATTGATACATGTTAATGTATGTTATGTACATGTACAACTGATACATGCCTATGTATGTTATGTACATGTACAACTGATACATGCTAATGTATGTTATGTACACGTACAACTGATACATGCTAATGTATGTTATGTACATGTAAAATTGATACATGCCTATGTATGTTATGTACATGTACAACTGATACATGCTAATGTATGTTATGTACATGTACAACTGATACATGCTAATGTATGTTATGTACATGTACAACTGATACATGCTAATGTATGTGATGAACATGTATAACTGATACATTCTAATGTATGTTATGTACATATATAAGTGACACATGCTAATGTACTACCGTTGACTGATTTAAAATACTTTTGAAAAATATTGTGGACTGGACGTCGCCAGTTTGAAACTAGTGCCGCAGGGCGCATGAATGTAGCTTTAATTGTTGTCTTCATGTTTGTCATTTCATTGGTCGGTCCAAGTTCGTCAAAGGTCGTTCTGACGTGTCTTGTAACGGGACGTTCTCACTGGCAGGGAGAACCTGCATCTGGTTTTTATGAGATTGAGGTAGTCTTAGCATGTGATTTTTTAAACCCTGCTTTGTTTATTTAAAGCATTAATTGTGTATTGTTAAGCAAGCTTATCTTTGCAGCCGTTGCAATATGCAGCTACGAGCCGACTCGTGTGGCATCAAAACACGGTGGTCGGTGGTCGGTGGTCAGGTAGCCTAGTGGTTAAAGCGTTCGCTCGTCATGCCGAAGACCCGGGTTCGATTCCCGACATGGGTGCAATGTGTGAAGCCCATTTCTGGTGTCCCCCGCCGTGATATTGCTGGAACATTGCTAAAAGCGGCGTAAAACCATACTCACTCACTCAAAACACGAGACTGTGTACTCGCTGGCAGATGACCACGGAGCACGCTGATCACTGCGTCGGATTAACGAGACTGATTTGGGTAATTCGTTGCAAATTAGGCGCCTAGGTGTCGTGACTGTCGGATTAATGGGTCTAAATAGCGCTGATTAAATCAGTTCCCATCATTTGTGTCGGGTTAAGCCGATTGTTAGATTGACGAGACTGTATACCGTTAATGATGAAATTACCAACACGGCACAACATTCAGAATGACCGTTATTCTATATTTAGAATTATGGTGACCTAAATTTTATTCCTGTCATTTTACTTAGTAAATGATGTTTTTAGTTTCAAGTATACCCTCTAATATCTAGTGGATGATGTTTGTCAGAGAGCGGAAGGTGCGATCGCCGGCCGCGTCTTACCACGTTTCTATGCCCTAGTACGTGAAATAATCTTGAGCGCGGCGTTTAACCCCATGCCACCTTATCTGACAAGTTATTCTCAAAGGATATTATTATATAACGGGAGATAACTCCTTACACGATTTGCACAACCAAACAATACGAAGCGTCATAAAATCTCTTTCTTTGCGTCTATCATGACGGACGTCTTGATGCATGTTGGATGGGTTTGTGAGTGGGTGGGGTGGACGAGCGGCGAGAGCAGGCTTTGATATACAGAACATGGTAAGACCAAGTTAACTTTCGTTATACATAGACGAGAATCCATCACACAGTAACTATCCTACAGTATCCCTTTCTGATTTTGAGGTCAAAGGCCGTCAACGATTTAAATCGAAGTAGTATTTCGATTTGATATGTATAAACGTTGTCAACCCGAACAGTGGACGAGTCGTTTTTCCCCGCCACCATGTTAAAACGGTGGTTTTCATTACATCACCTTCCCCATCAGATCTGGCATCAGATCGGAACTGTGTTAGACGCTCTTTTTCCCCTTTTGGGGGGTGAAGGGGTTTGCGCGATGCAGACCAGCACTTCACGTTTTTTAGCCTCATCAAAATCACTGTAACAAATCGGTCACTTGACACCGACATTTGACACCGGTGTGCAGAGTGTAGCTTGTTGGAATCATACCACGGGCCCAACCTCGTTATTACCTGGATTCTCATCATATGTTCTAAGTCTAGTAATTGTGTTTATTTCAGGCTCTGTGCCTTCGGGTCTTGACCATAAGGCAATAAGCATATCGTCGATGAGTGAGTGAGTGAGTGAGTGAGTGAGTGAGTTGGGTTTAACGCCGCTTTTAACAGTATTCCAGTTATATCGCGGCGTGTCAGCTTAATGTGGCAGGAAAGCCCGAACTGAAACCCGGTGAAACCCACGAGCACGGGTATGGGGATGACAAACCTAGAAACATAATCGGGGCGAACCGGGATTCGAACCCTCAATCATAGGTTTCTGGCGTGCCCAAGGGACGCAATTCTGCACAGCGAATCGCGGCGCCTTAGACGACTGGGCCACCCGTGCCCCCCATATCGTCGATGAAAGTCGATGTTAATGTATTGAGCCTGAGTGCTGTGCACCACGCTACAAACAACAGCTTCCTCGCACACCTTGTTTCACGACGCCTGAAATTCCAACCCTGGCATTGTCACGACTGCCACAGCTGATCCCGCATGCAAGCCGAAAACTCCCTCGTGGAACCAGCTGATATCCAGGCGATGCGGAATGATGCCACTACGGTGGACGTAACATGACCACGTCTTTCTCGGTGACATGAGCGGCTATTCGCTTTGAAGGATAAGGCTAATGCAAACTGGTTCTGCTGGTCAAGTTGTACCTTTCTTTTGACCCTTGCTCGTATTGAAAGATGTCACAAAATGACAAATTTCTACGTTTTATACAAGGTAATAGCTTACAATTTCCATCATTTAGCTGGCATCACGATGACACATAACGCAGCTCAAAGCGCTGTCGTGCTTATAGCCATAAATAATGGATGTTTTGATGTAAAGCCCTAGAGATTATTTTGTAGTCAAAGATCAAAGATATGATTATGTCAGATCAGTGCGTGGTGTTTTTATGAGCTCGCCTCATTTATAATGATACGGATATTGTGTGCATGCAAAGCACAGGGATATATATGTAAAATAAATTTGATAAACCAAATCATTCAAGGGATGTAGAGATCTGAAAGTACAAATACACTTATGCCTCCGTGGAGTGCCTCATTAATGACGTCACACAATCCGCGGGTTGCACAGCAACGGTAATCATACTCAATTATTCTTTTAAATTAGTAATAGTTCAAGTACTGGTTCAGCCGCTTACAGAAAGTCTGTGACAAAACGAAAAGCAACTATCATTCATCTTGATTTGCTGCTGATGCTGGTAGTCTTCACTACGTTTAAGAATAGTCTGCTCACCGATGCCATACTTCTCGGCTGAATATGTCTGCCTCGGTTTTGGCACTGACTTATGGTCTTTCGTTTTGTCTTCTTTCCAACGTTTTTGTTCTCTGTGTAATCCGGATCTCGCCGTAAACCAGATTTTCTTACCGGTCCCAACCGAGTCCGAATTGGACAGATTCCACTGTATCTAATTATAATAATATCCAGATTTACAACAAGCGGATATATATTTAGATCAAACCACGTAAATTGATCACGAAATAGGCCTAATTTCGCCTTACCAAAATCCAGATTTACAACAAGCGGATATATATTTAGATCAAACCACGTAAATTGATCACGAAATAGGCCTAATTTCGCCTTACCAAAATCCAGATTTACAACAAGCGGATATATATTTAGATCAAACCACGTAAATTGATCACGAAATAGGCCTAATTTTGCCTTACCAAAACTGACAAGAGTTCCATCCCTTTCCACACGCGCTATAATTTATGCTGAATTTGGGCTTTGGTGTATATCGTGTGAGGCAATCTGAACTAAACTAATGTCCAAAAGAAACGATACCACACATTTTTCTAAATATTTTACTATGAAGAGTTAATTTTCGTCTGAAAAGGTACTTTTGCGTATCCTACGTTCCAAACCAAACGTATTCGGTCGATGAAACCGCGAACATTTGATCAATTGAAAAAAAGCGTGCAATTTGCACAAATGACGTTCCGTCCCGTAACACGAAATGCACGTGCATATCTTCTGTATAAACCTGCTGACCCGACATTCGAGGAAACCTGAATGCGCAGCGTTATCGTGATGACATCTTACAACCAGTTGTGGTGCCATTCATCCAACAACAGCCTAATGGTATCATTTTCCAGCACGATAATGCGAGGCCTCACACGGCAAGGCTGACCCAGAACTTCCTAGCAAACGCCAACATTCACGTTTTACCGTGATGACCGGCATGTTCACCGGACATGAACCCAATCGAACAAATGTGGGACATTCTCGGCCGCAAAGTCAGGAACCGCCCTGTGCCTCCAGTTAACCTCCAGGAATTGGAACAATGCCCCCCCCCCCCCCCCCCCCCCCCCCCCCTCTCACGCTCACGGTTGACATACTCGGTACTAACGTGACTTTGAGACGTGTGTTGTGACATTTTTCACACTTGACTCATCAACTGTGTTCAAAAGAAATTTTCATTTTGGACCCCAAGCGTCTTTAGGTGTCTGTCCTCATGATTGTAAAGGATTGATTACAATGAATTTTTGTTCGTTATAACCTTAGTTTACTGTATTGCCTGTTCGTTTATTTTGGTGGTGAGTCAGTGCCACGTGTGGGTGACAAGCGTACATATGTCGACAATGACTAAACTCAATCTTCGAGTATGACAGTGAAAAGAGATCAAGACACTTTTAGAAACATAGATGGTGCATTAATCTGAGGGTTTTTGTCTGAAATGCAGAATGCCAACGTTCATATAATGGCAATACTGGCTCTGCAGTTAAGGAACAAGAAACTGTTTAGTACGTTTTGTTAGTCAGGGAGTACCTGTGTCATTTCATGTCGGCATTATTCAACTTGAACACGCCCACACCAATTGTGACCTAGATGGAACAAACGCAGCCCTTGGCAACAGAGACATGCCGTTCCTAAAACTTATGTCACTTGGTGACGAACTGGTTTCAATTATTTTGATGGTCTGTAATGATGCGACGCAAAGTGTGGCAGCCAAAATAAAAGCAGAGACGCCTTATATTCTGATAATTCATTGAGTTGCACATAAGCTTGAATTCCCTGTCCTAGATGCAGTGATACTAAATGTGAAATTGAAGATTTTCAACATACGCTGAAGTAGATATTTATATTCTACCATTATAGCCCCAAGATGAAGAGGGAAGTTAAAGAGATTGTTCGAATATTTGATTGGTTTGTTTGTTGTTTAACGCCGCACTCAGCAATATTCCAGCTATATGACGGCGGTCTGTAAATAATCCAGTCTGGACCAGACAATCCAGTGACTGACATCATGAGCATCGATCGACGCAATTGGGATCAATGATATGCATCAACCAAGTCAGCGAGCCTGACAACCCGATCCCGTTAGTCGCCTTTTACGACAAGCATAGTCGCCTTTCACGGCAATCATGGATTGTTGAAGACCTATTCTACCCCGGAATCTTAACTGGTCTCGAATATTTGAAACTGACCTTGTTTATCGTTGTGATGTTAACCAAATACGATGGCTTGGAAACAAAGTCAGAGCTGTCAAAGCACTTGCGTTCAAAGCCGGCATTCAGTCATCCAACACATAAAATGTCGCGCAATTGGACGCACTGAACATGGTGCAAAGGCTCCAAACTGGCTATCCAAGATGAAAACAGTAACTTTTATGAAGAGAATGTTTAGTTAGACGTCCTTCCTTTCCTCGCTGTTGTGTCCAGGGAATCTTATCTGACAGATGTGGGAAAGGAAATAGAAAGGATCATGCTTAAGCCGATGCATTTTACATCTTCAACTTCCGTGATTGGCCGACCAATAGACGCAGTCTTGCACAGTTTGGAACGAAAGAACCTGAGGAACCCCTTAACCATTATGCTCAACTTTTTGGGGGTCACTTCCACCGTTTCGGATAACACTAACCCTTGGTTAGATAATATCCCAAACAAAGTTCGAAAAATAATTTGTGCATATTTCTCACACCCCGACCATCAGGTGGTCGAAATAGCTGCATATTTTGTTTTATGTGGAAAATATGGACGTCCTCCCTTACCACAACAATATTAATCCCTTAGATGGTCATATCCGTCATTAATAACTCTCTTGATGTATATGTAACTTAAAATGCACCACCTGTAAAATACATTTCATTAACGTAGGGCAAAAAGACAAATATTCTCTTCTGTGATGTCATCTGCACGACTATAATGCAATAACCAGTCCTTTCAAAGCAAGGTGCAATCTAACAAGAAACTGTTGACAGTTGACTTAGGTAAATTGGATTCTGAAAATATTACATTACTGCTCAAGAATGTGTTGTTTTGAAAGCGCTAAACATTCGGAAACATTGCTAAAAACCAGCGAGGGATCTCCTTCAAGAACACGAAAACATGACACACATAGGCCCGAAATGTTGATAATATAACAGAGCGGACAACTGTGGATGTGCATAATGGCTTGAACAGCTACAATAGTAATACCTATATCTGCTTCGTTGTGTGTCATCGAAAGAACTTTGTTTCATGTTAGCCGGACACTACACACATCACCTTGACGTTGCCGTTGTACTGGATCCAGTGCGAGTTTGATGATGAATTGTAAACATCCAACTCCACGAGGTTGCTGTTGCATTGTAACCTCCACGCTGTTGCTCCTGGATGTACACTATGTTGATGTACTTTAACCAGCATGATAATGTTGTTCCACAACCACTGCGATATTGCTGTTGTACTGTAACCGCCCAGTACCGTGATACTGTTGTTGTACTGTAACTGCATACCGCCAGTATATTAATTGTCAGACTACCAGCTCATGAGCTTCAGGTTACAGCAAGAAATACGATTTGCAGGATTGACATAGCGCCAAAACATGGAAAAGGAGGAACTCATGGCTGCCAGGGTACTAGCACATCCACAGATGTAATTTTTCACGTAGATTTTATGTAACGGTTGTGAGAGTGAAGGTGTGTTACGCAGGGCTGAGCAGATTGTGTCTTTTAATTATGTTATTATCATATGATTCTGTCGATTGCAATGTAAGCTTATGAAAGTGGAATAAATGTACATATGATTGTATCCTGTGTTCCCTGTGGTATAATTTCAACACGTGCAACAGTCGTAGCACTACGATTGTCAAACAGGGCCCTACTTATTTAAACATGTCAGTGTGCTGGTATTTGTTGGAACGTCTTGTTACAACATATCATCATAGTTACACGGCTTCTGAAATACATAGCAGGTAAATTCTGACGACAAATCATCGATGACACTTTCAACATGAAACATGAAAATATGGACGATAACATCTGAAGCCCTCATAAAATACGTCAGTGCGCGCCACTGATTAAAAATACTACTCGCATGTTTATAAATATTGCATAGCGAGTGTAAAGCTCTTTGCTTAATGCCTTTCACGAGAACCCAATGCTTGTCACCTGAGATTTAAAAAGAGGTAGATTATAACTGATATGGCGTGGGTTAAGCGCCATAGGGCAAAGTTAATGTGACGAAATACATGGTTTGCGTGAACCGCTGAAACAGGACACTTGGTTTAACGCCGCTTTGAACATTATTAATGTTACTACTTGATGTGGGAAGAAAGCCCAAAGTGATGCATGTCATAGATTTTCAATATAATTTGGGATTCGAACCCATGGTCATTGGTTTCTAGACGCTTATGGCGTGCATTGCGGCGGCTAGACTACTGAGCCAACCAGTTCCCACACCTCAGTTAGCTATCTGTCTGCTATATTACAGCCACATGAAATGAATCTAGTCTCAAAAGGCACAAATGTCTACGCCATCTGTCAATGCTATTTGAACACGCAATCAGCCAAAAGTCAAAGAGTCTTTCCATTATAGTCGCCTCTTTCGAGCAGCACTGGGACATTGTGAATCGATTCTGACCCCGGTCCGCAAGGGGCATTCGAAGAAGGATATGGTTCATATTCAGAAGGAACTGGCTTTCTTGAAGCAGACATGGCGTGTGTGGAGTTAATTCATAAGAACTTTTACATGACGTTTGACATGAGAAAAAGGACATTGTTGATGTACGACAGTGCTTTTTGAAGCCGAGCATTTTTTATGCGGAGAATACCATGTTTCATATGCAGCAGTATATGCCTATTGACAGTATTTGAACCAGTTAATAGTGCCTTAAAATTCAACTGCACATATGTTTGTACGAATAAAGCACGCACATGGCGGCAAGACACCATTGCTCAATCTGTTGTTGTCCTACCTAATTGGAAGAGGCTTAAGTGTCTGCTCCTGACAGTCTCAGGGCTTGCATGCAGGAAATGGTCTTGACGTTAGGATGTTTCGATTGATTGATTAGTGAAACGTGTTCGGGCAACTAGGCCCATTTACACCTTGCCCATAATAAAGGTTTGCTAAGTACCTAGATATTTCATAAAGTATCAAAACTGCCACACGCTTTAATATAAGCGAGAAGGACATAATGAACATCATGGTGAACAATATTCCTAGAATATATAAAATACCAGACAATGAAAAGTCAGTATTGAGAAGTGTTAGAGACTCTACCATTGCCTTACGCTGATGAGCACACTTTTGGCAATGCAATAAAAAATGAGCTACATTATCAAGCTGAGTACACACTGTACAATGTGCAGAAATGTCTTTATTAATAACATTTAGATAAACTCCAAGACCACAATGCCCGAGACGAAGTCTGGTTAAGAGAACCTCCTCTCTCTGATTATTTCTAGATATGCGAAATTTAGTGATGAAAGGATCGATGCCATAGAAATGACGTCCTTTTAAAGATGATGCCCATCTCTGCTGCCATTTTGTTTTACCATAGTTCATACTAACGGTGCCTAACTCTGCAGGAGAAGGTAAAATTGTTTCATCCTGTTCTGATTCATCAAATTCTAATGCAGCTTTAGCCAATTTATCAGCTTTCTCATTTCCAAGTAATCCATCATGAGCAGGGATCCATGAAAATTCAACATCTAACAGATCTTTACTTAAGTCATTATAGAGGACGAGAATTACGTCCTGCCTCGCTGAGGAAGAACCTACCCTAATTGTTTGTAATGCACTGACAGAGTCACTGAATATTACCTCTGTTGAGGCTTTACAAGTTGAATCAGGTGAAATGCCTTTAGATCTCAGGCGTGAAATGTTAGACCTTAGATATATGTTAAAATTGAAATCTTTTGTGAGTAAACGCTCAACGTCAAGTGTGTTGAATGATTGTGTTGAATATTTTTATGACACTTGGAAAAATGGTATGGGGCCTGATGGGATGCGATCTCAGAGAACGGCTTTTAATCATACTGTGGGTGATGCTGCAATAGATGACACTACTGTTCTGCCTGAAAAGCCGCCATGGCTGCTTGAACTACCATCAGTTTATCCTGATGTCCTGGAGCAGGTAAATAAATGTGAGCCAGCACCTCGAGTTAAAGCTACAGCTGAGGAACATATCCGAAGTTAGCAGTGGTTAAATGCCATGCAGATTTACACTGATGGCTCTAGGATGTTTCGAACATTTGTGATTGATGACGTGACCATGGTCTTCTTGATGCTCCACGCAATACGATCAATAACGACTTAATATTGGACTCGGTAGCACTTAAAGCAATACAACGCTTTGCAATGTACCTCCTGGCAATGTGTATGGTCGCAGTTTGATACCTACTTTCTACAGGAAATATCTTGTGTGATAAGAAAGTATCTCACGGAAGTGATTGTGTATAGAATAACCTGAGGAAATACGGATTAAATCCAGCGAATTCATTTTGCAAGTCCCTCGCCTTTGGGGGTCTTGAAACATCATTTCACCAGACAGAGGCAATCTGTCATTGCAAGTCGTTTATTCAATAGTATGCTCAAATCTTGTTTTACAAATTGCAGAAAATCTGTTTCTTGATCACAAGTAGAGATTACAGATTGAAGCAAACATGTTATGCTCAGTGAGAATTACTCACAATTTAGCACTGCCCTTGCGGGTAAAGAGTAATGTATCATTTAAGTAAAACATGTCCTGACAGTGAGTTTCTGGTGTTTTTGGTGTATGAACGTATTCTTGTTTCCGCCATCTGGTAATCTTCAAAAATAAATACCCATCCTTTGCCACCAAAAGCAGGCGTGGAGTAAAGAGGGTTCAAAAGTCAAAATATTGTAAGATAAAAATAGTTATGTGCGTGAACACAATGTCCAGAAGTTGAATAAAAGTAATGTTCCGCCATATCCAAAAATGCAGAATATTGGTTACAAGAACATTTAATCTGTGAATACTTTCTGTCAAATAGATTACGATCATGATCAGCACAAACAAAGAGCCAAACTAATTCCAGGAAATGTTCCATCCCACCTAGCAACATTCGTGAAGTTCCCAAGTTTCGTAGCGTCCCCTTGGGTGATGTCCATGTTGCAACAATCAGCCAAACATGTACAATCTACAAAAACCGTAAAGATCCGGGGTACACTAGGTCTTCAGCAACCCATGCTTGCCGCAAGAGGCGACTATGCTTGTTGTGAGGGGCAACTAACGGGATCTGGTGGTCAGACTCGCTGACTTAGTTCATGCATGTCATCGATCCAAATTGCATTGATCGATGATCATAATGTCAATCACTGGATTGTCTGGTCCAGACTCGATTATTTTACAGACGGCCGTCATATAGCTGGAATATTGTTGAGTGCGGCGTTAAACAACAAACAAACAAACAAACTTGTATCTGAAAGGGGTAGCTTTAATGAGAAAATGATCAATTGGATATACCACTAGTGTTTGTGGGAAACAAGGCTAGGGCTCGGCAAATACGTATTAACGAAGACTCGGCTGATATTTCCCATATTAACCACACTCGGAATTGTATATGCATATTTACGAATCGTCATTTGAAGAGGACCAGTGACTGAATCAGTACGGTGTAATTGGCAAGAACTTAGACTAAGTGAAACATTGCACATCCTTTGTCTTCCTTCTCAAGAAGGTAGAACAGGCCAGTATTATTTGCAACAAAGGATAACAGTGTTGATACGTTGCTGTTGACAAGTGTTTCACACTGAATGGACACCTTATCCGCGCTTACATCTTTAACGCTCGCTGACTTGGTTGATGCACGTCATCGGTCCCAATTGCGTGGATCAATGCTCATGATGTCAATCACTGGATTGTCTGGTCCAGACTCGATTATTTTACAGACGGCCGTCACATAGCTGGAATATTGCTGAGCGCGGCGTTAAACAACAAACAAACCAAACCAAACCAATCACTTCTTTAAGAGTCAGGTGTAACGTGCAGGAAGCTTAAGTATGTCGTTTCTATAAATGACCAGCATATACAGGTTTAACAGGAATATGTTCTTGAGGAATCTCTAAACTGATGTGTAGTTGAAGAGACAGCAGAAATTCAATAGTTATTTGCTTGTTTTAATTTTTTTACGGTTGATGTACCCAGCCGAGTGAGTGAGTTGGGTTTAACTTCGCTTTTAACAGTATTCGAGTTATATCACAGCGTGTCAGCTTAATGTGAGAGGAGAGCCCGAAGTGATGCAGGTCTCAGGCGTTTGTCTATTCGGTGAAACCCACGAGCACAGGCATGGTGCTGACAAACCGAGAAACATAATCGGGGCGAACCGGGTGTCTGGTATGCCGAAGGGACGCAATCGCACCGCCTTAGACGACTGGGCCACCCGTGCCCCCGTGCCCCCGTATCGAGTCGGGCCATGAAGCTGTGTTGAGAACAAAAACCAGATGATCAGTTCAGGGAATCCGTGGTGTGTCCTAAAGGACTATGAACTGTCTTGAGACCAAAGTCAGATGCTCAGTATAGCGGTTCCGAGATGTATCTGGCTGAGCTATGGAGCTATGTTGAGACCAACGTTAGATTATCAGTACAGCGGTTCCGTAGCCGAATAGTGGAGCTGTATTGAGACCAAAGACACGTCAGTACAGCGGTTGTTCGATTAACCTAGACGAATCGATGGCGCCACATATATACTGAACAACAAAAGTTCCTGTGACACTGAATAAGATTTAATGCAAAGTTATGTTTTTTTGCCAAATCTGAAACAAGTTCAGTTTGCAACAGATAAAAGACTCCTGTAAGTGTTCAAATGGTTTAATTTGCCATACTAACTTCAGAAAATGCGTGATTTCATAAAAAAAACCATGAACATGCAAAAACGTTAATTAACAAATCAAGAGCGTGTGTGTCCACTTCTGGTTGCGATGCAAGCAAGACACCTCCGTCTCATGGAATGGACCAGGCATCGCACAAAGTCCATATCTGCTGGAGCATGTTTCGAAGTTCCTGGAGTGTCTGTGGAACACGTGCTTGACGTCGAAGGCGCCGATCCATCTCATCCCACATGTGCTCGATTGGTGAGAGATCAGGGGAGCGAGCCGGCCAGGGAATGACATTCACGTTGTTTTGTTGAAGGGAATCCTGAACATGTCGAGCAATATGAGGCCGGGCGTTATCGTGTTGAAAGGTAATGCCTGGGCCTTAACGACGCAAAAACGGTAGAACAACAGGGCCGATGATCTCGTCGCGGTAGCGCTGTCCATTGAGATTTCCCTCTACGACTATCAAACGGGTCCTCTGTCTTGCTGTAACCCCACCCATACCATAACGCTGCTGCCCCCGAACCCATCTTCTTCCATGTCACAATGATTGACGTAACGTTCACACTCGAATCCGTCCATCGTTGTGGCTGAGGTGAAAACGCGACTCGTCTGCACCACTGTAGACGTGCTTGACGGTGGTTTCCTGTCAAAATGGGACGTCTGGCGGGTCTTCTGGCGACAATCCCTGCACATCCGAGGCGACGACGTACGGTTTGTGAAGATATTCGACGAAGGCCAGGCTGCTTCTTGCAGTCACTGTTTCTGGCTGGAATCGATTTCGTAGGAGTGTTGTTCGAATCCAGTTGTCTTGTCGATTATTGGTTACGCGTGGCCTGTCACTCCGAGGATGGTCTCTGACTACATTCGTCTGTTGCCGACGTTGCCATAAAAACCAAAGGGTGTTTCTGTGGACGTTAAATTGTCTTGCAACATCACGTTGACTCGATCCTGCTTCAAGCATACCAATGGCTCGTAGACGTTCATTTTCGGACAGGCGCGCATTTCGTAATTGCGTAAATTTGTTGTTTTTCCGAGTGGTTGTTGTCAGCACGATGCTAAACAATGCATATGGAATCCCATTAACGCACATGTTTTTATACCCATTCTTGGGTAGTGAAATGCATGGGGTTTGCATAAAAGTCAACTTTTGCCTATCTGTAGCAGTTGCGTTTTTGTGACTTGATTCCATACATGTGCTACAATATTGAAAACCAAATTTTACTTGTTTTGAAAATACTTTAAATTATTGGTGTCACAGGAACTTTTGTTGTTGAGTATATATTGAGACCAAGATAAGTCAGAACAGCGGTTCCGGATGTAGGTACCCGATCTATGGAGCTGTGTTGAGGCCATAGCCAGGTCAGTGCACTGGTTTCTAGATGTACCTAGCCGAATCTATGGAGCTACGTTGAGATCAAAGACAAGTCTGTACACCGGTTGCTCGATTTACCTCGCCGAATCTATGGAACTCGGTTGAGGCCATAGCCAGGTCAGTGCACTGGTTTCTAGATTGTACTTAGCCGAATCTATGACACTGTTTTGAGAGCAAAGCCAGGTCAGCACACCGATGTACCTAGCACTACTATGGATCTGTGTTGAGGCTAAATCCAGGGATAGCACTGCAGTTCATCCATGAAGCCAGCTGAACTTATTGGTCAAAACATTGGACGTCACATGACCAGTCATGCTACTACCACGAGGTTTAGATTAACAATCAGTGAATTGTAATTATTGCTAGGTTGCGGGAAACCAGTCCGATTGTTAGGCTTCAAATATGTTTACAATGTATTTCGTGTTCACATATTGGATTTTTTACTCGTGTCCTATAAAGTGTGTGTTTTAGTAGTTGGTTTACGGACATATTATCATAATCTTTGGTCGAATTTGCCACTTACCGTAGACAGACAGGGTAACAAAATGCAAAAGCGTGATTATCAGACTCGGCGTTAATAAAAGATGATTTAAACTGGAAGGTGTTTTTTTTAATATTACCCTTTTTCTTAAGGGTTTGCAGATGCGTAAAAAAACAACCAATAACAAATTAAACGGCTAACGGAATCCATGGCTTTACGAGTACATGGCCACTGATTGACTATTTTCAGACATATATCTGGGCGGTCTGGTAGCCTAGTGGTTAAAGCGTTCGCTCGTTACGCCGAAGACCCGGGTTCGATTCCCGACATGGGTACAATGTGTGAAGCCCATTTCTGGTGTCCCCCTCCGTGATATTGCTGGAATATTGCTAAAAGCAGCGTAGAACAATAATCACTCACTCAAACATATATCTGTGTAGTTGCTCTTTGGGGAGTGCGGGTCAGTTACGTTTTGTATGTCCCCGGAGCCGACTCAGATTGACTCGCCTCATTGCTTGGCATCGTACCCTGCTTGTGTGAATCCAGGTCCAGATTATTGTCAGACCGCCCTGATACAGTTGCAGTGTTGCTGCATGAAATGACTTCGCTCACTGTGTTCCAAAGGCAAGACAGATGCAACTTTCATTACGGATTCGCTAAGGTATTGAGAGGGGACTATACCAAAACGTTCAGGGTGTTCAATTAAAAAACAGGGCGGTCGGGTAGCCTAGTGGTCAAAGCGTTCGCTCGTCACGCCGAAGACCCGTGTTCGATTCCCCACATGGGTTCAATGTGTGAATGTTCCCCGCTGTGATATTGCTGGAATATTGCTTGGCGTAAAACAATGCTCACTTCCTCAATAAACAAACAACACTATAATGGATTAGTTCAGTATTGAATGTTAAAAAGAAACTGTTCTAAACAAAATGTTCAATGATATACAAAAGGGAAATATAGGTATTGAAATCAATTCGTACCCGTGAAGATACGGGGTATAATAGGTCTTCATCAACCCATGCTTGTCGTAAATGGCGACTATGCATGTCGTAAGACAGACATAGGGGATCAGCTCGCTGACTTGGTTGAGGCATGTCATCGTATCCTAATTCACGATGCTCGCGATGTCAATCACTGGATTGTCTGGTTTACACACCGCCGCCTTATAGCTGAAGTATTGCCGACGGCGGCGTTAAACAACAGACCAAAAATATATCAGTTCGACCTTTGTGACAGACCCCGTGAAGACCCGGGGTAGAATAGGTCTTCAGTAACCCAAGCTTGTCGCAAGAGGCGACTAACGGATTGGGCGATCAGGCTCGCTGACTTGGATGATGCATGTCATCGATCCCAATTGTGTTGATCGCTGCTTTATGATGTCAATCACTGGACTGTCTGGTCCAGACTCGATTTTTTACACACCGCCGTCATATAGCCGGAATATTGCTGAGTGCGGCGTTAAACAACAACCAAACAAACAACGTATGTGACACTGCTGTTGTGACCGAGGACAAGACATATTGAGGTGTCAAAATAATTCATTCCCACATATACATTATTGCAAATTCACAACAATAGTACTTAGATGCAGACTGGCGAGCTACGGTACTGGGTCCCGTTCCAAAAAGCAATATTAGCGCTACATCTATGCTAAAGTATGGTAGTTACAATCATCTTAGCTCTGCGCTAAGATCGGTTTGTGAAACTTGTCCCATACTCTATATTCTCAGGACTGGCATTTTGGTAAACCTTCTCCAACCCTTGGATCCATTCCCGTGATTCTCGCAATCCCAAATAACCCGTTCATGGATCTCATTAGGAAGTTGGATTTGGTACGCCACTCAATCTAACGGACCAATCAAAAAGCGAATTTCAAACCAGCCACGATGTTGCGTTGCGAAAATCAACAACATGGCGACCAATCACATAATCACGATGGAGTTTGCGAGAAATTCAACATTGACAAACTTACATGAAAATTAAACCCCTTAAAAATATTTTTGGTGGAAAGGATGTCTTCATATCCACTTCCCGTACCCATTTCCTCTTTCCTTATCTCGACATTTGATTTACAAATGAGAGTGAGTTTATTTCTGTGAAGAGGCCACCGGCCCATTATGCAATATGGACACAGTGGATTACAGCAATAGCAGGCGCCAGATAATATAAGTGATATACATAGTGAAACAATTAAATTATTGCATACACTTCCAAAAACTGTTGTGGTTTCTTAAAAGAAAGAAAAATATATTTTGCTAAGTTATTAATAACATATTCATTTTGGCAAGACATAAGAGTGCAAACCGTGTCAAATGAAGGTTGTGAATGGTAATACTTTAGTATAAGACTATTTTGCTGATCTGAGTAAAATTGATATTCAATGCAGAAATGATATTCAGTTTCAATTACACGGACTATACAAAATTGACATAAGCGTTCATCTCTAGAAAGACCATTCTTTCTACCTTCTTTAAGCATTAGGTTATGACTAGAACAACGGAAAGAACTAAGAGCAAATTGACTTACTCTAACAGGTATTGATGTTAAATATCTTACATTGTAAGTTTGGAAAATGTTTTTGATTTACTTAACAAAGTTTGCTGATCTTTTTCTATACATCTTTGCTTAAAACAAACAAACGATGAACTTATTTACATTTGGAACATCGTGATTACATCAGACAGAACAAAAACCATATGATGATAATAATTGTTTTATATGAAAAGCCAAACATTCAATACCTTTATCCGCCAAGGACACTTGATAATCATAAACATGTTTCAAAAAGGGATTATCAGTTTGAAATATCAATCTAGTCCAATATTTAATAATTTTCATATATTGGTTTACTTTAAGTGAATAACGACCTACATCCCCCCTTGCAACAATATTAGAGGTACTCCGTCTTAAATGTAAAAGCTGTTTACAGAAATTATCATGAAATGTATTAATATCCGGCGAAGGATGAACCCCCCGACTTCACTGCCATACAACAAGTTTGGTAGAAGCTTGACATCAAATAAATGAGTCAAAACATGTAAAGGTAACTTATGAAAATCAATAATATTTTTTCTTAGTGACTTCAAAACTGAAGTGTTAAAGTATTCTGTGTTTTAAACCATGAACCAGAGCTTGAAAAATGTACACCTAAATCCTTATACACTGAAACAATTTCAACTGACATGTATTTAGAGAAAATAATTCATATTTCTTTAATTGACCACCTTGCTCGACAATTACCTTGCTCTTGAAATTATTTATTTGAAGCTGCCATTTATCACAAAATTGGGAAAGTTTATCTAATCTCTTTTGAAGACCAATAACTGTTACTACAATATCATCTGCAAAAAGCAGCATAAATAACTCAGTCTGTAGAGTACTTATACTAATACACCATTGCTTGTTGCAAAAAATCTACAATGTCATTAATAAAGGGTGTCTTCATGTCCACTTCCGGTACCCATTTCCTCGTTCCTTATCTCGACGTTGGACTGGTCGGTACAATGTTAATGACAAGGGCGGGTAATTTAAGATAGCGAGAACCACGTGAATGGATCCAGGGGTTAAAGTAGGTTTACCGAAATGTGAGCCCCGGAGATTTAGAGAATGATAATCGGAACTGTATGAAACGACATATGGCTGTACATTGTGGGAGATAACACAGCTGAAATGCTTCCTTTAGGAGAAACAGATTAAAACGACATGGGTCAGTTGAATAGATACATGTCGACAATATGTACAAATTCAATGGCGTAAAAACGATGGCTATAACATATAATAGCATTTGATAAATATGAATATTCAAAAGTACACATCGCTTAAACACACTGAAACGTCTGAACAACAGACACATTAAATAGCAAAATGGAACAGTATATGTACCCCGTTGTTTGTACAATCATTTAGCTCCCAACCATAATTCATTTAGGCATGTGACCTAGTGGGAATCCGGGTTAGAAATGATCTTCTGCAACCCATGCTGAGATTAAAGGGATCGGGTGGTCAGGTTCACTGACTTGGTTGATGAATGTCATCGTATCCCTATTGCGTAGATCGATGATCCGAGAAGATCTTGGAAGAAAATAGGTCTTCAGCAGCCCAGGCTGGCCGTAAGAGGCGACTATGTTTGTCGTATGAGGCGACTATGTTTGTCCTAAGAGGCGACTAACGACTGACTTTGTTGATGCATATCATCGTATCCAAATGGCGTAGATTGATGCTCATGTTGTCCGTCACTGGATTGTCTGTACTCGACTCGATTATTTACAGACCGCCGTCTCATAGCTAGAATATTGCTGAGTGCGGCGTCCAACTACGAACAAACACAAGATCGTAGCTCATAATGTCACTCATAGGATTAATTGGTCCAGATTCGATTATGTACATACAGCCATCAGAAAGTTGGAATATTGCCGAGTGCGGCGTTTAAAATAAACAAATAGTTATGCACTTGAGGACAAGGGCAGCCTTGTGACCAAAGGCACCTCAATTCGCTGTACAGCGATGCGTGCCAGGATGCGATGACCGCGACTTCTAACACTTAAAAATATCTTCCAGTATTTTCTGAAAAACATTTTTTTCTTGTCCTAAATCCAAGCTATCTTGATAGACAAGCAGTGCGTGTATAAGTGAGTGAGTGAGTTTGGTTTAACGCCGCTTTTAACAGTATTCCAGTTACATCACAGCGTGTCAGCTGAATGTGGGGTGAAACCCATGAGCACGGGTATGGTGCTGACAAACCTAGAAACATAATCGGGGCGAACCGTGATTCGAACTCACAATCATAGGTTAAGCGTGTGTATAAAGACAATGCTGATTGGCTGCGGACCTAGCTCTAAACCATAAAGGTATGATGAGGGGTGTATATTTAAAGATGATATCTGTCAATGCAAGACCTTGCCATGCCAAAGGGTGATCTTTGTCAGATTCCTTTCGGACAGTATAGCATGTTCGGAAGCACAGCAGAACAGTCATTGCCTCATATAACTACCTTATGTAAAGTATGTATGGTCAATCATGATCTTACATGTGTTGTTGCTAATATATCTACAGTCTTAGGTCGTTGTCAGTGTAAACGCTGACGTAGCTGTTTCTGTTAAGGTTGGGTTGTTTGGAGCAGCAGCACAAAACACGGTGTAGGCTTTGTCTGATGACCTTGCTGAGCATCCATACATAAGGAAGCACCACAAACGTGGAGAAACTTAGCCTGGAGGACACCGCCCAGAATGTGTACATTGATGCACAAGCGTCGCCGTCCTCCTTGGAGCAGTAGTTGAAGGCCGTGGAGAACACAGAGAATGGGAGGTTGAGAGTAATGACAATAAGACAAGCCACAAGGATATCGATCGGGAACTCGTTAGGTCGTTGTGTAAGCGAATCCCGGCCACGTTTGATTATTGTGCAGAGTAAGAGCAGCGAGCCTAGGAAGAATACGATGACTGCCTGGGGTAGGTAGTGGAGGAGGCCGAGCATGGTGCGGTACTTCTCCTTCAGGTTGAAGTCACAGGAAGTCGGCTCGATCTTTCCGTACACCACGAGGGGCACGATGAGGATGGCACTCCCGAACCAGCTGCACAGGATCAACTCGGTGGCAACACACACTCGGATCTTCTTGCCCGTCGTGTGCGGGAGGAGCATGTCTAGGTATGCGTCAATACACAAAGCAGTTACCAACATTAATACCACTGACACGTTAAAGTAACCGATAGCTTCTAATACGATTGAGAAGCAGTTATCTGGTCCCACTATGTAATGGTTTGTAATAGAGCTGTATGTGTTGGTCGTGCCTAGCACCCCAATCTGGATCAGGCAAACGATGCAGATATTCACTATGATAAAGTGTTTGGAGGATCGACGTAGTTTGGGCTCCAGCAGGATGCCGGCGATGACTACAAAGTTTGTCACGAGGCCAGAGATACAGAAGATGAGCTCGAAAGAAGCCAGTGCTTTCCTGTTGATGTAGTGGAACATGCTTACAGGTGTGTCGTCCTCGCCACCGAAGTGCTGAAACAAAACACAGTTTATTTTATGTCACGATCTGATTTGGTTGCCAAGCAAAGACTCCATTCTTTACATGTTGCCGTGATATTGCTAAAAGCAGCGTCAAAAGACTAAAGAAACAAATAGCATGAATACCACATGTGCAGAAGCACACCTTTATACAGTGATATAAACAGGTGATGATGTGAATTCAGAGGAATTTACGACCGATTACAAGCCGCTAGTCAACATGAGGGCGATGTTGTCCTAGCTATTCACTTTCCACGTAATATTCACACTATTCACTATATCAGGGGCAATTCAAGTTGTATTGGGCCTTATCATGTTTATTAACCAAAATGCTTCTCTGAAAGATCAAAGGTAGAAAGTACGCTTTTTCAGTTACGTCAAAATACCCGTGAAGAGCCGGGTTATAATTGGTCTTCCGCAACTCGTGCTTGCAGTAAAAGGCGACTTAAAATTGCTTGTCCTAAGAGTGCAACTAACGGGATCGGGTGGTAAGGCTCGCTGACTTAGGTGATGCATGTCATCGTATCCGAATTGCGTGTCTCGATGCTCATGATGTCAATCACCGGATTGTCCCGTCCAGACTCGATTATTTACAGACCGCCGTCACAAATCTGGACCATTGCGGAGTGCGGCGTTAATTAACAGACAAACAAACAAGTTACGTCATAAAGGGCTGACGTATTGAAACTGTTCAAATTATCCCCCTCAAAGTCATTCCTGTCAATCATGATGGCGCATCTACATAATTTGTTGGATCGGTTAAATAGTTTCTCACAATGAGTTAACCTCATATGAATGAAAAACAGCCACGGATATATCAAACAAAATGTCATAGTTACAATTGCCTCGTTAAAAGATTCAGAATAGTACCCGTCTTCAGCAACCCATGGTTTTTGTATTGAGATCAATTATCTTTTCAGTTACAGATACACAATCAGATATTTGTTTTGTAGCAGGCAATTTCTCTTTCTTTTCACCAGTCTGAAGCATAATTATTTTTTTCAAGAACTTTAGGGTGTTCCTGAGGACGTTAAGTTGACGTGCGACGTTACGCTGCGAGACACTGGATTCAATCAATCATATGGCTTGCCATCTGTCATTTTCACTAGGTGTCGCGTGTTGATCTCATTGAAACGATCAAAAGTGTTTTCTGAACGCTGCACTTCCGCAGATTGCACAGAGTGCCAGTGATATGGGATCAGATATTTGGCATTTTAAGGAGAATATTTGAAGCAACTGCTGGACATTCGCTTTTTCTGGTAAAAAACAACAACCATGCAATACCAGAAAGAAGTGCTTGATTGTGTTTCTTCTTGTTTTTATTAACACTGTCCCTGGTCCAACATTTCATATGAAGGTTTGTAAATAAAATATAACTTTTATTTGTTTGTTTAATTATTTTTTAACGCCGCACACAGCAATATTCCAGCTATATGACGGCGGTCTCTAAATGATCGAGTCTGGAGAAGACAATCCTGTGCTTGACATCATGAGCATTGGTCCACGCAATTGGGATACGATGACATGCATCAACCAAGTCAGCAAGCCTGACCACCCGATCCCGTTAGTCGCCTCTTACGACAAACATAGTCGCCTTTTACGGCACGCATGGGTTGCTGAAAAGTTATTCTGACGCGAATCTTCACGGGTATTTTGACGTAACGTACTTTTTATATGACATAATCTAGGTTGGACCAGACATTCCATGATCAGCATCACGAACATGGATCTCCGCTATTGGGATACGAGGACACGATGATGACCGCGTGCATGGGTTGCTAAAGACTCGTTCTAACCAGGACCTTACCGAGGTAATTAACTTATACAATAAAAAAAAAACTGTAATGAAAATGAGGGTTCCATTACGCGTTTCTAAACTTATAAAACATGTTCATTTCGATACTACTGACCAAACAAGAGAGAGGGGTCGGAGAATATTTATCACCATTAAACATGAGAGTGGCCCTTTTGCAGTGAAAATATACTTTATCACAAGTTATACTTGTCTCGATCAATGTTGTTATATGCTCCAATGCATTTAACGTCTAAATGTAATGATGTTCAGCTGTAGAAATAGCCAAATTAATTAGTTCAATCATATACATGTATGCTGATCAAACGTACAAAGGTGTTTTCTGATAATCTGATAATGTTAGCTAAGAGGAGTATACAGTATGGGGGTTATTTAATGGTGGTAGAAAATACCAGTTTTAACCACATTACAGAGAAATAACGTATCTCATCATTGTCCAATATTATATCAATTATGTAAGATAAATTCGAGCTGTTTCAGCGTGAGCATACTTTTAAAATTGTGTGCTCGAATCGAAACACTTTCATATTAGGTTTTACCTACGAATAAAATTAAATTTAAAATTAAAATAACAACTTTAAAGATTGCTGGAAATGGTATACAAAAATTGGAAAATTATTTGATGGATTCAAACTGATGACAAAGATATTCATAACCTGAAGAGTATGTGATGCGTAAGAACGTCTAACAAATGCAATATAAAGCAGTTGTTAGCAAACTGATGTACTGAAATTAGATCAGTCGTAATTTTCAAACATACCTGCAGCCGCTTGTTAACATTCAGCGTGTCATCGATAGAGAATTCAAGATAATAATCAGCATTGAATATATTCCGAAACAGATTTCAATAGGGCGTAATGGATCACTGAAATTCAGTGATGACATCAGGTGTTCGCGAAAAGGGTAGAAATACAATTTCTGAAATAAGTTAACCAGGCCTTATGTGGTGAGGGCACTGACTGGAATGCTTAGTTGTACGCAAAAGTCTCTCCGTGAAATTAGATATATATGCTGAAACGTACCAATGCAACTGAGAAATATAAACGCCATAAGCTCGAGCTGGTATGTGGTATATTTTTCTTAACAATAGGAATGAAATTGACAATGAAATTGGCAGAATATGTTTAGGAACATACAAACACGCCAGATGATTGACAAATATCGAGTGCAAAATGTCTTCAACCACCGACAAGTGTTTTTTTTCGAGTCAAGATGTTGTGCCGCTGCGGCGATGCTGACCATGAGCCATAGCTTTGACCTTTACGTACATCACTTCGGGCTAGCCTCCCACATTAAGATGACACGCCGAAACATAACTGGAATACTGTCAAAGCGGCGTTAAACCCAACTCACTCACTCACTCACTCACTCACTCTTACGTAATTGCCTATGATGATTGCCCTCTTTAATACGATAACCTTGTCCTTGAACTAAAGTCAATGCGACTGGATAGTGAAGACCCTCTTAAAAAAGATCGAGTTAATAGAATTGGAAGGTTTATTTTATAAGCAAAGTTAACTAATGATATGGCCGAATGATCATCTATACATTGTACAAGGCTTGTTAAAAGTACAGTGGGCATGTTGTAGACAAATGTTAATATTCAACCTTTTTAAACAAACTTATAATGTTCACAATTCAAACCTAACTTATCATAAGGTTTGAGCTAATAAATATCCATCTGAAACATTTGAAAGCTCTTAAAGCTGTCTTATTGTAGCCATGCATGTGAAAATGACATTGGCATGTTTTGTAGATTAGCAGAAAGACGGATACAGCTCATTAGTATATAAAACCACACACAAATAACACAATAATCAATCACAACAACAGCAATATTCTATGAGTTAGGTCTAGGAACAATGCACAAGTGAATATCAGTATACCGTTATGTATAACATTAAGTGGAACGCTTTTAGGCGAAGTAATTGATTCTTACAGTAAAACCATGAGATATTCTGTTGCATGATGATGAGACAACCACGAGTGAAGGAGAGGAACACGTGATATAACTTACAGCCCACGTTGAAGTAGCGACCTAATAGTGGCATCTGGGAAGACGTTAATCGTTTTCTGTACGAGTTTTTGTCTAATGTTGCCGAACGCCATGGTAACAGGGTTTTTGTTTCATAGTAATGACCATAGGGCATCCAATCTCGAGCGAAGAGCATTCAGTTGTGTGTTGTCGCTAAGTTAATTGAACAACCTACCTCGGAGACGCCATTCAAACACTCGAGAGAACTCCTGTATTCCCAGCACATCATTACTGATTCGTTTCTTGATGTGAAACACATATATCCCTATAAAATCACTAACGATTGCCTCGTATCGATTACAACACCCAGATACACACACTAACACGCGCGCGTAACACGACTTGGAACATTGAAACCGTCCCATTACTGTGACAATTGGAACCACAAGCACCACCGTACACTGACAATATTGCAATTTTTGTATACCATTTCCAGCAATCTTTAAAGTTGTTATTTTAATTTTAAATTTAATGTTATTCGTAGGTAAAACCTAATATGAAAGTGTTTCGATTCGAGCACACAATTTAAAAAGTATGCTCACTCAGAAACAGCTCGAATTTATCTTACATAATTGATATAATATTGGACAATGATGAGATACGTTATTTCTCTGTAATGTGGTTAAAATTGGTATTTTCTACCACCATTAAATTACCTCCATACTGTATATTCCTCTTAGCTAACATTTTCAGATTATCAGAAAACACCTTTGTACGTTTGATCAGCATACATGTATATGATTGAGCTAATTAATTTGGCTATTTCTACAGCTGAACATCAATACATTTAGACGTTAAATGCATTGGAGCAAATAACAACATTGATCGAGAGAAGTATAACTTGTGATAAAGTATATTTTCACTGCAAAAGGGCCACTCTCATGTTTAATGGTGATAAATATTCTCCGACCCCTCTCTCTTGTTTGCTTGTACAGTAGTATCGAAATGAACATGTTTTATAAGTTTAGAAACGCGTAATGGAACTCTCACCCTCATTTTCATTACAGTTATTTTTATTGTATAAGTTAATTACCCCGGAAAGATCCTGGTTAGAACGAGTCTTCAGGAACCCATGCACGCGGTCATCATCGTGTCATCGTGATTTTACATCTGTAGTGGCAGATGGTGGAGCTGATTTTACATCTGTAGTGGTAGATGGTGGAGCTGATTTTACATCTGTAGTGGTAGATGGTGGAGCTGATTTTACATTTGTAGTGGCAGATGGTGGAGATGATTTTACATCTGTAGTGGCAGATGGTGGAGGTGATTTTACATCTGTAGTGGTAGATGGTGGAGCTGATGTTACATCTGTAGTGGTAGATGGTGGAGCTGATTTTACATCTGTAGTGGCAGATGGTGGAGCTGATTTTATGAAGCATGCATATGTTCAGTAAGAAAACAACACAATCAGTATGACGAGTTTAATCAGACGCGAAACACGATGCAGTCACGAATTCTCAAGAATGTCACAAACCTTAAACAGTGCCTTGTAAAAAGAAAGATAAATGAATAATTTGCAGTGACCACTAAGTGTACAACCCGTGCGTCAGTGAAGTCATTAGGCACGATCTTTTGATAGACGTTTATTGATGTGTGAATATGTCATAATGAGGACGTATACGAAGGTTGACTGACAGATTCTGAGCCAAACAGCTAAAGATAAATAGTTCTCCCTTAACAGTTTCTATGTGTTAGTACAATACTTTCCATGCTTACTTGCTGCATTTTAAACAAAAAAAACATAACCAGACAGCATATTTCTGCAGGTATCAAAGGTATTCTCTATTCATGGAGATGGACAAAATGTGCTACCACACTTTCATCAAGTATGTCCAACTGATATCTCCACTTCTTTTGTCACGGTTAAGAGGAGGGCAGAGGAGGGGAAGAGAGAACATCGATTCAAGATCAGGAAGACCTTCAACTGCCACAACTAAGTAAGATGTTGATAAAATACATGACATGATTATGGACGATAGACGACTCACCACACGTCTCTAAGCCAATGCAGTAGGCATATGTCATGAGAACATTCTGAGGAATGAACTGAACAGGAGAAAGGTTTCAGAACGCTAGATTCCACGGCTTCTGACAACAGATCAGAAGCGTTCTAACTTCATTGTCTCTCGTGTGAATTCAAGTCGTTTCTAAGCAGAACCAGCTGATCTCGTTGAGCGGTTTGTTACCATCGACGAGTCATGGGTTTATCACTATCAGCCAGATACTAAACAACAGGAGTGGAACTATATCACGTCTCCTCCGTAGGGGGAGAACTTTATTCAGCTTTAATTACAAAGGAATCCTGCTGGTGGTCTGGTGGACTATCTCCCGAAAGGTCAGACCATTAATGGTCAATACTATGCTAAGCAAAAATTACACAGTTAAAAGTCGTGGAAGATCACTAAACGTGTTGTTCAAACAAGGACAATGCGCATGTACAACTGTCTGTTGTAGACATAGCCATGGCTGCAATGCATGGCATGGTCTTTGAACTCGTTGAACATCTTCCATATATCGTCAGATGTCCACCTCTTCCTCATCTTGAGGAAATGACCTTTATGAGAAGCATTATGCAAATGATGTTGAAGTCATTCCGCTTTGGTGGACGTTTTACACCA